>NC_134710.1:320422016-321022016 GCF_043290135.1 Rhipicephalus microplus
TTTGCGTTCTTAAGACGATCGCGAGCACTCGATGGGTCCCTGCTGCCGTGCACTCGAACACGTCTGGTACGCAGGCAGGGTGGAACGCCGCCACTCGAAATCCACAATGCACAGAAAAAAGAAAGAAACGATGCACCATCGCAATGCCTGGGAGGGCTTGAAAAAAAGATCGAGCTAACGAACCCTAAAATGAGCGTTTCCGCCCTCCAGGGGCAAAAAGGGCTTCGTAGTGGTGGTGGTGGCGGCGCTGTCTGACACGCACAAACACACACACCCTCCGTCCTCCCTTCCACCGCGTCTTTCCAGTTCACATGTTGTAACCCCCCTCCCCCGACAAGCCACCGGCCCCTTGTCAATGCTCGACCCCCATTGCCCGCTCCCCCCCCCCCCCCAAACCCGACCCCGCAGTCCCTTACTCACCGGGGGCATCGTTTGTTCTGTGCGGTTCATGCGTCTTGATTGTGTGCGTAGTTACTTCACTAGCTGCTCCCTGGGTCACGTTTCTTACGCGCGTTTTGTTTGCATTTCACTCTCCCCCTCTCAACCCGTAGTGGATGGGCGTTTAGATATATACGTAGAAAAACGGAGAAGGGGGAGTGAGTGACGGTCCTCGTTCTTCAGCACAGCGGCACGCTTGTGCTGGCGGTGGAGGTGCGGTGGGCACGGCAGGGAGAGCCTCGCTTCTTCGAGTGTGTCCCCTCGTGCTCCTTGCTGGGGAAAGTGTTTCATTTATCTGGCGGCTAATCAAATTGTCCCTCACCGTCTTGTACTTGCTTCATTTGATTGAAGCTTTTTTTTGTTTCCTTCTCCTGGTTCATTTAGAGCATGTATGTCCTCGGGGTGTTCTTTCGTGGGCGTCGTTCGTTTGGCGCCGCGGACTTGGAAATAAGTAGAAAGATACCAAACCCGAATTTACGAAGGGAGTTGTGGATGGAACGTGAGGCGAAGAAGATAAAAAAAAGCGAAGGGCGACAAATGAGAAGAAAACCATTGTCGATCCCCCTTCCCGCTGCTTCTGATTTCACGCTCAAGTGTTTGGTAGCCCGCAAGCATATCACACGGGTGTATAGACAAGAAAACATGAGGGAGAAAAAAAGAATCAGAGGACGATGATCGAAGGATGAAGAAAAGAAAGCAATGCGGAAGACGTTTGTTATTACAGGTTCCCGTTCAATCGACACTCATTCTCGCTCTTCATTGCTTGCCGAAACGATTGTTCCCTGCAGGCTGGTATAGTTTTGCCACGCATGCGACATAAAAAAAATCATAACCCATGGAGTTTAATTTGTGTTTCTAAGCTGTTGCTTCTTTTGCTGTGGGGGTCACGCTACGTGCTACGGCACTGTCATTGCTAGAAGTGAGCGAAACGCCCCATTTCTGACTTGCAAACTTCACTATCGTGGCACAAGAGACGACCTTATTTCACTCCCACTTAAAAAAACATTTGCTCTCTTCGCTCGTCATCATCTGCTGGTTTAAGTACCTGAACCATCTCTTGCCTTCGATTTGCTACAATGTTATATGAAAAGCTGACTCGTCCTATAAAAATAGCTTACAGGTATGGTTGTCTGTCGTTCCATTACTGCTGCCAAAACGTGCCACAATGCTGTTTTTCATAGCGTATTGAACAAACCTATAGTTTTGAAGGGACCCCGCGTGGCATTTTGAGCGTAGTTGCGAAACACTGTGAATGCTCTCGTGAACATGCCAACCAAATATTATTATGCGACGTATATCAAAGATTTCACAATTTATTGTCCAGAAGAGCCATAAGTAACTTGATGTCTCCCGCACAAAACTGTGCAGGGAACGGAAGCGCAGGCGGATGACTTTGAAAGTCACATGGGCCTTATTTTCTTTTTTCGGGTAGGTACCCCGGATGTCACCGGTTGGCTCCACGGGTCGGTGCCGTGCGCGTATGAACCCAAGAAATAGTGGCCCGTATGGCTCTTCACAAAATATCCTTCACGTACCTAAACTTAGTGCGACGAGAAGACAGTGCTCAACCCAAATCCTGACGGCCAGAAGGAGCTGTAGTGTACCGGGATATCAGAGCCACAGCCGCTCGATCTCCCCCCCCCCCCCCCCCCTGGGAAGATGTAGCTGCCGGATCTGAACTTTCAACACTTTCGCGAATAACGTAGCCATGATTATCACCGACATATGTAGGTAAGGTACTCAAGGCCATGTTACCCGGTGACACAACTTTTGATAAGTGCGTCACCTCCTTGTCGTCTCCCGCTGCGTAGTTTTCAGTGGCGACAAGAGGAGACAGAAAGTGTGCATTTCGTGCGCGTAGTTCCGTCTACATTTGACAATTTCAAAAAAAAAAAGTTTGTGGCAAAAATTATGTTATCCTACATAACGAGTCAGCATATGCTTCAGACGTTCAGCCACCTGCAACAAACAAGATTTTGCTCTTTTTTGTCTTTTTGAGTATGTACCACTCAAGTCGTCGCTATGTACCTCTAGCTATTTTGCGATGTTAAAATATTGTGTGTATCTTTTAGTTGATATAGACTGAGTCAACAAGTATTACGGATGTATCGCAAACATAAAGCCCAAGGCTAATTCAAGAATGTTAATTAAGGATTTATAAATAGGTGCGTTGAAATTGCATAAGAAGAGAGAAAAACAACCAACAAAGATTCGAATGACAAAGAAAAAGTTGCCTTAACTATTGCCGTTTTTTTTGCTGCTTTAGCTGCTACTCGGTAAAGTTTAGCTGCACTCATAGCATCAACGGCCATCCTCGACTGTGGGTTAGTTATAAGTAGGACAGGGAGTACTTCTGAGCATGAGGTGCTTCTTCAAGGGACACTTCAAAGCTTTAGACCCGTCACACATACGATCCAGTCACAATCACACATGCCATCCAACATGAATCGCGTCGTCCTCGTTTTCCCAAACGCCAATGGCCTATATTCTTTCACTCTAACGTCACAATATCCGCCTCTTTTTCAGCCTCACCAATTTTTCGACGTCAAACGGCATTTCCTTTTGGGCGCCCTCACCTTGAGGGCAACCTGGTATCTAAGGGGGAGGGCGCTCTCATGATTGGCCCGCAGTGTTCGTCAAGTAGTGGAGCATCCGCCTACAATGCGGGAGCGGCCGCGTTCGATTTCTAGTGCAATCGAACACCCATCGGTGTTCCCAATGGCAAAAAAGGTAGCCCGACCTGGCGTTCGGTGGTGTGACTTCCCATGTCTTAAGAAGGTGGCCATTCCTTTCAGCTCTCTTCTGTCTTTCACTTCGCTTTGCCATGGTTTTACCTGGCTTTGTAACGGGCTGAATTTAGATTTTGTCCTTAACTAGAAAGTTTAGTCCTTAACCAGAAACCACCATCGTCATCACGGATGGCCAGTCGTAGTCATTGGACACTTCCACAATAGCGGGCGCTATCTGCTGCGCCCCGCACACGAATGTTTTGCATCATTGCTTTCTTTTTACTGTGCGGGATTTCCAACGCGAAGCTTGCAAAACCAGAAAATTTAGAAGGGTTCTAACCACCCGATAGAGAGCTGAGTGCTATAATCAATATGACAGAACTCAATCTTTCCAAGACAATGTTCTATGCACGCACGGTGGCGCATCTCTATAGTGGAATTCTCCAATGAGAGTGCCGTAGTGTGAGGCTTTATATCTACAGCTCGAACATGCACAGAATATTGCCTGCCTGCAATTTCCTTGCACCGTAAATACGGGACAGTACGCCTCCTATATAATACCGTACCATTATATAACACCGTACCATTTTGTGGCACTCTTCATTTTTGCGCGAAAGAACAACAAAAAAAAGCCAGATCAAGCTGCACTGAGTGTCGCAGATCCACTGTAAGATCCGCACGTGAGCAAGCAGAAATGCCCGCATGTGCGGATATGCGCTCTTTTTTTTCTAATAAAGCTTTAGAAATAAAGCTGTGCATTATAGCTACACCTGTCTAGTTCAATATCCCGGCGGATGATTACGCTAATAAAAATTGGGGGACCCTTAAGCTTCGCCTTTAGGAGTTGAACGCGAAAGCGAAATCCGGCCCTAGTGCACCCTTCAACCACTAAGTCCATACCTATTAATATGTTTTGTTACATACACATGCACGCACACAAACACGCACACAGTAGAATGGACCAGCGCGCCCTATTACCGCCGAATGGGCTCATTCTCGTCGTGACACCTGTCGAACAAAATGCGTTAGAGAGTCCCTGAAACACTTTTTCAAGTAACCGTGGAATGAATTCACTAAAAGAGCTTATTGCCCCACGAATTGAACGCCGCAAAAGTTTTAAGAATCCGTACAGTGCGAGTGGAGTTACAAAGGTTTGTCACATGCTGCAGTGTCATTATCCCTTCTCTAGTCCCGACGAAAGCACTGGAAGCTAAGCAGGGAGGGGTGGCAGGGCAAAGAAACAACCGCGCCTCGTCACCTCGAGCACTTTTTTTTTTCTACGAATGCGCGGCTTTCTCAGTGTGATCAAGCGCGCACGCATGGACAAGTAGCGGCCTCCCGCGGCTATCTCGGTAACTTGATTTTTTTGGTCCCAGACGCACAGACAACTTTTCGCTCACAACCAACGGGGCCGACGCCGGTGGCGAGTTTTATGTGACACGAGCTCTCTAACGCTATCGCGTTAAAATTACACTTCAGTTCTGAACCCTGAGGTTATTTTTTTAAGTGCCTCACTACTTTTATGCCTGCCCAAGTACAAAACCAGACAAGTTCATTCGTCACGTAAGCAAATCGATGCAAGGGTATAAATGTACGAAACAAAATACATTCGAATAAAAAAAAACTGGGGTGGTGGTTTTTGAACCTACAACTCGATGCTCAGAAAGTTGCAGTGCCCACTAGCCTGAATACCCGCGCATGCAGATGGGGAATGTATCCGAAACATATTACAGCGTTGCAGAGCGTTAAGTTTCCGGAGCCCTCCACTACGGCGTCTCTCATAATCATATGGTGGTTTTGGGACGTTAAACCCCACATATCAATCGTCAATCAATCAGAGGGTTAAGTACAGCACTGGTCTTCGCATATACAGCAAGATAGGGACGATCGCAGCAAAGAAGAAAAAAAGACGCTCTGCGGATGTCACCCTATACCAGCATTCCATTCGAAACATAATCTCGGAGCGCGCGCTGGAAATATGACAGCGTCGTTGTACTGAACATTATCGAGAAGAGCGCAGTACCCACCTCAACACAGCATCATACAATCGATTAACAGCAGATTATTACTAGAAAACATTCACAATTCACTTAAAGAACTCCCAGAGAGAATTTTATGTAGGTATTTATTCATTTTTATTAACATAAGTGCACGCGCTTGTCATAGCTATTTCTGAGGGATGATTAAAAAGTTGTATACATACTGCGGCTCAGAATTTTTTAAGAACGATAATGAATTTTTGAGATTTCCAACCTGTAAAATATCTGCATTGAAGTGAATCGGGAAAGCGTAGCTTTGATGTATTAGGCGTCTTTACAGATGAAGGTGCTGAAGTATATGATTGACGAACATTACTCGTACAGTACTGAATGACACAATTTTTTGATATCTTCTACTAGATTGTGTATGTTCTCTTCCTACGGTATCATTTTAAATATCGAAAAGAAAATTTATTCGTTCGAAAACCACAATTGTCCAAGGCCACGCACAGACTACTCCAGGCGAGTCATGAGGAAGTTACTTTCCTTACAGCGGAAACACCACTTGTGTGATCCGGCCCTAATCGTTGGAAAAACTTGCACAAGTGGTTACGGACTTATAGCGATGCCGCATACTGCACAGGGCTGACTGACACTGATGCTGTGTGCTCTCTTTGTATATCCATCTTCCTTTACACGTCTAACTTTAAAACTATGCATGCCCTTCACCAGCGGAAGGCAGCATATCAATTAATATAGGCTGATTAACATCCCCGTATTTCCACTATCTCCCATTGCCGTCTTTTCCCACTTTTTGTCCTAATCGAAAAGCAGATTCCGGTGATTCTGATGATAACTCTGTTTCGAACTGAGTTTCAGCTGGTCCGGGAGTGAACCTTGGTTGGCAGCAGAACTTGGCTGATTAAGGGGCGTACAGGAAACAAAGCGAAACGTGGTCGAACGTCCTGGCGCGCTGATACAGAGGGGCAGCCCTATATTTTCGCTTTTCGTATGCAATGGGCGATGATTGATGTTCACGCACTGCTCGTCATCGCACTTGTCTCAAACGTGAACTGTTCGCGCCGCTTTTGAAGAATCGATCGCGACGCGAGAACAGACTCGAGCGGCGAAAACGTCAACAGATTCAGCTGAGGGTGTAAACAAACACGTTCGGCTCTCGGAGTACCGCACGGCTGCACACAAAGGCACTGCGGGCGAAATGGAGGAGACGCGGGGAGAGCGGCGCACGTGTAGTACGCGAATGCCCGCGGCGGCGGTCTCTGCGCCCCGGATTAACTGCAGGCACGCGCGCCTGGCGCGCACGCGTGCACCGCCAATTAATGAGCACCTAATTAAATCAGCGCCGCGCCGCTGCGTCTTCATTTGCATATACGACGCTCTCCTCGGCGTGCTGTCCGCGAACAGTGCGTACAACTATACACTTTTTTTCTCTATTTCTTTCAAAAATGTTTTCCCCCTCTCTCCTGCCCTAGCGTATACATCCTGCGGGCTTGTGCACTTTGCCACTCGCTGAATCTGCCTACGTGGTCCGGAGGTGTAATTTTTTGTAGCGAGCATCAGGTGTTTAGCGTGAGTGTCCGTTTTAGCCTGGCCTCGTTGTGCCTTTCCCGACGTGTCACCCATCTGCAGACGTTCTTCTAGGAATGCTGCATGCGGAAGACAACTCATTGAACGTTGACATTTACTCGTGCGTAGGTGTTTGAACGAGGTCACCACGGGCCAATTATTCTTTCTTAATTTTTTATTCAAGTATTAGCCCGCATTACCCTTGGGTGTTACAGCAAGGAGGGGGGGGGGTAAAACAGTGATACAAATAAGTCTTCACTAGCACAACATAGTTGCTTTTCAGAAAGTTTATTGCATTCTACAACACACTCCGAAAAAAATAGCCAACAAGCCCGTCCTGGGCTGGTATTCACGGATTTTGATGTCATCTTTAATTTTAGAAATATAAAAAAGTTGTCTTTAGGTAAAAATCTTTAATTGCTCATGCCTACATTGTTGTAATATACCAAAAACACTTTTAGCTTTAACTTGCCTCGACGTGAAGACATCTCGCAATTTAACTCTCGCTTCATTATTGTGACACTGTCTGTTGTACGGTACCTGCCCAGGACGCATCTGGTCACTTTGTTTTGAATACTTTCTATCTAAGGAGTGAGAGTGGCTTCCGATGGACCCCGTTGAGGGCAGGGATACTCTAATATTGTTCCCAGATGTAGTAAACGCATGCCGTTTTTCTTCCATAATGCGACATGTTAGGTTTCGTTGAACAAAGTTCAGTGTTTTTCCAGCCTTAATATCTCACACATATGCACATTCCACGAACAATCAGCCGAAAACGCAACACCTAATTATTTGGGAATATCAAGTGCGGTTATACAGTATTTATTTAACAGTTCCTTTTGACTTTGCTTGTGGTACATTTTGAGTAAACATTTGTTTTACGTATTTCTGAACAAAGCCGCATGCCTACGAGTAGAACGCGTGCAATAAAGGGAATGAACATCTTTGCTTGGCTGTTATTTAAGCATCGTCCTCGGGATCGTCTTCTCCTTTAGGTGGCTTTATATCATAATAATAAAGAGGTACTGCATGTAAGAAAAGACGCAACACGAATGTTTTATATTTGTTTGAACGTAAGAGTTAAATGCAAGTTTAAACGCATTATCATTTATTGAATGGTCATTATAGCTGATAACATACGACGCCATGAACTTTCCATTCGCAGTGCTGTTTCGATATAGTCTAAATCCATAATGTTGACATACGATGATGTTTTTTGTCCAATATTTTTCCTATATACTTCGATATGTCAATTTAATAAATGGTCATGGCTTAAAATAGTAATTAGGCCACGCCAAGAGAGATAAAAATCCAACTGCGTAACCAAATTTGGCGGTAAAGCTTCACACGTTTTCAGACAAGGAATATTTCTTGACCATTTCGTTTTGTTCAAACGCCAACAGGTATACGATCACTATAAAAAACAATTATTTATTCATATTTGATCACGAAGAAGACACTAATCGTCGTGGGTTCCTGTCTACTCGTAGTGCTTTGCTAAAAATGTTTTTCTTGTAAAGGTGGCAAAAAAAAGGTTATTAACGGGCCCTGGGCGGGGTTTGAGAAAAATTCAAAGTAAAAGAACACCGAACTGATGTTGTCTATTTGAAGCTGTGATGCAACCCTTGTGTACGTATGAACATATTAGGTGTATCTGAACGGTCATGTGATGTTCGGCTGTGCTGTACTGTATTTTGTGCCCTTATTATTAATCTTAAAAGATATTTCGTCTGCTAAGCGAAAATGTGTGGCCGATACCACCATAATGGCACCAAACATTCCTACCTGATCATCTTAATAATAATAATAATAATAATAATAATAATAATAATAATAATAATAATAATAATAATAATAATAATAATAATAATAATAATAATAATAATAATATAATAATAATAATAATAATAATAATAATAATAATAATAATAATAATAATAATAATAATAATAATATTAATAATAATAATAATAATAATAATAATAATAATAATAATAATAATAATAATAATAATAATAAACACAGTAAAAGTTTACTTTTCAGAAAACAAAAAGGTTTTTTCTGAACCACGCCACAAATTATGCACGCACGCTTGGTTTGAAGAAAGTAAAGTCTTCACATTTATATCAAGTAGATCCGCCTCTCCAATTTTCACCTAATCAGAAGATCGATAGATGATTTGGCACAGTACTGAACCGCCTACGGTTAGGTTTTGCATACACACCCGAATTCTTACGCCACATAAAAAGAAGAACGTCCCCGTACTGCGACCATTGGGATGATGTCGATGCGTCAGAGGAGCATATCCTTATAGAATGTCCACAATATGAAGAAGAACGCGCCGAATTGAGTTATCGCTTGAACCGACTTGACCGACGACCATTTACAATTGGAAAAGTACTTGAACCGTGGTCACATTCCGATTATCAAATGCGTGCTGTGATCGCCCTCTGTCATGTTTTAAAGGACACAAATTTAGTTACCTGTCTTTAGTTCATATTATACCTTGCCACTATTTGTACGGGTTTTATCCGCAATGTGATCATAATATATGAACTGGACTATGCCCATGCATACTATGCTCTTTCATGCGTTCTAAGTTTTATAGTGTATATAGTATGTACATAGCGCCTATGATTGGTTTTTCTTTTCTTATTCCTAATGTTTCGTGTTTTTGTGTTTATCTTGTACATTACTGTCGTGATGTTGGGACAGCCAGCTCTAACGTAGCCTACCTACCCATGTTTCGCCAAATATAAATAAAAAAACGTTGATGGGATATCTTTTTTTTTTTAAAATAAAGTCTAAAAGAGATCTGAATCTCCACATCTGGACTTCATGAGAAACTCAAGGAGTGACTGTCGAGCTATCCTGATCGTGATAATTAACGTGCCCCGAACGACTGCTGGACGAAGAGAGAGCAAGGTGTGCCTGCAGAGCTTCATATCAAGTGAATCTTCACTCGAACATTGTTCTTACACTGCTGCACAAAGGCCAGGCTCTCTTATCACCCGCTACAGTCCTGCGCGAGGATTTTCTCAACTTATTTTCCAGGGAGACGCTATTAAAAGCTCGATACGCGCAAGCTCTTGCGGAGTTCTATTTCGAAAGTTTCGGGGATCACCCAGCGCAGTTTCCCAATCCATGAGCGCAGATAAGGTCGAAAGCTAGCGCAGTATGCTACATGCGGGCATCTCTTATATGATACGGTCGCGTGGCTCTGGAAGTTGTCAGTACCATTGATAAACCCAGATTGGCAACGTTGGGGGATTTCGGTTCCTCAGATCCCGTTTCCCCGTAAAGTCTACGGGCGGGTTTTTTGTGATTTGCGTGTACGTGTATGCGTTCGTGTTATCCTGCTCCTGACAAGACGGGGAAAAAAGGACGGATAGATCATACATTCCGTCAGGAAGATCTGTGGAACAACGTGAACAATAGAAATTACTATCCCTGCATGCGCTCTGCGTACCATACTTTCGCGTGCCGCGAGTCTCGCAATTTCGAATCAAAACATCGCTCACTATACAATGGACGGCTTCACAAGCGCTGATGCAGAATTCGTGTTAGGTATTGTCAGACATATTATGCCACGTAAGCACTTTCGGCAATCGTAGCTCATGGGGGCGCACTTCTCAAGCGATCAGCATGCACAGACCACACGCGCGAAAGCAAACATTGCGTTTGCGTGAGGAATGTTGAGGCGAAGAGACTTGATACTTTATAACAGGCTATGCCATTGGGGGAACGCAATATTCCACGTTTCACACGTGCTTTATCCCTCCTCAATATGCGATGCAACTTTTTTTTCTACTTCTCAATTTCCGGCCGTTAGCAAGCGCCCGCTTGTTTCTTGCAGAGAGGCGAATGCCCAAAAGTCGATTGATACGTGGGGCTCAACGTCCCAAAACCATCGTGAGATTATGAGAGAGCTCGTAGTGGAGGGCCCCAGAAATTTCGACCACCTGGGATTCTTTAACGGTGCATCCAAATCTAAACACATGGGCCTACAACATTTCAGCCTCCATCGGAAATGCAGCCGCCGCAGCCGAGATTCGATAATGCGATCTGCGGGTCAGCAGTCGAGTACCTTAGCCACTAGACCACCGCGGCGGGGCGAATACCCAAAAGTTGTGCGTGCGCTAATGAACGCACTTAGTCAGTTTACGTTGCACCTTCAAATTACGAATCAAAAAGGAGAGTATAGTTTTCGCCGAATAGGCAACAGGGGCTAAAATTTCAAGAACGAGGGAGGCTGATTATGGCGGCGCCCCAAATTTGACTCGCAAAACTACCGCCAGAAAGAGAATTCCACGGTTAGGCTAAAGCTGGTGGCGCTCAGTTTTGACGAAACGAAGCGTTCGGGGGAGAATTATGACTGCGCGGAGAATTTCGCTGAGGGAGCATCATTCAGAAACAAAGTCTCCAAAGCGCGTATTCGAATACGCGCTTCTGGTTTCAGGCCGTATACGTAGTATCGACTCACGCATGTGACTGCATGTTCAAAAAGAAACATCTTCTGCAAGATTTTCTGCAGCGTTGAAGCGAGTTCAAAGGCAATAAGTTGTTTCTTTCTCACCTTGGCTACCCTTTCTAAAAGCGATATCACCTCCTCGCCACTTGTTTCTTCATAAAACACATGAAATACCAACACTGATTTAGCGCGTTGTGGCTGCACGCTGCAAACACCGCTTGCGCTGTCGCAGACGCGGAAAACGCAGAAAAATCAGTTTATTGCACACAATATTCTTGCGAGACCAGGCAAACATAGACACGCGATTGTATGGTGAATGCAGGGTAGGTGACAGTTCGCAAAAGATATCGCTCCTATGCTGACCAATCGAGAACTTATTTCATCTTGACGTCACGTGAATAAACAGCTGGCGTCACGAATTGCGCCCCGAAAACGTGAAATGCCGAGAGAGAATAACGCGCTCGCTCACAATATTTTAAAAATGCAGTTTAGGGGCCCTTTGAACTTTGTAAAAGGCCGGGAAGTGACCCGTGGAACCATAAGTAAAAAATAACAGCGCAGATGAAATTTTTAAAGGGGTTGAGAAGCCTTTCACAAAACTTGCCTTGATTTCTGTCGCCTTCAAGAGTTGCGTTGAAGTAACCCTTCACAAGCTTTCGTACATTCAAGTATTTATTACAACCCGGTGTTTTAGTTTATTATGAAATCGGTGGTATCCTATCTTTTGTCGCTTAGTCGTTGTATTCCGACAAGATTCATAACACTGTCACTTGTATCAAACCAACCTGCGTAATGTCGCAATCCCTTGGCTGCACACATGAAGGATAAAAAATTGATGCAACAAGACAGAAGTCAAAATGTGTAGGCCCAGTCCCTTATCATCGCATTAGAACGTGTGGTATGTTCTGCCCTGCAGGTGATAGCCAAGGCAATACAGCCAAGGAATGGACATTGATTAAATCATCTTCAACAAACTTTGAATTCGTTAATATACTCATAACTATTGGGTTCTTGTCTCCTGGCGTTTTCGCTTTCGCCGTGTACTTCCCGACTCCAACAGGGGAATGCACGTGGAGTGGCTAGAATAATGCTGTTCAATTAGTCTATATGTGACAGAGATATAAGTTCTTATTTGCCTACTAACCCACTGTACCATGCTGTTCCAGGTCCATTCTTCCTGATTGTCTGGTACTACTCGAATGACTAAATTATTTCACGCCAATGTGTGGGTTTCATAAGGCGTAAGTTTTTATAACAGCGTATAGCCTTGAAATTAGAAGTCTCGATAGGCACAGGGGTCAATACCGACATTTTCAACGTTTGTGGACGAGGTTGCACATCTCAGGAGACAAGTGCACCGTACACAACGAATCCACTACAGTGCCTCCAAACTCAAATTGGTTTAAACTATATAAAGAATACCACAAGCTAAACACTCTCAGCCAATGTGCCGTGTTTCCAAGTCCACGTTTGGATATGTTGTTACGAGGGAAAAACATATAAAAGGAAATTGCTTCTCAGAGAGTTCACATGCCAAGGCTAGCTGCATGATGTAAAGTTTTCTCCAAGTTCCTTCAAGTTCACTTTTTCTTCACTGACCAGTCATGCTCTAAATGAGCTGTAAGCATAGATATATCATTATACAAAATCTGAAGCCTTTATCTGGGGAGAAAAACCTAACTTTCAATTTTTATGATTATGCAAGTTTTTTCTTGATTGAAATTCTACCGTTTCTTGAAAATTTACTGAAATAGAAGTTTCAAAACAGAAAATACAATCCAAATATATCTCAAGACGAAACCAAGCTCATAAATCAATGTACCCTGAGTGAATTTCCTCTCAGTCCGCGAGCTCGCGACAAATTTCACTCCCCAAAAATATGTAAGCCAACGATGCAACTGGTCTGCAGCGTTATTATTTGAACGCGCCCGTGATTCGAAACTTAGTCGAACCAAACTACTTCGCGGAGGAGTACACGTGCAGTAGTTCTACCCCTGTTGCTTTGCCTTCATTGCCAAGAAAAGTAGTCGCATGCATACTTATCGCCATTACTCCTCTTATAGTAAGTGACGTCAAGGGCACAAAAGATTACCGATTTGGAAACCCTTCCCCATCCAATACGGTACAAAAACAGCAGCTCCGGCACACGTATTGTATCTCTGACGGCAGGAAGGAGCAAAGCTGGTTTTAGTTAAATGGAGCATTATCGCATTTAGTCAATTTAATGATCTCATAGTGCACGACTACGGAATATTGTTGTATATCTGTGTATACCGGATGTTTCAAGAAATGTGTTCAAAATCCTGTAAAATAAGAGGAATGCGATGTTTATTCCGTGCCTTTTACAACTACTTTGCCTGTAGCCGCAGGCATCTAAAGATTGGTAAAAAAACATCATTCCAAAGAGTTGTTGATAAAGTCAAATTAATTAACGGTTTGTATAGAGGAGCTAGGTGGTTATGTCAAATGAGAAAATTGAAGTCCTTCATCTGCAAAGCTGATTGCATCTTTGAGATTCAGAAAAAGTGGTCTTCAGTGATAATTACGAAGTAATAAAATGGGGCAACAGCCATATTCTTCTTAGACGTATAGAGTGAGTTAGCATCGTTACATCAACCGTCAACCGACTTCATTGTGTGGGTGTGTGGGCTGCGCTTGGAATTATATGACGCATCACACACATGCGTTAAGAAACGTGGAATAACGACATCTCTCTAACAACTGTCTTGAACAGTGGCGTTATTATGATCTTGTTGCGCTCTCTGGTGTTATGATTTTGATTTCGCTGTTTAGTTTGATTCAATTTTATTACGTGAAAGTGATTGCCATAGGCATCCTTTTCGAAGTCTCAAAGCAGCAATGTGTTCTTCACGTGAAACACTTCAATGCTTCTATCTAAAAATAAACGCCTAACTACATTAATTACAAAGTTGACTTACTAAGCTTTCTTAATTACTGTCCCAAACGATGCCTTTATTCCTCTTAAGATGCCTGCTGCTGGAGAAAAAAGTAGTTGTGAAGGTATTTTTCTAATTTTTGACAATTTATAACACATGTCAGTAAATAACCCATTATCAGTTTTCTTAGTATTATTTAGGTAATAATAAATAATTATTCAATAATTAACAATTCTAATTATTTCTTCTTTGCACTTTTTCAAGAAGGTAGGCTTCTTGTCAACATAGGCTATATAACGACAAAGCACGCTTCACAGGAGAGTCCACATTCGGTTGGGACCTTGTGACAAATTTAGCGTGACTATACCCGCGGGCAACTTTTATTGGCATAAAAGGGAAGGTTACGGAGCCAAAGTGGGTATGTGCTACCACTGAAGAGCATAGTTCTAAGACAGCATCAGTGTTTACCGCGTGAAAATTATACAAAAAAATTGGCCTCTTATCTGCATGTTTCACTGCAACTGTCGTCGAAAAACGACAGTCTTGCGTCTGGAGAGAGTGAACAAAACGTTTATTCGATGTTCTATGCGAGAAAATAGGTGAATTGTATTCTGACGGCGCTGCGTTATAGAGTCTCGATCCGTACAGCGAAAGCGAAAAAGCGCATCGAGGCACGTTAGAAACGAGCGCTATCTGGCAGTTATCTTCGAAAATGAAGGAAGGCGTGCGCGTCCACGGAGAAAGATACGCGCCTGTCTCAGAGGCGATAAGTTGTAGAACGCAAAGCGATGGGTAGGTGCCCCCACCGTGTCGTCTTAGCAAAGCGTAGAAAACGCTTGCCTTTTTGAGCATCGCGTTACATGGTCAGCGCAGCGTGATAAACGCTACGGTCCTTAGAATTACTTTTGTATGCCTCCTCTAGTATAAAGACACACACACAAAATATTGAAGTGTTAAGACAGTGCCTCATATATGTGCAAAACATGCTTTTTAATTGACAATCGCACAACTATAAACGCTGAAACTTGAACAATATTGATGGGTGCTGAAGATTGAATTGGCCGTTTGGCAAATCGCTTGGAGCTGTTTGGGGTACCATTACGGTGGACAAACAGACATACAAATGTACAGATAGATGGAAAGACAGACAGACAGATCAAAATTTTTGCATTGAAATACTCCAATAACAAAAAAGACTATCGTCTTTAAAAACATTTTGTACGTCATGCTGTCTCAAATGAGACTGAGCATGCACCAAGAAAATACCAGTATTTGTCTTACTTTATGCAGCGTCATTTCGCATTTCAGCACGAGCAAAAACATCCCATATCTTGCGCGCACCTCTTTTTACACACATTTTTTAAATAACTGACATTGTCTCGATGGTGTGCTTGTCGGAGATCAGGCGTATCTGATATTGAAATTGCATATTTTATAGAGGTCATGCCATTTAACTGTACGATATCGCTTTGTTACTTTTTCATGCACGCGCTTGTAGCAACAGAAGTGTGACGCTTACTAAGCACGTGAGTGAAGGTCCTATTTCGACATGGAGGATTAAGAAAGGAGAGAGCATTGCGGCAAGCAAGAAAATAAGAGAAAAAGAATTAAAGAGCCGTGGGTCCAACATGCACGTGCCAAGCATTGGTTGCCATAATTTCGTACACGAAAGATATACGAATAAGTAACCATAAGTAGCATATCAAAGAGCTTTTGTGTTCTCTTGTAAAGCGTGCTTTGCCGTTAGGTAATGTACACTGACAAGAAGCCTACTTTTTTTGAGATTGGGATGTCTAGTTATTGCACACTGCCCTTTTTTGATGTGCAATACGTGTTTTTCTTTTCCGTCACATATAATTTAGGCCGGCATTCCTTTGCACAGCAATGCTTTTAACAAACAAGTAGCTTAACTAACGACTGCATCGAGAAGAAAAAAAGTGTATTGAATACTAGTGAAGCTTCTAAGCTGGCATTGGTGATGTTACAGTCATTATGGCTGATATTAGGCTAATTAACCCTCCACAGTAGTCTAGTGGCTGAGGCACTCGGCTGCTAACACGCAGGTTGCGGGATTGAATTCCGGCCGTGGCGGCAGCATTTTCTATAAAAATGTAAATGCTTGAGGCCCGCGGATTTAGATTTAGGTGCATGTTAAAAAACCCAAGGTGGTAGAAATTTTCGGAGCTCTCCAGTACGGCGCCTCTCATAATGATATGGTGATTTTGTGACCTGAAACCCCAAAAATAAAATAAATATAAATATTAGCCTAATTGGCTCACAAACGAAACAAATCCGAGGGCTGTGGTTAACAGAAACGAAGTGAAACTCGCCTGTAACCGCATTGGACGCGAGTCGTATTTTTCTAACTATCGAAGTAATTGGTGCAAAAACTGTTTTGCTGACGACAGAAGACAGATGAACGGAACAACGTAACACTCATAGCCACACGATGTGCAAGCGCTACTTCTTTTTTTTTTTTTGTTCAGGTTACCTTATGTTTAAATCTGATACCCCGTGATGTATGTACGTTAGCAACCGCCCACCCTGAGGCACGAAAACGAAACGCCTGTTATATGACCACGATTTTTCGACAAGTGCGTTAATCTTAGCTTCTGGCTGTAACAGGTATATAAACTCTTCCGTTCGTGGCGTTGATAATAGTTATTTAAGAACGAAAAAAAATAATATTATCTGGTACAAAGTGCCAACATTTAAGCTTACTGCTACGCGGACCAGCCTCAGCTTCTTTATATATCCCTATCCTTTAGCCCCTCATTCCCCTTCCACCTGTGTAGGATAGTGAGCCGGACGCACGTTTTGTTAACCTTCTTGCATTTCCTTTCTCTTTCTTCCTTCTTTATTTCTCAGCTTTACAAATGACTAGTTTATTGCATGTGAAAGCATGTGGGCTTGCTTTCATTAGGCGTTTCATATGGAGGTTTGATGTTGTAGTCTGATTCATTCAAATATTTCTTTCAAGCAAGAAATTGCGAAGTTGCACAGGGAGAGAGTAATTTCATGTCCACTGCTTGTTTCAAACTAATGAACTTGAATCTCGATAGATCCTAGCTAGATAATATGTACGTGTTTCAGTTTTTAACAATTTATAGCTTATTTGTAACTCCCCTTGTCTAAGCAAATATTCAGAATGTTCTAGCATGAAGTAAATCTGTAAAAGAGCAATTAACATATCCTGAATAATAAACGTCTAGCTCTTAAAGGCTTATTAAAAATAGAAGCTATGTTTAAATAGCTTGTGCGATGGCGTTGAACAACTGTAGTAAATGGGCCTTACTTGAAACTCCGTGCTTACAAGAAAAAAAAAAAAGCTACTGATACTGTCACAGCGTCGTGAACTGGCTGAAGGCAGGAGACTGAATGATCAGATAATAAACTGTTTATTGAGGCCTAACTTGAGGCCACGTAAAAGGAAAGTCAGATTACAGCAAGGCACTGGCACTGATAGCGGCGAGCAGAGCATCGGCTGTCGATCATCTGATAAGCGGCGAAGAGCGACGGCATTTATACACTTGCCATCGAATGTTCTAGCGTTATCGCTAGTGGTGATGTTGGTTCCAGAATAATCTGTAATGTTCACGAAGTGGGCGTAATCTTAAAAAAAAAAGATGTACTACAGCCTCGAAGCTTTTCGAACATCGTAAGCGCGGTTTGTGCTGATCGTAGCGTAACGGGGTAGATAACAAAACTAGAGGAAAGGAACGTGCCAATATTGATCCTGCGAAATTGTGAGTGAGATATTAACTGTATTGGTTACACCCATCGCTATATTGCAAAAGGGTACAGCACAAATCAATGATAGAAGAATGATATAAAACGGAGACGAGCGATTGCGCCTGTTTGATCGGCCTTTCTTCATGCTGTACACTTTTGAAACCAAGCGAATTACCAAGAAGACCAATACGTCCATCTACAGTACGTCAAAAAATAGGTAACAGCTATGGGTTTGTTGAGTTGTGGCTACAGGTACAATTAGATATTTTGGTGCATTGTCGATCCGAGTGCATTGCAATGAGGATACTCATTTTTTGGTGGCGTTAGCTGGTCTGCCAATAGTGTTAGCATCCAACCATTGTATTCGGTATTTGGGGGCGATTGAAAGTGCGAGTGCATGAGGTGCTCCCGTGCTGTGTTCGCAATCAGATTGCAAAAATTAGGCAAATGCGTAGACAAAACTGGGAGCACTTACGAACATATAAAAACTCTTGAGCAAAAGGTACAGTCGGTGTCGCGTTTGAAACGCTTGCAAACGGGAAACAGATACCGAGTTTGTGCACAGCCTTGTTCGATTTTTTGCTCGATCAACTTACTGTGTATAGTGAGCTCGCAGTTTTAATTTTAACCGCGTCGTTTCGTTCCAAAACGAGTGGCTTTCAGCTAAGAAAAAAAGTGAGGAGGCAGCCTTGCACATGAAGTAATCTTTTCAGCCAGTTACGTTTGTGTAGGTGTTTGCGTACCCAGTTGTCCCGTGATGAAGCGAAAAGCCTGAGCTTCTCCTGGAGCAGCGGTCCCAGCGCGTCGCGGCTCCTCTTGCCGTCCTGGGCGTTGCTGCCTCCACCATGCTCGAACTCGTGCACAATTTTCCTGGTGACCTCCAACTGGGCAGGGCTGCTTACCACGGCCACCAGAGAGTCGAGGTAGCGCTGCATCGTCGCCGCCAGGGCGGGCACGAAGGCGCGTTCGAGCTCGCCGCACGCCTATAGGGGTCGAGCGCGTGGTCACCGTGGCAGTGGTATGTGGTGGCGAGGGCAAGGTAAGGTACGATGGGGAGATGGCCGATATTGTGAGTATGAAACGAGTAGCATGATGCACGCTCACGGGTGTTGAGGTGGGTGGTTGAAACCATGGTGACGACAATTTGATGTTCGGACAGGAGAGAGCATGCCAAATGAGATGATGGCGGAAACGGGAGTTTTCGAAAGACAGTTCGTTTGGAGGAAGTGGATGAGGAAGGGTAAACAAAGAATGCATCACAAATCGGGTAAGAAACCACGCCGCGGCAGAATGAAAGACGATGGAGAGTGAAGGTAGTTTCGGACAGTTGGGCACGCACATAGATATAAAGAAAAAGAAGGTTGAGGAGAAGGAAGAATGATGGGAGAATGGTGAAGAGGAGCGCAATGGATGAGGTAGCGTTCAGGAGCAGCGTGTGGAATACAGACAAACCAAGATGAATGATGGATGTAATTTTTGGGACGTATGAGGAGCAGTGCCGCAACAAATGGGTGGGTGCACGGCGAGGTAGGGGCCATGAAGAAGCAGTTCGAGGAAGATGGTAATTAATTTGTGGTACGGCGAAAGAAACGAAAGAGACAACAAACACCGCAAAAATTCGTAGAGATGAAGAAGTAAATTATGTGATATATAAAGAGAAAAAAAAAACGGAAAGGAGAAGAAAAAGAATACAAAAATGACACCAGGATAGATTCCACGTCGCAACAGAAAGATAAGATAGATAGATAGATAGATAGATAGATAGATAGATAGATAGATTGTGAGCAAGTGAAGTAAGTGGATTATGAGCATGAACGTTACGAAAGAGATAGGGTAGGTTGAAATGCGAAGCGTAGGGGGGGTTGAAGGATTGAACAGTGGACGGCACAGGATAAAATAGAAATAGAGAGGGAGTGTGGAAGAAGAGGGAGAAGAAAAGAGAGAGACAAAGATACAAATGAATGAGCCACAATAAAAACACTTGAAAAGATAGCATGTTTTCAGTAATCGTTGTTACAGGCAGTGTAGGAGAGCGGAGCATCCAAACTGAAATTCTTTTTTTTTTGGAGGGGGGAGGGAGTTGAAACAAATAATCAAAATACTGAGAGATAAGCAAGAAAACAAGTTTTTTCTAGTCAGGCCAGGCTTCACGGAATTGGTAAAACAAGCCTTCATCGACGGTATTAATAACAAGCGCACGTAGACTGCTAATAGAATCAACAGTTTTTTTATTTTTCATTTTTTTTGGTGCAAAGGCTGCTTTCGATTTTCGCTTGCTGCAATATCTTCTCTTGTACATGTGCCAGCTCTCTGCCACGTCTACCCAGATTTTTTTCAATATTACTTTTTTTTTCTATATCACATCTTATCGGTGGACGAATTCTGAACTCTAAAAACTACTTTTTGCTTGTTTTTTATTTACAATGACGTAAGCTATAGATATAGTCTTTCACTGCTAATCTAAAAGTCAGGCTGTAATAATGTTTTTGTTTGTATACTATATGGCACGTGACATATTTCTGAACGTAATTATTTTTATTTATAAAAGCATCAAGGTAAAATCCGCACTTTCAAACAGTCTACGTGCTATCCATCTTTAAGATTCACTGAATTCGGACTTAATTGATTGCACGGTATTCACGAAACGTCGTAATACAGAGTTACGTTGTTTGAACTTCTTTTCATGCTATGGAAACTTTCGATGTCTCCTGAACCGTAGATAAGTAACTTTAAGCTAGCAGACACGCTGTCCTCGGGTGTGTAAAAGGAGACATAGTATAAAACGGGTTAGAGTCGTAGGAGTTCACTTTGGTCCTTTGAAATCGCAAGGATATACCATTGTTCCCAGAGTTTCCATAGTAGAACAAAAGCTTTGCTCCGAAATCAAAGTAGTAAGCTTTCGTGTAGTAAAAGAAATGTCTTAGTACTACTAGAGAATCCTTAAAACACTAGAAACAGCCGTTTCAGTGACAATCTCGATCATATGTGGGCCGGAGACCCCGCGCAATCTGTCAGGGCCAGCCCTGCAACCACCGTGACATCGCTTTGTTTATTTGTTTATATGAATTATGAAAAAAAAAGGTTAAGAGAGAAAGAAGAAGCCTACTTGAATTTTGAGGGGTATCCGGGCCCACTTTTTTTTCGCTCAATCAGATGTTACAGAAGCACCTAAGGCCGGTTTCAGTTTTTTATTTAAAGTTTCAGCAGAGACCACGTAGCATTGACACATGTACTTTGAATTAGCTTCATCTTGGAACAACGAAGTTTTCATATGCTGTAGTGACTGTTGCAATATAAACATGTTCCGATTTCTCGCGTCTGCATCCCACACGAAGAAGTTGTTTCTATTCTTCACGAATGTCTTCGCATTTCTCAGTTTGTCATTCACCGCTTCCTTTTCTTTATAGCCGACCAAAAGAACATTTCGAGACAAGCCGCGTGCACCAGAGAAAACCTCGTCGTTTTTCGTAGCCCTAGCATGAAAAAAACAAAACACACATGTAATACACTGCGGCTCGCTCATCTTGCGAGTGCTTTCCGAGCTACTCTTACGTCGTCGTTACGAGCGGCTCTAGACACGCAGCGAGTGTGTCGCTCCTGCCGAGACCCGCGTTTATCCTTCGCAGCCGAAGTACATCGTTCAGAGTAGAGGCCGCGCTTACTGCGCAGGCGACCGCAGACGCATCGCTTCCGTGTCACGTCTCCGCCATCGGATCCCATTCTTCCCGTGCACACCGGAAGTACTTCTCCCCGACTTCCTTCCGCTTTTGTTCGTCTCCCGACGTACTCCCGTTCACGCCTTACTAGCTCGCCCCCGTTTTACGCATGTTGTTGTGAAGATCTGCTGTGGTTATTTTTGGGTGTTTTTTTTCCGTATCTCGCGAATGAGTGTTTATGCTCTGAGGATATATACTGACCGCGCCGCTTCACTCGTACGGTTTCTGGTCAGAGTAGCTTATTATAAATGATTCGAACACGGTGACTGGCACGCTATTCAGTTTTCGGCTGCGTGCGAGATAATGAATTCGTTCAAGCGGGCATTGTTGGAAACGCTGAAGCAGTTATGCGGTGAGTGTTCACGTAATACCTCAGATATCAGTGCTTTCGCTGCTCATCATAAGAAAAAAAGCGTATTACTCTATTAGTCACCGTGCCATCCACTTACTACGACCAATCTTAGTCTTGTTGTAATTAAGGTCAGTGTTCATATAGAAAAAAAAGGTTTTGCGCCGCAACTGTTCGCAAACTAAAAGTCCACTCAGTCATAATGTGGTAAGTATAATTAGTGAAAACGTCCCGCCAAACTTAAAGCGCCCTTACGAATAAGGGCCAGTATTTTGCTAAAGTTGCTCGTAAAAGATGGTTTCAGCCAATGTCGATGCTGGACATGATATTAGAGAAGTGGATTGACTCGTGGCTAATTAGTTCATACGAAATAAATGTTTTTTATTCAGCCAGACATGCGGAGTGGATTCGACCCCAAAAGAGTTTACGCACGTGAATAGAATGCACATGCTTAGTATATTCCAACACACGACAAGACATTGTCCACATCCTCATTAAGCTCCCTGAGTGCCCACGTCACGGTGCGGTGACTTCACTGTTCCTACGCATACTGCTATATCAGAGGAAGTTCGTTTTCAGTACTGACCAGGTTGGAAAGCTCTTTTTTAACAGCAGAGCAGTTTAAATCATCCGCAACCTGTCCAACGCAAAAAAGGAGAAAACTGTGTGCCACGATGACGTCTACATGCGTGGCCCAGCAACCCATGGTTGAACAGATGTGCGCCTACTTGGTTAGCCCATGCAATGCTATACCGCCAGCCGACGTGCCTGGACACTTCGCGCAATTACTCAGTCACGCCGGATGTGACGTCATGGCCAAATGCGCATGCGCTTCTTTGCGCTAGAGTTGCTGTATATTTTATTTATTTATTTATTTATTTCATTTATTACATACTACAGACCCATAGGTCCAAGCAGGTGGGCAGTTACAAGGGGACACAGTTCAACAACAAGTGGCATAAAGATTGTTTGGGGTGAGTGTTTTATACACTCATAGTGAACACAAAGAGCGACATAGCAAATTATTTCATAATAACACATGCACCGGACAAAAGAGAAAAAGACCACAAATTCATACTTCATATGTTGTGCGATTGAAGTAAAAATAAACACATAATAAATACAAAACAATAAACACAATCATTTTCGCCGGACATATGCTATCGATGCTAGCTTTAGCTAGCAGAGTTGCGCATGGGTCCGCCATCTTGCCCGTTGAGACGTCCATGTCATGCGGATAAGCCACCCTTTCTGTCAGAAGCACTCGCGTTCACACGGCCGAGTTCAGCGGCAGCATCTCGGAGTCCGTACAAGAAACGCCACACGAGCCCAGAGCGCGTCCGCTCGCTTTGTTGCCGTGCGGCGTTGATTCGACGAACATTAAAAAGAACAAGAGTGAACTCGCGAGCCGCGAACGCGGGGTGGCGGTCGCCAGAACCCGCGTGGCCGTAAAGTTGGCTCGCCCTAAAATGGACGCCTTTTGCGCACGTGAACGCGTTGGGCGAATCGGGGCGCGAGTGGCGAGTTCTATCAGTGGCGCAACTCTGCTACCTAAAGGTATAGCACACAGAGTAACTCTACTTCGCGCTGTGAGAAGATGGCGTGTGGCGGCGGCGCCACACGCAGAAATAAAGAGACCAAACGAAGTTCACACTGCCGAAGAGGAAGCCGCTTACTGAGAATAGCGGTGCGCTGCCGAGCCAGACCACTGGACTAGACTCGTCTAATCAAGTCTCCGACGTAGTGCAGCCTAAATAGTGAGAGGTGACTGTACTGGACTCGACTGAGACTTGACGTCACTTTGCATTAATTCGTATAACTTGGCATCACTTTGTGTGGTCAGGACCGGCTAGAAACCGATGAGCTTCACTCGGCCTTTAGTCTTGATTCTCGACGAGCTACTCACCAGACTTTTTCTTGCTTGTTTTTCCGTGAAAGCCTTTTCACCATTGACCATTCGCTTTCGATATTTTGAAGTTCACAGTCGAGATGAGCTGGAATATTCCTATAACAACAATTATATCCTAACAGACTTCTGTGACTTCGGGCCTAGATTTTTAATATTGCAGTGGATAAGGCACTCGGCCGCTGACCCGCAGGTCGCGGGATCGAATTCCGGCCGCGGCGGCCGCATTTTTGATAGGTAAATGCTTGAAGCCTGTGCGCTTAAATTTAGGTGCACGTTAAAGATCCCCAGGTGGTCTAAATTTCAAGAGCCCTTCACTACGGCGTCTCTCATAACCTTATGGTGGTTTTGGGAAGTTAAACTCAAACAATTATTATTACTATTCTTAATTTGACGAAGCATATTCGCCGGACATGGAAAAGATACTTGGGCACTACATATTGCCTTGATGAAGCAACGCATAAGAACTGAACAGAGTTCATGGTTAAAGCGCAACAAACAAATGTTGCAGTTACTTTTTTTTCTGTTTAAGGTAAAAGGGATGCGCATAATGTTTTCGTGAGTTTCCTGAAACCTTTGCGCACTTGTCCTACCTTCGGAATAACATTAAGGGGTCTGTCAACGCTTTCAAATTTGCTCAGCGGTTCTATACTATTTACAAGATTTCTTCATTTTTTTTGCTGCCATGATAATTCACTCGGCTCTCTTACGGACTATCAGCGTGATTCATTATAATTGAGGCCTTCAATTACAGTGAGGATTGTCAATATTTCTCACCGAAAAACTTGTGATAACACAAAAATTCTGCGCATTACCGGGTACAATATGTGCTACACGTTGGTCGAATAATGCGCGTCTGATGATGCTCGAAGTTTCGAGCCAACTCCGGGGAGCAAAGTTTACGGAAAGCGGGCATTGTTCCCACACGGGCGGGCTCTTGCGTGTTGACTGCGTGGATGAGAGTATATAGACGCGTTTTGCGTAGGGGCCTGCATGAGTACCAGGCCAAAAAGGGCCACGTGCGAAAACACGACCGTTCCATTAACGGCGTCGGTGGGCGGACCCGCCGTGATTGGCCATTACGCTCGCACCGGGCGTGACAAATGGGGAGATAATTAGCAACCGACCGTCTCGGCGGGCCGCGCGAATCAGGTCTATACAGTCGGCGACTAGCAGGACCATCTTTCTTCCTCCTCTGACTTGATGAGACAGAGTGTGTACGCCGTCTCGGTGAGCGCTGGAGATGACCGCGCAAATGAACTTAAATACATTTCACTGAAACTATAACACGAACTAAAACTCGGTTTCGTTATGCTGCCAGGTATGTAAATGGGGGCGAGTGTTTTTTTTTCCGCGAGTGGATCAGAACTTTGATATGTATTAGATTGCTAGCCCATGTATGGTTAGATGCACTATTGCGGCAGGGACAAAGTGTGATGAGATAAGGGATGATAGTGCGTTTTAGACTCTGAATGCTTATACCGAAGCTTTAGATGTAATGAATATTTACGCTGTGTAAGAAATACACTCAAAAACTGCAGCTTTCGTAAGCACATAGTTAGGGAAAAATCATGAATTAATCAGTTGAACATTTCTCACGCAATGGTTTCTAAGACCAAATGCTATCGATGCTATATGGAGTTATATTTATTGCCTGCCGTCGGTTTTTATACGTTGAACGCTTCACTCCTTCAGAGTAAAAATCTGTTCACAACAACGGCACTTCCTCCGCGTTTACCAAATCGTGCTATATATTAAGCGGAATAATTCCACAAGAAATCCTTTTGTTTCCTTGCTGACATGTGCATTGGGCAGTTAAACCTAGGGGCTTTACGGCGACAAATGCCCTGATAAACGAACAAAAAATATTCGCGCCCAATACAACCAGTACACTAGGTGCAATGAGACATGTGTTCATGTATTTCAACAGCGCCCAACTTTGTACCAACAGTCTGTGCGCCTCATTCACGACCGACAAACACGAGGTTTCCGTTGGACTCACAGTTTCAATCAATATCTCGGTCAAGTGGTACCTTCAACTTCACTGTAGTATTACTTCCGGGTTATTTTTTTTTCGGTTCCCGCTCTCGTAATAGACGAGTGAAAAAAGTGCCGCGCAGTTCCACATTTCTCGGCCTGAATTCAAAGGAACACCTCGGCGTGGTTGATTTATGCATTAGCGCTCTGTTTTTAAGCAGTAAATCCTCGCGAAGCCGGAGGAAGCGCACCGAATCTCGCAACATTTTCTAGCGTTATTAATTCAGGAGGAAACGGGCGGCCAATATATCCCCTCGGTGTTAGCGAAGAGCTTCTGCCGTGAACTTCCGAACACGTGCGCTTCGAGAGCTTTTTGTCAATCTCACCGTGAGCCCAGCTTTGCTGGATTCCTTTCTAGATCATCGCGTCTCCAGCAAGCACGTCGAGGCTGTCCGAGCTACAGGTGTGAAGTAGGCAGACGTCTTGTTATGTTATTTATAGCTGTGCTATGTTACGCGTTATGCATCTGTAGTGTAGCTGACGTGAAAATGTGCGAGGCTGGATGAGTAACAAGGATACACCAAAGAATATGCAAATATTTAAAAACAATGCTTAAGGGCGTTTTAATTGTATGTATACGTTTATTTATATGAAGGAATAAAAAAGGCACTTGAGGATTGTACCTAAATTTGCAAAAAGAAAAATAGCGAGAAATAAAATGAAAGTGCTACAGCGTCGTACTTTCGATAACTTTGCTAATGAAAGGAGTGTTCATGTGGAGGCTATTGTTTATAAGCTGTACATTGTCAACAGTATAAATAAAGTAGAAAGACAGATATTTTTCCGGCTAGAACAAGGGTATTGCGAATGGCATAACCTCCAAACATTTTAAATGCTTTGAAAAACATGCCAAAATAACGATGATTTCGCCGATGGTTTCTTGCATGCACAGTCAT
This sequence comes from Rhipicephalus microplus, assembly GCF_043290135.1. Lineage (NCBI taxonomy): Eukaryota > Metazoa > Arthropoda > Arachnida > Ixodida > Ixodidae > Rhipicephalus > Rhipicephalus microplus. Next base: position 320,448,754 of record NC_134710.1, read on the forward strand.
GCACATGCGCGTAAAAAACCACATAGCTCTTCTTGAAGGTCACTGAATATTTATCCCGCTTGGAAAGTGCTAGAGCGCCGGAAGCGATAAGATATCGGAAAATTATAGTGTACCAAAAAAAAAAAAAAAAACGCTTGCCATCGTTAGGTGCCGAAGTGATAACCTAATGCATGAATAGGGACTGTGAAAGCTCACGTTTTTTATTCATATCGAAATATCTATACAATAGCAACCGTGTTCATATGTCGCATCAAAGGACTGTTTTCGTTCACCCAAGTGTCAAATAAGTAGCACGCACAACATATGTGTCGCTAGGGAGGCTGTCATAAAAAACTACAGAGTAACGTCAACCACCTGGTATTCATGACAACTAACACACAACATTGCCAAAAATAGTGGATGAAGGAACGTGTAAATTGAAGGGCTCTTTTTCTTTGTTAGACACAATGTTAGTGAGGATTAGCAGACAATAATGTCAGGAAAAGTATTGGGGATGTAATTAGAGGTAATTGTAATGTAAATGTGAAGAAAGAAAAGTGAACGAAAATACAACTTGCCACCAGCAGCATGCGAACCTCCGACCTTCGAATAATGCGTCAAGTGCTCTACCATTGAGCTACGATGACGGTGGTGTCCCCGTTCTTTTCATGAAGTATATATGTGCATTTAAACGTGGAAATGTCAGCCATCGCCACCTGTTGCCATTAGGGCGAGTGTGGAACACTTTTTCTTGCCTGTTTGGCGTCGCGCGTAGTACGGGATCTTATGACGAGATGGCAGCTGACCAATATTACCTCTAGAGTTCCTCAATGTGCACGACCCCGCATAGAGTGTGATCATTTTTTGAGAGGGTCGACGCCACCTCGCCGCGCGCGTCCGCCATGTTTTGGCTCACACAGCATTTAGTTAAAACGTGTACGCGGCGCCTGCCACCTTGTCGCCCGTCCGATTCATCACGAGCCTGCAGAATGGCTGCATGCTGCGTGCCATAGTTCACGAACCATTCCAGGAATGTATGGAAGGCGTTTTCTATCCCAAGCGATCCCAAAAGAAGAGTTTTATTGACAGTGAGCATAACGAATGACAAGTGGCAGTCGTCGAATGACTCTCGTGTATGCAGCTTGAGTATTGCAAGCTTTGTTGCTGTTTCCTATCACCTTTCCTTTGCTACGTCGTGTACTTTATGGATCATTCTCGAAATGGCGTGTACATTACTAGTAACACAATTACAAGCTATGTACGTGGTTCAGACTTCTTGTTGGTTCACGCACTTGTGGCACTTTGATACGATCGAACGTTGAGCGAACTGGTAATCGCAAATGATTTCATGGTATTTGAACTATTCTCATAATTTCAGTGTCGTTCTCTGGCTTTGTTTCGAAATCGTACTTTCGCTGTCGCGAGCACATTTTTTTTTGTTTTTATGCATGAAGGCGCGATCATGAAACTGTCGCGTCTATAATGAACTGCAACAATTCACTTCGAGTTGTAATTTCTTGCAAGAACTAGAAATAGAAAATTTAGTGTTCCAGCTTAAATCACTCACGATAGAGCATTTGGACTGCATGTATCGGCACGCGATAACTCACAGGCCACTTAACGGCTACATGCCATATACATCCGCTCAGTAATATTTACACAATTACTCAATAGTTTACACAAATATACACCGATGCCTTTCACATTTCCTGCGGAGAAGTGCGCTCAGGCATGTGTAGTATTAGGGTTTAATTGTAGTGAAAAGCTCAAAAGCAGCGACTTTTTTGTTTCGTTGGATATTCTCATGGCACCAGCAGTGAGCGGGTGACAGAACAGCCAACACGCTCATCATTCAGACTTTTATCACAGTGCTTCACGCACCCACGGGGTTTTCTGGGATTGTTTGAAAACGATATATGGTGGCAAAAATACCATACAATCATCTGCCTACAGGTGTACAAAACCTAATTTGCATTTGCATATTTATATCTACACTGTCTTAACACGTGGTTGAGCCCCACCGCGGTGGTCTAATTGCTAAGGTACTCGGCTGCTGACCCGCAGGTCGCGGGTTCGAATCCCGGCTGTGGCGGCTGCATTTCCGATGGAGGCGGAAATGTTGTAGGCCCGTGTACTCAGATTTGGGTGCACGTTAAAGAACCCCAGGTGGTCGAAATTTCCGGAGCCCTCCACTACGGCGTCTCTCATAATCATATAGTGGTTTTGGGACGTTAAACCCCACATATCAATCAATCAATCAATCATCACGTGGTTGAATCTCATCGGTGCATGTGCTCCAGTTATCTAATAGCGGAGTTAGCAGGTATAAAATCAGAACCTGTCCGAGGGAGCCTGCAATTAAGAATGGGACGAAAATTTGTCGTGCTCTAATGTATTCCATTTTAGTTTATCATCACTTCATATCTATTATAACCGTCGAATATGCAGGTGCCGTGTTCACATTTTTATATTTCGCTAATTCGTTTGCTTCACTAGATGCATTGCGCGCTCATTTTAAGATATACGGGAAAATTCACACTGCGTGTCTCCGTATTATGTGTCAAACTTCGAGAATTGAAGCCGGAATAATGTCAGACCTACATAAAATCATATATTCTGTCCCTTAATGGTAGGTGCACGATGGCCCCTGTTTTTGTTTTGACAGTCTCTGGAATCATACCTCTTCATTACTCTCTTCGAATACACAGTGTTCCGCAATTCTAACCTGCTTGAATAAAGCTAACCTGTCATGCCCTAAAAAAAGACTACACGAACATATCCACCCACAAAGTATAAAAGTGAATAGTGATGCCTGCAGCTGCAGCCCAGTGTTCGCGTCGCCAGTCAGGATCGAATACGTTCTGCAACAGTTTCAGGTGCAAAACATTCGAATACTTTTATTCTTTATTATTTATTCAAGGGTTTTTCCGCATCGCCCAAAGGTGTTACAGCAGGGGGGTTACAGAAATGACATAAGCAATTCTTCCTTCTTACAGCACACTTGCATGGCAGACAATCCATTCCACTCTTTAACAGTTCTAACAAAAAATGAATTACTTGTTGCGATGCGTGCCTACAAACTCATAAATAGCAACATCCGTGGACAATTTTGCGTTTATGTAGGCAACTTCAACCCAAAGTGCTTTTACTGTAGAGCAAAAGGCGGCAAAGCCGTGCATTGGCAGTGCATGCACTGCCGAGTGGGATCAGTAATGGCGACCGCTGTAGCAGACAACGCATTCGTCTCCACCCTGAACGGAGCGGAGGCGAACGAACGAGTGTATCGAGGCCCTCAAGTTCCCTCGCATACCACCTCGAGGCATCAAGTCTGCCAAAACGAGACCCTCGCTATGATTGAAGGAAAGCGCGAATTTATGGGCTCATTTCCTTTGTTAGACACAAGATTGATGAGAAATAGCAGTCGATAATGCCAGGTGATGTCATAAATATGACGAAAGAAAAGTAGACGAAAAGATTACTTGCCAGTGGCAGGATCCACACCTGCGACCTGCGATTACTGACCTGCGGCAGTTGGCGCTGACTGACGCTTCAACGTTTAAATGCGCATATATACCTTTTAAAGGGAACGGAGAGATGACCGCCACCGTAGATCAATGGTAGGATATCGGACGCGTTATTGGAAGGTCGCAGGTTCGAATCATGCCAGTGGTAAGTTATCTTTTCATCCACTTTTCTTTTTTCTCATTTAAATTACAATTACCTCTAATGACATCCGCTATACTTTCCCTGACAATATTGTCTGCCTATTGTCTTAATAAAATAAATGATTTTTGTTTGTAATAAATATGATATAAATATCAAGAAAGTAAAGTGAACGAAAAGGTAAGTTGCCGCTGCAGGGACAGTAGCTGTAATCTTCGAAATGCAGGTTAGGTCCCTGCTAGTGGCTAGTGATGTTTAAGTCCACTTTGTTTCTTCGGAATATTATCATATTTGCCACAAATAACATCCCTTGTAATTTCCTATACTACACTTCCCGTGTGTGTGTTTGTGTGTGTGCTCACGTGCGCGTGTGTGTGTGTGAAAGAGGAAGATAGAGAAAGAGAGAGAGAGAGATGGGACTCATACGTTTTTGAGTTGAGTAAATAGTTCATGAGAGGTTTTTATTGTTCCAACACAACACCTGCACTAACACACCATGGTCATGGGCTCTTGATTATACTGGGAAACCTGATATTTTTACGCATCAATACAAATGAGCGTTGTTGAACACATTTACTGTATCACACTGCCATCGTCATGCCTGAGTATTGCAGCATCAAGCTCCATCAAGCTCTTGAGGGCGAGGGCCGGAAAGGCTTCTGTTCTTGCATTCACCGACTCGCGGAAATGTAAAATGCGACCGAAACAAGCTGGTTCCGGAGGGAGTAAAGTGACACAGACGTTTCGCTTGTTTCATGATGCGCAGCGGAACCAAATAGTTTCTCATGCGGGCTTGATTTTGAACTATTATATAGGCAAGGGCGGATATCACCAAGACGCTATTTGCTGCCAGCTTCTATTTTGTTGTAACCAACTAGATGCGTAGAGATTGGGGTACAGGCACTTCGGCTACTCCATTTCTTAATGCTCTGCAAAAAATAAAATGATAATGAAGAGGAATCGTTACCCTCGTCAATGTCATCAAAGCTGCGTACTGTCATGCGTGTGAACTTGTCGTCTGTCACAATGCCAATAGTAAGAACTGAGAGCCGTAAAAAAAACAATCTGCAGCGTGTAGACCTGGGAAAAGAGTCCGTGAGCGCACTAGCGCTATACCTGCGACCACACAGTGCGTATGTAACTTCGCCCCGGGCGCAGAGCGTTCAGTCCGGAGTGCGCTGCGGGTGAAACTATACTACGCACGACGGGAACCAAGCGACGCGGGGAGCCGAAGGCATCGGGGCCACGTGACAGTCGCAGTGCCTGGAAGAGCGGCCGCGCAATTTCCTGCATCCCCAGAAGCAACGAACAGACCAGATTGAATTTACGTTCGAGCAGATACCCGTGACGGACTGAATGACTGGCTGACTGAGTCAGCCGTCACCCGCTGACTGCAGTGATCGGGCATCGAACGAGGAACGTCGGAAACCTGCTCCCATGGGGAGCCAAGGGGAGCGCACGAAAGTCGCGCCTCGGTAGAATCGCTTGAGGGGGACGAGCCGCTTTCCTCTCGGCAGGCAAACGATGGACGTCGGAAGAACTACGTCGGTGGTGATCAGCTGCAACTTGATGGGGCGTGGTAATTGAGCATCATACGCATGTCGTACACGGAAACTGCTGGTGGCATCGTATTGAAATTTGGGACTCGTTGCTCGACCTCGACGACTCTGGCTCTTTGAAGACGCACTTAGAATGATGGTGAACTCAAGGGGGTTTATATCTGTGCTGCCTGGCTTATTTTATATACTTGACTCGCTAAGAAAACCCAGTTGAAACGAGTGCAGATAATGTTTCAGTGAATATTTAAAACTTATCTGTACAACAGCGAAGAAACTTTCTGACGTTACATTTGCAGTCAATGAGAAAATATACAAATGTCAAGAATCGCCATACCTATTTGATGATAGCGATGATTCCCCTACAGGAGGCACCTAGCCAGATAACTTGAGGCGAAATTAATCTTTCTGGCGCTGTGCGAGAAGTAAGGTAACGTAAAGCAGGTGCAATAAAAAATGAACAACCTTGAACATTGTAACTTTCATGTTCTATGTTATCTTTGTTTGAATTGAATAAACTGATGGGTTTATTTGTGTCACGAAGAAAGGGCGACTAAACGCTTAAGCCCCAGATGTCTACCGGGAATAGATAGCATATTGTGAGACAAGCAGAACATACAGTGTGGTAGAGCGTCCCACTTGACCCCTTGAACTCTTTCAATTTCGAGCCAAGTGGCCTTCGTTGATTTCATTCACTCAGAGGCGAGAATTGTACAGTGTGCCTTCAACACTGCTACGCGAGCCGCGGCCTCTCGGGCCGATTCTTTTTTGATGAGAGCCGTGAGGGTATAGAGCTCCCGCTTTCGCCAATGTGTCGCAAAGGGATGCGCATGCAGGAACTTAATTTTACCCGCTCTACCTTTCGCCCTCTCTAGGGAAACGCGAAGCGTGCTCGTTCTGCCGAACCGAATCTCGAACATAGGCTCGGCGCGAAGCTCCGTTCAGTGCTCTTTAGGCTGAGCTAAGACTAACGTGGCGCCGCTGAGCGAAGTCAGAGTCGTTCGTCGAAGAAATAAACGCGGCAGCCGAAGCGGAGCGGGGGAAGCGCACGGGGCTTGGGAATTGCTTCCTTCGTGCGGAGAGAGCGGGGCGGGGTGGAGTGCGAAGCCTAGAACGCAACACCAACAGACGAAGAGCGCGTGATGGAAGCGGGAGTTAAGCGGAAGCGTACACCCTGCCTCCCAATGCTTTCGTTGCCGGAGGAAAGCCGGTGCACGCTCGCGCGTCGGAGGTCATTTCCCTTGTTTAGGAAATGTCGTTACCGCGCTGCTTCGGTAATGGGTCGGCGGCGTGCACGCAGCACCACCGGGAACTTCTCGCTGCGGCCCTGGGGGTCTGACTCCAAGCGTCGAACGACTCGGTAAGGGCTGCCGAGAGTTTCTTCGTCGCTCTCACCCTCTCGATTTTTTTCCTTTTCGTTCTGGTTCTTTTCGATTGCCTCGTTCCGTTCGCTTCGTTTTGCCCGACTCGGGTAAACTTCCGACAGAGTCCACTTGCATGCGGCGCCTTTTCCGGCGACAACCCTCTCTTTGACTGACGCGCACCGTCCTTTTCATCGAGTCCCTCACTGAGCGACATTGTAGTCAGAGCTGCCAATCAATTCTTATTGGCGAAGACGCTTATCAGCCACCTTGGATAACCACCGAGGAAATGAGACCACGGTGCCCAATAGAAGGCTCAAGAAAGATGTGTTTTATAGGCCACAGAAAAAAAAAATGTGGAAACCACCGTTGACAATCAGTGTATGAAAATGTGGCGAGATGATTGTTAATCTCGAATTTTTTCGTATGATCAACAATGTCACGTCATTAGACCAGCCTACAAACTGGTCGTCTCATAAGGTTGGATCAGTGTGCAGTGATAATATACCTGCAGATATGCCTTAATTCACACATGCTTAAAGCAAGCTGTGCACAGTGAGACATGCTTACTCTACGAGAGCGAACACACACACACACACACACACACACACACACACACACACACACACACACACACACACACACACACACACACACACACACACACACACACACACACACACACACACACACACACACACACACACACACACGTGCACCGCAGAGTGCAACGTCGCAACAAAACGACTGGCTTCACGTGGTTTCTTGCCACTTGCGTAAAACCCATAATAACTCACTCCTGTATATCAGACTGAACAGTAATAACCCCATGACAACCATCATGTTGGGGCAATAGTTCCATCGAGAGAGCAAGGGATTGAGCGTTAGTTAAATATCATTCTTATTGAAATAAGGAAAAGTACGGTGTGAAATGAGTGGATGAGCCGTTTACACTGTCCATATAACGCCTTCTTTGCGACTCTATAGCGCAATGAGCCCCGCCGTGGTGGTCTAGTGGCTAAGGTACTCGGCTGCTGGCCCGCAGGTCGCGGGATCGAATCTCGGCTGCGGCGGCTGCATTTCCAATGGAGGCGGAAATGTTGTATGCCCCTGTGCTCAGATATCGGTGCACGTTAAAGAACACCAGGTTGTCGAAATTTTCGAAGCCCTTCACTACGGCGTCTCTCATAATCAGATTGTGGTTTTGGGACGTTAAACCCCACAAATCAATCAATCTATAGCGCAATGACGCGCGTGTGTGCAAAACATGTAGTGTGATATATCATATTACCTTGTTGCGGTACCGTGGTACATGTAATGCTATACCACTGCAGTTTTCATGTACTGAACACACCTATACGCAATATGTGGTATAAAAGCGGCATGATATGTATGTGTAATGTACATATAGAGATAGAGCATATATTGTTGACACTGATATTGTCGCACACGTGCGCTAAAGCACAGACATCATCATCGATGAACTTGAAACTGCAGTGGTGTACACCACGCTACGTTTAATACGTTGAACACACTTACCTACGCTCTTCGCACTACGAACGTCTAAAAGTGTGGCATCTCGGGATAGTTGGTATGAAATGGCTATAGTTATTGCGCGAGAACAGAACGACGACAAATAGACAAGAAGGGCAAGAAGGACACGAATCGCTCGTGCCCTTCGTGTCCTTCTTGTTTCTTTGTCGTCGTTCTGTTCTCGCGCTATAACTATCGTCGAAACATCTAAAGCCGGGATTGAAAGAGAGCGCTTAGCGATGAAGGTCCTGTGTACGTGAGCACGAATTGTTTGCATTGTGCTTTAGCACGTAAATGCACCCTGCGGATAAACAGAAAGCGTATAACACTGCCTAGGCTCAGTAGAAGAGGGAACATTTTAGAAAAACCATCACAAAAGGTGCCAGGCTCGGGGATCACCGGGAATATAGTACGACGCGTGCGAGAGCTAGACCAGCCTAGAGAAATAAGAGAGCCGCCTTACATGGCACCCCCATTGGGCGTGCATGGCGAGCGATTTAAACGTCGAGCTAAAGATAGGGGACCGTCGCGATGAGGGTATGCTGGAAAGCGTGCGGCCTAGGCTGTACGCTTCAGTCGGGGAGCCATCTACCTAAAGCTCCCAGCGAACAGCCGGCCCTCTTCAGAACTTTATCCCTCTTGCTATATCTTCAGGATAACAAACTCGGGTGACAAGAAACGAATATCAAAGCGAGATCACGATAATCATGCGCTATACTGGCTGTGTGGAGTGCATACAGCAAAAAAAAAAGCTAAACAAAATTGCGAGTCACTATTTCAACATAAAGACAGCGCGATAATCGTACTAGCGTATGCTCTTTGGCAGACTTATTATTCTCAGCTGCGAAAACGGTGCACTGTAGTTAAGTATATTACTTTAACATGCACATTCAAGAATACAATGTGCTTTGCATTTCTGCCACTCATCGCGAAGGCACGATCACAAAAGCCGGCTTTTGACGCGTAACAGTGCATGGCAAGTGAACGATAATATAATAATATTAGGTGGACTTTAACGTCCCAAAACCACCTTATGAATAGGAGAGCCGGCATAGTGGGGGGGGGGGGGGGGGCTCCGGGAATTTCAACCACCTAGTGTTCTTAAACGTGCACTAAAATCTGAGCACATGGGCCTACAGCATTTTCACCTCCATCAAAAATGCAGCTTACGCAGCCGGGATTCGATCCCATTAGCTGCGGGTCAGTAGCCGACTGCCTTAGCCACTGGACAACCACGGCGGGGTGTGGCAATTGAAGGGTCATCGGCGTCAGTGAGCCCTTCTCTTAATTTAGAACTAACGTTGCGACCAGTAGACCAGTCTTCGCGAGAGTGAATTTGGGTACGAGTCACCGTCCTTTTTAAGCCATTAGATAGTACAAAAGTAAAGAGGTAAAGCTGTTGTGCCATCCAATGGCTTAAAAACCCGGGGTGGTGCATGCCAGTGGGGGATGCGAGGGGGCAACAGATCCCCCTTAAATTTGCGCCTGTCCACACCCTCATTGCCCCATTAAGAGCAAGCACATTCCAAACAGAACGAACAAAATCCCGCTTCCTGAAAGAACAGCCTGCCGTGCCCCACCCTCCTTCCAGCTGGAAAATGCTGGCACCGCTTCTGTTAATAACGACACCACCCTTACACTATATTCACTCCGTGGAAGGCCAGTCCACCAGCTGCAGTTAGATAATTAGTTATCAGTCGTTTGTTCAATGTGTGTATAATAATTTGCCATTATATGTTTTTGGTTAACTGAGAACGCTTCTTGCGACTATACAGGGTTATTCAAGAAACGTATTCAATATTCTTAAAAGTTACAGAAAAGGGGCATCTGCGGGCTACTTGCAGCGTTACCTTTCCTCTGGCAGAAGGCATTTTCAGATGCGTGCAAACATTAATTGCTGCAGTAATTGCAGAAATTTACACAATTAACTTTTTAACACTTTTTCACCAGTGGTGATAGCCAGTCCAGTCAAATGGGTAAATTAAAGCCCTTCATACGAATAGTTCATAGACACTTCAAAATTTCGGAAAAGTGGGTACTGGTAGTCCCCGCACAGCGATACAATGTGTCTAACTCAGCTGAAGAAACCGAAACCGATGCACCAAACAGCGCATCTACCATTCACTTCGACAACGCCCTCAGTGACGACACTGATTCCCTCGCCGTTATCAACCGTCAATTTAAGCACTTCGCTTCCAGGCCGCTTATCGACGCTCGCTTATTCTTATTCACCAATGCGAGGAAAATTGTCGTCTTTGAGGGCGTTGTGGAAGTGAATGGTAAATGGAAGTATTATTGTATGAAACTCTATGGCCAGATGCACTCTTTGGTTCGTCGGTTTCAGTTTCGCCAGCTGAATTGGCCAGATTGCATCGCTCCGCGCGCGGTGATTACCAGTGGCCGTTTTCCGAAAATTTCAAAGTGGCTATGGACTATTCGTAGCAAGGGCTTGCATCCGCCCATTTGACTTAACGGACTATTCCCACTAGTTAATTGTGTTCATTTCTATATATATATATGAATATATATGAATATATATATATATATATATATATATATATATATATATATATATATATATATATATATATATATATAAATATATATATATACCATGAAAGAAACTACCATAAACTAGAAGCAGCAGAGAGTGCGCCTGTGTTCTCGTTCTCTTCTGCAGTTCCGGTTACGTGCTGCACCCCACTTTTTGCATTATTATCACAACCGTTCCACAGGCGCATACCTTCACAACGCGCTGTGCGTGTATTTTAAAAGCAGAATTGAAGGTCTCGTTTATGAAAACACGATGGAGATTACCGAACAGCGAGCCAAAAATTTCTGCACGGATAGGGGTCCCCCGCGGGGGCGGGCGAACACACAGGGATCCCACGTGGGCCGGCGGCTTTACAGCGCGCCTGGCGGATACGACCCGGGCGTAGCGCAGCGGGTGGACGCGTCAGCCTCCCGCGCAGTGACCTGATCCCGTGTGCGCCAGCGGTTCGTGTACGTGCGTCGCAGTCCATCCGACTCGGGACGCTGCGGGCCGCCCACCCTCACGTTGGAGTCCCCACCTCATCTCCCCCATCTCGGGCTTTGTGTCAGGGTCGTGTCGGGACCAGCGTGTTAATGGGCGACGCCGGGTTGTTCTTGTTGTTGCTTGCTTGTTCCTGTTGCGTCGCTGTTGCTATCGCTGCCACGCGGCCGAAGGCTGTCGCTTCTGTGTTTTTGTTTAGCTCGGCTTGCTCCTGAACAGCGTGAAGCGGAATTCGAAAGGGGATGTGTTTCTTTTTGGTTACGTCTAGCTCGGTGTAGCATTACAAGGTACATTTCTGTTTCTTTGTCTTCGTTATGTGTTTGTGCGTTCCTTAAGGCATTTTCTGTGAGGACTTGAACTGCTAGAAAAAGAAAGCTCCGGGACCTTTTGTGTTTCTCCTTCTTAACGAAAAGCATCGCCTCCTCCCCCTCCGCTCAGCCTCTAAGCCTGATAACAGCAGCAGGAGGGAATGGAAAGCTGGTACTGGCTAAATGAGAGCGCCGCGACAGCAGCGGCGCCAAACTGCTCAGCTTGAGCCTCACGTTTTTGGCAAAGCCAAATTGGAGACCTGCAGCCTTTATAAAGGAGGCGCTGAACAATCGCAAGAGTGCCCTTTTATTTAGGCGCAGTTGTTCCGTGACCTCGTTACTAGAAGGCGTGTTTTATGACGGTGAATCAGCGACGAAGTTTCGTAGGAATCGCACCTCTTGGCCACCGCAAGCAGGGTGCAAGAGTACTGGACAATGCTGCCTATACGTACCACGCGCACACAAGTACATAACATACATACACACACGCACACACCAGAGCGTAATAGAGCGGTGCGTGTGCATAAACAGGAGGAACGTTTTATGGAACGATGCGCCTTTTTGGAGAGACTTCGAAATCGTGGCATCAAAGTAAGTGTCATCAGGATAGCTTGTAAATATAGGTCGAGATGAGTTTCGTTGTGTGTGCAGTGCAGTCGACAGGTTTGCTGCACGGGATCGTCTTTGGCGAAGGCTATAGTCGCCCCTGTTGAGGTACCTTGAGGCGGGCGTTCACAAATTTGCAGCACCTGTGCCTGAATGTTTTGTATCGTGCGCTGACTTGTTTTACTTGCGTTAGATAATACGGACAAACTGTTTTGTATAAAGCCAAAAAACAGCACCCTGTGCAGTCGTAGCATAGCACTTGGTTGCATTTCCGAAGTATTTCCCGTGAGAAACTTGAAGAGCTGACATATGCCCGTCATTCGCTTTTTCACTACGTGACGTGAGGGCTCTACGATATGACTTTGTCGATAATGACACCCAAAAATTTATGAAATCGACAGTATAGTATATTTCGATCATCAATTGACACACTGTAATTCGTCATAGGTTTGCGCGTAAATTCCAGAAGAGCGCACTTTCCGGAGGACATTTCTTGGCCTCGATTGCGGAGGTATAAATCAGTTGCAGTAGCAGTTCTCTGGATCCTCGCAGCTAACTGCAAGCGAGTTACCGCAGATGTGCAGATGCAGATCTAGTCTGCGTAATTCGATCGACCAATATTGCTTGGTAGGTACAAATAGAGAGCGACAAGTGTTAGATTGAATAGCACGGGGCTCAGTACGCCACCCTGAGGAACGCCACGGCAACTGAAAAGTGCAGAGGTGTTCTCGGCCTCCGTACTAACATAACAAACAAAAAAAGATCGCATGCGAAGATAGCTGCGTATCTACTTAAACATTCGGCCACCCACTGCAATTTCTTCTATTGCGGTAAGGACGGCTTCATGAGTAACGTTATCATAGGCTTCTTTCACGTCGAGTAACAGAGAAGCGTATATAAAGACGCTTATTGGCCTTTCTCGTGCTCGATGTAAGTGATTAGGCGGACGACGCTATCAATCAATGATCGACCACGTTGAAAGCCGGCCATGACATTTGCGTAGATCTCATTATAGACGGTTTCAAGATCACAAGCATTGCACCCCATAAAACTTCCAGACACCTAATTTCTTAGCACCTAATGTCGAAACTGAAAGCACGTTTTCAAGTTCTTTTTAAATGTAGGAAATGTATCTCTTCAGTTTTTCCTATAGGAGGAACGTGCGCAAAGTTCAAATAAATATTTTACAATTTTTATGTAGCTTAAAAGAACATTTATCTGAATATATTTTGCCAACTTATAAAAAAGTGGAAAAAAATCAGCGGGCTATTATCTAAAGCTCTTCTTGCCCACCGATGTTATTTTGGCATGTCGGTGGATGAAACCGGATGCCATCAAGGGGCTGTGTTTGTAAACAGTGAAAGGGTCTATACTCCAAGTACCACTCCAGGTGGCCCAGGACCATTCTCTCCATCACTTTTTACCTACGCAACTAGCCAATGCGATAGGGTGATAGGAGGAGAAATCCAACGGTGACTTGCCAGGTTTTAGCAGCGGGACTAGACGACTAGTTTTCTAATTTGAGTGGACAGAGCTTTCTAGTCAAGAATCATTATACAGACCTTGTCAATGTTTACAACACATCCCCTTGAAGACATTTGGTTTCGTCCACCGATGTGCCTTAATAGCATCGGTGGACAATAAGGGCTTTAGAAAATAGCCCGCTGATTTTCTACAGTTTTCTTCGCTTATTTGGCAAAATATATTCCAATAAATGTTCCTTTGAGCTACATAAAAATTATACAACATGCCCTTGCACTTCACGCACGGTACTTTTATGTGAAAAACGAACGAGAGACTTTCTTTACCCTTGAAAAGAACTTGAAAACGCGCTTTCAGTTTTGACGTTAGAAGCTGGTAAATGAGGTGACCGGAAGTTTTTTTTTTGATTGCAACGCTTGTGACCTTGAAATCATCTATAGCTGAAGGAGAGCTATTCTCGCGCGCTCACCAAAATGGCACAGGTTCTGTTAGAGATTCTGTCAGGTCCTGGTGCTGATGTACGTCCAGGAGCTCAAGTCAGCACGAAGCGAGTGCTGACTTGAGCTCCTGGATGGCGAACGGGCGATCCATAATGGAATCACGTGGTGGTGCGAAATTGCTTGAAAGTGGTAAGCTGTAAAGTGGAGTAGGGCAGTGTTAAGTGCAGCCATCGTTCAGTAACCAAAGTTCACTGTCGGAGGCAAAAGACACTAAATTTATGCCCTTCATATCTATCTTCTGGCTTCCCCATAATGTATGATGAGATTGATGATAATGTATGATGAATGTATGATAACATAATGTATGTTATCATTGGGGATGTTAAAATCCCCATTGATAACACACGAGTTAGGAGTTGATGCATTGATGTGTCGTAGTTTTTTGTGATCGAACCAAGGTGATAGTAATGTGTATGTGCCAACCACAGTGATGGCAAGCCTCCTCTTTTTCCCTCTTAAGCATACGTATTGACTTCCGTCATGAGGTGGTACTGGTTGTAGGATGCAAGTGAGGTCTCGGCGAATTTACAAAAAAAATTCGTAGAAGCAACCACGTGGCAGGCATCGCATTGTCATAATATTTGGTCCCAGCAGCGCACACAGACAACTGAACAGGTGAGATAAAATGAAGTATAAGCTCAAAATCAAACTTTCCTTCATGCACAAAGAACAAACTGACAGCAATAGCTTCGAAGCAGTGTCAATGGCGGAGACAGATTGCTTGTATGAGACGTGTACTCTGAGAACGACAACGCGAGCCACCCATGAAAAAAGAAAAAAAAAAACCGCCGGCTTACGAAACACAAAGAGCCTACAATGCAACGCGGGATTCTTACGAACTAGAGCGGGTGCCGTAGTCGAGCAGTGTGATTGCTACTAGATGTGCTGGAAGCCATCGATGCTCAGCTGGAGCTTTACCACAAACGTTTCTGGTCTGTGATAGTAACTCATCGAGTTTTTGTCGAAGATGAACTTTTTGTGTCGCCCTATAATATATGGGGTTTAACGTGACAAAACCATGATAGGATTATGAGTTCCGCCGTGTAGTGGAGGGCTCTAGAAATTCCGACAATCTGCTGTTTTTTAACGTGCACTGCCATCGCACATTACACGGGTCTCTACCATTTCGCCTTCTTCGAAACGTGACCTCCGTGGCCGGGGTCGAACCCGCGACCTTTGGTTCAGTGGCCGAGCACCGTAACCGCTACACAACCACGACGGACTTTTGAGTCGCCCGAGTACTTTTGTGACTGTTGGTGCAAAATAAAGAAAGTATAACCAGCTTAAGATTGAAAATGCATGGCGTGTAAGTGGAGCCACGTATACCACCTCTGAATGTACAAGGGCACAGGTCACTATATCCTGAATTTCATTCCTCAGCTGTTCTTTCTATATTCTCTATCTTGCCCCCTTTTTCTCTAGTGAGATTTCATGTGATGCAAATCAGGCAGTCAAACTTTAATATGAACCATATATAGATTTACCCACCTGCTTTACTGTGCGGAAATATGAAGAAGCGCTGCGTTAGGTACGCTGGCAGCTCAGTGAAGACCAGCTAACAAATCTATTCATTTCATTATCTTGTTGTGGCATTCTAGCGTGCGAACGGGAAATAGCACGCCATGTAACATTTCACATACTGCATGCTACCACCTCCAGTGCTTCGTTGCCAAACCTCGCAAGTAATTGCCTTGCACCCTTTTGTAACACTCTGGCGAAGGTGCTGGGTACCAAGTCCGACCGCTAAAGCTGCTAAACTCTCACTTTTCCTTCCAGAGACCCATTACAATAGATAAAAATAGGGTTTCGCTTATTATCCCAGTTCTCTGATTGGGGAAACATGTTGCACCACTCGCAAGCTTGCAAATTATGGGGCAAGCGGTGAATATGACACGACAAATTTTGCTGGAAGTCGATAAATGGATCATGTTAAACCAGTAACACTTGCTTGTGATTCGCATCGAAAGTCGAAGCCCTTGTGTATTTAACCTCGAGGGATGTATCAGGCGACTGCGCGAGGCAAGATAAAAATGACAGCCGCCCATTTATTTAGTAAAATAACGTCGCCTTGCGAGGAAAAATGATACGATTCTAATAATAGAATAAAAATAGCTTGCCTTCGATTGTCTCAAGCAGATATAGTACAATAATCACCGCCGTTATGATCTTTTACCGTATGCGCACTTTGTCGACCAGTGTATCTGCCACGCTGGCATTTGAGGAGTGATATAAAAATAGCTCGCAGTTATAGTATATGCTATCTCACACACAGAAAAAAAAAGCTTTCAAGACGGGCTATTGTAGCATCGCTTCTTCGACAATTAAAGGCGGGCAAAGCAACGTCCATAGGGTGTTGACGGTTTCGGAATCACGCTCACCGATCTAAGACGGGGCGCTTCGCGACACGGCTGCTGTGCGGCGTTTGTTTCACGAAGATCGCCAATCCATCGATGAAGCCAAAGAAACAAAGCGTGAGAAGAAACTAGAGTAATAAAAATAAGACCTGGTATGAAACGAAATAAGCGCCACGCGCGGGAACCGCGAGAAATAGTCGAAGCCGAAGCAAAAACAGGGCTCCCGACTTGTATACCGGCATCGAACCGAGCGCGGGGGGGCACACCGGGCGCCCTGGTAAAACAACTCTCAGCCCTTACCGATGCCGGGACACGCGCCATGCTCCCTTCCCCCGATTCCATGAACGTGCCGAGGGCGGACGCGAGACAGTGAGGAACGAGACTCGGGGAGAGATTCGAAGGAAGCGTGCCGCAAAACAAAAGGCACCCGGGGCAGCGCGAAAGGAGGCGAGGAGTGGCAAGGGGTCCCCAGAAACAACACCTGATCCCCTTTGTGGGAAAGGACGTGTATTGATTGGCTTTGCCGCTCGTTTAGGTCTGCAATCAGATGCAATGACGACGACAAGCATACAAGTAAGAAAAGTGGAACCCATTGTCGATTTTTTCGGCGCACTTTCTTTTCGTCTCGCGTTGTTAATATTTTCTTATTCATGTGGCGAAGTCTAAGTTTGTACGCAGTTCATTGTGTATTCTACCGACCTAACCACGTATGTTCGTTTCCTTTTACGCTACGTCCACCTTGATTTTTGTCGCTGTTCTCTCTCTTGATTTTTGTCGCTGTTTCACAGTCGGTGTTCTCTCTCGGCGACTGTGGAAGACCCACCGTTCCGTATGCTCTGGAAAAGCGTTTCATCAGAGCCTGTTGTACTGCTTAACCAGTCTACGGAGTTTATTCTCTCGCGTAACATTCTGTAGAAAGTTCTTTATGGCAGAGTGCTACTGCATGGTCTCTCGGATTTGGGAATATTGCCTGCACCCGTAACTGAGGCTACTGCGCGCGGTACTGCAAATCGATTTATAGTCAACAGCATGGTGTAACTAGGGCAGCGTATATTCACGCAAGTCCGCGCGCTGCTAATCGACTGGCACTGTATCATACCAACTACTAACATAAGCTTCCACGACACACGGTTTTCCAAAACAGGAAGTGCACGACAAGACCTACACTGGCGCATGCGCGCTCATCTTGTTCTGTACGATGCCACGTTGGTGCGTGCTACACGCTAAAATCAAGAACGAGCGTGCTGCACTGCTTGATACAGTAAAGGGAGTGCAAGTAAATGAAACAGACCTATTCGTATGCATGCCCTTCAGGGTAACGTTTATATATTGGTATTTTCTTAACAAATCAAATAACATGGATTTAGAGATTGTAACAATGAGGGGGCAGACACGATCTGCAATGGTCATCATTATTAAAACATGCTATAAATCGGCACGCTTTTTTTCCTGAAGGCGAAAAAAAAACTGTAGCAATTAATAACTGTGGCTCAAAGTACAGAAATACATTGGTGCGGGAAGCTTGTTCCATGCACTGTCTCGAGGGCCGCTGCAATACTACACATTTTTAAACCTTATGCAGTTTTTTTCCTTTTTCCTAATTCCTTGTTTGTTCATGTCATTATTTCCGACATACATATATATTGTGACTACTCTTATATGAACGCTCGAGGCGCATTTTTGACATCGCCGTCGCCGTTATGTTTCAAATAAAGCCCAGACTGGTAACATCGTCTCGCCCGTCATATATTTCACGGGATAGCTTGCGAAGGCTGCAGATGGGCGTGGCTCAAACAGTGACGAAACGGGCTCACCGGCTCCGTCACACAAAAGAAAACGAAGGGGTGCTTGAGGGGGCTGTGTCACACGGGCAGCAACTCGAACTTTGATCCCGAAGGCGCAGTCGCACTCTCTACCTCGACAGATGAACCAGTAGACAGACCATGCCTTTGTACGCGCTGGGCCCTTATCGGTTAATTAGTGTTGAAGCGACAGAAAGCACGAAAGCCGCTTCGTTCTCATGGGTGGCCGTTCCTTAGAGTGGCCCTCACGCCGAATTTGAACACCTCAACAAAAGTACTGTACGAATTTCATAAGGAAGAGACACGCATACGGGACAAGCGCTTGCGGGTCTATTCCTTCTGTGATTGCTGCTTTGCACTTGTCAAGATGTGCAAGCGATTAGTTACCAGCAAATAGCCCAAATTTCTGCGTTGAATGGTCGTTTAAGCTAACCTTTTCTAGGCTAGCACCAGATCGGATCCCAAAAGCGTCAGCTGCTTACTTAGTATAACATTCCATTTCTTGCTATCACATTCATTGCTTTGTTCCTGCGGAAAGACTGTGACATCTTTTTTGTCAGGTCATCATCCTGCGTAGTTTGTACTGGTGCCACTAAATGGGAAATAAAGCCTGGTTTAGTGACGCTTGACGCGCGCCTTCCCCAGGCTGCCTCGGCTAAAAGGCCTAGATTTTCCCCCATTCTTTTTAGCATTGGACGTGAGAGTTGGACGCTATGGGCGCTGAAATTATCATGAAGCGAATGATTAAGCAAATATGGTGATTAAACATTACTTTACCGGGTATTGATGAATAAATAAATGAAGCGAATTTCTTCCTGCAAGGATAACGAAAAATGCAGTTACAGAAGGTGTTGTTACCAACCTTTTATAAAGCGTAGGTTCACCGACAATCGAGAGAAGGCGATTATCAAAAGCAAAAAAAAAGAGAAAAATAGAAAATAGCCAATAAAGGAAGGAAGGAAGGTCGTCTATATCAACATGCACTGTCAAGTTAATGGGGAAAGACAACATCCCTGTGTTAATTTTCAGAAGTGCGTCACTGCAAGAGTTGCGCACCACGCACTGTAAGATACGTATGAGAGGAAATGAGAAAATTTATGCGACATGTTGTCCGCTGTTTCTGAGCGGTTGAGTGCGGTTACACGTACAGTATACTTGGGAATATATCGGTTGCGATCATTTTTGTATTTCTTCAGTGTCGAAAGAAGTGATTTTCATGGCTGAGATTGAAGTCGCGACGTCGATCTCAGCAGCACAGCGCCGAAGCCTTTGGGCTAAACCTGATTAACACAATACTGCTACAACTTTACTATTAGTACCAGCCTCTACAATAAGTGCCTGCTTTTTACAATAATGTCTTCAAACCAATTGTGCCCATAGTTTGATCACTGTATGCCACCAAGGTTTGAGGAGTGGTCAAGCGAGTTGGGAAAGTAAGTCATACTGCAGATAAGGCTCGTACGAATACGTCGTTCGTCGGCGGTTCTGATAGCTTCGTTTGTTTCAGTATTCTCTGTCAGCGGCGAGACGACGTCGAAAGAGAGAGGGGAATCGTACTATTGATTCCCATACATTTGCCGGCTGCCGTCATTTGTTGCGATTATTTTGTACGTCCTCGGCCCGACGTACGCATACACACAAAAACAGGAGTCAATCTGCGGTCGATGGGCTTGCGTGTTGTCCTCTCAGTGTACCACCGTTCTTCGCAATGGCTCCTTCTTTCCAAATCTCATCGCGAACTTGTTTGTTAGTCGCTTCAGAGTGGCTTCCTTCTCTTTGTGTGTCTCGCTGCCCTTCCGGCTCTGCGGCTGAAGCCGTCGATGGTGTGTGAGTGCCAGTCTGCTTTCAGACGTCATTGATCGCGTAAGGCTACACGATGAATGTATTTGTCATTTGAAGGTTTGTCATTTCTATGATTCTATTTGTAAAGATTAAGGTTTGTCATTTCGTCATGCGCACTTTTCGTCGAGCTAAAAATAACACCGCTAAGCAGAGCGAGGGGTAGTCGGAGGAGAACGGAACGCTGAGGGGAACGGTGGGCAATGGCGAGGACCAGGACACTCGAGCAAAGAGCCCGGCAAAAAATTTAGCCAAAGCAAGAGCGGCTTCCCCCAGATCCGCCTGTATATGGTGTTTGAGACAGCGGAGACACGCTTTACTTTTGTCGTTTCATAAGTCGGTAAACACTGAGGACCAGTTCCGGCTGGTGGAAAGGGCTCGGGCGTCGGCTGCAAGCTATGGCTACCTGGAATGATGAAGTCACCCACCTCTGCGCGAAGAGAACGCGCACCTGATCACTCAGTGATCTTTAATTTTCTCTGTATATAAATGAAACTTAACGGGTGTGTTTTTTGTTTCATTTCTTCCTCACTTTTTGCCTTACACCCGGCAGTGTGTGCCGGATGTCGTAGAGGTGCTATGCTCAGAGGTAAGCAAAACCTGTGGACCTGAGACTCGTTTATCAAATAAATTGTGTGCTTTGAATTCACTAGAACTCAGACTCACCAGAATTCTCCGAAGTCAGACTCACTCAGACTCACACTCACGGAAACCTTCTTCAACCGAACTGACTCGGACTCAGATTCACCATATTATTGCTCATTTGGACTCGCTCAGACTGAGGCCTCTCAGTCCGAGCGAGTCCACTCATGAGTCCGCTAGCCTAAATTAGCTTTCTCTACCAAGGTGTCAATGCTCTTTAACCTTAATGTTTCACGTAATTCGTGCTCCTCTTGGCCTTGTTTGATATTGTATCTTTGAATACGACTTATGAAGGCTCGCAAACCAGTTAGGTCATTTTCTTCTTAGAGATTACACATAAGACATATTTATCAAGAACTTCCCTGGAAGAGTTGGCAAGGGGGGTGTCAAGGCACCTTCATACGTAATTCACAACTCTGATTAATAGTGGTCTATGAATGTGACTGGTTTGGAATACGTGTGAATGGGCGTTATAATCGTTAACTCAGGCAAGGCGTATACTAATGCTAAAGATGAGTAGATAGTATCATAGGTTGGCAAAAATCAGTGGAACACACTGACACTTATTCTAGAACTTCATCTCGCACTTTAAACTCACTCGGACTCAGACTCACCAAACCCAGTCTCACTCTGACCCAGCCTTACGGTTCGACCTAAGTCTGAGTGAATCCAAGTGGGTCGACTCATGAGTTAGTTGGCTGACCTATGGTTATGCTTAGATCATATCCGCGCAGCTGGCCACAGGTGATGAATTATCGGTGGGAACATGCACATTATCAGCATGCTTTTACTTCTCAGAAGGCCCTCATTTTCGGGTATCTGCAATACTCAGCAGCACAAAGACAGCACGCGCCGAACGACTTATTGCGTCGCACTCGCTAGGCGCAGCTCGGCGAGGCGTTTTCGCGTTACGCATGTATGTATATTTTTTTTCCTGACCAGACTAAATAGATCCGCTGTTATTATTAACACGTTTCAATTCCTCCTTGGCCTGCACCCCTTTATGTTGGTTCGCACACACATTTCTCGTAGAGAACAAATGACGGGCAGCCACAGCCGATCGTCCTTCGGCCTTTTCTTTGCCAACAAGACATGACGGCAAAGCAAGAAAGAAGACAGAGAAAACCACAGTCCTGATTAGGTTCGGTTGGGGAGTCTAATCATATCTTCTCGCAGGCCGAATTCAGCATCTCAAGAAAGGAGCGAAACGTGTATATCATGTGGGCGCTCACCCACCAGAAGCTCGCGACTTTGCGGAGTTATGGTGACGAAAGCGCATAAGTCACTAGGGTAGGGTGGGGCAAAATGAGACAAAAATCCGGAAATAGGGAATATACATTTTTATTCTATTCCTTACAGAAAATGTAGAAATTTTCATTTGGGTGTAAGGTATGTGCTACACAGGCCCGTATCCAGTCATTCTTTTCGAGGGGGGGGGGGAGGGGGCACCTCCTGAAAGCCTCAACTATTTGATAAAAACAATTATTTTTATTATTTTCATTCACAATGGCGGGATGCAAGTTATGTAACTTATTTAAAAGCTGTTTTATTATATGTTCAAGGTCACTGCAGTTGCACAATGCTGACGGCGGTGTGTTTTTACGTGCATGAACACGGAAATGGTGACCCCGGCACCGCGTCGGCCACGTGAGCGACGGGTTGCAACCATAGAAGGCGACGCACGAGCAATTGTGATCTAGCACGCGTTCTCTTGTGCTTGCTTCTTTGTCGGTGAATTGTTAGTCTCTGTTTAGTACACGGCCAAAATGATTTCGCCAACGGCGCCAACAATATCACGCTGGCACAGTATTGAGCCCCGTTCCATTAGTTTCAGATCGTCATGACACGCACGCCGTGCAGCCCACGTGCTTTCCGAGCCGGAGAGAGAGTCGCGCTTTCTGCTTCATATTCGGAGAGGAAAATTTGCCCAGCCAATATGGCCAACTTCCGGCTTCACCACGGCTTCACAACGAATGACGTTAGGGCCTCTGCTCAGTTGTTTCCTTCCGTGCCTTTTCTTGAGTCCGTGTGCTACCTCCAAGATCAGCATCGGCAACGCGCCTTGAACAACGGTGCGTTAATGAAACTAATCTCTGAGGCCTAGGCCTGTGCCATGCCGGCCGCCAGCTCACGCGTAGGAAACGAAACCCTAACTTTAATCCTCAAGTTCACGCCGACCCTTTTGCTAGCTTAGCGGAGAGAGGCAGAACTGGGAGTCACTCGCACTCGCATGTGTTTTGTATTTTGCGCGAGAAAGACGTGTTCCCTGCTCGAAAACACCTACCCCCCCCCCCCCCGACAAAAATTTCGGGGGCTCAAGCTCTCTGGGTTCCTCCGCCCCTAGCTACGGGCCTGGTGCTACCTACATGACCATGTTGCCACAGTTGAAACGTTTATTATAAGAAGGAATAAAAAGGAACCAAGTCTCCTATTTCGCCCCAACCTGGGGGGCAAAACGAGACATTGTGAAAACATTTGTTTTTAGTTGTTACTTTAAAGCACTTGAAATTCACTCCGTTGGCCCTCACGCAGACCTCATAAGCCCAGTTTTTGTACCCCACGCATTGAATCCAGACAGACATCGGCGCTCTGTTGCTCCGAAACTCTTGCAGATCAAACTCCGTCCGTCTTTCCTTGTGCTAACTTTGTCTATTTCGAACGCTTGCACTTCATCGGACTATTTAATGATTGAAATCTAGATATCTCCTGACACCTCTTCTTCCCCTATTTTTGCCGTTTTGATGCAGAACTGCAAGAGAATTGCGTGGCTTTCAGGTTCGTCAGCCGGGCTTTGTGACACAATAAATTGCAGACTTTTTATCACTCCTTGTTTTGAAAACCTTGGTATGACAAAAATCAAACTGAAAATCGATTATAAAACTTATTTGTGAATGGCTTGAGTAGGAGATTCTTCCACTTTTTCGTGTGCCTCTTGAGAGTATCCTTAAGAACTCGGAACCACCTCGACGGAGTGCGAATGGAGTGTCTTGTCCACAACAGCAATCAGTACTTTTTAAATTCAAAGCATTTCTTAGCAAGCTTAGGTAACTGAGCGTATCTATCTATCTATCTATCTATCTATCTATCTATCTATCTATCTATCTATCTATCTATCTATCTATCTATCTATCTATCTATCTATCTATCTATCTATCTATCTATCTATCTATCTATCTATCTATCTATCTATCTATCTATCTATCTATCTATCTATCTATCTATCTATCTATCTATCTATCTATCTATCTATCTATCTATCTATCTATCTATCTATCTATCTATCTATCTATCTATCTATCTATCTATCTATCTATCTATCTATCTATCTATCTATCTATCTATCTATCTATCTATCTATCTATCTATCTATCTATCTATCTATCTATCTATCTATCTATCTATCTATCTATCTATCTATCTATCTATCTATCTATCTATCTATCTATCTATCTATCTATCTATACACCCACGACTTTTAGCTCTCCTTGGTGTTTCGATAATGGTATCGATACCAAAATTGGTATGACGTAACATGACTGTATGACGAGCATAATGCCTAGTTCACACTGAAACATCCGCTTTCTACAGCGACCGAAATTCCCCTGCCGCCGAAACACAGCGTCGTTCGCACTGCACGCGCCCCGCTCCGCCGAATATGCCATCTACTACGGTACGAACGCGGGATGGATGCGCTGTCACCCGGTTGTTGTCGCGGCTCGAAAACGCTACTACGCTATCCAGTGGTGTATACTTCGACAATTCTCCTACGCAAGAAGCAAGAAAAGACAGTACTGCTTACTTTGCTGGCAAGTGGCTGTCTTGTAATGCACCAAGAGCCGAAAAACCACCGACGCCAGCGGCGTTGGTGGGTTCGTTTTGCTTTGCAAGACCGCAACAAGCTCGGTCACGCCAACAGCAAGCTCGGTCACCTCTTTCACGAAATACGGAGGCGAAGTAGGCACAGAGTAGGTTAAACTCCCGTTGGTTTCAACATTCAGTTACGTGCACTGCAGCATAACAAGTGAGTAGGGCTTGGCCGCCATTTTTCAAAATTCCTTGACTAGTGCTCCTATTGGTCCGCGGTGACCGATTCGGCGGCAGACGCCGCAAAAATCGGTCCGAGAGCAATCGGCGCGGAGAGGGCCCTTTCGGCGGATCTCGCCGCCGCCGAACCGGATTCGGAGCACTTTCGGCGGCCGGAATGCTCAGTGTGAACGCGGCCTAAGTGAGTCTTCATAACATGAAAATAATCACATGAATGTCAAGAATGTCATGGTATTGCTGCTCTTGCGGTGGTTTTGTTCACATGACTTGTTGCAAAACTGGTATGGTATGACGTAACTGCATGGCGAACACAAGTGACAGACCCTAACGTAGAAATCATGACATGCATGTCATGTAAGAACATGACTACATGCAACGCTCGTGATGCACTCCCGTTTGTTTCGCTAGCTTCACATTTGCCCAATTTGGTATTACGTGACGCGAACTGACGACGAAGCTAAATGACACGTTCAAAAATGATAATGACATGCGTTTCATGTAAAGCATGACTACATGCTACACTCATAGTGGGTTCGCTGTCGTTTCGCTAGCTTCACATATACCAATTTTGGTGTTAAGTGACGTCAACGGATGACGAAGGTATATGAGCGGTGTAAACATGATAATTATGACATGTGTGTCGTGTAAGAACATGACAACATGCTACACTCATGACGCGCACGCGGTCATTTCGCTTGCTCCACATATACCAAATTTGGTATTACGTGACGTGAATGGACGAAGAAAGTAAGCGACACGTCGAAAGATAATAACCATGACATGAAAGTCATGTACGGCATAATTTACCTCCACCTGGTAACGTTTTGCTGATTTTAAAGGGACATGTAAACTTTCCTCATTCGTGCTTTTCATATCACCGATTCCCACTGTATGTGGGATCTGCCAGTGTTTAATTTTATTTTCTTGCCAGGAAGCTCTATATCATATTATCTTGTACGCCCGTACCATCCTAAGCATAGAAATAAAAGATAGAATGGGTGTAAGTAAATGGCTTAACACAAGACACTCTCTAAGACGACTTTATGCCATGTTTTTCTCATTATGCCTTTCAGACATGCCCGAATTCAACAATAAAATTCCACTTTGTTCCCGGGTACCGAATAAACTAAACGTTTGGTGGTCAGTAGCTAGAAGCATAAAGTTACAAAACAAGTATTTGAGATGTTGTACTGACGTCGGAGCAGTTTCATGCATGGATCCCGAAATTTGGTTGAGTGCAATTTCACCCCTTTTTCGATGGGTCCCCAACGCACTCACACTAGCCGCGTAATTTTTCCCGCGCGAACGCTGCGAGCAATCATCAACTTTTACACATGAAAAGGCAGACAAGTACAAGCACTTATCGCTGGAAAAGATAAAAGCAAAAATCACTTTTTTTTTACTTGCTAGAAAAGCCAGCAAAGTGAAAATGTCGCGTGTTGCCCCCCCCCTCCCCCCCGTCTCAATTTACCCCACCCTACCCTATGCGGAAACATCATACGCTAGCGTAAACGCCTGTAGGACCGGAAGACGCTTCGAAGCTATCACAAGGGGTACATCGGCAAAAGCGGCTAAAGCATTCCCCCACTGTTTTGCATGAGCTTCAGCTGTAAGCATGAGAAGTGACACTACTTCGCCTTGGTTTTCTAGCCTTAACATTGAACATCTATATGTGAAGAGAAGCAAACATTACTGAAGAAATAGTGTTGATGTTTTTTTTGATATGAGGTGCTTAGAAGATGTTGGCACCATCAGGTGGGACCTGTTATTTATTTCCACAGAAATGTCAAAATAATGAGGGTCACATGCCTAAAAGAAGTGAAGAGCTTGATTCGCGAAGAATGTTTTACACGCGCAGTATTCGAGGGGCAGGTATCCCTAAATTAAGCATTTGTGTCCTTCACTCACAGCAAACTGAATAACATACCTGGAGGGACAGTTTACTTATGAGATACGGTGTGCAAACAAAGAATGTGGAAGCGGAAGGGAAAAAGTAAGACGGGAAAGGCAAAGCACCGTCCAACTGTACGAAGTCTCCCACATGCCTTGAGGTAGGCGGAGAGTGCGAGAGAAAGAGCGGACACGACAGCCTTTCTGAGGACAATGGCTCAGAAAAGAGCTGCAACGTTCTCCGCGGTGGAAGCCAATTATAAATCTTCGAGAAGCAGCAAAGGTGTCGGGCCTTTCCGATAAAGTCCAAAGACAAATACGATTCGTCCAGGGCGGCAACGAAGCGGGAGAGGTACTCGTGCTTCGCGGGGACGACAAATTGCTTCCACCGCGTGACAAATAGGACGACGTGCGTCGCGTCGCGGCTGCCGGTGCTCAGTCGGTGTCAGAACCTACGCAGATAAGAACCTCTCCCTGGGCGCCACTCAGAGAAGAGGAGCAAAACGAAAAGTAAGGCAAGCTACCGAATTTTCCAAACGCCCCGGGACGACGCCCTTGACACCTCAGTCGTAAGTGATGAGGAAGAGAATGGCCAAGAAAAACCATCGAAGAAGAATAATAGGCGTTCTCTTCGGAACTAGGTAGAAACATAACATGAAACAAACCCAAATAAAAAATAAAAACTGACTTAGATTGCTCCAACACGGGGCGCACGAATAATCTGCTCGAGTTTCGTCGCCGATAAAAAGGAGGGGAAGCCGCCAAGGGAGAACAGCGAGTATAAAAGAGAGAGAGGTAGAAACAAATGAAACAGGAGGAAAGTTTACAAAGCGCATGGGATGAGAAAAGTAGATTGGCCGGAGAGGAGTTTGCGATAGTAGCTGCACGGTGCTCTACCCAGCAGGTCAGGCGCTGAGGAAGGGCGGGGGATTGTCTTCAACACTTCTCCCAGGGGTGCCTTGAACAACACCGCTTTAATTAAACCCATTACGATGGTTCGAGCGCAGTGCGAAGGAGCATACAGAAAAAAAGAAGAAAATGAGTGAAAAGGCAGAAGAGGAAGCACAAGGTGGATAAAAGGAGAAATTGTGAGATGCCAGCCTTTCGGGATACGCCTCCGGCGCAACGAGCGTGGGACCCTCCGCTCTTCAAGCAGCGTAGACCCGCTGTCCGCCATCCACCAGCGCTGCTCTCCCTTCCCTTTGCTCCATCATTCTGTAGCCGATTCCCTTTGCGCTCAACGCTGGACGGCGCATTATGCGCCCGCGGCATCCCAGATTCCCCTAGGGAAGCAAGGGAGAAGGCTTTTCCCCATGCCCGCTCAGTCGGCCATGCCAACTCGGCTCCCGCGACCGACCCAGCCTCCCTCCCTGAGGAGCACTTTTTGCGCAGCGCGTGCAAGCCAGGCAAGACGCATGTTGGTTGCAGGGGCCAAGCGAAGCACGGCGAAGTCGACGGAAAACCTGTCAAAGCGGAATTTATGCCATTCAGTCGAGGTGCACACATTTACGCAATACGTGACCAGTGTTTCGACCTATGTACGTATTGCAAGGGCTCAGAGGAAAAATGACAAACAAAAATAAACAAACCACACATATTACTGTCTGAGCACACTTGCAAGTTAAACCGTCCACACCCACACAATAAAGTTGTTTAGTGAACTCTTCTTTTTGCGCTCACGTTCTAAACATACCTTCGTTTCACTTATTTGTCAGTCTTTGGGAATCGCTGCTGCTTAAAGCGTTGATTTAGCAGTGACGCATGACCTCATTCTTTTTATTCACGATTCTCAATAGCATAGTTTTGTTGGTGAAACTCAATGCAAATTGTTCAGTAACTGAACCATCACTTTGTTCTGCAGAGGACAAAGTGCTTTGTAGAAAAATTAAGGAAACTAGTGAGCGTCGCCTTCAAGATTCGAACATGAAAGGGTCATCGCGCCCATTTGAAATCACATTCTCAATAAGTAGCCTTGCTTCGCGTCTCATTGGACAGCTCAATCATGCCGGTCGGTGATAAATGTTTGTGCGCGTAACATCGACCATTTCAAGCGATCCGAGAATGTGCTTTAATATATGTAGTACTTAAAAGCACTCACTCGTTGCGCAACTGATATATTTGGAAGCCTGGGGAAACTTCACGCTTCAGCCGCGCAAAGTACATGGGTTAATGACGTTCCTCACACTACCTAGCATCGATATGGTGTATTTTATTTTCATGCAAGTTCAAGCATGGGCGTGGCTCTGCGGTAGAACATCTGCTTGCCACGCAGAAGGCCTTGCTTTGATTTCTAGTTGAATCAAATATCTTTTATCATTTATATGTTGGCATTCAATTCAATTTCTCGCTTAAAGACAACACTTAATATTTATTCTCAACCAACCATGCCTACGCTGGAATTTCTGTGAAATGAAGTTTTTAACGCTGTCGCGTTAAAATTTCATTGGGTATGTGCAGCCTTCACAGAGGTAGTGCGGTCTTTGGCAGCTGGTTAAAATGCTCGACAATTATCAGATGTACACTGTGTGCACAAGGTTGTATACGACCACCCTAACCATCGCGAAGGTGTCGTGGGAAACAAAACACTGATGTTTTTTTTAAGACGAAAGTGTTTTATGCCGGGATCCAGCACGGCTCGGCTGGCATATTTACGTCACGGATATTACGTTGTAAATTACGTACTAACAGATTGAAAAGAAAAACAAACTATAATACAAGTATCTGTAGCGCGGAATCGAACCACCAATCTCTCAATTCATAGCACACGGCGCTAACCACTACGCCACAAAGCGCACGTTGTTGGAGGGTATTAAAGGCAAGCCATATATATATATATATATATATATATATATATATATATATATATATATATATATATATATATATATATATATATATATATATATATATATATATATATATATATATATATATATATATATATATATATATATATATATAAATATATATATATATATATATATATATATTTACGTAGCGAGGAAGGAAGTGCACTGGCTCCGTAGTAAAAACGTAAGCGAGAAAGCACGACGTACGAGGAAACCCTTTTTTATTAATCACATACGTTTCGGCTGGTGGGCCAGCCTTCGTCAGTGTGAATATATATATATATATATATATATATATATATATATATATATATATATATATATATATATATATATATATATATATATATATATATAAGGGAGAGAAGTGTATACCTAAGGGCTCGTATTTCCGTGTTTTAACACAATAATAATGAGATATAACAGACAGTAATGCCAAGGAATGTACAGGGGAAGTTATTAGAACCAATGGAATGTAAATAAGAAGAAAGAAAGAAGAAAGAAAAAGTGGATGAAAAAATAACCAGCCGTGGGCAGGAATCGAACCTACGACCTTCGAATAACGCGTTGGAACGGAGCGTCGGCCTTCGATCAACAACTGACAAGCGGCGAAGCGCGTCGGCATTTATACTCTTGCCGTCGAATGTTCAAGCGTTATCGCTGGCGGTGGCGTAGGTTCCAGAACAATCTGTACCGTTCGCACAGTGGGCGTGATCTTATCGAAATGATCTACTACAGTCCGGAACCTTCTCGAAAACTGCAGGCGCGGTTTGCGCTGAGAATCGTGTTGTGTTTTGGGACGATAACGAAAACTTGGGAAATGGAACGTGGCAATATATTTAGTGCCATTTCATGACGTGTTGCATTTTTTTCTTTTGAGCGACACGTCATAAAATGACGCTAAATATATGTGCTATAGTTGCATCCACAGACATTTTTTGAAGAATTGCAGATGTTTATATAACCAGTTGTTTACACTCGCCCTATGATGTCAAATAGAACATGTGTATTAGCAACACCAGAAGCTGATATAAAGCACTGATGCTCGCGAGGATGCTGGTCCTGGACGCTGCTATACATAAATCAACTTTGGCGCATGGCAACTAACCACAATTGAAGTTAACCCGACACGACGGCTGTATGAAAGGAGTACATATGTAGAGTTTATAAAATTGGGTAGGCAGCACTGCAACCACTATTGAAGTTTCATGAAGATTAGCGTCTACTTGAAAAGTAAGACCTGTCGTAGCTCTGTGGTAAAATGCTTCACTGGCACGCAGAATGCTTCGATTCGATTCCCGCTAGAGCCCTGACATTTATTCTTTGCACTCATCGGGTTGACGCTACCGATGTCGGGTATTTCTTAACGCTCGCGCGTTAAAATTGCCCACGTGTGTTCTTGTTGCTCCTGGGTAGAAGTGGCTATCCCCTGTGGCACATACCCGTATACCAGCGGCACATACTCGCCCGTGGGTATGTTGTGCCACTGTCTGGCGGGAAGTGTTTGACGACGTTCGCGATGGGATTGTGACATAATCATGTCTTGACCAGCGCGTCATATTCGTCGAACCATCTTACCCTCCCATGCTAATTTTGGTTAACGCCAAGTTAAGGGGGTGACCACGAGAGCACCCAAACAAAAGCGGATAGATAGATAGATAGATAGATAGATAGATAGATAGATAGATAGATAGATAGATAGATACGCTCAAAGCCGCCGAAGTTTGCTAAGAAATGCTTCGCATTTAAAAAAAGAAAAAAACGTACATGCATTCATGATATGGCAGCAGAAGGATTAAAGTGGGCAAGTATGGGTGGCGTAGTTAAGCATCTGATGAGAGCGGTGATAGCTTCAGCCTGCACAGGGCCCCATGAGAATGTGGTATCTTTCTTCAGCAAATCTGTGAGTGGCCTAGCAACGTCGGCAATGATTTTCACAAAACGACAAATGTACGGGCATAAGCCGATGAAGCCCCGGGCGTCAGTTGTAGAACAGGGCACCGGAAAGCAGCGGACAGCGTGGATCTTTTCGAAATTTAGTTGGATGCCATCGGTGTTTACAAGATGGCCCAGAACAGTAATCTGGTGGCGACCGAATTGACATTTCTTAGAATTCAGTTGTAGCCCAGCTGTTCGGAAGGCTGTGGGAATAGGAGCGAGACACGTCAGGTGTCTGTCGGAAGTAGATGAAAAGACTATCGCATTGTCTATGTAATAGATACAGATAGACCACTTATAACCGCACAGGAGAGAGTCCATCATCCGTTCGAATGTCGCAGGGGCGTTACATAGTCCAAAAGGCATGACCTGAAACTGGTATAAACCATCAGGTGCAATGAAGGCTGTCTTCTCGTGGTCTATTTCATCAACAGGTAGCTGCCAGTAGCCGGACCGGAGATAAATAGACGAGATGTATATATAGCTCCGCGCAGGCAGTCCATCGCGTCATCGATGCCCGGTAGCAAGTATATGCTTTTTCGCGTGATCTTGTTGAGGTGGCGATAGCCAACGCAGAAGCGCCAGGTATACACCGTCTTTTTTCTCCACAAGGATGGCAGGGGACGCCCAAGGCCTATTTGATAATTGTATGACAAGTTTGCTGAACATTTTGTCAACTTCCGCTTGGATAACTCTGCACTCAGTGGGAGACACGATAGGGGCGTCAGCGACTAGGACTGTCGTCGCCAGTGTTCATATACTGTGCTGAACGGCGGATTTTCGCCCTAGAGTTCTGTTGTCGAAATCAATAATGTCGGTATATGACGCGAGAAAGGGACGGATGTCAATAGTTTGCACAAGGTTGAGGTCGGGTGCAAACATCTTCGAGAAACGATTCGGCAGAGAACAGATGCTGTTAGCTACCGGAGATTGCAGTAAATCAGTCTCGGTGGAGAGAGCCGCGATTTCAAATTTGTCAGCATAAGATATATTGGCCAAGAATACGCCACGAGGAAGCACTGGAAGGCACAAGCTGAAATTTAGAAGTGGGAGCGAGGTGCAGTTATCAGTGACAGTCGCAAGCGTATATGGAATGGCAACGTTGTGGCTCAAAAGGACGTCGGTGAGGGGAAGAAGGATATATTGACCACCGGGAGCCCGTGACTGTGCGCTGAAAACGACGCAGGTGGTTGCCTGAGGTGACAGCCGTACATCCTCAAGAGAGCACATGGGCGGTGGAGCAGTGTGGGGTTCAGCAACTATCTGAGGCAGCTCTAGTTGAAGGATGCCGGTAGCACAATCAATAGGAGCACAATGATTCGACGAGAAATCCACGCCTAGGATAACGTCCTAAGGGCAGTGGTCAATCACGGCTAAAATGACAAAAGTAGTTTGATCGACTATACTTTAGCGGCAGTGCACAGACCAAGAACCATCGGCGTGCGGCCATCAGCCACACGGAGTATTTGTGCAGCCGCTGGTGTCAGAACTTCCTTTAAACGTGTGTGTATAAGCTTGAACTCATGACCAAAATGCTTGCGCCGGTGTCGACAAGTGCTTGTAGAGGTATGCCGTCTACTTCAACGTCTATTACACTTCGAGTGTTGGGAACGTTGGGAACGGAGGGAGGATTTGCTGCTGAAGTCATCAATGCAGCACCACCTCCGGGGGCTGCATTTCTCAGTTTCCTGAGACGGTGCGGCCGGAAGCCACGGGGACGAGAACCGCCGTGAATACGGCGAACGGGACGATGGGCTACGTGCTGGTGGCAAACGACACTGGCGCCCACGTGGTGAAGGCGAGCGGCTATACCAAGTGTTCCAAGTATACTCAGCGGCATTGGACTCATGGGCAGGTGAAAAGGGGTGGATGGTACCGTCAGAACGGGTCATATTGGTCGTTGTACGAGGTGCCGAGGGCCATGCGTTGTGGCAGTAACGAGAAATATGTCCAACGCAGTGGTAGTTGAAACATATAGGGTGGTCATCCGCAGTTTGCCACTCAGCCGGGTCGCGAGTGCGTAGAGAAAACCGTCGGGTGGGGGAGGGTACCGCAAAAGAGTGTTCATTGTCGCTGGGCGCGATGACAGGGCACGCGGAATGCGCTCCGATGTTTTGAAGCTCCTGGTGCACGCTGACTTGAAAAAGAGGAACGGTAGCAGGAGTGGCATCGGTGCTGCGCGAATAGAACGCTGAGGGCGCCATTGCTTCTAGTTCTCGACGAACAAAGCTTGTATGGTCTTCCTGGGGCTATGAACGTCGTTTCGCGGACTGATCTTCGCAAGACGACGTTGCAGCGGTGTTTGGAAGTCTAGCGAATGGTTGGAGAACGGGGCGAATTTTCACTTGCTGGAACTCACGAAACTCTTTGATTGCGTCCACGGTGGAACAGCCCTTGCACATCAGGACATTGAATGCGTCGTTGGCGATCTCTTTCAGCACATTTCCCACCTTGAGATTTTCTGTCATGTCCCTGTCGGCCTTTAGGCAGATGGCCAGCACGTCTTGAATGTATGAGAGGTATGACTTCGTTGAGAACTGGGCATGGCAGGCGAATTTCTTTTTGGCGGCGATCATACTATCTGGCAGGTTTGCCAAACACCTCTCGCTTTTTTTCTTTGATTGGTACCAGCTTGTGGGTTCTTCGTTGTTTTCATGCCACACCTTGGCTGTGCTTCTCAAGTAAAACAACACATTAGGCAACTGAAGTGTGGGATCCCATCTGTTCGACCCACTCACGCGTTCGAAAATGGCCAACCAATCGTCAACGTTGACGTCATCAGTCCTGCAGAATGTACCGGGATCCTTAATTGGCCTGAAAACGTACGGTGGCGACGCCGTGTTCAACGAAGACGCTGACGTTGACGCGGAATGCTCAGCGTTGGTCATAGCTGGGAAAGCGATGCGACGTCCGCTGCGGAACTCCGTTGCCTGATGTTGTACCCAGTACCTCCACCAATATGTTACGGCATTGGTGGCATAAGAGCAAAATATATTTACAGAGTAAAAGCGTAGGCAAGAGTTACGATGGTCGATTGACATACTCGCGCACCTGTCAGCTGTTTATGCCTCTTCGTTTTCCTTCACTTTATCTCCGTAAGAACTTTCTGCACCAATCAAACTGCTTTGCGTGTTTTAAGCCGATGAATAAACCAGCTTCATAAGGAACCTTAACACGTTTGAATGTCAAACTTGGTGGCACTTAATGTATCATCAAAAGAACCAGCTAGAATATTTACGAAGCATTGTTCTATTAGCTCTTTTGAAGTTGATATTGCAGCGCCTCGACATTAAAGTATGTAGCAGTAAAACAATCACTGGCAGTTCGTCCCAATTAATGACTGCGGTGGTTAAAAGCAATTTTTTCTATTTCACTCGAGAAATTGGTATCGTACATGGACCAGAAGAAGTGCGTATTTGAAAAGAGAATGTGATGAAGAAGAAGTAAACTAAAGTTAGATCAGAACACTGGTGAAGTTATGCGTGGCTCACTAAAACTACCGTCTAATATGGCACTCCCAAAAAAAAGTTTAAGAAACTGACTTCGATGCCAATTTTTTCCGCCATCTTGGAGAAAATTTGGCGGAGAATACACAAGAGAACACGCCAACGTTAAGACAAAAAGCATGAAGACAAATGTTTATTGTAACGGGGCAGTCTGATTTCTTTTATTATAGGCGAGGGTGTGGGGGATCCGACACTGAAACGGATGATTAGGAGTATCATAAACATTGCATTACGGCCCACAGCCCTGACCAGTGATCGAGCAGATTATTTTACTACACGTTTCTCGCAGTCAATTCATTTCCCAGAGATAAAAATCATTCCTCTGAAATGGCCCTTGATTTTGTTTCTAGAAGTTGCGACAGACGAATTGAACGAAGACAATGCTGGCGGAGAAGAAGATAAGAGGAGGTAAAGCGGGCGAGATTAGGAGGCTGCCGAAATCACGCCCCCATTCATTTTTTCCCCTCTATTCTCGCGCCTTGGATTCTCGGTACAGCTCGGCTGCTATCCACATCCCACGCGTGCTCCCAGAGGGCTGTACCCGCAGGACGCCAACGATCCCTCTTTTCCCCAAAATGTTATTATCGGGATCATCTCGGCGCGGGTCCCTGAAAATGAGCGGCCGCGAGCTCTTCTCCCTTTTGTCTCGCGGGGATTGCTCCTGCCCAATTGGTGGCAGGCAGGCCCACCGAGCGACGCTCGGATTCCACGGCTGACGTGAAGGGATTTCACTCGCGTCAACGCAATATCATCGAGGATTACTATATCGTCTCGCCATTCTCCCTCTCGTCCTTGCGATGATATCTGTGACGTGATAAGGCCAATCGACCTTGGGTAGCGTTGCGAAGCTGTTACAAAGAGATGATGCTCGTGTCCCAGCCACTTCTCCATACTTTATTTGTTATTTTTTTTCTTGAAAGTTTTGACATAGTGGTCTTCCGTTGGAATGCGTATCACGGTTTATTGTATAAATAATTGCTGTACCAACCTTCTGCGCTGCCGTTTACTCTCGCTAGACGTAAGTACACGAAAGCAAACTGCCTGAAGAAGATTTAACAAGACAAAGAAATCAAACTTATGCTTGCAAAGTATGCAAGATTATGAAAGAACGAATGATGAAAGCTTACTCGAATGCTTTACATATAGATGGATACTGAGCGACTAATCATGCTCGTGCTTGAGGAGGCCAGTGAAGAACACACGAAAAGGGGCGCCCATAAAATTAAAGACAAATTCCCACACTAGTATAAAGTATACAGCTTTCTGATGCAGGGGGTTCACGAAATGTCGTAGACAAGACGCTTGTTGATTCCACGGCTGACGGTTGTCCCGTCCACGATGTTCTGTTTTCGACGACCACTCGCCGATCGGTGCCCGTCAGCGAAATTCCCTAATCGTCTCTCAATCTTTACATTTTTCGCAATCTCCCGCCTTATCCCTCCCCTGATGAACGACTGCTGAGGTGTCACACTCTGACGCAGACAGTTGAGGGGTTCACTTTTCTCTTCAATTCCTATTGTGTAATCGTTCTCCCCCCTCCTTCTGCCGTCGTCTTAGTGCTTTGCGATATGTACACCTCTCATTTTGTGCTCGAATCGCGGATTCACCTGCAATTATTCTCGAACGCCATCCCGTATAACGAGGCAGGTGGCTGTTTTATCTATAGACGCTGCGAGAGAGAAGAAAACAAAGAAGGTGTAGGTTCCAAAGACGGGCTGCTTAAAAAAATTGATAGTTTTTTGGTGACAATGTTTGGCGCAAAGTTGTGCCCTACATCTGGAGTACCGATGAAGTTAATACTGTAATTCTTAAACCTGCGCTGCGAGTACGTTATGAAAAAAAGGAAGAAAATAAACCAGCAGTGCGGAATAGACACGCAGGACACACAATAATAAAGGAGAGTTGTGGGATGTTTTTCATCTAGATGCAGCTTACAGGTACATAATTGGCCACACAGACACAGAGAGCATAGATACTCGTTCGTGCCATATCTAAAAAGTATAGAGTGTTTGCCAAGCTTTTTTTTTCACTTTCAGTTCAGGAGCTTTCCTTTCAATCACGAAGGGTAAAATAAACATTGATTTTGTTCTTTGTAACAACCAAGGATGAGACACGCGCTTTTTTTATTTCACTGTGATGGAGTTTCACCCTCAAAAGCAGTTACCACAATTTAGCGCAGCCTACGTAGCTCTGTGAAATTATCAATTTTTGATTGATATGTGGGGTTTAACGTCCCAAAACCACCATATGATTATGAGAGACGCCGTAGTGGAGGGCTCCAGAAATTTAGACCACCTGGGGTTCTTTAACGTGCACTCAAATCTGAGCACACGGGCCTACAACATTTCCGCCTCCATCGGAAATGGAGCCGCCGCAGCCGGGATTCGATCCCACGACCTGCGGGTCAGCAGCCGAGTACCTTAGCCACTAGACCACCGCGGCGGAGCAAATTATCAATTTTTTTCTCATGACTGTGTTGATAAGATTCAGGGGCCTAATTCACAAAACTTCTATTTCACAGGGGTGTTTTCCATTGGACAGCCGGCTCGGCTAATGATGTGACGGACATCGTGATTGGTTCATATATTCTCTTACAAAAAGTCTTAGCGTAATACGTGTTTGCGAATACCTGCCAAGATTGCCAACGGCTGGCGACTTTGCTACACGCTATCGTTTTCTCATAATTGGTACACACTTGTGATCACAGTTACGTGATGCTCTGGGCACAAGTTTGCTTAACTAAGTGTTTCATAATAATATGAAGTTTTTGAATAGGGACCCTACAAATTTGTGACAAAGCTCTTTGCGTAGATGCTATCAATGGGTCAAGCAGAAGATGAGCGTTCTTGAATGGAGTTTATTTCACTGTTACCGATTGCGTCTTGCGTTCCTAGCCCCACTACAGCGTCAAAGAGAAGCCACAACAAAAGTAAAAAAGTAACATATACCACTTATAATCATAAAAATAACTTCAAGTCTTCGTGTTGAAATGCAGAAAATGAAGCTTTTTAAACATAAAAACGCAACTTTTCTGTCTAAAAAAACCAAGCGAGCTTTTATCAGCCAAATTTATCAGCTTTTATCTGCCATGAATGCGTCGAGAACCGCCCTCTCAGTGCATGCCGCCATGAGTGTTGGTCGCAAACATTTTGGGGCAGGGTTTGGGGGTCCCGCTAAATTCGGAAATAGCGTCCCCAAACGCAATACCCAAACGCTGTTTGCGTTTTGCGAATGCGCAGTGGCCTCGACGCTATTTCTTTGGGGCCCCTATTTGAAAGTTCCCTATTCGGTCTGACGGCCACCTCTTCGCGATGGCGACCACATGGCACTATTTTACTAAGCGTAGCCGCATACTTATATGCAACCGGCTAGAATTCGATATACACGTATCGGACACCTATTTTGAATGCTTTGTACTGTACAACGATGAATGACACGTGTTCATGGCTTCGGTGCAACGGACCCTGCAGCGGAAAGTAACAAAAAAAAAGGAATGCAGAAAGTAAAACTAATAGATCGGAGAGGGTCTTGTTAAGCAACCATGACGCACAGTTCTTCCGAGCTTGTTACGGCGCATATTCGTTGTTCATTGCACGCTTGCCCTACAAGCAAGGACGGCGGCGGAGCTGGCGTGCACTCCTCCAAATTAGCCGACTGAGATACGCAGAGATCGTTTTGACACTACGCAGGCCGAGCGTGCCAGAAACCCGAGTTCACACGATCAGGGGCGCACTGTGCCGCAATACTTGCAACCGCCGGCGCGCGCCACATCGCTCTTCGCGGTTTTCGGGGGACCGCGGATAATGTTTCGCAATACTCAGCGGCTCCGTGCTGCTGGCGGCCTCACGTTTCCCCTCCTCTTCGTATTTTCCTCACACCCCTTTTCTTTCCTTCTGTGTTGCTTATCTTCCGTATCTGTGTTGCTTATCTTCTTTTTTTTGTAAGCGTGGTTTGTCTGCGCCCTTTAAAGCCGAGAAAACGAGCCCCAGATGGCCTCGCCTTGTATATGCGCACTCTCCGGAAATTAGCGCTTCTGCATAACGCGCTGCCGTTGTAATCTAATTGGACGAATCCAGACCCCATGTAATGTGGTTTCCACGCGCATAGGGCTGATCAAGTGGCCGTGCGGTTGCCGACTGGCGCGTGTACGCTGGAGTAATCATGCCATGCGTGCATGCGTACACTGCGCGGCTAGGCTCAGCATTTGCACCCGTGGCACTCAGCTCTCCCATAGCGCAGCAAGACGTGCAATGCACAATTACATAAACCATGCTCCAGTGAACGCTCAGGCCGGAGAAAGAAAATCCTATGTGGGTGGGCTGACGGCGACTACAGGGACGCACTCG
The DNA here is from genome assembly GCF_043290135.1 of Rhipicephalus microplus. Classification (NCBI taxonomy): domain Eukaryota; kingdom Metazoa; phylum Arthropoda; class Arachnida; order Ixodida; family Ixodidae; genus Rhipicephalus; species Rhipicephalus microplus. Next base: position 320,487,986 of record NC_134710.1, read on the forward strand.
CGAGGGAATCGGCTGTAATTCCTGCACACTTGTAGATAATCAAGTGGTCTGTCTGGCTTGCATAACGTCGAATGAATGTTTCAGATGAATTTTGTTTTTTAAATCTGCAAAATCATGTCAGTGTTGACTTGACTAAAAAAGTGTGTGTTGTTTGGACTGCTGGGTCCGGGCGTGGTATTTTTACAAGCGTAGTCGTGTATATATATATATATATATATATATATATATATACAATTCTGGTTTGAAATCCAATTATTATTGATTTTAAATTAAGCTTGCGCTGTATATACCTAACTCGGGTAGACAACGTTGTTGTGAGTTTTTTCTTCGCTACTATTCATAACTTGTGCTGCACACGCCTCAAATCAACAGTCAACTTAGGAAGTCAGCTGTGATGGCCTAGGTTGCATAAACTGGTGGCGCAGCCAGCGAAGGAAACTGTGCGAGAGTGCAGCATCAGCATGGTCCTAATCATGGTTTTAAATGACGCATGACCTTTATCTCTGTTCTATAAGGAGAACTTCTGCACATTTGTCTAGTTGATTCAGACGTAGACATTATATCCGTAAAACTGCAAGAGCTAGTCGTTATAAAAACTCCACGCCTTCAAGACCACTGTCAGAGATTGGAATTGTTCAGCCATATACCTATACACAAGTTTATCTAACTAGCTTCCTTGGTCATGGCATCTTCCTATACCGCCTCGAACTCGTGTGTCGGGTAATCACTCAGACCGTTCACAGTCTTCCATTTTCGAAGTGTGTGATCTTTATACGACAGAGAGAGGAGAGTAATGAAAAGTAACAGACAGTCAAGCCTTTGTTATGTCTGACAAAGCTTCCTTCATTACATGCTTCCTGCGGCTCTACTCGAAATGATACTTTACTTCTCTGGCATCCCAAGAGTTCCAAGTTACCGGCATTCGTAGTTTTACACTCTTTCCCATCACAGGCGATTAAACAGTCCATGCTTAGATTCTCTTGCGGAGTGATCATGTCAAATTTTGGTTTGCCCATTGCGATGCAGTTTTCGATGGGTAAGAAGATATTTCCAGTGGGTTTGACTTGAAAGTCAAGTGCAGCCGTGCAGTTCTGATTCGGTGGGCGCTTTCAACTGACGAGCGGGTGTGCCTTCCTTCTTGAAATTCGCCGTCGGGATTCTCTCTTTTCCCCATTCTCTTTCTCGCTCATTCACGCGGCCCTGCGGAGGTGTAGCATTAGTGATGGCCTGACCACCTGTCAGCTGTACGCTTCACTGTTCAAACATCTGCGGGTTTTGTAGATGAGTTAATGTTTCATGTGTGCACGTGTATGCTCACAGTAATGACGGCTGCTGTGGCTTCCACAGTTATTTGCCTTAGCACCACTCGTGAAGCGGCAATTTAAAAGTCTCATGGGTTTGTTGCCACGGCAATCAATATGGCTGCATCAATGTCGAGCATGGCGACGTTGTTCATTGCGCGGTATGACTGTCCCCGTGTACAAGAAGAACCGTCGACTAGAACCAATGTTCGTCACCCAGCAGACCCGGGGCAGAGTAGTGTGGGGAGGGGGGGGGGTCGTAATAATGATGAGCTGAGGAGCATGTACGTCCCGAAACGCGGTTTTTTCCGCTATAATGTCTTTTTTTGACCTGCCAATGCCAGGAATAGGCAGCTAATGTACCTATACCAATTTGTACAGCTTTTATTTTTGTTTGATGCTTCAAGTACCGATATTTACATAAACATCTGCAAAACACTTTATTTCCTTGCGCTGTTCTCAATTCTCGTGTAGGTGCATGTACTTACAGTGATACACATTAAACTTGAAGTGATGTATTTAGTTTCCTTAGAAGGTTCCCGTGGACGTGCGCAGAACTGATTGGCCATAAGATCCCACTTTCAAATTTGAACTTTCGAAACACATCGTCATGAAGACATACGTGACACTGAACATCTCGTCCAGCGCCATACATGCCTTGCATTCATGGTGTGCAAGTGTTTCTACACGAATAGCCCATGGCTTCTACTGTTCTCTGCGCAAGCAGTGCAGTGTCGGGGACTGCAGTTATTCTTATTTCCTCTTCTTCGCCTGGCGTCTTGTATGAGGCCGGTGATGTAGAGGTGGACTGATGGCATCATGGTATATGACAACTTATAACGGTGGCTTGGTGGTTTTGTAGGTGGTGGCGTAGTGGAAGGAGGAGTGCAAAACAGAACATGTAAACCAGTTGCAGGCTTTAACTGCGCTGTCATGGTGAAGTTTTCGCCGCTTCAAAAAATTGTATATAGCACTTTGACGGCCATTGTTATTATTGACGATGATTGAGAATCATGGTACCACGGTATCACAGACCATTTCACATCAAGAAAATGCAGACATTTGACCCGCCACGGTGGTCTAGTGACTAAGGTACTCGGCTGCTGACCCGCAGGTCGCGGGGTCGAATCCCGACTGTGGCGGCTGCATTTCCGATGGAGGCGGAAATGTTGTAGGCCCGTGTACTCAGATTTGGGTGCACGTTAAAGAACCCCAGGTGGTCGAAATTACCGGAGCACTCCACTACGGCCTCTCTCATAATCATATGGTGGTTTTGCGACGTTAAACCCCACATATCAATCAATCAAAATGCAGACGTTTTGCGGAATAGAAATCAAGTGCCACAAAGTGACAGGTCACAAAGCCGACGACACGTTGGCTTGGTTGCTAAGGGGACGTTGATGCACGGAAACAAGCTGATAAACAAGCTGATGCACGGAAACAAGTTGAAACAAGCTGATGATTTCGGTGAAATACCGAAAGCTTATAAATATATTGTCCATTTGTTACACTTTGACAGTCTGCGACATTTTGCCATACTTGCAAGCATAGGCCGGCAAACATAACTGCAACTCACTCGGACTCACTCAAGAAATATAGCTTGCGCTTTGGACTCACTCAGATTAAAACTCAACAAAATATTGCTCACTTGGACTCACTTAGACTCAGGCTCACGGCTTGCGGATCCTAGTCTGAGTGAGTCCGAGTGAGTCGGCTAATGAGTGAGTTCGCCGACCTATGCTTGCAAGTCATTTCTGTCGTGGTCTATACGAGTTGTCTCCTTTTATTATAGTAGTAACACCCGCGCTTTCGTCGCTGACCTGTAACAGCTTATGCGCGTATTGCGAGAAGTGTGTTTGTGACTTGACTTGTAGGAATAGTAAACAGTTTTTCTTTTCCTGTTGTTAGAGGATGTAAATACGTAAACACCAACACGATGACATGTTTCAAGCTTCAACCATATCAGTGTTTACTGTGTCTGAATTTACAACAAGTCACACACACACACACACACACACACACACACACACATATATATATATATATATATATATATATATATATATATATATATATATATATATATATATATATATATATATATATATATATATATATATACATATATATATATATATATATATATATATATATATATATATATATATATATATATATATATATATATATATATAAGGGAGAGAAGTGTATACCTAAGGGCTCGTATTTCCGTGTTTTAACACAATATTAATGAGATATAACAGACAGTAATGCCAAGGAATGTACAGGGGAAGTTATTAGATTCAATGGAATGTAAATAAGAAGAAAGAAAAGTGGATGAAAAAATTACCAGCTGTGAGCAGGAATCGAACCTACGACCTTCGAATAACGCGTTCGATGAGAGCATCGAACGCGTTATTCGAAGGTCGTAGGTTCGATTCCTGCTCACAGCTGGTAATTTTTTCATCCACTTTTCTTTCTTCTTATTTACATTCCATTGGTTCTAATAACTTCCCCTGTACATTCCTTGGCATTACTATATATATATATATATATATATATATATATATATATATCGATGCCTACTCACCTTTTGGGAGGTGGCCATTGTCTCCCAACTGCGTGACCCGCCCTGGCTGTAGAAAGATAGAAAATGGAATAGGTTAGCCACAGCAACTTTGTTACAAGAACCCATGGCTCTCTTAAATAACGTTTTTTTAATCGGGTATGACGAAAGTAAACGATTTAAATCATGCCAGAACATGGAAGGTAATCCGCCATTAGACAGGGGGCTGCACACGCAGTGCCCAGTGTTCCAGGGATTTGAAAGGGCTATTAGAAAATAAAGTAGTGCCGGCATGCGAAAAATATCGCGCTTTTGTCTTGAAATGTCACAGCAATTCCTGTATTTAGTTGTAGAAAAAGAAGGCATTTGTCGCTACGGAAGTTCTTACTGGTGATTTTGTGCATGTCTGAGGCCGTATAAAGAAGGTCATTGTGTTTAAGCAACTTTCTTATCAACCAGCGGAGCCTTAGTGGGGCATCACCACCAATCGTGCTGTGCAATCGTGCTCTTTATAGCGAAGACAGACTCTACAGTGAACAATAAGTGGGTTGCGTTTGTCGACAATGAACGCTTTGAACTTGCGTCTTGGGAAGAGACAAAGAGGAACTTTTTTAAGCCGAAAGAGCCTAGGTACGAACCAAAGTGGTCGTACTCGCACATATGTAGAGTGACTGAAAAACGGGTCCAGTCCAAGCTGCCATGTCATATGGTATTAACCATAAAAGAAAACAGTGAACGTCAATGGCACGATAAGAAGCTCTAGTTGCTGTGACCAACCAATTTGGTGACTCAAGCTCAAATGAACTTAAGTTAGACGAAGAACTACAGAGGATCTAAACGAGCCTCTGAGCTACCAGCATTCAGTCGCCTGAAACGAATATTGCCAAGTTTTAAATCATTTGAATCACTCGATTAAAACTATTCATGGTACACAATTGAACGAAATGCGTTGCTTGTCTAGTCGGTCTATGTTAAAACTAAATATCTTGGTCACTTAAGCATTCGCCTAAAACGACTCAAAGGCGAAACCCCCAAACGGGACTACTTCGTAACTGAAGACGGCCCAGTAGAAACCCAGTAGAAACCCAGTAGAAATCATACCCAGTAGAAATCACATTGCCTGCTGCATGACGCGAATATAACGCAACTGTGCGTAGCTTGACCACTGTCCAAGAACCATAAGGTCAACGTCAGGTCTTCTTATAACCGTAAGCACTTGGTGATTAGGGCGCAACTTATCAGTTTTCTTGGCCTTAATACTGCAGCAGCTAAGATTTTCATACACGTCTGTTGGATCTTCTTCAAAATTCTGCGTCTTCATTTATGTTGCTAACCCTACCCTCTACACTTTTTCACGGTGGTTCATCTTTCCAATAAACTTAACGGGGGAAACAGCCTTTCTGGTGTTGTTGCCATGGTGACCAAAGGTTAATTTTTCTACACCAGTACGCGTCAGACATATTACGTTGCAACAATGATTATGACACCTCGTGGCATCCCAAGCAAATACACAACATGGACATCAGCCGATCCTTCTACCTCAAAACCAAGTTGCGCGTAAGTTCGTAACAACTGTCAAAGGGCACGGGACGCTTCACCACTCCCTTGCTCTTCTTCATGTTGAACGAACTTTACCATTAGCCCAGTCGGGGTACCGACAAACAATCATGCTTTCATTACGCGTCCATCTTGGCAGTGGGAACTGTGGGTCGCGCACCCATCAGCCCGCCATGGTGGAAAACTACGGCCTTGTCATTTAAGCGCTCGTAAGAGGATAGCGTTGTCGGCGGTGGCGTGAATAAACGAGCCTGTTTGCAAAGCGGAGAGCCGGCCTGCGAGGCCCTGGCTCCTCTAGAGAATGCAGCGGGGTAAATTAATGGCCTGGTCGGCGCGCGAGACGGCTATTCTCACTCCCTGCAACCAGCGCCTCTGGTACGTGAATGGGTGCCCACAGACTGAGCTTTGGGAAAAGCGCGACATGATATGGCGGTCTACGTGTTCCTCTTCACATCTGTATCACAAGAACAGACCTCTCCCACACTCATTCTTGAGCACGCGGTCTTTGTCTGTCCGCGTTGGACTCGTATAGAGTATACAATCTACAGAAGAATGAACGCTCAGACGCAAACATTGTACAAGTGAATGGAACGGAAAATTATGCCAAGCAGAAAAACAGGCCAACAGACGTGTTTCTGAAAAAAAAAACGCATTATGAAGAATTCCCATGGTAAAAGAATAAAAAACTGCTTGGGAGAGTGTTGCCCTATATCAAAACTTTCATTAAACCCAGGAGGTTCAAGACCACAGCAGCTGAATACCGGGACCATGACAATTTTCACATTCCAACAGAATCACCTCATATTAGTGGGAGTCTCTCATTGTCGTGCTGTGGTTACTGTGTTCAGTTTCTAACACAAAAGTCTGGGGCTCGGTTCCGACCACTACGGTCCATAGGCGTAATGCTAGAGGTCCATGTACTGTGCGATGATGCCAGTGCACGTTGAAAAACCACAGATGGTAAAACAGCGTCTGAAGCCGTCGACTATATACGGCGTGCCTCATAACCATATCTTGTCATTTCACGTGTAAAACCCCACAAACTATAATATGCTAGGATATGCGGGATATCTTATGAAGATAAGCGAAAACAAAAGGCCACAAGTGGAACGTAATTTTTACATATTCCTAAAGATAACAAATATGGCAAGATCATTTTGATACGCCGCTTGTTCCAACCATTGAATATGCGTTCCTAGCAGGTTCTTTTGGCTCATGGACGTCGCGAGAAGTCAACCCTGGCTTCAGGTAGGCAACCACGCTGTTATGAAAGCGCGCTTCTCGGGAAAGCCATGCAATTTTATTAAAACGTATTTAAAAACGTATTATTTGATCCAAAGCAGGACCGAGAAGCAGGATGAAAGAAGGTATAAGAAAAACAAAGACAAAAAGCAAAGATTAGGAGCGCTGGCATTAGTTATGTAAAAAAACAATCAGGCAGCATTTTACAATCGCTAATTAGGCACTTGATGCATAATATGCGTATTCTGGAAGAGGATTTCATCTATAGTCTCTTGTATAGACTTCTTCACAAAAAAAAAAAAGAGAAAGCGCCGCCATGCCGGGCTGCGCACGGGTGTACTAACGTGGACGCCACTGCCTCGCTAGTGCATTTTGGGGGGTCACGCCTATTCAGTGCAGCCCAGAGATAACTATGGTGGTGCCCAGGGAGCCATTTGTGTGAAGTTCTTTGGACAAATAAAAGTCTACGTGCTTCAGGCGCCAACTATAGCGATGGGAAGCACGTTGAATGCCACAGCAAACAAAATTGATTATGGTTAGCTTTGGCCCCGCGTTGCACTGAAATGTCAGAGTATTCGAACACTTAGTGTGGTACCTTGCTTGGCCGAAAGCGTCTTGTCTAGCCGGTTAGTTTCTACAAGGTATTTATCGAGTCGCTTTGGTTCCTCCATCAAGCGTAACATGCCTATGCGGCAATAATTATTTGGACTTGTGATTTCTTGATTGAGGCGAGCTGACCTTTGCCCAGGTGCCTCAGAGGGGGTACTTATAGATTAGGATCCCGCAAAAGTTGCGGACATTGGATATTGTAACAAGTGGGCAGCTTCAACAGCTCACTTGTTACACAATCCATATTCCGCCATACAATACTATATGTCACTAGAAGCCACTACAATAAAAAATGTCACTATATGACATTCATACGGTGTTTTTTTTTCAAAACAGTTTCAAGTAATGACTTGGATGCTTGCCATGCAGTCGGACAGAGTTGTATTCCCACTTCAAACCAAAATTTTTTCATTTATTTCATTCACATATTGTACTCAATTTTTGTCATGGACTAGACTGTTTTGCACTCACAACCAATGATGCCAACGCCGACGCCAGAACTAGTGTGCAACGAGCTCTTTAGGTTGTGCGTAAAAAAAAAAAACATGATTCGCACCATAAACTTCAGCCCGCACCAATCTGCCCTTTGCCTGCAATGCGTCATTCACACAGTCCTCATCTTAAATAAAAGAAAATCACGGTTTTAAGACAAATGAGTCGGGACAGGTCGTCGCACAGGACGGCTGCAGAAGCTGTCTGGCGCCGGCGTCACAATGCATTGTCAAAGAAGGCGCGTATTAACTCAAAATCAAGCGCGTCTTTCATCGTGTAGCCTGCGCGTAATTCAATAAAGCCACAACTGTGCTCAACTGCTCACGAAAGCGGATTCTTTCGGTGAAGGAATGGACTCAGCTTCCGATACGACCTTCACCAAGAGCCTCAGAACGTGGCCTCCGCTGGGCCGGTATCAGTAACCAATGAGACACCCAAAGCAGACGGACAAATTATATACATTCTGTGGGCCCTCATAGACGTTGTCCAACTTTTCATGTCAAGCCTGAAGGCTGCACCTACCAGAAGTGCACTGAAAGTATTGGATGCTATAAAAATAGTATACTAGAATTTCGCGACTGTAGATGGCCAGTGCAGTGATCACCCATTTGTTCTGCATGGACCACCTGCATGAACATGCAGGAAGAAATGTTGCGTAGACAACTGTCCTTCTGTGTTGTGTAGATCAGGGATTCTGTACATGTGCTTTGTTTTACCTAGCTCTATTGCCTTGTCATCCCTATTTCCTCTATTTCCTACCTCCGGTGCAGGGCAGAAGACCGGATCTTTCTTGCGGTTTTTGTCCCCTGACTCCCCTTTTGGTTAATCTCTCCATCTCACCCTGATGCATTGCAAATTATGGTTGATTTCGAACGTCACTTTGCAAAAACCCAAGTTTTTGTCCAATGTCCCGTAGTAGGTGTGATTCATGCGACTAAAGAATCAAAATACTGATGACGCGTCGCTCTCGAGATTTGATAAGCGTCTTGTAGAAGACAGCACACCAACCACATTCCGTTATTTGCACTGAATTTTGTCCTTTTGGTATGTTCGCCCTAAAAAATTCTTGAAACTTATGTACCAGTCAAATCAACGCACAAAAATTTCCTGCGCAAGTGTTACTCATCATTTGCAACTAGGTCACTGCGTCATCCTGTTCAACATATAAAATAAAGTTTATTATTATTATTATTATTATTATTATTATTATTATTATTATTATTATTATATGAATGTTGTTTCGTTGTCGTTGCTGCTGTTACGGGGTTGTCTTCGCCCACAAGGATGGTGTCGTTACGCGAAATAGTGTCCCCGTTTCGAGGGCGACATAGCAGCCCATATAGGCCATTGGCGAAAAACCGTGTTTATGGGTCCAACTACAAAGCGAGCCGATCATGCATGCGAGCCCTTAACGAACTCGCCCCTGGACATTGGTTCCACATTTCGTAGAGGGCAAACAACAGAATATCGTCCCGTTAGGCTGTACTGCCATCTCGAATAGCACCCATTCGCCATTTAAACTGCTCAAGGGGCAGGCGATGCGGGCTCGTGAAGAGAGGAGGAAGACTAACTGCGGGCCCAGTGCCGCATCGGGGGTCTCGCAGGGGGGTGCCCTTATAGAAACGCGAAGAGGAATGGCACCGCAGGAGAGCTTTACGGCTTTCTTCGAAAGGCCGTCCTTCTCCCCTTTGTTTCCAGGGCCTGTCTTTTCCTCCCTCGTTGTTTGGCCATCATTCTATCCGCGTGTTTGTGGCTGTTCCAGCTTCCCTCGAAAGAAGTCACCCTTATTCGCTCCTCCCAAAACCCTCTCGTTCGCGCTATTGCGCTTTCATTTTCTTCGCGTTCGTAAGTATCCCTCGCCTCCCTTTATTTCTGTCTCTCTGCGAGCGTCCACTTGTTTGTTCATCCTCTCTTTCCTCTCTTCACTGTGCCCTCTCCACTGCCGTTTACTCGCTTTCTGCGGGTTTGTCCGCGGCTGGCTTTCTTCCCAAACGGGTGCTCTCTCTCCCCCCCGCTTCCACCTTTCTCCTCATTGAGAAGCTCCGCCGTTTCGAGTCTCGTCGTTTCGCTAGCGACCGAGGCGCTGGAACACGGCCGCTCGTAAAGCGCCTTTCTATGGGCGCACCAGCGTCAAGTGTTATTGCCGGTGGTCCAGATTAGTCCTTCTCGCCGGCTCTCTTGTATTGCCCTCTCCAACGTCTGCTCCCTCCCTCCCTCTCTCTCTGTCCCTACTTTATTTCGTTCAATCCTTCCCCTCTCTCTTATTCATTTTACTTCCACTCTTTTTAAGTTCAGGCGTGCTAGCTGCCGTGGTGCGTAGCGAACGGGGCAATAGTAGAGACTTGCGTACGGTCTTGGCCTCCAACGCCAACTAAGATATCCGGCCGCCTTTACCGCGCAGCAGCGCAACGCGGCGGCTTCCATTGCGGCGATGAAACGCCGTCCCTCGTATACTCCGCTGGCCTCGACTCGTTCTACCCATACTTCCCTCACATCCCGCCTCCCATGCCATCCTGATTTTCACATTCAGTTGTGTGCGTTTTTGTTTACTTAGATATGGCCCTTGCATTGCTGTCGTGCCGCCGTTATCCCACATCTTTCCCTCTTTGTCTTTGGCTAGCATAACAACCCTAAATGCTGCCCCTGTTTTCCTTTTTAAGCTTGCTCGAAGAAACGTTCAAGTAGGTTGCTCGTGAAGTGTTCTATTCGAAAGAAAGAAAGAAAAAAATAAAGAAAGAAAGGAAGAAATAAATTCACCGGGATTCTATCGGATTGAAGCGTAATATCACGTAGCTTGCGGCTATTGTCCGGCCAAATGATCAAGGAGGCTGATGGCCGAGCTTCGAGATGTTACTTTACTGCGCAGCCGAAAAACAGGGATGACAAAAAAGACAGATACAAGTCGTGAACCCGGCTTTTTATCTGCTCCGTAAACCTGCAACCGTGAATCACCAACTAGCCATGCGATTTATAGCTCAGAGAGTAATTTATCAATTCGCTTTTGAACTAGCTGAAAAAAAAACATCTACAGGTCATTCCTTGAACATTTTGGGAATATATACACTTCTTTAATATACCTGGTAGAAAACCACGGTACCGTAAAACGCTTTTTTTTTCTCAGTGGTCTACGCCCCGCCGCGGTGGTTTAGTGGCTAAGGTACTCGGCTGCTGACCCGCAGGTCACGGGTTCGAATCCCGGATGCGGCGGCTACATTTCCGATGGAGGCGGAAATTCTGTAGGCCCATGTTCTCAGATTTGGGTGCACGTTAAAGAACCCCAGGTGGTCGAAATTTCCGGAGCCCTCCACTACGGCGTCTCTCATACTGATATGGTGGTTTTGGGACGTAAAACCCCACGTATCAATCAATCAATCTCACTGGTCTACGCGCAACATACGGCACTTTAATGCCATCACACCAGTTGTATCCTAGAAAAACTGTTCTAGTTAAGAAATCCTGGAGAGTTCAAAACCTAAATTGTAAGTATTTATTATTATTATTATTATTGACTTAAATCATGCATGCTACGCTGTTGTTCACCACATGACGTGAGCACGCTTGACACCAAGAGGTGATGCGCACGCACTGTTCCCAAATCAGAAATCACTAATTCAACAACTGTTGCAGGCCCACCACGTGTATTGAGAAAGCATGAGCTTGAATACCTTGCCGTTTCGTTACATCAGATGAAGTTTACTAGGAATCACCCTTGTTGGGACATGTTATCGTAGGGTACATGCCTTAGCTCAAAATTTATAGATTTCTCTTCCTTCGAACAACCAGGTGCTTGAAGCGCTTGGTTGCTCTACTTATTGCAAGTATATGTTGAAACACAACCGGAAAAGTAACTCAAAATATTTTCGTCCTAACAACTGGGTACGTTGACATTTTTACGAATAATTATGCACTCCGTGTGGCCCCTACCCCACGTCTTTTTTGCCTTTCACTGCCTATATTTTTGTGCGCTTCATAAACCTTAGGACGATTCCAACTAACTTCCTATGCGCATTTGCACGTAGCCCATACAGTATATCTGCCCCGCCACGGTGGTCTAGTGACTAAGGTACTCGGCTGCTGACCCGCAGGTCGCGGGATCGAATCCCAGCTCCGGCCGCTGCATTTTCGATGGAGGCGTAAATGTTGTAGGCCCGTGTGCTCAGATTTCGGTGGACGTTAAAGAACACCAGTTGGTCAAAACTTCCCGAGCCCTCCACTACGGCGTCTCTCATAATCATAGGGGGGTTTTGGGACATTAAACCCCACAAATCAATCAATCATACAGTATTTCTCATAAAGACAATGCATTTGTGCAGGGTGGCGAAGATTTCATGAATCCGTACGTACTAAATCAAGCAGGCACAACACGTGGCATGATCGACGAGGTAACACATGCCAAGAAACAGAGCCTTCCCTCCACTCATTACTTCAGAAAGCATACTTCCACTGGCTGCCTTCAACTAATAGAGTGGTACGCTGCCAAACATGAAGTGTCATTAACATGCCGAGAAAACAATTTTTTCTGACCAAAGACACACTATAAGGGAGAGCTTCGTAGATGATGCCCGCCAGGCAGGTCTATACTTGCAAAGCCTGCAAATAACAGGCTTTGTATACAGAGGAATGAAAACAAATGTATTTTCAGAAGCAATGCGACACTAGGTCTTCTGGGAAGATGTCAGACCTCCCGAAACTGCTGCTGATATAGAGTTTCTATCAACTGGTTGCTAGCTCCCAAAATGCTGAGGGCACAAGTACTTGATAATAAAGTTATAAAATCTGAACCAATTTAAATTTATAGGGATCAAATATGCTGCATCTGAAGCTATGACCACCTCCATCTCTGAACACAGCCACTTGATTTGATTAAGATTAATTTATAAGACCCAAAAACTGTAATTTTCAGCATCTCTTGAGGGTTGAGCTAATGGTTTCGAAATTGGTTAAGGCAGTAAGCAGCTACCGCTAGAAATAAAAATGAGGGCACTGAAGCTCATAACAAATGTATATTTGAATGTTCTTCTTCTTCTTGTCTTTTCTTTGTTTATTCATGTTTTTGGTCGACTGATAAGTTCAGAATCACACGATAATTACACTTGATGACGCTGGGTACTCTGTCTTGACATGGCTACAAGTGACCATTTTTTTACTATAAGCCAAAAACATCCGTGCGCCCCGAGGATTCCATGAATTGCGGAATTGCCGTTGGTTTTACCGACGCCAGGACGTGTCTGATACAACGTGCAGTGTAAACGACAGCCAAGTCAGTCATATATAAAAAGCCGCTCTCCAGGGCTACGGTGGACGAGAAGTCCCTGTCACACAGCAGAGGTACAAGCAGACGGAAATCAAAGGAGAGAGTCCGGCGTGGTCTGATTGTTTCCGTGCACGTCATCATTCCTCACACCGAGCCTCCCTCACGACGCTGTGTGTCTCCGGCCGGCCGCTAATTCCCAGCTACACGCGAGTCAGGGCAAGAAGCCCAAAGAATGGGAAGGAAGGGACTGATGCGCTCCTTGTTAGTCCGGATTAGCTCTCCGAGTCACTCGCAGAATAAACCAGCCCCGCTGGGATCCCCTCTTCGCCCCAACGTAGGCGTGGGCCCATGAGTCTAAACACGAAGCAGGAACCTTCTCATCGGCAGCAAAATAAGAAGTTAGGCAAGCAGGATGGTCGGCGAAGGGGAGGATGAGGAGCACCTCCTGTCTGGAAACGGGGGAACTCCTGCCGGCTAATTGGCGTCTCCCGCCGCGTTTGCCTGCGTGCGATACCTTGGGGGTGCGCTGAGGGCAAATCAGCCGGCGCCAGGTTGAAGCCAAAGCAAACGTCTTGCTTGTTTGTCGGCCCGGCCGTGGGCCTGCTGCCAAGAACATGCACCGGCGCGAGACGGGCGTACGTACGAAAACAGCCAATTCGAGAAAGAATCCTGCTTTCGCCTTTGTTTACGCCGTAATCCAAATGTCAGCGATGGCACTGCGTGTGCGACCAATCACTCGTCACGCCAGCATTCGCGGTGCCTGCCACGTGCAGGAGTGGCGATGTGCTTGTAACAAGGGCGCGACGACAAAAAGTTCGCCAAGTGACATGCTTATCGTACAGAAACAGATAAGTAGATGCTATCTTCGCATAAGCGCCGTGAGTCGAGCACAAAATTGTAGTGCGAAACTACCTTGTAACGAAAATAAATAATAAAACATTAAGGCTGCTTCACACAATAGTGGTGCCAAGCGTCAAGGAAGTGGGAAGCTGGGCAGCCTCCTTTGTTTATATTTAGTTTTCTCTTTCTTCTTTTCTTCTTTTCTTTCTTTTTTCTCTCTGTTTTGTTTTCCTGTACTTTGTGTCTCTAGTCATTCCCATTTATTAATTTCTCAACGTATGTCTATTTTTTGGTATTTCTTTTTATTGCGTTGTTTCTTTCTCTTCCTTCTCTTTATTTCTCCATCTCTCTATTTCTCACTTGTTCCTTCTTTATTTGTATCTTTTTCTTTCTCTTTCATTGATGTTCTCTCTGTCTTTCTTTTTATTTCTGCATTTATTTTTCTCCGTTTCTCTCTCACTCATTCTTTTTGTACTACGCTTTGCTTTCTCCCCTCCTCATCTTCTTCTCATCACCAGATATTTCCTCCTCGCGCTCACTTTCCTTTCTCACCACCATGCCACACTGTGTTCTGCTAGCGTGTCTGCCTAAAGTGTTAGGACGTTCGTTTTCGGGCCATGAGTATACGCGGATTTGAATCCCAACTCACCAAGAATTTTACTCTCTTTCTTTGTTTCTTTATTTCTCTCTATACTCTTTCTCCCGCCCATCAGAGTTTTTTGCATCCTACACCAGACAGATGAGCACACGTGTTCTGGGAATAAAGGTAGCGAAAGTTTCGCGCACACCGGTTCATGGTGATACTCGTTTCTATTCACCCGTCACAGGTCGGCTGAAGCAGGTTTCTAGCACTTCGTCCTTAGCCCTCCTAGCACTTCGTCCCTAGCCCTCCACCAAGCTCTCTTGCCCCGCCGCGCTGGTGTAGCGGTGATGGCGCTCGACTGCTAACACGAAGGTCGCGGGATCGAATACCAGCTCTCGTGGCTGCATTTTCGATGCAGGCGAAAATGCTCGAGGCCCGTGTGTTAAGAAAGAAGCCCAGGTGGTCGAAATTTCCGGAGCACTCCATTACGGCGTATATAGTGATCATATCGTGCTTTTTGAACGTTAAACCCCAACAATTATTATTACTGTATTATCCAGCCTCCCACGTTGCGCTGTTTTTTTTGTTACGATACTTCAAGACCAACTAGCCCACCAACAAGGATTAACAAAATGAAACTACCGTTACATATGCATCTTGCAAGCAAGCTTCGCCGTGAAGGCGCAAGTAGTAAGAACTTCGCGCCAGAATGACCGTGAGACTAAGGCATACAAATCGCTGCATTAACGAGAAATATTGGAAAGTGCTGAATCCACGTTCGTTTAAAGAAGCGTCGTGCAGAAAATTAGGTGCTATAATTATATCTAACGTCAAGGAACACGCAAACGAAAGTGCTGAATACTTAATAGAGAGTTTTCGAATAGCGTGCGCAAAGTTTCGCGTACGCTATTCCTTGTGGTCGCTGCCACTGTGCATGCATCATAACGCTAACCGCCATTCGCGTTTGCAGTAAACCCACATAAAATCCGAAATCGCATGCGGCCCACTAGGCCCGCGAAACCCCACTGTGCTGATCTCGAGAAAATCATGCACTGCGGGGGACAAACTCTATTTGAAAATCTCGCACGCAAACGCTACATCCACAATGACCGCTAACTTTGGTTGCGGTTGATAACTCCCATGTTGTAGCGCTTTTGTATAGCTGCTCTTCAGTGCGAGAATTTGCCTAGCCGCGCCTTTGACTCATTTTATAGCCACACTTAAGAAATTCTAAGGCTGCTTTTGTGCGAGAAAGCATGCCTTAAACTTTAGCAATGAGGCAGATACTAACTTCAACGACCTTTAGCGACAAAGAATGCATAAAATTGTGTTTATCTTGTACATAATACGTTACATGTATGCCAAGTATCGAAATAATTAGACCGGACTGTGAAAGGTAACCTATCAGGTTCATCATATTTAGCGTTTGTCCAACATTTTCGATATTGCCACTGGCTGATAAAGTTGTGCATGGGTTTTAATGACCCGGTCTTCCTGCACTCTTTGGCTGGTTTAATAATAATAATAATAATAATAATAATAATAATAATAATAATAATAATAATAATAATAATAATAATAATAATAATAATAATGTTTGCAGTAAGCTCGTACACTAGAACTAAGTTATAGTTCCAACAGGTGTCCTTGCATAGTACTCAAGGAATTGCTTGCATGAAACGTACACTAACGCCAGTCACACCAAAAGAAATCGAGGTCACAATATGATTGCGTGCGTCACCCGCCTTGCTTCAATTTTTCGAGGAGGCGCAAGCAGATAAGACTGCGTATAAATAAACAAATAAATAAATAAACAAATAAATAAATAAATAAATAAATAAATATTTATTGCCGCACGCTATATTTTTAGTGTCTCTTAAAATATATTGTATACCACAAGGAAATATGTTCTTTTTGCTAGTATAGAGTCAACGTTATCAGCTTTTGAAGTATAGTGCAGTGACTAAAGCCGTATTGCTTAGAAGCTAAGCTGCTGTACTATCAAGCTATCTGGTATGCGGGTTCGGTTACCGGCTTTGGTGGTCGCAATTTGATGAAGGCAAAATGAAAACATCAGCAAAAATAGCACGTCGCCACTTGGATTCGGCTGGTCATTAAAGAACTCCAAATGGCCAAATTTTTTACAACTGCGCTCCTCGTAATCGTATCATGGCATTATTCGCTCTCAGAACCGGCTAATTTAACACTGCGACTAAGATACACTGTCAAACGTCACTGATAATAAACATCAAAAAGAGAAAGAGAGATTATTTCATGAAAAAACAGCGAGGTAAGGGTAGGGTGGGGTAAATGGTGAAAAAATATTTAAAATAGTGCATATTTATTTTTGATTTCACTCTTTACAACTGAACATCAATGCAGAATCTTTACCTGGGCACAAGGTATGTGCTACATAAATATTGTCATGTTGCCAACGTTCAAAAATTATTTTAATAAAAAATGAATAATGCTCCAGATGTCTCGTTCTGCCCCAACCTGTGGGGCAACAACGAGACGCTGTGTGGGGTAAAACGAGGCAGTGTGAAAAAAAAAAAACAGAAAACATTCATTACTTCAGTTTTTTTTGCAGTAGAAAGACTTAAAATTCATTCTGAGGGCCTTTACTGGGTTTTAGAAAGCCCCGTTCCCGGACTCCGCGCATTCATCCTAGACAGAACGTGGTGTTGTGTTGCTCCGAAACTCGTTGCCGATCAAACAGCGCGCCAGTCTTTCTTTGTGCTAATGTTGACTTTTGTTGAACGCTTGCACCTCATTGGATTATTCAACAATTGGAGGCTATATATGTTTTGACGTATCTGCTTCACTTCTTTTTGCCATTTTGATGCAGAGCTGTTCAGGTGTTTCGTAGCTTTTAACTTTGTCCGCCGCGCGTTGTGAGGCAATGATTTTAAAAGTGTGCTAGAATCGAATTCTCTATGGCTTGATTTTTTTGTTTTTTTAGGATATTAGAGCAAAGTAGTTAAATCTCAATCCCAAGACGTGCTTGTCATTTGTTATGCGTCTCTTGAGAACACCATTAGGAACACGAAAAAACGTCGATGCAGAGCGAATGAAGGGAGCCATGTCCTGAACGGCAATCAATGCGTTTTCATGTAGTTTGCCTCCCGGCAAGATCTGCAGAATGTTATCTTGAATGTCCGAGTCCTTTTAAACGAATAAATAGAATATATAGTGAGTGTAAGTATATGGTTCAAAAAATAAGACACTTTCTAAGGCGATTGGATGCATTTTTGTCGCGCTTTGCCTCTCTCACAAGCCATAATTCAAAAATATTTCTGCCTTGTCTCCAGGCACGAAACGGTCAATACTTCTGGTGTTATATAATTTGTATTTTAAAGTAACAAAGTTAGTATTTACGTTGCTGTACTGACGCAGGACACGCCTCATGCACGGATCCAAAAATTTGGCCGAGCAGAATTTCGCCCCTTTTTGACGGGCCACGAACACACCAACGCCAACCGCGACATTTTTCCCGTGCTAACGCTGTGAGCAATCATCAACTTCTAAATATAAAAAAAAGATCAAGGACCAGAACTCATTGCTAGAAAAAAGAAACAAAGAAAAGTAGATTTCGTATTTTCTACAGAAGTCGGCAAAGTCGAAATGTCGCGTTTCACCCCATGTCCCATTTTACCTCACCCTACCCTAAGCAGGGGCAGCTCACTGGCCTGCGTGAGCCGGAGAGGGAAAGGAGCACCAGGGGAGAAAAAAAGAATCAAGAGTAAACTTTGCACATTGTGTGTAAAAAGACATCTCACAAAAGGTGTCGTTTACGCAGTCCTCCGTTAATTTGGGTGTGACTCAAATGACTGAAGCTGTAGTAAGTTTATGCAGCACATGAAACGAAAAGAAAATGATAAGGACTGATACTGAGCCCGTGCACTCAGTCTATCTGTTGCATTGTTGCCTTCGTTTTTCGTTCCTTTTTTTTTAATGCATACTTAGTACACTCCAAAAACATGAACCAGTGACAGAGACTAGAACTATTGGTGAAACGTCCCGAGGAATGTGAATAATGCACGAGTTCGAGAAAGTATTCCTGTGGTACTCACCATAGCCGATGAAGAGTCAACGACCAAATGACTATATTTCTTTGGAAAGGCATATTTTGCAATAACTGAAATAGCGCAGCAAAGCGTACCCTATATTCGCAGAAAGAAATGGAATCATCATCGTCACTTTTTTTGCGGTTCCTCGTAGTTGGCCCGCAATACTTATTCCAATCTTTTGATATAAGGGTAGCATAATACAATGGTTTCTGATAGATTACAGTTATTTGCAAAATTTAATAGAGGAGAATAGCACCTTCGATTACTTCACCCTGTCTAAAAAAAGTCTCGAAGGCTGAGGAAGCTGCTGCGCACATGTATGCCATTTTCGACGGCGCAAACGTGCGCTTTGTTCGACTGTAATACTGCTTTTTGTTTCCTCACCCCCCTACAATAATGCCCACTTGAGCGATGTAGGTTTCACTAAAATAAATAAATAAAGGGCAGTGCTCTCTCGGCTGTATTACAGCAGCTGCTCAAGTACCGTCGCAGCCGCCAAACTGGGTGAAGAAGGAATTTTGATTGCCCTTTAAGAGCTAGTATACCTCTAATGACTCTTCTGCAAGTTTACTTTTCTTACAAAGATAAGAACGACGGTTATGAAGATAACATCGCCAGTCGGCAAGTTTTCGAGGGTTATATGGGACGCAGTCTTCATCTGCCTTGTAATTTTTCCCTTTCTCTTCCGTTTATATCTTCGACGCTGAAGCTGCTCATATCATAGTATCGACCCCTGATCTATTGCTTGGAGCGCAAGCGCCAGAAAGTGCCTTACAAGACATTAGAGGCATGCCGAATCCTATGCAAGGAAAACGCTGCATTGTCATGTGATTTCACTGGTAAAGAGAACATGCAGAAGAGAGAGGGAGAGAGAGAGAGATAGAAAACTTGTATTGAGTAAAGATTTTGAGCGAAAGTGGAAAGATTCCTTATTCAAGGAACCCTCTGGCATGGACAGCTCGCCGGGCTCGAGCGACGAGTTGACGCTGTTCGACCAGGTCTGGCTGGGAGATCGCAGCCTCCCACGCGTCACTGAGGAATTCACTCGAGAAATTAAAGAAATGTCGGAATGTCGGCGCTGCTGCACTTGAGTGTCTATCCGTAGGCTGTAAGGATAGCGTTCTTGATGTATACGTATCTGCCTGCTTTCCTGCTTTTACTAGAATAAAACAGGGATTTCGCAAATCCCACACATAAAAAAACGTAGTGGCCCGCTGTCTCATTATTATCATTTTTTTTACTCCTTCATCGGCTGAACTTTTAAGACACTGTCTCCCTGGCAACGCACAGACAGTGACACTTCGGAGGCGTCTCACTCGAAAAGAAGCATCCAACCAGGAACGTCGGCTCCTTCTCCTTCTCTTCTGCACCAACTTTTGGAGAATAAGCTACGCCGCTGCATCTCGAAAGAAACGCCGACGTACTCATTTTGCACCAACTTGTGCCTGCTCTCGCGCTCTTGTTTTTTTTTTTGTTCCAAGAGCGAGCATGCACCATCTATTGCTGCGGATGTCTCTCTCTCTCCCTCACTATTCCAGCATTACTCGTTCCTTATTCGGCGCCATCTCGTGCTTAGGTACTGAACGAGCTATTTTTTGTTGTGTTCTGGCAAGCCTTCTTTTTTATGCCTTGTTCCAGCACCACTCGCTGCTGTTCCTCCCTCCACCGATCCGCCTTTGTTTTGCCATCGCCGAGCAGCACCGGCACTAGTGCTCCCCTATCCCGAAGTGGCCCGTGAGCGGGCTCTATCACGCAAATGGGAAAGGAGAAATCGCCCATGAGGAGGAAGGAATAAAGGCCTTAGCACTCCGCACACGCGAGGCGCATGCGCAGTTCTTCCCGGCATCCCTTTTTTTTTTCTTTCGAAATGTTTTTTGTTCTGGTTTGCGGCTGTTCCTCGCTGCAGAGGCACCGAGACATGCGGAACAGACGCACAAGTGGAGGGAAAGGGAGTCACGAGGAATTGAATCGCTCGTTGTGGTACGACGGGGGAAGCGAGCCGACGAGGAGGGAGACGGAGGGGACGTGGGAATCCCGACACCTGCTCCCGCGGATGGCCTGCGTTTTCTCTTTGTCTCCCGTTTTCCTTCCCCAAAATCCCTTCCCTTTCATTATTTCTCTCGTTCCCGGCCGCCGTAACGGCGCTTCGCACATTCTTTGTGTGCAACATTTTACTCTCTGAAACCCGCTTCGCTTTCAGTTTCTCAATCTGTCTCTTTCAAATTATCCTTCCTTTCTTTTTCACATTATCGTGATCAGCCCGTCCAACTCTGTTTTTTCCCCCACTACCCTTAATGTCCCAATTTCTTCCATCCTCTTCGCGGCCCCACTGGCCACCTGCTCCGTTGTCTTCGCCTTCTTAGCGAACATTTTTCGATGACCTTCTCTCCCTCTGCTTTCAATGTTCTAAGCTCTCTTTTTCCCTCAACTCACCTTTTAGCTGCACCCCCATTCCCAACCACCTCTGCCCCTTTATTTCTTCCTATAGCTCATCCCTTTATTTCTCCCTTTGATTCATAGCTCACTGCTCGCTGAAATCCATGTTTAAATGAAGCCTCCTTCAATCAACTTTCCCTTTTGATTCTACTTCGAGAAACCCATAAAACTAACACCATTTCATCCGCGACAGTGTAAACTCTTCCTTCACCGGGATAGGGGCTGAACTACTTTCGAAACCCTAAAAGGCGGGCGTCATAGACGCATAGTAGGCTAGTTAAACTGTTTCACCGATTTCTTGCAGGCCCCTTTTCCAATTATTTCCGGGCATTTTCTTCACTGTCTCTCGCGGCGAACGATACCCCATCAATTTTTTTTCTTGAAATCAGACGGACTCCTTTTGTTTGATCATCTTCCGGAACTCGCCTTTTAAAGGCGAAGAATGCCGCCTTTAACACTATTATCTTCTTTTGCGCGCAGTTCGCAGTGAAGTTGGCACGTGAATTATAAAACACAGCAATTCTGACAAGAATTACAGAACGTGCTCATGTGGCGGTGCATGCTTTCTCTGGGGTTCTTTATAAATTCGTTCTGATTCGTTTATGAAAATTATAACGCGCAGTACACAGAAATTCAAAAGGCTTTGTACCACTTAACCTGGTAGTCTCGAGCAAATGAATCAGTCGTTATGGTATTTCTCATTTCCTACTGTATAATAGCACTCCTTTTCTTGTGTTTTGTCTGTGCTCTGGGTTCAGAATCATTACGAATGATTTCTTTTAACTAGCCCAGCTCACAATCGTCTGATAGAATACTATTCTTTTTACAGAGTTGAAATTGACGTTTCCCACGCATATAAATACGAACCAACAGATATGGCTTCATAAGATGCACTTATTATGTCATTTTTTCTTATATTGACATAGCTTCGCGTTTAACCGACATTGGAACGAACCTTGCGCCTCTACATTTCAAATTAAGGAAAGTTGGCTGATCGCCACAGTTCGGCCGCGTCACTAATTGTCGTCATAATCGTAACATCGCATTCTCTTCAACGAGCTTATGCATCATTACCGAGCCTTCCGGGAGCGGGACTGCGATGTGCGCTGAGCGGCTTTACCCGCGTGCCAATCGGCAGCCCACTCTTACTATCCTCCCGCACTTCACCACACACATGGCTCTCCACGCAGAGGGACGCAAAATCTCTTCGTCAGAAGGGTCGTCCGGAATTTCCACTTCACAGCCGTGGCTTCAATTCTTATTTCTGTTGCTTCTTTTTATTGTTCGAATTTCCTCAAGAGAATTGGAAAGAGTCGGACAAAGGAAAGAGGAGTGACAGCTGGGAAATAGGCGGCGGTCGCTTTTGGATTTTCCGAAAGCCCGGTGCCGACTCAGAGGCGGTGGCTCGGACGTGCGCAAAAGAGAAGAGGAGAACAGGAGGGGCGGAAAAGGGAATGCAGGAAGAACGGGGAGAAGTCCTGTGTGGGAGCTCATTGCCAATTCATGAGCCAATTTGTAGATCGATGAAGAGAACACTACTCACCGCGGCCCGAGCCCGCACGCCTTTTCCGTGCATTTCTGTGTGTTTCGATCGTGCCTTTTTTTCCCCGTCTCTCTGCCGCTTATGTTTTTAATTCCGGGCTGGTTGAGGGGGCGGGGGGTTCGCATGGATGTTCGGAAACGCTGGCCATCCTCGCAAAGCTGGTTCGTGTTGTAAACCGGTCAGAATTGGCGGTGAACCGACGTGCGTACGTGTACGTATAGGATCGCGTGAGCTAGGATATAGAGGCGTTATTGCAGACGCTCCCCACCCCATAACGTGACGCTCGTCGTGAACCTAGTTCAATATTATATATATATATATATATATATATATATATATATATATATATATATATATATATATATATATATATATATATATATATATATATATATATATATATATATATATATATATATATATTTATATATATATATATATATATATATATATATATATATATATATATGTGTGTGTGTGTGTGTGTGTGTGTGTGTGTGTGTGTGTGTATAGATATATTTGCGCACTTGGGCGTCACTGATGAGTGGTCGTCGGCTCCTCTTCCACTTCCTCACTGATAACACCCACCTAAAGTGTCTTCAGCGCTAGCACGTGGCTGCGAGAGGAAAATCTGAAGAGCGAGAGGGAGGTTTTAAACTGTAGGCTGTATCCTCAGTTTGCTCTTTATATCAATTTTTTTATCACACGGGACTTTTCTTCTGGCTATGTCTTTTTATTTTTTTTAGATCTACTACATGGTGGCTACTGTATGAGCAATAAAAGGCGGGGAAATAGTGATGATGCCAGTGGCAATTGTAAAAGGGTGCGTTAACCTTAACGAAACAGGTAGCCGCTCAAGAGAATAAAAAAAAAATTGTCCCCCCTCCCTCGTTCCCTAAAAAATAGGTAAAGGAAGAAATAAAAATAAAAGATAAGGCTTTGAAGCAACAGTCACACTGCTATCTATCCATTGAGCGAAGCTTTAGTGAAGTAGCTAATTAAATCCTTTGCAACTAAGAGTGACATGTACAAAATTTGTATTCATTTGCCCTTTTTAAACTCGCGTCATAGTTATTTTTATTCCTAAGAATGGTCGTTATGTTTAATGCTAAGCATTCATTCTATATTTATTAATTATTCAAAGGCTACATTTATTTACCGAATCGAAGCATGAAGCCAGGCGTGAGATGTATACGGCGCTATGCAATGAGAGGTTGAAGATGGTGACCGGTTGAAGGAAGGTCATGATGACTGGCGTATGGGCAGCGAAGCAGGACGCCACGTAAAGATTTTGTACTTTTCGTGTCATAGTGGGACGCATGCATTGAACAATGGTGCAAGAGCTGGCACGACACCTGTGGAAGGACTTGCTGGTTCTTGGGCTAGTTGGTGTCTGCTAATAACCGTAGTGTAGCGCGAAAAGACAAAATGAACCTGAACGTCATCTGAAATTTTTACGGCCTTGTTGCATGACTATACAATAAGACGGCTACCTGTACGTGACTCTTCGGGCTCTACTTTCTTCCCATCTTGAGTCATCGTCGGATTCCTCAAACTGATGCCGTCGTATTTGTATGGAGTCTGTAGTTGCGGTTTCGTTCTCAAAAGACCTGGAGTATCTTTTATCAAGTGCTTTCACCTTACGCACTTCTGCCGACTTTGTTCTGCCTCAAATGCAACTTGTATTAAAACTTTTATGCAGTTGAGTGAAAGGCGAGTTCGCGTGAATTCTGCGAATAAAACGTGCTTTAGTGGTGAAGATTTAGCGGACTGGCTTGCACGACACTCGTCGTACGCGAGTGGTCCTTGCTGAACATTGCGCAAGAGTTCATTGAGCAGCTGCCTGTGTCTCAATCGCCTTCCCTGACTTCGATCAATTGATGTTTGCAGTGAGCCCGCATCGAAGGCACACGCGTTTGCAAGAAGTTCAAGAGCAGCGAGGGCTCCGTGAGCACGTACAGTAAACCAAACACCCCAAAGGAGGCCATTATGCGGCTTTTCAATGAAGAAGAAGAAGAAGAAGAAGAAGAAGAAGAAGAAGAAGAAGAAGAAGAAGAAGAAGAAGAAGAAGAAGAAGAAGAAGAAGAAGAAGAAGAAGAAGAAGAAGAAGTTATATGGTGCCACAGACAGTCATGTAGCCTTTCGTCTAAATTGAGAACAGCTGTAAATTGGGTGCCATTGTTTTAACGAAATAGCACGTAATTGTCAACTTAAATATTAACTGACAAGTTAGAAACTATTGAGAAAGTTAGGTCATAAGCGTCAAAAAGACTAGTTGTAACAATTATAATGTCAAGAGTCTCACAAAATCTCGTGTGATTTGAATGAAACTTTAGGGGAAAATTTGAAAGACGTAGATTAAGGTGAAGATGTATTTTCTTCGAGATATCGGCGCTCACGCGGGAGCCTTGTTTACAGTGAAGGCTTCGTTGTGATGCACGCGATGTGCCTTGCTCGAAATTTTACGTTCACATGCTATGGTGATTTCGGTAGAAAAAGTGGCAATCAAGTGAGACTTTGAGGGAAAATTTTGGACGCCTAAAAACCACAAGAAGAATGAAGAAGCACAGAAAAATAGCGTATCCTGGCAACTGATTTTTTTGTAGGAGAGAGAGAAAGAATAAGTTGAGAGAGAGGCAGGGAGGTCAACCAGAATTGTAGCATCCGGTTTGCTACCCTGCACTAAGGGGAGGGAGAATGGGAAGAAAGAGGAGAAGAAAAGCGAAGATAAAAGTATACGGACGAAATAAAACATAACAAAGGCGGGGCTGCTATAGCCCATTCAATCGGCCTCTGCCACGCGAAAAATTCACTAACGCCTTGATTGATTTTCTGTGCAAAAACAGATGGTGCCGGCGTTCGAGGAGAACCACAGAAATCATATACGCTGCCCCCCACATGCGCAAACAGTACTGCCTCACATAATCATGAAACATCAAAACACCAGGTCATTAGAAAGGCATCTATAGTCGACCTACGAAGAGCGAAGTTGGAATTCGGACGTGCGCAAAACCACTGATGTCTCTCGTATACACAAGTCGGCTTTCTTTTTTTATCCGAAACGCTTCCACTACTTCCCTGGCTAGCTTCCCTTCTGAGCTTTTGCCAAGAACAGAAATGCTTGAGAACCTCGCTTCGCAGGAGCAGGAATGGAGCTTGCTATGAGATATTATTTAACGAGTACGTGGCCGACGTGCGTTATTGAGTGGGAATTAAGAACCTGTTGCTTCGACTATCCTCTACAATATAATAAAGTATACTGCAGTTTACAAAACCATAATTAAAAGCAATGGGCGTATACAATATACTCTGGTTTTTTCTTGCATTGCATTCAGAAGGACTTTTTAAATAAAAATATATGTTTCAATTTGTAATATAACTTTTTGACCAGCTATGACCAATTTCCACGTAGATTTTGGCGCTGCAAATGACGCTGGTTGGACTTCCTTTCACGGTGGCTGCCTTTCGAC
Organism: Rhipicephalus microplus; assembly: GCF_043290135.1. Taxonomy (NCBI): domain Eukaryota; kingdom Metazoa; phylum Arthropoda; class Arachnida; order Ixodida; family Ixodidae; genus Rhipicephalus; species Rhipicephalus microplus. The sequence goes on from NC_134710.1 coordinate 320,513,949, forward strand.
GAGTCAAATCCAGTGACATCCTGGCAATTGGACATAGAGCACGACGAAAAACCCTGGCAGCAGAGATTAATCTGAAGTCCCCCTCTGCATCCCTTTATGGCGTATTTTATAATTTCGTCATAGATTCGGTTCGTAAGGTAGCAGAAAATGTTATTATTCTAGCTCTTATCTCTTTCAGCTAATTGTTGCAGGAAATTAGGTGGCTCGCGTTACGCGCTGAACGCGAAACGCGTTGCTTTGTGCTCTCCTAGTCTCGAATGATGCGTATAAGCAGTACTTTCACGGTTGTCACTGCGGAAGACAAACATGCGGCCTTCGTAGCCCGCACGTGCGTCCTCTGTTTTTTTTTTTTTTGCAATGCAGTTTAATGACGATTCGCAAGCTTTGTCTCTGGCAGGAATCATAATAGTGCGTCATCGCCATGCTCACCTTTGGCTCCAAGTGGCTGCTGTGGGCGATGCCAGCCCGAAGCGGAACCCAGCTACCCCTTGGAAACAGCCGCAATCTGTGGCCTCCATATGCTTGCCTCTAGTAGCGCGTATAGTAGCGCGTTGCATCGCGTTCGTTGATGTACGTTTCTTATATCTGTCTGTTTCTCTCTCCCTATTTGTCTCTCTTTCTATTTATTCAGTTCATCTACCTCTACACCATCCTTCGCTTTGTTTGCTCAGTAAAAGATAGATAGATAGATAGATAGATAGATAGATAGATAGATAGATAGATAGATAGATAGATAGATAGATAGACAGATAGATAGATAGATAGATAGATAGATAGATAGATAGATAGATAGATAGATAGATAGATAGATAGATAGATAGATAGATAGATAGATAGATAGATAGATAGATAGGTCCTCCAAATGACACCGTAAGGGAGCTTCCCTCAGCATTCTTTAACTGCATGGACCGCCGCGGTGCAGCCGGTGGTCATATATATAGTGCTCGGTTGTTGATCGTAACGATCGACACCGGTTCGATCCCGGTCACAACGGTCGCACTTCGATTGAGGTGAAGTCAAGGTCTGGGTGCGCGTTTAAAAGACCGCATGTAGTATAATTTTCTGGAGCCCTCCACTACGGCGTGCTTCATCAGATTGTGGTTTCGGTCCGTAAAACCACACGCATTTTAGGCAGTAGCTTTATATGCCTCATGGAACGGGAAATTTGAGCTTCTTTCGTGACATTAAATACCCTCATCTCCAAGAAAATCTAGAACGGCGTGTAACCATGTAATCGCATGATTGGTGTCGTACGCAAAAAAATGAACATTTTTCGGATCATTATCATCGAATCAGGGTTTTCTGGTGTATTATGGGGTTCATCTATCCACCACTGAACACATTTCAAGATTATTCCATAAATAAAAACCTAGTGTGCTTCATCTATTAATCAGGTTTCTTTTTCTTTCTTTTTTTGGGGGTTGAGCAGCTTGCGTGGAGCTCAGGTGACTCGCCTCGTGCTCGACTCACGTCGTCTGCCCGCAGTTGCGGGATTGATCTGGAACATCTGTACTTACTTAGGCGCATTTAGTAAAAATAAAAAGCCTGTCGACGACGCATAATCTGTAAAAGCTATTATTTTCGCACGCCTTTTACTTATGGGAAGATAATTTCTCGGCTTATAAATGCAGTAAAATGCGAGAGCACGCGGAAAAATCATAAAACAACCAGAAAAAATATGGCGTAAAACAAAGGACAGTTCATTTTCCCAGGTAATGTTGATGATGAACGACCCGAACACCACATGACACTGATATACCACCGAAGTAGTCGCATATTTGGCTGCAGCTGCGCAAAACTGCGGCAGGTGGAGAACGATTAATTACCCTCAAGAAAAAGGCTGCGTGTGTGGCGTATATGCATAGCCAGATGATATTGAGGAAGGAGAGGGTGCGAATCAGCACCTACATAAAATTTTTCAGTTTGTATGGGCATATGACCTGTGTGGGTATGTACACACACATATAAAAGCTTATGCACGTGCGTGCGCATACACCCAAGCTTAATCGCCACAACTTCATAAGCAAATTTATGCGGAGATGAGTATTTTGATCCTATACAGCGGAGATCTCAAATACGCAGCTCATCGACTTCTATAATAGTGACCTACAGCCTGCTTGTGACTCTCTTCATACAATATTTTTATATATATTTAAGAAGTATGTTTATTAGTGAACCATGCATGACTTGTCTTAAGAATTGTTTTTCCCGAAGCACCCCTTCCGGTTGCCATGTATTGGTACATCACTATGTAACGAAACCCAGACTCTGGGCCAATATTTTCATAATTTTGCCTATTGATATCGGTATTAATATGTTGTTCGTATCTTGGCATCAAATCTTCCTAATGGCCCGTAGATGAAATATGAAACGGGGCTCTCAAATATCCACAATAGCGGAAATGTTTACGCACTACACCCCCCCCCCCCCCCTCATTTTCTTCGGTCCTGCCTTCTTCGCAAACATGGCCCTTGCAAGAGCACAATTTTGTGCCAGCGGCATGCTACTTGAAGTGAGTTTGATGCCACTGATATGCAGAAACCAGTGATACGGCATCGAGAAACAAGCACTTGCGATACGTATAAACAGGTCACGGGTTCAAATACCGGCTGCGGCGGCTGCATTTCCGATGGAGGCGGAAATGTTGTAGGCCCGTGTACTCAGATTTGGGTCCACGTTAAAGAACCCCAGGTGGTAGAAATTTTCGGAGCCCTCCACTACGGCGTCTCTCATATTCATATGGTGGTTTTGGGACATTAAACCCCACATATCAATCAATCAATCAATTACTCGCGAGTGCCGTACCAGATGCCAAAATGTTAGTAAATTTCTGTATGCCAAATTCGTCGTCTCGTCTTCCGTAAAGGAACTGTGTAAAAGCGAGTAATTATGGGCTTTTAAGTGCCAACGCAATGGTTTGCGTGTTAGGAACGTCGTATTTGGGAAACTACAGATAAGTTTAGACTATCCCAAATATTTTACGTAATCATTTCATCGTGTGCACTTTTCATTTTTAGTACGAAACACACGGTTGAAAAGAAATGAACCGCCGATGGAATGATGAGGTAGCAGTGGGGTTCATTGTTAATTTTTTAAAAACCTGCTTTCGGTGCAATTTATACACTGCTATGGAGAAATGGGAACCAAGAAAAGGACCCGTAGCATCTATTCCTACGAAAGCAAATGATGTAACAAGACAACGGTTACTATTCGACTGATGTGTTTAGATATATGATATGGCAGTATGGTAAATAAAAAGCTGACCTATAAATGCTTCTTCCTGCCACTGTATGATCACAAAGAAGCGCATGTGTCGGTGTAGTATACCATTAATAATTCATGGGCTGCCGCTTTTTTCGCCTTCAGCAGTCTGAATGCTGATACACTGCAACATAACTCTGATTATGACTCATATTTTTGTGAGTTAAAGGTTACTTATAGTATTCTGCGCATGACCGGTTTGCATTTTCAAATGTTATGGGCAAGGAGCCTTCGGCCCGATTGCGTTATCAATTTTTTTATGTGCATAGCTCGCATGCAACACTTCTGAAGAGAGGCGAGTTCCAGAACGACCCAGAAAAAAAAAAACAGAACAGTCGTCTATATTGTGGATATGTACGGTATGTATAATAGTAGTGCGCTCAGGTCAGTGAAATTATGAAAACGGGCCAATGCGCCTTTCTCGACACAGCCGAAGCGAACGCGTTATATTTTATCGATACACCCAGTTTTTGTGACAGGACGTTTTCGACCTCTTCGATATGATTCAAGCCGCTGTTTATACAGCTCGGAATGAACAGGACGAACGTATAGGAGGGTAGACCTGTAACGCGATGTGTCGCCACCGCTACTTCGGCTCATTCTCTTGTGCGCTGTGTATTGGAGTGCATGTTTGCTTCGCTGTCCCATCGATATTCACAGTCCTCTCAGTATTCATGATTCTCTTTCTGAACCACGCTTGAGATTAGCTCGCGATTGATAAAGCGGCCTTTCCGGAGATCTATTTCCCCCCATAGTTCTTTCATCAATTTCGCTCTCGCCACTCGTTCCCCTCTCGCATTCGTTGTATACCTCGGCCGGTATTTCTTTGATCCGCGACTTCACAGCGGTTCGTACGACCCGAGCTCGCACGCGCACTCGCCTTTTCTGTGTGGTGTTGCTGCGCCCGGATGCCCGGCGAGCCGGGCCGCACTCCCCATGCAGTTCCCCCGTTCTGTTCCGGCGGAGACCTTATATCCGTACGAGAAAATGGGGGAGGTGTGCTTATAAGGACGGAGGCGAAGTCTCTCCCAAGTCTGATCACGTCTCGAGACAGAAGGCGACCGGCACTGGATTGAGACCTCGGCCGTCGTGCCGAGACCAGAACCGTGGGGAGCGGGGTTCGCCTAACTTATATCTGTGTTTACAGAGTGCTAAGCGGCTTTTCTGTTTGAGACACTTTTTTGACGTCGCTTGTAACTACTTTCTGTTCGTACCGCTCGCGTTGCGTCCAGCGTTTCTCGCTGTCGGAGCGGAATTGGAGTCGCCGGGTGGATGACGCGCCGCGGGACGCCCTGCGCCATTTCTGTATACTGTGTGTCCAATTTAGACGCGCTACCCAAGCCGGCGACTTGTGTTTCTACTTGCTGCCGAACTTTGTGACGCTGTTCATCTGTGTGCGTGTGCGCGTTGCGCCTGTTTGAAACTCTCACTGAATGAAAGTTAAAACGATGTCAGGAAAAAAAAAAGAAAAGTCGATGACCTCGCCTGTTATTAAAGTGCGTGGGCGTTTGTGAACGCGAATGTGTTATAAATAGGTGGTTTAAGCAGGTAGTATTATAAACGAACATTGTGCAATAAATCACGTCTGCCGTTCGTAACTTTTTAATCGAGTGAGGCAAATTCGCCCCGCTCATCTGCTGGTAATCTTAGACGTAAAATGAGTGTGGCTGTATGTAGGCCCCGCCGCAGTATTACTGTTTGTGGTGCATTTATGCTGAGAAGAGAGTGCTTGTAGGCAAGACAGTTATAAGTGACGCCAATGATGCAACGTGCAAGTGTACACAGTATGAAAAATTGGGACCTCTGTTTAGATGACTGCACGAGTATTTCTATGCACTTCTTTTTTTTGTTCTTACTTACAAGATCGCAATGGCATGTTGGCACGAGGATATCACACAGAATACTTCATCGTCTCATGAACAGGTGCAATGGTGCAAGGTTTTGTAAACGGGTACTCATAATCAGTTGCATAGTAAGAGGATCGGCATCGCGAAGCAACTATCCATGCAACATTGCAGACCTCGGCCTAAACCACAGCATCAACTGCCAAAAGGTTGGTCTGTTAAGCATGGTGAAGATATTGAGTAGCCAAGATTGCGGTTATTATCCGGAAATACAGTACGAAAAGTTTACATAGTTGGCTAATTTCATTCTTTCGCTTTTTTGTTTTGTTTTTTTTTTTGCAAAAAAAGAAAACATAGCGAGGCTTGCCTCATTCCGCAATGTGAACCATTGCGGCCACCTGAAAGGTCCAATTGGTAATCGCAGAGATGGAATTTTAAATAGAGCTTTTGCCTAATAATCGGGGTATCGTGTTGCTATCACGAGAGACACAGGTTTATTCATACTTCAAGCATAAATCAGGCCATTCCTTAAGTGCAAGCTATTCGTAAAAGCATCCGCCTCCAGCAGCGCGGTGCTGAAGATCCGGGAAGTTTGCAAAGAATGCCTGACGTAAAAGGGCAGAGGTCCAGGCGTGATCACATAGGACTTCCAATCAATCAATCAATCAATCAATCAATCAATCAATCAATCAATCAATCAATCAATCAATTGACGTATTTATTGTCTTAATGATAAAAATAATTTGAACACCTCTTTTACCGTTATAAATTTGCAGCTTGAAATTGCGGTTTATTAACTGTTGAAAATCTCAAACACCGTTTTTAAAACCAGCATGTTGATGAATAGTTTGAGAAAAGGCAAGCGAAAAAACTCCCAAGCATTTCCCCGAGGGTGAACATGGTTAAGTGCGAATACACGGGGTGATGCTATGAGGGGTATTTATTAATTCGCACTATTAAATTTATTATTCACACTATGGTGCCTTTATGGTGTAATGGTTCCTGGGAATCGCAATTTGATCACACGGGGGAGTTTACGTTAACTCACTGGCGAATGCCAACGGATTTTAACTTTACTCCCCCTCACGACCCGCTCTCGACGGGAGACTGAGAGAGAAGGCGGGCGCGCGAGAAAGAGGGGTGCGCGCGCAGCTGCAGCGAGCGAGGAGAGCGGAGGAGCCAGCGAAGGGGAAGGGGGTATAAGGCGCGTTACTGACACCGACATCAGCGTCGCGTCCCTGGCTTATTCGGTAGAGCGTCGCGCTGCGGCCCGCCAAGTCCTCTTTCTTTTAAACATAGAGAGAAGACTGCGGACGCCGCCGACGGCGGTGGATGGTTTGGGGTCGCTTATAAAGTGTGTTTGAGTTTGAATAGAAATACTCGTCTCTGATAACAAGCTAGGGCGAGAAAAAAAAGAAAGGGAAGTGCCAACCTCACCCCAGCTGCGAATGAAGCAGAAACCAAAATGTTCATAGTCAGCACGGCTCGTCGGCATAGCTCAGTTGGAGATTAGGTGGCATAAGCTGAGCGCGCTCGAAATGTCATAGGCTATAGGTGATTTGACGTAACACCCGTAGGTGCTGCAGCCTGGGCTATTAAATCAACGTTTTTTCCAACTTTTTTAACTTTGTGACGTCAATCGATAAGGTCGTCAAAAGTAGATGGCACAAACCAACTGTTTTTATGCGTATGCCCCGGCACAGTTTGTTTGTTGATAAAGACAGGTGAGATCAACTGCTCATTATGGCGGCACCGAACCCATCCGTAAGGTAGTCTACATATATGCTTGAATTTGGTTTATAATTTCGTCTGCTTTGGTGCGTTACTAATAATAACATTAATAACAATGTGCAATTAGCAGCCGTCCAAACTTTCTAAGGTGGTTCGTAACGTATCTAGTGCTCATTTAGAATTAACTTAAATAAAGCGGAATTGTACTGTTGTGTTGTGCGAACTGTCTAGTCTTGTTCCGTGCCGTACGAGACTGCCTTACAGATAACGAACTTAATTTGAACCAGAGGGGCTCCACGGAGATGAGAAATCATTTTATGGGAAAATCTCCTGCGTCATGACGAAAATGCTACTCTCATGTGCAAAAAAAAAAAAAACCCTGAACCCCCCGAGAAAAGTACAGCAAGAAATTGTTGCTATGCAAAAAAAAAAAAGGAATCCAGTTTCTTGACGTGCAAACACAATTAACTTCGACCGTTAAGCCTACACAATTACAGTTTTAGTAAAGTTTTTTTTTTCTGAAAGCAGAGCTGGTTGTTTGCGTGGTCATTGACAAACACGTAGACTCCGAGAAAGGTCGCACGTATACGTGGTTTTCATTTAATTTTACGTGCGTATAGTTATCTTTCAAAGAAGCGAACTGTTTGCCGCGTCCTACCAGTAAATGTTCTGAGTGTCTTCTTTCACTTCTGTTGAAATATACTATACATGTTCTTGAAGCTGGCTACCGTGAAACAGCATTTGCTCACAGTGCTGAAGCAACGTGTATGCATTGATTCTTTCACAGGCTCGTTTATTGATACAGGAATATGTTTCTTTTGAGATCGGTGCCATTATCGGTGCCAAAGTAGAACTAGTCATATAGGGCGTTTTGCGGTCGCAATGAGATGAAGAAGGTTGATTACTATGTCAGCTGTCTTTTCCGTAAATATAAGTTGGGGAGCTCACTTTAATTTTTTTGCAGAATATATAAACGCATATTTTGAAGTAGTCTTAAATAATTCAAATATTATTTAGCTACCTTTTTTAGGAGGCCTTTGTTTTTTGCGTATGAATAGACAGCCATGTTTTAAATGCATATATTCGGCAATGCTAAGAAAAACTAGCGCTATAGAAAAGCGCAGAAATAGACAGGCGGATGAACACAACGAAAATTTGTGTGATTTTCCTGATGCTTATTTCTTTTACCACCGGTTCCGCACAACAGTGTTGTAGAAAAAAAAAACAATCGCTCAGCGTTAGTTGTACCTGAGAGAGCCACATGCCTCTCATATTAAAGAAATATATACATATCATGATTATCAGAGGCATCCGGCATATCTTGTTTTGGGACACTGGTATTGTAACCTCACAATTCATTTGTGCATGCAAAAAAACAAGTAAGTCCGAGAGGCATAGGCCTCTTGAGTAAAAAAAAAAAAGGCCTTTAAAAAGGAACGTATCCAGCACTTTTTTTTTAATGAAACGTCGTAATTTCCCTTGTGTTCAGTGCCTTGTCCATCAGCTCCGTATAAACACATCTTGCCTTTCTCAAGAAGTTGTGCTGTCGAACTCGGAGACGGCCCAGAAATCGGTGGGTAACTGAAGCTGACATTGTAACACAGAAATATAGTTTCTGTCATCGTTGTCGTCGTCATCATCATCTCTGAATGCCGCACAATTTCTCTCCTTTCCAAACAGCCTCTAAATAATAAATAACCACTGTCTTGCGAGAGCTGATTGCATTTCATGCCAACAAATTTCATTATTTCTTTACGGCGCCAATGTAGCGCAAAAAAAGACACAGACAAGAAAGTGAACGCCACAAGCACTTACTAGTGGGGTTCACTTTCTTGTTCAGGTAACTGTAGTAGCTGCTCGCATGTTTTCATGTGCTTGTCTTTTCTAGCGTTACATTTACGCCGTAATAAATCAGTACCAACTCGTTCACCTCTCCATTTTGCTTCACATCATTGCATATCATACCACGTAATTATTTGCTTTGAATGATTCTCTGTATGCTACATCACATTCAGACTTAATACAAAGAAACCGAACAATTTTCTATTTCTCACATTACCGTATGTGAGCACTGAGAAGCTCAAGAACACCCCATGGCACCACCATGTTCAAACAAAACAAATCACAGCTGTCAGAAAGTTATTGAGCACTATCCTTCCGTCTTGTTAGGTTGAATAAAAGCCCTTCATTTGTAGGACGATGCGACATATCAGAGTACTTGGTTTTATTAATCTACTCTGCCCCTCTCTTACAGCAAGCAGACTGAACAACCAGTAGCAACACTACCCGCACGTTTTAAGACACCTTCTGGGATCCACCAAAATAGGTCACTCTGCAATGCCGTTTATGGCTAAGAGGGGCTATCACGGACTACTTTTTCTTCAGCGTCGGGATAGTTGTCAACCCTCTTCGTGACAGCTGTTGTAGCAGCCATTTTGACAGCAGTCTTCGTGACAGCAGCCATTTTGGAATGTCGTCCAGAGAGTTCGTTGCGCCTTAGGGCGAAGAAGGCATTCCTGAAATTATTGAGCCCAATAGAACTTCTGCGGCGGTTATGTACTAATGGCGACAAAGTGACTGAAGAGTGGCATTTTGTGCGTGTGTACTCTCCCTGTCGCTCTTTCTGTCTGCCTCTAAACTCCCCTCTCTTTTTCCCCAGCGCAGAGTAGCGTACCAGATGTGCTAATTGGGTTGACATCTCAGCCTTTCCTCTGTCTTTGTGGTTCCTTCTTTTTTGTTTTATTTTACTTTTTCATCACATGTCAAGTATTGGCCCGTTCATTTGCAAACGACGCATGATGCGCAGGTATCTTTCCCTAACTTAAAGCTTCAGACAGACAGACAGACAGACAGACAGACAGACAGACAGACAGACAGACAGACAGACAGACAGACAGACAGACAGACAGACAGACAGACAGATAGATAGATAGATAGCTAGCTAGCTAGCTACCTAGATAGATAGATAGATAGATAGATAGATAGATAGATAGATAGATAGATAGATAGATAGATAGATAGATAGATAGATAGATAGATAGATACCCATGCTCAGTATATATAGCTCAAGAGCGCACTACTGAATGTGCTGTTGGTGTACGCCACCACAAAATCGCCAGGTTCCGGGGATTGTTCGATCCATTCCCCGTTCAAATGACGAGCGCACGCGCAGGCCGACGGGCCAGAACACGTTCCCGGTTGCGATCACACTTTTCCCCGATCCCCGATCCCCCTCCTCGAGCAGCCCGCACCGCTGTCGTTGTTGCAGCGAGAGGGGAGCGAGGGATCCCGGGAATCGCTCGGAGCTCGAGGGCGCCGGGTAATTCGCAAGGTACACAGAGGTCTTCTCCAGATACACACAAGCACTCGGAAAACGAGTGTGCACACACCGGCGCAGCAGATGCGCAAGTTCAACGTGCCAGCGAAGAGGAACGCGGATGCCTGGGTACAGCGGAGGGGCTACACCCGTGGAAATGGTGAGCAAGCAGGCGTTCAAAATCATGCCCTTTTCCACCCCGAGCACTGTTCTCTCTCGTGCCCCCTCACCTTCCTCCCTCGCCGCCTTTATTTTTTAAACATAATCTAATGGTGGGGGTTTCCTGGTTAGCTGCTTCCTCTATTTTGCCTCCTGCAACACACCATGCTTCTTCCCCCTCGTTGAAAAAGGGAGTAAGGGAGGGAAAGCTGGCCTCCTGATCCCCAGCGCGCAGCTTCGCAATGCGGCTTTCACCCACACATATACGTGTGCGTACCCTTCTCTTGCCCCACTCAATTTAAATTCGCAACCCCTCTGTGAGCCGCCCTCGGTCTTCATCCTGGCTCCCCGCACTTCCGTCAATTCCTTCACATCCATGCATGGCTCGTGTGTAGTGTTTATACGGGGCTGCCTGGGCTGCTAAACCTACGCATACATGCGAACACACGCATACACTTGCAGAACCCGACATTAGCCCCCCAGCTGCCTAGTTAAGTGTCCACCCACCACCGCACCTCCTACTTTACGACGGTTGCTTCCGTTAATACGATAGATTTTATTACTCGTTCTTCGATTTATTCTCTACCGGTTCCCGTTTGCGTGATATAGGCTTTATTTTCGCTTGCGTGCCTACGCTTGCTTCAACTTGCCCGTTTCTTTGCTTACCAATTACGCGTGTCGCACTGGAACGCATGCGCGCTTTAAAATAAAAGGATAAAGAAAAGCGCCCGTTGACAAATTTGATTATTACGTCACCGACCTTCAAACCCAGGCATTTACTCAGCCAATAGGCACAGGGTACAGAGAAATCAACTCCACTGAGAACAGAACTAAGAGTCGACTCTAACCTCCCAAGGGAGGCCGTGCGATGTTTTAATTGAAGTGACGCCTCTCTTGGGTTGAATCCGTTAGGTTCCCAGAGAACCTCTCGTGCTTTTTATACTGGTCTTACGATTTGTTCGAGATCTTGATTTTTCTTCATGTCGCACTAGTTTTGAGGTGTTGATGACAGCGTTTGAACCACGCCGATTTGGTTACTGCCAACTGTCGAGTGTATCTCAACTGAGGGGCGCGAAAAATTGAAGTTCAAAAGGGAGACACCTAGGCAGAGTGCAAGCTAACAAATGAAGATTTATTGGAACAAACAGACTTATATAAGCGGTCACATGAATATGTAGAAGAAATGATTCGATGATCAGACACGTTGTATTAATTACGCGCTTCCAGAAAGGCTACCTCAGCGGCAAGTAACATGACCAAAGGCTTCGCGGCATAGAGTCCCAAGCTTTGTTGATAAAATACGCTTCTTCGATTTCCCGCACTACGCCATCCACGAGCTTAGATTTCACTGTCGTAGCACGTACTGAACGAGGATGCACAGCCACATTCACTACAATGCAAAGAAATGTTAGAGTACGGTTGTTCCTTCAGAGAAGCTATGTGATACATAAGCCTATTATTTATACAACGCCCATGTCTGTACAACATAACGCTTCCCCACGAAGGTGGAATGTCGTACACCAGAGTGACAGGGCAATCGAACTCTTTGGCCCTGTGCTTGAACTGGCGAAAACCCTTGATTTGCTTCACACCATCGACCTTTATCTCCGTCGCCGCGCAAACGCTGCCTAAACGTTTTGCAGCCGAAAATGAACCATTGCATCCGTACCTCGCTCCCACTTTTTTTTTTTTAAATGGCATGAGAAACCATGTAGGTATGGAAGGCTGGCAACAGGAAGTGCCTTCAAGTGCATACCATGCTCAGAACTCCCTGCCTGCGCTTTGACGTCCCGCAAAACCTTTTCAGCGCTCCTTAGTTAAGATGAATTACTAACTCGTCCAGCAGTCTGTACTTCTATTGTATATTGTAGGCGGCTTCTTCTAATTTAGGCAAACTTCTTTTGCTCTTGTTCGCACCTTTAGAGCGCGTCACTCACGACAACAGAGACATTAGTTGGAACGCAAACATTTTCCGACGTTTTTGAGAACGTTACAGCTTATTCGTGCCCAGCGTTATCATATGATCAGACATTGGTAAAATAAAACAACAAGAAAGCTTATCAGTTGAATATTAAGTGTACTAAGGGCTTTTTGTACTCCCTATTGATTGTATTTATTTTACAATATCAAAATGATAACGCCACTTGACGCTAGCTTTTGAACGGCAATATAATAGTAAGCTTAGGAAAACGTCCTGTTCATGAGAAAATCAGCAAGCCAAAGAAATTACACGGGGCGTGCACGTGAACGCTCGAGCAAATTACGCGAGCAAGTAAGGAAAATCTCATTACACAACAATGAAACAGTCTCACACACACACACACACACACACAGACACACACACACACACACACACGCACGCACACACACACGTATATATATATAAATATATATATATATACTGAAATAAGTGTTATTTGCACTCGCATCCCAATAAATTTCTGGTGAGACTATGAGTTGATGAGCCCTAGTAATAAAGTTAGCACGATTAGTTTAAACTGACAAAGACAGGCATTACTGTGCTTGTGATACTCATAACCATGCGTAAAAAGTATAATATTTAGCAAAAAACATCACGATACTGAGCTCACGATATTAAGTCTCCGTAGTCTTCATATAGCACAACGTCTTCATATGGCACAATTAAACACCATTCATTGCATTTATGAGCTGAAACATCAATGTAACATGGTAGACATTATTCACGTCAAACTCTCGGATAACAACTCAACGAGTGGCTCGTGGCGGTGTTGCGTAAAGGTATATCTTGTTGCTGGCTAATTATTGTGTCGTCAGCAAAACAATTCTTTTTAGTCTCCTCCGGCAGTTCTCCTTAGTCTCCTCCGGCAAAGGGCCGCTTGTTCATTCACCACTGCTATACAGAGAGTACATGGCATGCGTTAATTTTTTCATTGCTTTTTGTTGATAATAACTACATATTTACTTTGTTTTATTCCCTTGGATGACACTCTCACAAACACACGCAATGTAAGCGGTCGCGTATACAGCAGCGGCACCTGAATTGTGTACGTCCGGGCAGCGAGTGAAAAAACAACCGACTGGGACATGGGACATTTTGGACAGTTCTTTCGAGGAAACAGACCATCTCACTCGAGGAGCCGCTTTCGTTACGTAGTGCGCATAAGTGCATGCATGGAAACGCGCCTATGAAGAAGGTGAACAAAAAGAAAGGACTAGAAGCCGTCTCTATTCGAGGAGCCACTTTTCCGAGTCGAAGACCGCCGAGAAGATGACGTGCTAGATCCCTCCCGCTGAGGGCTTGGTTGCGAAATGCGGACGGCGAGTGCGTCACTCATAGAAAAAAGAAAAAAAAAACCGCTTCCCCTATTTTTCGGCGCACCCACATCCCGGCCGGGTTTGTCCCACACGGAGGCTCGTCTCTCACACCGCAAGGGCCCAACGAACACACGTTCGCGCCGACCTCGCATCATCCGCCTGCCATTCCTGCGCCCAAAGCCGCGTTCCGTCTCGTTTCGATCTAACAACAAACTCTGCCAGTGGGCGCGTGCGACAAAAAAAGTATGCAATATATTATGCGGATCTAGACAGATCAAAATTTTTCGACAAATGAAGCTATAAGAAAGCTCGGAGGAGGAAAGAGGTGGGGAGGAGGGGTTTCGCGAAGGATGCCACGGGGGATCTGCAGCCGGCTCTCCGTTGCGTCGTCTCCTAATGAGGTGCTCGTTTTCGACGTGCTCTTCCCCCGCTTTATCCCCGGCGCTGCCCGGCTTTGAGTTTGAGAATCCCGACGCCCCGGCTCACTCGCTCCCGCTGCGCGTCTCTCTCGACTGTCGGTGCAGCTGGGGCCTGCCTTTCTCGCTGCCGCTTCAGGACGTAGGGCTATTTCGCGCTTGTTTATGTAATGGCCTGTTTGTTCGCGCTGCCCTCCCTTCGGCCATTCGTGTGGGCTGAAAACTTGCTGTGGAGCGTGCCGCAGACTATGATATGGTATACATATATAAGCCTGTGCGTTCCCATTTAAAAGACTGGCGCCTTACCAACGAAATGTTACGAAATACACGAACAAAGGCTTCGCATGAAATAAACGAGCAGTGTAAGAGCACTCGCAGTGAGCGAGAACAAAACAAATTATTGTATTCTATTTTATTCTAACAGGTGCGCGTGACATTGTTAAAACAAGTGCCGAGGCAGCCAAATTTTGAAGCGAAGCCGAACCATTTACTCATGTATATAGCATCGGCTGTTACGATGAGTAAGGACCATATCGTGGGGTTGTGCAGAGTTATCATCGTGATGAAAATAGATTGGGAGAAGATGATTGGTTGGTTCATGATGTCTTATGTTCCAGATGAGAGATGCCTTAGTAGAGTGCTCAGGATAACTTTAACCACCTGGGTTTCCTTAACGTGTGCTCAAATCGCATGGTACAAAGGTCTCAAGCATTGCGCTTCAATCGGAATGCGACCATCCCGACCCGGATCGATTCCGTGGTTTTGCAGCCGAGTAACGTAAACACTGTACCACCGACGCTGTTTCGAGTGGGAAGAGAGCCTGTCAAATAGTACTTCGGGGGACGGCGTTAAAGAATTCTCGTCGATAAAGGCTAATGCGTTCTATACTACAATATCATTGCAACTGGAGGTGTTGATGTGTAATAGGGCGTAATCTTTGACCGAAAACTATTTGATTGATATGTGGGGTTTAACGTCCCAAAACCACCATATGATTATGAGAGACGCCGTAGTGGAGGACTCCGGAAATTTCGACCACCTGGGGTTCTTTAACACGCACCCAAATCTGAGCACACGGGCCTACAACATTTCCACCTCAATCGGAAATGCAGCCGCCGCAGCCGGGATTCAAACCTGCGACCTGCGGGTCAGCAGCCGAGTACCTTAGCCACTAGACCACCGCGGCGGGGTGACCCAAAACTATGTAAATTAAGTTTCACTGCTGGTGTAAAGCATCGAACTCGATGGCAACTATCCACCCCGCCGCGCTGGTCTAGTGGCTAAGGTACTCGGCTGCAGACCCGCTGGTCGCGAGATTGAATCTTGGCTGCACCGGCTGCATTTTCGTTGGAGGCGAAAATGCTGTAGGCCCGTGTGCTCAAATTTGGGAGCACGTTAATGAACCCCAGGTGGTAAAAATTTCCGGAGCCCTCCACTACGGCGTCTCTCATAATCATACGGTAGTTTTGGGACGTTAAACTCTACATATCAATCAATCAATCTATGGCAACTATTCGTAGGGAAGTCGGTGCCAGGCAGCCGTAAACAATAATTGGACATGTTATTCAGTCACGAATAAATTGATATTACGACTTTGTATAACCAAACGGCTACCAATATGACGTGTAAACAGATTGACGTATTGGCTGTACGTGCAGGATCCATATTCACCAGGCATTTGTGGGGAAACCTGAAACATGCCTGTTTCTAAGTATATAGGACCCTTTTGATCTGCACTCTGTTATAGCGGCTTCAGTAGAAAGACCCCTTACGAACAAAATATAGTCTGCTTACGTTAATGTTTTCTATCCCTAATTACAGTCATTGGGGTTTAACGTCCGGAAACCGCAATATATTTATAGTTACGCTATGTGCTTTCCCTATTCCTCAGTTCCTGCTCCTATGAAATGATCGGGAGTGCTAATTATTCAGCACCTGTTTTCACAGAAATTTTTGCTCGTAAGTGCTTATAGCGATTAAATAGCGGGCTTTCCTAATGAAATGCCCAGCAAACAGCTGAATATTTCTTATACGAGCGTATCTTGCGTAGAGAGAGAGAGAGATAAATAGAGAGGAAAGGCAGGGAGGTTAACCAAGCTTGGCTCGGTTGGCGTATCTAGCGTAAGTTGTTCTAGTGAATACGGGCCTAGATTTTAGTGCTGGGGCAAGTGTGCGCGACTATATGTCCACATTGATATTAACGCGATACCGTTAAAGAGCTCGTGTCACAGAAAACCCGCCGCCGGCGTCGGCCCCGCTGGTTGTGAGCGAAAAATTGTCTGTGCGTCTGTGACCGAAAAATCAAGTTACCGAGATAGCCGCGGGAGGCTGCTAGTTCTCCACGCGTGCGCGCGCGATCACACTGAAAAAGCCACGCATTCGAAAATAAAAGTGCTCAAGGTCACGAGGCGTGGTAGTTTCTTTGCCCTGCCACCCCTCTCTGTTTAGCTTCCAGTGCTTTTGTCGGGACGAGAGAAGAGAGAATGCAATTGCAGCATGCGACAAACCCTTGTAACTCCACTCGCACTGGAGGTGTTCTTAAACTTTTTGCGGCGTTGAATTCGTGAGCAACGTTACTAGCATAGATTTAGTTGTCAAACTCTTCACTCCCGCCGTCCTCCATAAGTGGCGCCTTTTCTACGCTTGCCGCCAGATGGCAGGACTGCCACATCGGGCTCTAGCCCGCGCGGTGTGGTCCGCTCAGCGCAAGCGCGTTCGTTTACTTGATAGCGCTACATAAGTGTTCTTAAACGTGTTTTTAGGCATCTATGCATTCCTGGCTACATAAAATAGCATGCTTTATTGCACTAACCAAGGGTGACAAGCTTGGAGATCTGTGTACTGTGTGATGTCTGTGCATGTTAAAGGCCACAAGACCGTCAAAACTTTCGGAGCCTTCCACTGCGGTGTCTCTCATAATCGTACCGTTGTTTTGGGACGTAAAACCCCAGATATGATTATTTAGGGTGACACGCAATAAATTGCTTTCAAGTGCTCATTCGCTTGATTTGAAAGCAGACCCGAAGGTATTACGTTACTCATTTAACCAATATATATCTAAAAGTGATTCTCTAAATGATGCTTCAGTGTGACACAGTGCCGCACTGTCCAGATTGCTGTGGTCGCTGATTCTACTGGGGTATTCTGTGTGAAAAAATAACGAGTTTTGAAAAATACTTGTTCTACAAATACTTTTATTTATAGAGGGGTCACTTCTATCAGATATGAAGTGAGGGGGTAAAAGGTAGATTTCGTTACCTATTTCACCCATTCCTGAAAAAAATTGGAAAGCATTTCTAACCTCTTGGTTTTTCTGCGTATACTAAAGTTATCCTTAAGTGCAGTGCAGCAGATGTAGTAGAGTTATAATCGTTGCAGACAAATCAGGAGGCAAAGTTCTATGTTCGAGCATGTCATACAGAATTAGTTCTCGGGTCCCAGGTGGTGCAGGCGCGCTCTAATATGGGTTATATTTATTGAACGTACATCTTTAGTGAAATATATAATTTTCTGAAGTTAGGGGCGCTAACTGAAGTCGCTGTTTTAACGACACAAGCTTGTATTTATTGAATTTGTATGAGTTCTTTGTTCCAAATTTCATGCTTTGAATGCACACATAGTTTTCGTGAAAGAAACGCTGTCTGACTTCGCTACATGGTGTACTTGATATCGATTAAATTTGTACGTGGTGACTTGGTGACGTGGTGAATAGAATTGAGGGCTAATGATCAACACACAAGAAGAAAAAAACGACTGTACGAGCGCTCACTGCCAACTGGTTTCATTAGGAAAATACATGGGAATATAAAGTTTAGTACACCACAGCACAGATCCAGCTCCGGCCGCTGCCGGCGCGGGCCTACTGAAACGTTCCGTATGCGAGTCCAATAATTCCACATGTTTCCATACAGAATACATATATTTCCTATGTATATTCCAAATATTTCCGCAAGATTCTTACGGAAACATACGGAATTATTGGACATCGCATACGGAACGTTTCAGTAGGTTTTGTGTGCTGTCGATTTGCGTTCTGATCTATTCCAGAATGAACCAACGTGTACAACAAAGCACTTTAAAAAGGTGATGACTTATCTTTTACGAATGGTGGATACGTGATCTATGACAAGCGGTGTAAATTTCCAAAGTAACGTAAATATGACAAATAAGAATATATAACAAACTAAAAATGCTGGATATGATGCTAAATCTGTGACACAAAGTGCCCTTGGTGTTGTTGCTAATAGGTGGAAACACAAACTCGCACCTGCCGTTGTGCCATATTGTATTGGGTGCACGTGCCTGTGGCCAGATTAGGGTTCGTCCGGGAACGGAAAAGGCGGCTTTGGACAGAACAGACCGGACGCTCGGGTAGGTCGCGCACGCCACGTTTGAGCCCACTACAAACGACTTGGACGAGAACTGTTATACAAGAACTCACTAATAAAAATGAATTTATAAATTAAGCTAATGGTCCCAGTGTGGTTAAAAAAAAAGAACCACAGTACTTGAACCCCATGTTAAGTGCAATGAAGGTGACCTTGTTTTACTGCACAGGACATAATGCAGCGGATACAACGCTTCTCAGAATAGAGAGCGAGCGAGAAAATAAGTAGAAAAACAGCGAGATTAACCAGGACTGAGCCCCGGTACGCTACCAGGCACTGAGGAATGAGAGAGGGGGAAGGAAAGTTATAGAGGATGAGAAAAAAGTCACTGACTGAGCCGACGCGTAACAGTTCCACATCACAAACGATGAAACAGGCCGGTGTCTGAGAAAACGCAACAGTGCTTTTGTTGCCTTTTGGAATTGGAATGGGCAGTGCCATGGTCCCAATACTTTCTCGACAGTCAAATCGCTTCTGTCCAGTTGATTTAGAACACTGCGCACGTGAAGCCTCTGGTTTGTGTATGCCGGGATGGAACATAAGAAGTGTTCAATAGTCTCATCGACGGCGCAGTCGTTGCACTCCACGCTGTCACCCATCCCAATCTTAAATGAGTAGACATTGGTGAAGGCTACGCCCAGATGCAGACGGCACAACACTGTACCTTCCTCCCTGGAAAGACCAGAGGGTAGCTGCAGTCGTAGAGATAGGTCGAGACAATACAGTCGATGATGTGCGAACAGTGATGACTACCACTTCTGGAGTGTCATGTTCTGCGCTAGCTTACTTTTTTACTTTTGACGCAGCTTTGTATTTAGCTGCGTCAAACCTAGATAAAGGTATGGAAACAGGGTTTATTTGTACTCGTGTGCAATTCTGGCTGCTTCATCGGCAAGGTCGTTGCTGGAGATACCGCAATGACTTGGTATCCACTGGAACACAACGTCGAATGACAAAAAATAGCATAGAGAATACTGGTCTACTACTCGGAAATTATTATTAATAATGCCGTAGTGGGCACCCAGCAAGTGTGCTTGCATCAGTTACCCCAAGAGTGTTTAGAAAAGGCTCTGAAAGGCCGCTCTTCTAGCTTTCGCTGAGACTGCGCTGTGCCTTCCGCGCAGGTCTGGCGTTTTTTCTTCGCGACGGTACGACGAGGAAGCTTAGAAGGGTAGGGTATAGGGTGCAATGTGACAAAACATTTAAAATAGTGAATATGTCTTTTTATTTTACTCCCTAAAGTTAAACACCAATACAGAAAATTTTATTTGGGTGCAAGATATGTGCTACATAAATATTGCAATGTTGCAGCCGTTCAAAACAATACTTTACAAATAAATAAAAGTTGCTCCAGACGTCTCATTCAGACCCAACCTGCTGGGAAAAACGAGACAGTGTTAAAAAGATTCATTCTTTCAGTTGTTGCAGTAGAAAGGCTTCGAATTCACTCTATAAGCAATTACGTAGTCTTAAGGACTCCACGCAATAAATCTAGACAGAACGTGGTGTTCTGTTGCTCCTAAACTCCTTGCCGATCAAAAATCATCAGTCTTTCTTTGTGATAATGTTGTCTTTTGTTGAACGTTTGCACCTCAATGGATTATAAAATAATTGGAGGCTAAATATGTTTCGACGTACCTTTTCACCTATTTTTGCCGTTTTGATGCAGAACTGCTCAGGCCTTTCATGGCTTTCAACTTCGTCCGCCAGTCTTTGTGAGGCAATGAATTTTAAACTGCGTGTGCTTGATTCATATTTTCTAGTGCTTTCTTTTTTTTTCAATTAGGGTATCGGAGAAACGGCGTTGAAACTAACCCCCGTACTCACAAACGCTCCTCGACTCGACTTTCACCCTTCACTTGACCTAGTTGAGCACTGTGCCACTGCTCGGCTGAAAATGACGCTGCGCTTCTAAACAATAGCAGCAAATTATCACTGATATGCAGTGACTTTCTCTGCCTAGAGATGGCGCTCCCATCGGCTTTCTCAAGTGACGGTGGAGCGTTGAGTGAAGAGCGTTCTAGAATACGGGGGTAAGTCCCAAGACGTGTTTGTCAACGACTTGACTAGGAGATTACGTCATTTTTTATGCGTCTTTTGAGAACACCATTGGGAACACGAAAAAAACCTCGATGCAGAGCGAATGAAGGGGGTCATGTGCTGAACAGCAATCAATACTTTTTCATGTCGTTTGCCACCCAGCAAGCTCTGCATGACATTATCTTGAATATCCGAACCCTCCTAAAAATATTAGAATGTGTAGTGGGTATAAGTAAGTGGTTCAAATAATAATACACATCTTAAGGCAATTGGATGCGTTTTTGTCACGTTTTGCTTCTTTCACAAGCCAGAATTCGCGAAAATTTCCGCCTTCTCTTCAGGCACGAAACAAACAAGACTTCTATGTTATGTAACCTCGCCGCGGTGGTCTAGTGGCTGAGGTACTCGACTGTTGACCCGCAGGTCGCGGGATCGAATCCTGGCTGCAGCGGCTGCATTTTCGATGGAGGCGGAAATGTTGTAGGCCTATGGGCTCAGATTTGGGTGCACGTTAAAGAACCCCATGTGGTCGAACTTTCCGGAGCCCTCCACTACGGCGTCTCTCATAATGATATGGTGGTTTTTGGACGTTAAATCCCACAAATCAATCAATCTGTGTTATGTAGTTCGTATTCTAAAGTAACAAAATAAATATTTATATTGCGGTACTGGCACAGGGGTAGCTTCATGCACAGATCCAAAAATTTGGCCGAGCAAAATTTTGCCCCCTTTTGACGGGCCACGAACACACCGACACCAACCGCGTAATTTTTCCCGTGCTAACGCTGTGAGTGATCAACTTCTAGATATAAAAAGGTCAAGGAGCGGTACTTATTGCTAGAAAAAAAGAAACACAGAAAAGTAGTTTTTGTATTATCTACAGAAGTCGGCAAAGTCAAAATGTCGCGCTTTGCCCTATGTCTCATTTCCCCTCACCCTACCCTAATAAGGTGATGGCGTGACGTCAAGAACAACGTAAAAAAAAACATGGAATAAAACCACGGACCTGTTTTTCAGCTATTTTTTTTCCTGTTGTAGCAGTGTAATAATGATGAAAAAAAATCTCCGCCGAAGCACACCGTACAAAATATCAACCGGCGAAGGCTGAAGCGTTCGGCCTAGGTGTTCAGCAGTGAGTTCAACCTGACGTGATCCTGAAGCTTTTCACATTTATTGGTTACGTGTTCGTGCTTCTTAATGAGATTTTTATAGTTTATAGTTATAGTTCCATAGCTTTTGTTTCACATGATGCGCATTGTGCCTCGCATGATTATACGTCTACGTGTTTTTGCGACTGTAACCCCCGTATTCAGAAACGCTCCTCGACTCGAATTCCATCCTTCACTTGACTGAGTTGAGCACTGCGCCGCTGCGTGACTGAAATTGACGCTGCGCTTCTCAATAATCACTGCCGAATATTGCCGATATGCAGTGACTTGGCCTGCCAAGAGAGGGCGCTCCCATCAACTTTTTCACGTCGAGGAGAGCTCTTGAGGGAAGGAGCGTTTGTGAATACGGGATTAATTCTCGCCTTAATCCGTCTTCATCGTCTGGAATTGAACAGTGCCACATCGTCGGGCTGGAACTCATGAATCGAATGTGAAAAAAGTGCACATGACGTCGACGCGACGGTGACGTTTTTACGCTCCGTGTTCATGACCATTTAGGGCAATGAAGAACTATACGGACAGCAGCAGAATGACGCGATAAAAGATGTGCGATAACATGGCTGTCTCGTGTCGTGGTCTTCGATTGTTTCGTCTGCCTCTAAGCTTGGATGCTGCTATGTAGGAACGCCATCGTTACTTTGTAAAGTGCGTATTTCTTTCGTCATTGAAGCCTTGAACTAACATTTCTCGCAATGGGCTGTTCAGCGCAGAGAGTTTTTTTGTGCTCTTCACTCCATGTAATATTTTCGTAGATTGCTTCACACACACAAAAAGAGAAAATGTTTAGAATAGTGCGCAGCGCGTTTCCAAGAAAACTGTTTCTTGGCTCAAGAAAGTGAGCCGCAGCTCGCTTTTTCAGGTTTTGTTGGTGTGTCCGTACATTTATTCGAAATTGCTGCATGAAAGAGGATTTCTGAAAAGAGCAGCTATGCTCAGTATCGTTTTTTGTGGCGCTCGCAAATTGCTCAAAGCTCTGGCGAGTGCAATATTAGGGAAGTGAAAAATCTAGTAAAATAGTTGTTAGCTAAAGCTAGGACGCATTCTTCCGAATAAACACTTTTGCCTCGTTAACTGATTGCATGACACCTAAAATTGCTTTGTTTTTGCTGCGGCAGCTGCTTGTGACTGCTTTCGTGAAAGAGTGATGTAAAGTGCAAGTGAAAACTTTTGCGAAGTGAAAACTTTTGCGAAGGCGGAAAAGAAAATGTAACCAACATCTTTCTTTTCTTTGTTCGGTTCATGCCGGAGTCAAGCACTGAGGTAACTACTACCGTGTTGCGTTGTGCACTGTATGTATAGTTGTGCGCGTTCATTGCAGTATTACTGTCCTGTGGGTGTTTTTTATATGTGGCCTATATGTACTTAAGCGTAATTTATACGAAATATATGGCAGCTGTATTCCGCGTCTTGTAGGGGAAAGAACCCAACACTTTGTGCCCGCATTCATCAAATATTAACAAAATATCACTTGAATTTCACTTGAATATCACTTGAAAATATCACTAAAATATCACTTGAAAATAAGTTTTCGCTCTTCCAGTGATTCTCATGTTTTATTTAAAATGTGTGCATAGACACAGTGGCATCGTGTGCTTGCCGCTCTGGTGGGGCAGCTTACACGAAGCGATCCAGGTGATATAATCATATAATAATAATAATAATAATAATAATAATAATAATAATAATAATAATAATAATAATAATAATAATAATAATAATAATAATAATAGACTCACAGACGAGCACGCACAAAGAAGTGGTCTCGGAGGCTGCGAAGGTTCTCAATGCCCGTTTGGAGCGCTGCGAACCCAAATGGTAACTCAAGGGGAAGTGCTTCACTGCTCGAAGCGAGGTCACGTTGCCATAGAACACGTAGCCATAAAGCGAGATTCAATAAAGACGAAGAACTATCTACATGCTGCGGGGGAGCTAAGGAACCGATGACACATGTTCTGATTGAATGCGGCGATATCCAGCCAGGTATACGTGTGGGTATACAAGCCTACATATGAGGCCTTGGGTTTCAGGGACAAACATGGAAAGCTGAACACGTCCGTGAAAGAAGCATGTAATAGACGGTTAAAGTACTGGTGGCAGAAAAGTAGAGATAAAGGACAGATATAGTGGGAAAATGAGGTCATTCTGCCTGAAGAGGCAGAGAGATAAAGCACAAATTTATATTTTTATTTGTTAAATAAGATCAATTATTTGAAGTGGATAGGGCATTAGGCCAACATAAAAAGAAACTTTTTTGTTTGTTTTTGTGAGCCTGGGGGCACACATGTCACCACCCCGCCATAAAGGGGTGCTCATAGTATCCATTCATCCAGTTGTCCGCCGCCACCGCTGTCCTTAACCACATCGCACGTAATTAGAAAATAAAACCTGGCACCAATAACGCAGTGGGGCTCGAACCCGGGTCCGCTGTGGGCCAGCCAGTATTCTACCACTGAGCTACGCAGGTGCTTGTAACTTGTTGGCAAACTTGCCTTAGCCAGGCTTGATGTCGGGAAGTCAATCACTATAATAGTACTTATAAAGCGTTTTAAAACAACGGAAGAACAACCAGTCGTCGCGCAATGCGAATAGAGTAACGAGCGAGCCGTTCATTGCTCCGACCCTTTAAAAAAGCTTGTTCTTGTTCCCCTATGAACTGTGGGGCATACCCCACTACAGCCATAACTCCTAATCGTCGTCAGCCACTGCATGAATAATTGGCACGAAATTCCTTGCAAGTGTTTAGTGGATACCACGCTTCTCAGATGAATGACACAAAAATAGCATAGCGAATGTATGTCAACTGCCCAGAAGTTTATTATTAATACCCTAGTGGGTATCAAGCAAGCGTGCTTGCAGTAGTTACCTAATGAGTGTTTTCAAAAGGCTCTGAAAGGCCGCTCTTCTAGCTTCCGCTGTGACTGTGCTGCACATCCCGTGCAGGCCTGGCGTTTTTTTTTTTTTTGCTCAAATGTAAAAAAAGGAGAGATAAATGACTCACTTTTCGTCGTTGCCGATTTATTACTCTCGCTTGAGTAATTTACGTGAATCATTCAGAACGTTCGCCTTCGCTTACCGTGCAGGTTGAGGCGAAACTCTTGAGCATAACACGTCCCGCCGCGGTGGTCTAGTGGCTAAGGTACTCGGCTGCTGACCCGCAGGTCGCGGGTTCAAATCCCGGCTGTGGCAGCTGCATTTCCGATGGAGGCGGAAATGTTGTAGGCCCGTGTGCTCAAATTTGGGTGCGCGTTAAAGAACCCCAGGTGGTCGAAATTTCCGGAGCCCTCCACTACGGCGTCTCTCATAATCATAGCGTGGTTTTGGGACGTTAAACCCCACAAATCAATCAATCAATCAATCAATCAATCAATCTTGAGCATAACACGGCCGTGTGATTTCACACTTCTCCCACGAGCGAGGCCAGCAAATAAGGGATAAAATGGATTATCCTATGTATCAATAACAGTGCTCATGTGAGCCGACATAGGCGAGAATAAAGAAACGTCTATCACGTAGACAACAGAACTGGCCCGTTCTCTGTGAGGAACTATAGAAAGGACCGTTTCTGCCGTGTTTATTCACATTTGTAAACGCTCCATTTTTTTTTAAATTTCGCTCACTTAAAGTCACAGTTGCAATGCCTGTAGATAAAGTGAGTCTCAGTCATAGAGACGGCATATGACAACATGAAAGAAGTGAACAAGCTGAGAGCAGACTGGGAGCAAATATCGTTTATTACACTTTTTCTGGCTAATTTAGTTTTTTTTTGCTGGGCCTCATTGTTTATATAGGCATATACGCATAGAGTATTGAAACCAGCTAACAAGATCACAGCATAAGTGATGATATAACTCTTCTTTATATCTTTATTTACACACAGACACATCGAGGTGAACGAAAATCAATGTGGCAGCAATGTCAACGAGCGTATAATTCAGTTTCACTCACGCACTTCCACCTGCTTACATCTGTTACGTCTTGCTTCACGCACAATGTTCTAACATGCAATCACCAGTGGACTACAGAGAACACCGGCTTCCGCAGAAAACAAGCGGCTTGCGTCACTCTACAGGCAGCAACGTGGCGTAACACAGCGACAACCGAACACGACATGAACACTGGGACTAGAACACTAAGAAGGAGAAAAGAGATATGTCTTCGTCGTAATCTCTGCATTCAGACAGAGTTTCTGTTCTATTTTACATGCGTGGCTTTGCCCTGTGGTCTCGATACCGTTGCACGTTCAGCTCTAACGTGGCGTCGCAGCTGCCGGTAACATTGCCCAAGGACTCCTCCTACCGGGTATTGCTGGCTGATAAATACGAAGCGTGAGAAAATATTACGTCACATTTACACCTGACTGCGGTTAGTAATTGCACAGGGAGAAATGCCTTCGAAGCACACACATCTATAAAAACAAGTAGTAGGCGTATGCAGAATGGCATATAGTTACAAGCAACAACCGAGCTGCATTATCTGCACCTAAAAATGTTTTCAATGGAAATCACGCATAATAGATACCCCCGCCAGACGAATACTACAGAGAATAAAAAACACCTAACACACATCCATGTTTCCCGAAACCATTTGCTGTCATGTAGCACGTCAAACAACCGTGCGGTAAAACTTTGCCGAGTTTATTTGAGCGAGTGCCCACGACAACACGTCCGCCCATGGCCTTATTGGCGAAAACGAATTCCGAAAAGCGAATTGCTGTAGCCGGATCACTAAATATTTCTTAGTGTTGTTGTGCATACGAGGACCTGTGGAATGCTTAATTGGCACGATAACGTGGCCACTTCTCCCGGGCTGCATACGAACGCAATGTCACAGTGAGAGACAATGTCAGCAGTGACAGTAAATCGTTTCTCGTAAAAAAGCTGACAAACTCAACGTTATTGTTCGCGCCCTTCTTAACTAGTGAAAAGTGTACGCAAGATAGCTAAAAGAGTATTTTAAAGCACCGTCGTCTATGATTTAGAGCATATGGGTGTCGAGGTGCTTTCCACGTGAACAGGTCAGTTCACTGATGGTTCCGTATATAGTGGCTGCTCGTTAGTCACCATGGGCAGATAGACAAGGTTGTGAAGACGAACAGCCTTCAGGGTTGTCACTGTTGTGCGACAAATCAAAATATTAGGCGACAGACATTATCCTTTAGTGACGAAAGAGTCACTTAGACTAATGTTTAAGGCGAGTAAACAAACGAACTATTCTCTCTTTAGCTTTTAGACAGACCCGCCATAACGAACCCGTGTTACTCGGTTTCGTACTGAAACCTAAAGGAATAGAAACCACAAGGATTGATTAGAAACAAGTCACAACGTCATTAAAATTCCTGGGTGAGTTGTCGATTACCCGTTCTCTTTGTAAAAAAGTAAGAACACGAATACTCAAGCTCGTTTAACGCGTACCTGAACAACGTGAGAGGTGGGGCTCGATGTGATCCTGGTCACCACAGAACAACGATCATATGTGGTCGCGCATGTTACTTTAGCGAAGAAAGCCTGGAACGACTATCCTTGCGTAATAAGTTCTTTCACGCCTTTCTTGTTATAGAAAAAAGAGAAAGAAATGAAAACAACAACCACAACGTAGAGAGAAGTGTAGATACCTACTGGGTACAGCATGGCGGTTAGAGGGCATCTCGAGGGAATTCGGGGCACAAAGAGACAAGGTTAATCACTCACCAGCTTCCGCCATAACATGACTTACACGGCACAATTAATGAAACGCGTTTCCGGAGACGCGTTTCCGTTTTAACACAACACCAACATTATTTGTACAACATGAGGTATGCTTGCTAAATAAGCGACGCTAATGCATCAACGAGTACGTTATCGAAGCTATTGACACCGAGAAGTAATAGCAGCAAGAACTGTATCGACATAGCATCGTTATTTGCGTCACATCTAGCAGTAGCAGCAGCTTTTCCACGTCACCAGCAATCGTCAAACGAGATTCTTCACAATTTCAGCTGGAGAATTTGCTTCGCACTACCGGCAGACACGCAATAAAGCTGTATTTTGTTTTCGCCTTTGTACCGCTGGCAAGGGTCTAAAGACAGCACACACGATGCTTTTAAAATTTTGGAAGTGGGCTTGTTGCGCTTAACCTAGCTTCAACTGTGACAGTTGAGAGAAATAGAGAAATAGAGAGAGACATTTATAGTACAACAGGGTTTACAGCTGGCTCTATTGCGTTACATACACGACTTAACAAGTAGATAGAGAGAACTACACGGGGGGTCATGTGCTCAAACGACAACGAGTCAACAAGTATCCTAGCACTCATTCACGACCATGACGCACTAACGCATCAAAAACAAGTGAACCAGTATTGAGAACTCGTAAACGATGTGATGGCACAACGTTGAGAAAAATGGTAGCAGCGGCTTGAAGCGAAGAAGCGGCAACAAAAGAAATTTGTCCAAAAGCGGCTAATTGAATGGGTGGAAGCCGCTCGCCTGCCGCGTAGTTAGCAGCTGTCGGGAAGTTCTTCTGGACCCAGAAGCGTACATGCGTATCATAATATATATGGCACGCAGTTTCCTTATTTGTAGGATGGATGAAAAGATCGCCTTTAGGAGTCTGCTGTGCGACAGTAATAATTTTGGTAGGAATCTAAATTAAGTTCGTAGTCATACATATATATAGCTATAATGTTTAGAACGCAAAAGACGATGAAATGAACAAGGCCATATGAAAAGAAGCATTCGATCAAATGCTTGAACTGGTATAGCGCATTACGGGGAAGAAGAAACGGCCGAGCAGACCGACACAAGAGGACAGAGCGCTATCTTCAGCACTCGTGGAATTCGATCAAATGGGCTATTAGCGTACATAGAAGTACACAGCTGTTGTTATACGGCATTCTAGCAAAGCTCAAATCAATAGGCACAGTTTCTTATAACACCACATACTGTAACAGCAGCCTTCTGCATATTCGATGACGAAACAACGCAGCCATAGTTGTTTAGCTGGTTTATTTATAAGCAAAAAACGTCACTCTGCTTCGCCTATCATTTTCAGTTGCTTTGAGTACGCTGGTGACCCGGGCACTCGCCAAGGTTTCTTCGCTTTGTTTTCCCTAGGGAAAGATCCATGTTCAAGAGGGAAGATAAAAAACAACACTGAATTACCTGCTTCTCTATTTTTTTTCTGTTTGCAAAACGTAACGTTAAATTTACCTTTCAGATACTTCACAGCCCGCAAACCCACGGTCAATAGTTATGCTGCTTAATATATTTTAAAATGCACGTATTTCTTTTCATTTGTTCTCCCTCAAGCATTTTGCAGATTGTGTGCGTACGTGTGTTATAATTATCGAGGGAGCCTTATTTCGTCTTTACTCTTATGCGTTATGAACGTGATAGAGACGTTGGCTTTTTGTTTTTATTTAAGATCTCAATTTTGAGACCCATTAAGTATCTCAGCACAACACAATTATTTTTTCAAACTCATTTTAGAAAATGCGCTAGCTCATTTCAATTCTGAAAACAAACACTCGTGAGTGTCTGTGAGCAATTTTGAAAGAGAAATAAAGAGTCAAGGATTAATTTTCTTTGCATACTTCAGAAATTTTCAGTGCCACACACAAAATTTGAGGAACAGTGCGTAAATGGTAAAAAGGTGTGCAATGTAAGGCACATAACCGAAACTTTTTGCCTTGTCGAAACCATTACGTCAATAGGCAAACTCAACGTCCAATGTAGCATCCTTCACAATCTCTGGTACAGCTGATGTCATACAACATACAATAGGTATGTACACTAAATACATGCGTACACGTACAACTACAATCATAGTTGTCTACTTAGTTCGTGAACGTGATCTAGGGTAGCTTGCGCCTTTAACAAGACGTCGAAAGTAGAGACAAGGTATCAGTACTGTAATATCATTGCGCATTTTCGTTCTAACTTCCTATCACAGCCGCACAGCCTCGACTATCTATACTTGGTGTTCCACGTAACTTGAACCGAGATTTTTAAGAAGGTGGGTTGACGTTGATGGGGGAGAAAAAGACGCAAATTAATACTAACGCCAGTCATCGCAGGCATTTAGGAAACCTTTTATAATGTGCGCCCGATTGATAGCGTCGAAATGTTTTTTTTCAAACAGCGTAGAGGAATGTGAGCATAACAGACTGGAGACAGTGCCAGGCCAGATAGCCACTCAAGAAATTAAATTTTGTCAACAGGAAGTGTGATACGACGAAGCGCATCGCATATCGAGCTTCAACAAACCACTCAATAATTATAAAGGGGCAATCAGGCGCCCGTGCACGATATGCTGCACAGCTTGTAGCTTTTGTCCAGGACGATCAAGGACGCAAGATGGTCGCTGCATATTTGATTCCAGCACCCTAAAGCTAGAGCTGCTCTTAAGAGGCGCTGCCGATTAATTGCTCATTGTATATGTGACCTGTCAGAGAAAGTGGTCACGTATGGCAAGCATACTACTGACGAATGAAAAGCTTGGGGAATGTGGCCTCAGTATTGATCATGCTACACATGACCTGAAGTCGAGAGCACCCTTTCTTTTTCCCGCTGTTTCGATTGTCCCTGCTTCAGTGCTCATGCCCGAGCCTTGTACAAAGTAATCATATTGTTTGCACGTCCATTTCTTGTCTTGTTCACTGCGGTGCTGTAGTGGCTACGACACTAGATGCAACACCAGATGGACGTAATTTCCTGAGCCCTCTATTACGGTTCCCCTCATATTCATATCGTGGTTTGGGACGTTAACTGCCAGATAATATTATTATTACTAATAATAATATTGATTGTTAGAGTATAACATGTCTTCGTATCAGTACTTTGTGTTAATACCCAGGAGCTTTCGCCCACATATTTTTTTATAATCGATCTCCTTCTATCTATCTCAATGCATGAAGCGCCAGTGTGAAATGGTGTTTTTCTCACGCTGTGCGGGCCTAACTCCGCAGCCAAAAAAAAAAAAATAAATATAGTGTGCTTACGGTGCATTTTAACGGAAACAAACAAGTCGAACAGTTCTGGAGCACTCATGTATCTCGCACTGCCAAATGATAGTTCATGCTTGCTAAGTCCTCAGCCGTACGTTCAAGTACAGCTTCTCAGGGTAACCCAGCAGCTGGATCAGTACTTTTGTCCTTAAGCCAATACGCATGTCACTAAATATTTAACAGCAATGACTTGTCGTAACGGAAGCTGCTTGAGATGGCCTCCTGAAATATACCGTCAATGAAGTAGTCTTGTCGCATTAGTACAGTCTTGATCAAAAGTTCCCTGGCCACAGCGACCAGCCGATGAGCGGTGGCTCAGTGCTATTGGGGCGCTGCTATGATAATCTCACCTCGGCGCACGCTGGAGTAGCGTGGAAGAGGGGTATGTGCATCCCTCCCTCTTTCTTTCTCTCCTATATAAAAATGGTGAGCGAAGTGAGGTATTGGGCTTGTGGGTTTTTCATGATTGAACTTACAATTTTACAATCCCCGAATTTTACGATACTATTCCGAATCGTGTTGCATGCAGCGAGGAAGCAGTGTTCGGGAAACAGATGGATCATGCTTGCGGCAACACTTATATAAACATCGTATCTGTGTCTACGCGTCTACGCGGTGATCAATATCACGTGCTTACCTTGCTATCTATGGACACTATTCGGCTCCCCGACGCCTGCACAAGTGAATTTGCTGCGTACGAATGCGCCCGGGCCCGCAAATGAATGATTTAAAGGTAAACATATTCGACAGAGATCTGCCTGGCTGGGTGAAAATTACGCAAATGAAACGTACTCTCCAGCCATTTTTAATCTATATTTTTAAAATGTTAAAATTAAAAACTTCTTCAGAGACGCGCCCAAATAGTCACCTCGGAGGAAGGCACCGAATCAGTCCCAAAACGCTAGGCTGGTTTTTAATTTTTAGTTTTAACAGTACAAACTATAGACTAAAAGTGGCTGGAGAGTGTTCCATTCGCGTAAATTTTTACCCAGTCAGGCAGATCTCTGATACGTTTCACCTTTAAAGCATTTATCTACGACCCCGAGCCCGTTCTTATGCAGAAAATGCACTTGGGACGAAGTCTGAGAGCCGCAGCGTGTCCATAGATAGCAAGTTAAACGAGCGATTTCGATCTCCGTGAGATACGGTGTCTATCTAAATGTTGCCGAATGCATGATGCATCCGTTTCCGGAACACTGCCTCCTCTCTGCACGCAACACGATCGTAAAATTCGGGGAGTGAACAGTGCGGGAACATGACGCACTATGTTTTTTTTTGCTTTCTTATCAAGTAAAGAAAGTAGAGAACAAGTTTGCGGGTGTAAATTGGCAGCAGCAAGCACAGGACCGGGTTAACTTGTGGAACATGGGAGAGGCCTTTGTCCTGCAGTGGACGTAGTCGGGCTGCAGATGATGATGAAGATGATGATGATGATAATGAGAGAAAGATAGAAAGACGGATGAGCACCCCACGCGCACGCACGACACCAGCGTGTGCCGTGGCGAGATTACGATGGCAGCGCCCCCAATAACAGCGACCTGCCGCTCGTGGGCCGGCTGCTGCAGTTCGGGAACTTTTGACCAACACTGTGCGTCCTTGTTTTCACCTGCCTAGAACTTTTACTTCACCCCCATCCGCTTTTTTTTCGAACTTGGTTGAGGTTACGTCGAAACATGATATACTGAGTGGCATGGTAAAGGAAAGTGCTTTGCGAGTTTCCACACATGCTTTTGTTAGACATGATTGGAGACAGAAACATGTCTGAAGAAATTTAGACCTGGAATACAAGTATTTATCACTCAGAAACTGACAGTTTTTTCCTGTTAACTTCAGCTTTGTCTGTGGTGAACTGTGAATTTCGAAGAACCATGTAACGCCTTCTGTCGAAACCGGGTAACACATTCAAATGGCATAAGCTTGAGAAAAGGGGGAGGGGCTGAGGGTCATGACGTTTGTCCTCTGCTACGTAGTTTTTTGTCTTTTTTTTACGCGTCGTTTCCTGACATTCAGCAGCTGCGAAGCAGAGTTTTGTAGTAAGCGTATGACAAAGAAGGACAGCTTTGTCGGTTAGTCACGCTGCTTGAAATGGTTGGTGTGCCCAGGGCTGCGTCTGTACGACACCGAACGAAGCCCACGAACGGCCTACGTTCACGTGACTCGTTTCTTTAATAACATTAAGGGAAACCTCGTGAGCCGTTCAGTAAGCAGTGCTGAGATGCGGACATTCACGCTGCCTAAACCAGCACGGAATTCGGAAATCATGACTTCGCAGAGAAAACAACGCGATAATACGCCACCGTGTCTACGACAGGACTGCGTGTATTATATGTGTCCAGAGTGTTTCGTTGTCATTCGGTGCCGCCGGGGCCAATGGTGGGGAATGTACATTCCTCGCAGTCCCGAACGCAATCACTGAGCTAAGGGAGGTGCGTGGATGGGACACTGCTGATATGCATAGCCATCGTGTGGCAAGCTCCCTATATTTACTATTATAAACAACATGCCCATGAACATCGTTATTGTGCTTTCTTCTATTGAAAAAAAATCGTGGTTGCGATGCACAAGTGGTGGAGCGTTACTACCAAAAAAAAAAAAAAGCCTAATAAAGGAAACACGGATGCTTCTGAGCCCCTTTGGATCAATTTTTTTTTTGGAAGAGTAGCTGACAATTAAGAACCTGCAGAAAAATTGAAAAAATAGGGTTGCGGGTCCGCGAGGTATGCTAAGCAGTTCCGTTTGCTCCAAAAGCAATAAGCTGTAGACTTTTTTTTTCTCTAACGAGGAACTTACTGTTAGAACCCACTTAACTTGCACTGAGTGTGATTGCGTGTCTTCAGCTCAAGTGTCATTTCTTCGGATAATCCTATTGAAAGAGCACGAAACATTACGCTATCGTTGCAATAAAGCATTCACATTCCCTATGCGAGTTCTCCCGCTTAGCCCTTAGGGATTGCATTCAAGCACCTGCTTACTAAAATTCGCTTTTTTTTTCTCTGTCGTAAAGCACGCTGGTTTTCGCTATGAACAAGAATGTCTCATTTACGTCCGTTTGTTCAAAAACGTACG
This sequence comes from Rhipicephalus microplus, assembly GCF_043290135.1. NCBI lineage: Eukaryota > Metazoa > Arthropoda > Arachnida > Ixodida > Ixodidae > Rhipicephalus > Rhipicephalus microplus. The sequence continues at coordinate 320,547,618 of NC_134710.1, forward strand.
TAATACTGCTTCATTTTCTAAGGTCCTTGATTAGCGCGTAAAAATGTCAAACATTTGCCAATGTATCTATCAGTTTGAACAAAATGTTAAATACAACGCCTTCCTCATGACGCCTGGAAGTAGCTGCACACGACGTACCCTGCCTACCTTGCACACAAAAGTAGTTTGATGCTACGGGTGCTGTTTCTGAAAAAAAAAAAAGGTAAAGGAGGTGAGGAGATGAGTTTTGCGAGTTTTACTTTTGCATCCACTGTATCGTAAGCGGCATCAACGGACAACCTATCCGCTAGTGCTGCTGTCCCGAATTCTACGGTGCTCCATGCGGCTGTTTAGCTTGGAACCTTGAAATCGCCATAAGAGTAGAAAACAGAACACTGCAACATATCAAGAGCGCGCTAATTAACCCTTCTAGAAACCACTTTTGCGAATGACCTTGCCCGAATGGATAGTGCGTGTCCCATTACCGAATAAGAAATGAGAAGACGGCGCAAAAAAAAAAAAAATTGTTTGAATGAGTGTGAGCGCTGTAGAATTTGGGACAGCAGCATTAGCGGATAGGTTGTCCGTTGATGCCGCTTACGATACAGTGGATGCAAAAGTAAAACTCGCAAAACTCATCTCCTCACCTCCTTTACCTTTTTTTTTTTCAGAAACAGCACCCGTAGCATCAAACTACTTTTGTGTGCAAGGAAGTCAGGGTACGCCATGTGCTGCTCCTTTGAGGCGTCATGAAGAAGACATTGTATTTCACTTTTGATCAAACTGATACAGACATTTGCAAATATTCGATATTTTTACGCGCTAATCAAGCACCTTAGAAAAATAAACTAGCCACTGTGAGTTTGACTTCGGGGCTTAAATAAAATATAGATTTATGATTAACGTCACATTTCATTAGCCATAAGTGCGGCGCCTCTGTCTAACTTAGAGCAAGAAAGAAAAAAAAAACAACGTTCATACTACCTTTAAATTTTGGTATTCTAATATCAAATAGAGGTAACAGACAGAAAATCCGACCATAGCAAGATGAACTGTAGCACACCAGTCGCTAACGAAAATTCCAAAGGTTCAGGGGTGGAATCTTTTCCCGACTTTTAAAAGGCCGACGATACTAGGATTATCGACCATTCTTTCACATTAACTCTGTTCCTTCAACAAAAATTCTTGCCAGGTCTCAACTGATATCGAAACATTATGGCATGCGTTCAGGGATATCGTCTGGCAGTGCATTCACAAGTCAGTACCCAGTAAAACCCAAAAAGTTAAAGAAACGCAACCCATGGATAACGCGTGACGTAATTCACGCAAAACGCAAAGGAAAGTGACTACGAAAATCACTGAAGAAGAAACTTACATCAACAAAAAACATGCTTGATGATGTTATAATTAGTCTGAAAGTAACCTGAAAGGCTGCAAGAGATAATTTGTTTTATCACAAACAGAATAACTTTACAAAAACATCACCTACAAAAGTCTGGAACTACTTCAATCCCAAGTCATCGGATGAAAAAAGGGTTTCCCCGTGCGAAAGCCTAGCTAGTGCAAAATGCTCTTAATAATTATTTCAAATCAGTCTTCACAATTGATAATGGCAGTATTCCTCTTATGGATTCGTCTGCTAAGCGACACATTGAACCTATTACAATGACAGAGTCAGGTGTCCTTAATTATCTGCTTATATAATTGAGATGCCAAGAAACGATCTGGGCCTGATTCCAAATGCATTTCCGATGACAAATGGTGAATAGGTTGCGAAGTATTTGTGTTTGATCTCTGACAAATCGCTATCAACTGGTAGGCTTCCAACGAATGGAAGACTGCAAGAAACACACCTGTACCCAAATCAGGAAGTAAGTATGATGCAGCTAATTTCAGCCCTATCTTTATAACATGCGCAGCTTCTAAAATACTAGAACACTTTTTTCTCAAATACACTATATTAGACACCGAATCTATCCCACCACTTTTCCGACATGGCCGTGGATTATTCACGGTTACTCAACTTTGGAAACTTGTCCACGACGTGTCCATGGACATTGATTCCAGAAAACAAATTGATCTTATACTATCAGACTTTTCGAAAGTCTTCGACCGAGGGACACATCAGGAGTGAAATTATAAACTTAAGTTATTACTACGTAAATTGCCCCATATCTGATTGGATACCTGATCAATTATGGGATCGTTTACAGTTTGTTGAAGACGATGGCCAGTCGCCTGGTACTGCCGAAGTGATTTCCGATGTTCCACAAGGCTGTGTCCCTGCCCCGGCTCTTTTTTTAACATTAATCAACGACCTACTTGCTAATATTCATGTCAACATCAGATTATTCGCAGATGACTGCATTATTTATAATTTGATTGAAACGCACGAAGATCACCTAGCCCTTGACTACGCTTTACAAACAGTAACAAATTGGTGCTACGATTGGCAAATTATTTTAAATGCGAAACAATTAACCCTTCTCATTGTCTCGAGGAAAAAGAATAAATTGTTATACCCGTATAAAATTCATGGCACTGTATTAAGTGCTGTCAGTGAACATAAATACCTGGGGTTAACTATATCTGAGGACATTAAATGAATTAGTCACATAAACAACGTAACAGCGACCGTGCTCAAATGACTCGTTTTCATCCAATGCCACCATCGATTAGCCCCTACAGATACCAAACTCCTGGCTTATAACGTATTCATTAAACCAATACTAGAATACGCAAACATTGTATGGTTTCCTTTTTTCTAAACAAGACATCTCTAAACGTGAAGGCGTACAAAGTAAGGCAATAAGGTTCATTTATAAAAAAAATACGGGCTCCATGTTTCACCTTCTGCATTTATAGAAAGTGGTATAGATTCGCTCAAGCACCGAGCTAAAATAGCTAGAATTAAACTCATGTACTTACTTATTCATAATAAAGTGAATACTGATGTCACGCACCTCTAGCAAGTTTACAAACACAACCTACATGACATAATCATACTGAGATGCTAACGGAATACACCTTTCATGCAGACTGTTTCAAAAATTATTTTTTTCCATTGGCCATAAGATAATGGAATAACCTTCCCCAACACATCATAGAAAGCACACCACTAACACAGTTCCTAAACGCTCTTGAATTGAACCTTGAATTCTTCAAAACATTTGTTTTCTCATTCTTTGTTTTTTTCTTTTGCCTCTTATTGACATGTGACTTATTGAGAGTGTTTTTTTTTCTCATTCACATGCTACCAATTGTTTTGCACTTTTTTTGTAGCTACTTATTACTGCCACTGTATCACAATTTGTCAAATTTGTATTGAAGTAGTGTATATGCCTTCCTGCTATGATTCTTTTGGAATTAGCAATATTTTCAAAATAAATAAAATAAATAAACTTTTATGCCTTCTTATCTCATTTTTATCCATCCTTCAACGACATGGCCGTCCTTTTAGCGCAATTTCTTTTTCCACTTGTAATCATGATCTGAGCAGCCCAGTTTGTGTACCCTACAACAATCGAAATTTACGTTCTTTATGCGTATTCATTTCTTATAATAACGGGCTGATCTAGGTAAAGAAGTAAAAACGAATAAACATAGCTTTTATAACAACGCCTTTAACGCAAGCATTAACTCTTTTCAAGTGTTCTGCATTAACGCTCGAACCAGGAACCCTATAGCTGATTAGGCAAAACTTTGAGCAAAAATAAACGAGACAGGACCATGAAATAAAAAAAAAACTTACACAGCACAAGCGCTAACTCGACACTAATCCTATAAAGGTTGTTCAAGTAAAGAAATTGTCCGTATGCATGCGCCTGCTTTAACATCGACCGCTAATCAATTGGAGCATGTCTGTTAAAGTAATTATTCATGCATGCATGCCCTTGAATATTAAAAAAGTTGCACGTATACTTAACTAATGATCAGGGTCTGTCACAAGAACACATCACTTTATATCCCGCCAATTAAACTTAGCAGGCTCTGCCGATATATGCGTTCTATAGACTTATATTGCAGGAGGCCTTTCATCTAAAAAAAAATTATCCAAGACAGGCACGCCAAAAGACTACGAACCTCATTGAATACGCTGTGTGAAGAAAAAGATGATAATTAATCAAGGGCCCCAATTCCCGTACATTGCTGCTGGTGCATTCTCCTTGCGCTCAGCTTGTATACGCAAGCCAGGTAAATGAGAGAGGCGGGGTGAAAAAAGCATCAACAAAATTCACTGCAGTGAAACCACTAGAAAAGCTGACGTTCCGTAAAATGCGATCAGTATACATCTTTATGACTTGGTATTCTCGCACATTATCATAATAGCCCCCATTTCTGACATCTTTTTTAGCACCGCAGACGCAGCCTGTGAGGGAAGTCCTATCAACTGGGCTCACTCAAGAGAAATATAACCTTTGTGTGGTTACACGTTTCATCTGTGTGTTTTCATCTGTACGAAACGCTGTCCTGTACCGAGTACCACCGTGCCACCTAGTGTAAGTAGACAAAAATGAGCCCATACCGCGTGACAGGATTGAGACAAAGCATTTTTCTGTCCAATTCTTTTCGTGCTTGATGATAACATTTTCCGAAGTCGTAAGGGTAGCGATGTGCGGCGATCCAAAAGAAAAGAGAAACCCTGTCACAACGGAGTGGCTTTTCGAGCATGCGCATCATCCGCAGGGCTTTCAACAACAATACGCTAAAGAGAAGGCCACAGCAATACTGGACCACGTTAGTTGAATTCACGCGAGTGAGAAAAAAGTTTGAGATCCTAATTATTAACAATATTTTTCAGAAAATAATCTTAAGAAGACCATGGTGATAACACTAATTGATCTCATGTGCCCAAACCACTATGTTTCAAGAGCGCCTACCGTTACTTTATGAGCTGTGCCATTACACGATTTCTAACAAACGCAATATTGAATTTCAAACCACGTGCGCATGAAGTTCAAAATAGTGGAATGCTGGGCCAGTACTTCCACATCACAAGCGTGTGTTTCTCGTTGCATTTCATAACGTTATATAGTAAATCAGTGTATTAAAAGGTATTTTGTGTTTTTCCATGTCATTTGAAGTGCATGTTCTGCAAACGATCCTCTCAAGCCTGGTGGAGGTCATCGGTGGTTATTGTTCCCAGAAGGAAGAGTTATTGCGGGGCAGAACCATGCTTGGCATCTGCATTGGCGCGTTGCACCACGACCTTTACTAGAGGCTGCTTGTAACAGAGTGTCTCTGGCCGACGCAGCGGGGGACATCACCATATGCCACGACACTACTACTGAATGAACACGTTTTTCAATCCGTACCACTCTGTTACCATGGCCTGCTGTCACACGCAGAAACAAGTCTAGCTTTTCAAGTGGTCTTAGTCATTTACTATGGTTCTCATCTCGCGAATGAACGAGGGAAAAAAATTGTTACGCTAACACTGCAGCCATGACCGCTTTCTTTCGTTAATGCTTCCATTTCAATACCCTAAAGGTAGGAGTGTCTAGAAGTACACACATGTGCGCACCAGGCGAAACAAAAGAATCACCAAGCAGTCAGCACGTCACTCGGAGTCACCCTCTTCCTCTCACACAGGAGCTGATGAACATCACCTCCGCAGAGAGCCGTCCGAAACGTCGAAGATGTGCACATGCGGCATCTACACGGCAGAAAGGGATGCTTCACTCGAGGTCACCCTCTTCTTCCTCGGAGCTAGTGATCATCATTTCCATGTCCGAAGATCTGTACCCTCTGACGCGCACGTGCTTCTTCGCGGCGGGACGCTTATGCGGAGGTCGTTGTTGCTGCTGGTGCTGTGGTGCCTGTACCTTTCCTGCAGTCGGAATTTGCTGGGGCTGGTGTTGCTGTTGAGGTTGTCCATGTGCAGAAGCGACGGTTACACCTTCCATAAAGGAGGTCTGTTGCACGTGATTCGTCACTGGTAGTGGATCTGCTGCACCGTCTTGAAGCCTGTAGGTCTGATACTCCTTGGCTGGAGGGTCCTGCATCAATATGTTGGCCTCGCTCTCGAATGGCTTGTAGTCGTAGATGTGTCTCAGCGACATAAGCAGTGGGCAGTAGAGAAGATTAGACAAGGCTATGAAGATGTTGAGTGCCGTAAATCCAATGCTCTCGACAATACCGCCAGCGATGATGGGGCCGATGGCGTACGCCAGCGAGTACGAGATGTCAGCGATGGCGTAAATGGAGCCGTAGACAGACACGTAACGCACGTCGACCAGGTATCCCAGCGTGGGCAGCAGGGAGGTGTCGACCTGGGCGATGCCAAAACATATGCCCGAGAGGGGTATGATGAGCACCCAGTAGGAGCGGGCGAAGGGCACGATAAAGCTGCTGAGCCCTTCAAGCGCTAGGCCAAAGCAAGCGATAGCCCATTGGTATTGTGGGTACTGGCGTGCCATGCGCACTGTCAAGTAAACGCCCGCCACGTGCGGGAAGAAAGCTGGCAACCAAATAAGGCCAATCTGCCAGTCGTCAACGTGCATATTATCCTTCATCCAGATGGAGATGGTTGGTTCAAGGAAGGCCAGTGACACGTTGGACATCATAAGTGCCCCAGCAGCCACTGCGATGTACGGGTCGATGAACAGGCGCCAGATGGGTGTGCCAGCGGGCCGTTCGACGCCCATTGCACGCATTTGCTGCTTCACGGGCTGCATCACGAACAACAGGAGGATGCCGTCGATGAGCGAGACGAGAGAGAGGATGATAAATGGAACCTCTTTTCCTGCAAATTCGTAGAGGAGACCACCGAATGGTGGGGCGACGAGGCATCCAAAGGAAATAAACGCCAGGGCTATGCCAAGCGCTTTGGTTCGTTCAGACTCCTCAGTGAATCGATCAGCAATCATAGCAAGTCCAGAAGTGTCCGCAAAAGCAGAGCCAACACCCTGGAGGCTTCTGGCAAAAAACAGTACGCCATAGCTCTTTCCGCAGGCAAATATAGCCGTGGACAGGAACATGATGCTGAGACCGAACATCATGGGAATGTCATAGCCAATCCTGTCGATTAGGGCCCCTGAAAACGGGTTTATAAACAGCTGAACGATGGCCTTGGAGGCGAAGAGAACGCCAACTGCTGACTCTTCGCCTTCGTAGACGATGTGACCCCCCGTGCGACGCCACTCGGTGCGGTTGGTGACCACGCCATTCACGGTGGCATTCACCACATACGAGGACATGTTGCCTCCCTCGGTGTGCGTGTACCAGGCGTCGATGCTGCGCAGGTACTGCGGGATGATCGGCACGATGACCATGTACAGCATGTTGTCCAGCAGCAGGGCCACGCACACAATGATGAGGATGAGCCGCCTCTGGCTCTTGGGCTCCTCGATTTTGTCGTTGATCCGGCGCCATAGCTGCGACGTGTCTTGGTTGATGAATGGCAACACCGCCATGGCTGCTGCTGGCCGTGCCCGCAGGAGCCGCCCGTGCAGCAGCCACCGCCTCAGCCGCCGCCCTCCGCCTCGGCTGTTCCCTTGGGGACAGAGACGGGACAGACAGAGACAGACATGAGGGCCTCGGCATGGGCCAGGAGGGACGCCTACAGCACGAGGTGGAGGGCGGCGTGGCACGGCGGCGGCCTGCGGGCGATCCCCGAGGCTCGACGAGCGTTTGCTCCTCCTCACTTAGCGTTAAGGCCTGCGCGGCGTGAAACACCGCAGCCATCGGGGACAGCTTGCCAGGTCCCAGCCAAGCCGCCCTCTCTCTTGTGCACTGTGACAAGAACACTACAAAGCACAATGCACTACGATTCGAGCCGATACCACAGAAGAACAGGAAGGCCACTTTTCCCAGCAAGTGTGCCAAGCGTAGCATATTGACTACGCTGCATTATACGCCATCTGCTACGAGGCCTTCTCACTGCTCAATAAAAGGCTGCGGGATCAGCATTTTTCAAGACCGTATAGTAATCATGGCCGTCACTCGATCACGATCCCGTTATGTCCCGGAAAATACACCATGTAACCTATGGTTTTGACCACATTCCGTTTTTGTGCAGCGGTACTTCACAGCTATGAAAAAAAACATACGGTACTGCAAAGGGACTAATGAAAAACGTTGTGCTTTGATCTGCAACGCAGCAGCATTTTTTTTCGCACATTCGTCATAAGCATATATATAAGGTGATGATAGCTTATCTCTCCTGAGAGCCTCGATCTAACATTCTTTGTAGGTGTTCTGAGTCGTAAATGTTCTGGACAGCGAAATATAATATATAATAAATTATAGTTTTAATGTGTAACTACGGGAGGAAGTGGCGATATTTTAAGTAACAAAGCCGTCTGCTGTATTTGTGCTCAAGATAAGCATATTCCAGCTTCAATAAAGTGTGCACTTTGACACACGTAATACGCTGACGGTGTCGTCACCTCGCCGTTGCAGTATTAAGCATAGGCGGTGTTTATCTGATGCGCAGCATAGCTCTTTTTCTGTCCCCCCCTCCCCCCCACAACGTGTGAGGCAACAAACCGGGCGCCACCTGGCTAAACTGCCTGTCTTTCCCTTGGCTTTCTCTTTCACCTTTGCACAACTACAATGTCTCAGTACAAAATTTATTGTTTCAGAAGTTCCTTTTTTTTTTGCAGCCGTTTATTATGCACTTGCGAATGTAAATATACAATCACTTGGAAGAGCAGCTTCGACAGGCACTGCAAACTTCTGAATAAATGCGATTACGAGCTGAGAAACTTCTCGCCAATCTGAAAATACTTGTTGCACCGCCTGTGGACCACACTGAATGAAATACAGCTAGCAACCGAGAACGGTGCGATTGACTCATCAAGTGGTCTTCCTCGCCGTACCCATCCCTCCCTTTCCTCTCTGAAAAGTTGAAAGAAATGGAAGACAAAGATTCCAGCATGCTTATCGTCGAAATCAAAATCCAACCAGAGGCAATCCAAATTAAATGCGCCCCTCACGAACCTCGCAGACACACGCCAGAACCATTGAGGCCTAGCCAGCGTACGAGAAACCGGAAGGACTCGCCTGTCACGCGCTTCAGTATATACGAGGCTCGCTGGCGCGAAGATCCCCCCCCTCCCCAACATCGACCTTTAATGCTTCTCCCAAAGTGGTTGCGGGGTACCGTTTCGGCCCTGAATTTGTTCGCCCCAGCTGTAGCGGCGTCCCCTCTCCGTCCGCGTTAAATATTCAGTAGCTCATGGAGGGAAGCAAGTGGGAGCCTCTGTCGGTCGCTCCTTAATAGGCTAAATTAGTCCCCAACGTAGCAGGCTGTCCCTCAGGAATGGCAATTTTGTGCGAATATCCTGTGAGCATCACGCGAGTGTCCAAGCGTATGGCACGGCCCGGAATCGCGAGGTTGAAGAAACAGCTCTCACTTCGTCAGCAGACTTGACTTAAACAAAGCACAGATGAAAATTGGGCCTACACCTCTATACTCTTGTTTTTATTTTCCTTCTTTATTAATAAATGGGTAACTGCACGATTGGAGAAAATGGAAATAAATCTGGGTGGCGTGTCCACATCAAGTGGCAACTTCTGGAAACATTGTTTCACAGTGTGACCCATCGCTATAAAGGCGGATAGTGAAGGATAAAATAAAGGCAGCTTTAGAAACACGCTCGGAATAACAAACCGTAAACAAAGTCTGCGGAGCGCTTTAATATATGTATGAGGGCTGTAGGTTTGGAAATGTCCAGGGATAAGCAATACTTTGCGAAAATATTGCATGGATGTGTGCAATAATACTGCAATATAAAGTGGAACGACTACAATAAGTTCTTGGGGTTCCACATGCCAAAACATAGATATAATTATCATGGTTATGGCACGTAAGATCCCCGCAGTTGGGTGTTCTGAGGCGCCGATATGTTGAGGATGTCGCTATATAGGCGTCGATGGTCATTCAAGTTACATGACTACTGCAATATTTTACTATACTCAGTTATGATCGACAGTATGATGCTCTATCAGTGGAGCTGTGCTATCGAAACAAAAATGAAGGTGATTGTTGTGATACCGCAACTTGACAGTGGTGCGTTTTCGCATTGCTACGATTTTTTTATCACAAAGAGGAAACTAAAAAATGCCTCATGTGACCTTGTATTTATCCAACACTCTATAAATAGAAAAAAAAACCAACTGTTTCAAAGAAAAGTTGTTGCTTCAAGTTGAGATAAAATAATTGATTGATTGATTGATATGTGGAGTGAAACGTTCAAACACCACCATATGATTATGAGAGACGCCGTAGTGGAGGACTACAGACATTTCGATTACCTGGGATTCTTTAACGGGTACCAAAAACTGAGAACACGGGCCTACAGCATTTTCGCCTCCACCGAAAATGCAGCCGCTGCAACCGAAATTCATTCCCATGACCTGCGGGTCAGAAGCCGAGTGCCTTAGCCACTAGACCACCGCAGTGGGGCTGAACCTAAAATAGCCTTAAAAAAATTGGTAAAAGAAAATCTATAACCTGAATCATACGGCTGCCTATAATATGCTGCTGCTAACTGCCCTGGACGAGTCCCTCAGCCCTGCCATTAAATTTATCAGATGTATTTAAGCATTCAATATTAGCACTCTTACACAAACTTCCCTCTTTAGCTTTTTCTATATGAGTTCCCTGCGGGTATACATGTGCATACTGATTCCAGTCCTGAAAAACAAAATCCATAGCGACGATAAAGAAAATTTGTGGCTTGAAATAACTCTCAAGGGTGACATTTTTTATGACAAACATGTTTCTTGCTTCTACTTTTTTGGCTGTGTCTCCAACTTTTCCTTGTCTCTGTAAAGCTATATTCTGCATCGGTCGCGTTTATCGTGTAAGCACAATGGTTCCGCCCCCTCACGCGTCGGCTTTGTCTTTCGGCCGTCTCTCAGCGCTCGATGACTGAAAACGCGAGGATGCACTTAGAACTCTAGCGGCCTGATCAATCCATGGCGTGGCCACAGTACCTCGTACAGTACACGAGGAAACGTCCTCAACTGACGTGCAATCGACTGCAGAGGACCCCTCGTTTTCCCCATGCATCGCGTATGAAGTGGCATTGATTGGTCGGTAAACACAGAAGCGCTCGATTCTCCCCCCCCCCCCTTTCCTCACAAGTCCACCTTCTCCTCCTCCCTTTACGTCCACCGGCTTCTCTTTCCTCACCTATCATTCACTTTCTGTCTCTCTCTCTCGTGCGTCGATTCAATGCACCGACGCCATTTGCCTACGTCACAGCCGTCGATGCATGACGCGCATGAATTCTGTCATGTGTCGCCCTCGAGGCTCTTTGGTGACACCTTCTTTCTAAGAACGATCGACGTCAAGCATTCGCTAAAAAAAGCCCATGAATGTTTCGTGCTGGAACTTCATCATCTATGTCGCGACAGGAAACAAAGAAAGAATGGGTTCCACCACGAATACGAGTGCGCAAGTTGGCGACTAAAGCTAGTGTGAAGTGCTCTACAGACACGAGTTTGGTAATGACAAGCGCGTTCGTACTTTTGATTGTGTGCTTCTTCCCGTTGTGCATTATTAGGTACCTGATCAAAGACGCGATAAACCTATTTTAGAAGCTGAGAGAAGTTCCTGTCGATTCCACCACCTTTTACCTCGGCTATCCTTGAAGTAAATTTGATTGCTTTTCGTGAAAGACAGTGCAAGAGAGTGCTAGGACCTACAGTCGACGCGCATGCATGTTCGACATTCTATAGTAGAGAGAAGTACTGGGTGTGGAAAATTAATTTCTATGGGCTTTGTTGAAGGACCCACCTATAGTTTTGCTGTTGCATATGGCGTGATTGGCACGACCTGCGCGTGGTTGGAGGACCCTGAACCAACGTGTGAGTTTGCAGTAGCCGTTTTCCATTTAGGTAAGACCAGAGTAAAAACAGAGACAAATTTGGGTGAACAGTGGAGGGAGTATACAGCGTCAGTCATTGACGCTCCTTTTGTGTTTTCTTTCCGTTGCTGCACCGGACATATTCAAAGGAGAATCATTGTGGCATTCACTCCTCATAGGAGTCGAAAGTCAGCATGTGCATTTAGACAGATTTGCCAGGAAGGCCCTACGGCTACCTTAGAAATGCCACACTCGTCATGCATATGGTTGAGGATGCCCCCGTGTGTCTTACCAATACGCTTCCTTGGCTGTACTTGCGGAGAGAGCCTTAGTAAGCTCCAATCACGACAATCATCGAAGGATAGTCGAAATAGCCAGAACTCTTCCCACAATCAAGGCATCTTGGTTCAAGGGCCACTGTCTTAAGCTATCTTCCAAACAAAGACATTTATTCTCACTTCCTGCGGTTCTGTTTATAGTACTCAAAAATGGTTCCTCAGCATCGCACGTTATCCCTTTATTGGGAAAGGTGGCCCTCGTCATGATTTTTTTTGTGAAACTGCTGCATGGCAAGTTCATGCGCAAAAAAAAAAAAGAAAACCAAGAACTCGCCAGTTTTCGCAACCATGTTAGTCAAGAAGATCGCAAGGAAGGTGCCCAGCCAATTATGTAGAAAAGCTGTGTGAATTTCGCCCAACTTTCACGCCCGTACTTTTTATCATGTTGGAATCATGTTCTATAGTATTATCATAAATACCTTGTTCAATTATTCAATCAATCAATGCATCAATAATTTACTGGATCGACTACTTTCTGGATGCATCTAGCCAAGACAGCAGCAAGTGAAAGCGAATGTACCATCTGGGGTTCAGAGTTCTTTGTGGTCATCTTCTACCCCTTAGTGGCACAAATTGCACAAGCACAATCAATGCAGCTACCCTGATGCGTATTCCTCGTTTCTGGATGGTGGTCTATTTGCTGAGAGCAAAAAAATGCGGAGCAATAATTATAGTTATTTATGTTTAAAAAAATAAAATTCACCAAAGTTTCGTGTGGATTTCGATGAGGCGGCTTTCAATCTACTAAATCTGAATAACCTTCGAAGAGCCAAACTGAGCACTTCGGTTCACAAGTTGTCCTGTAGGCTTCTTTCTATATGATCATGAAACGTTTAACCCGTGCCATGATCAGAAAACGGAACGCATGTCTATGTTTCCAGATATGCGTCAGTATGAGGTCTCAGAACATTCATTATAAAGAAACTTGATTTTCATTCAAACTATTTCGTAATTGGGGCTCTTGGCTACATGTGTGACAGCGATCACCACAGTCGTGGTTAATTGTGGCCGATAGTTACACAAGATGATCATTACTTTTCTTCTTCGATACGACTTTTCGTCTATACACGACCCACAGTACACGCTGACTGATAATACTGATACAGCGAAAGCACCTTCGATGAACTATGGCACGTATAAGTTTGCATTTGGCAGGTATTAGGCACGCAAGATGCAAATCTAAAGTATACGCTTGCACGAAGATCGATTTATGTGCCACGGTTTGTGCATATAATGCAAAAGAAATCACATATGATGATCGTCTTCTTCGCAACAGTAATGTGAGTGTCCGCATGACAGTGCTATCAAGAAGTACTTCCTGTCGGAGCGTGCTCGCTTCTGTGCGTTATCTTCTGTCCACTTAGGGCCATCCGTAATATCCTCCTCTCTTGTTTGCCATTGTCCACGTGGCGTGAGTGCGTCGAAAAATCGATGAGCCGCACTGTGGCATGGTAGTTCACGACGTGCCGAGTGCCATGCGGAGTTCCCAAGTGCCGTGTCCCTTGGACCGACTACTTTCTAAGACCCTTGTAGCGCAAGATTAGACGGTTCTGCGGTTTGATTGAGAACGAATGAAAACGTCATACAGCGGTGCCTCTCTGGCGGGAAAAAGAAAAACGGTAAGCGAGTTAGGACTTGGTAAATTTACAGGAATGATACAGTGGAGTCTACAGTGCTTGTGTGTGATATCAGACTACTATTTGAACTCAGTGTCACGTTGGTGCTCAGAATATCCAGACACTTGGTGAACCTACAAATACCTATTAGCCCTAAGTCAAACAGATCTTAGCGGTGGATAATGGGAATTATTAAGATGCCGCAATAAACACGAAAAGAGCTTCAGTCTTTCATCTTCTTCTTCATTATCGTACATGTTGTCAAAGCTCATCTCCTATAGTAGGTTTGCATGTATGCCCTCCTCTTTCAAAAGATCGTCGTTATCATCATCATCATCACCTAGTTTATTCTCAATGAAGGACAAAGGATTCTTCAACAATCTGTGAAGGCCCCTTCTTTACAAAAGCTGCATCTAACACATAGAAGCTTCTTAATTTCATCCCCCCCCCCCCACATAATGAAATCTCTGCTATACTTGAGTGCTCTTCCTTGGCATTGACACCTTTTTCGCAACTCTGAAGGCCAGTGATTGTATGCTCTGAGCGTTACCTTGCCGACCTAGCTACATATCTACGCATAATAATAACAATCTGCTGTTTCACGTCCCGAAACCATGATGTGTACATGAGACACACCGTAGTGGAGAGTTCCGGAAATTTCAACCACTTGAGGTTTTTAACGTGCACCTAAGGCTATAGGAACACGGACCTCAAGCATTTTCGCTTTCATCGAATATGTGGTTGGATTCGATCCACGATAAGCAGTCAAGTGCCATAATGATTTGACCACCCTGGCGGGCAGTCACATATCTTCACTTTAATGTGCTCTATTGAGATAATGAATGACCCTGTTTGTTCTTAAATTCACCCCGTGGTCTTCATGCTTCTGTAATGTTATAGCTATCTCTTTTTAGTTCCATCGCTCACTCTGCCCTGCTTAACTTCTTCTCAAGTTTCTTTGGTAAAGTTTACGTTTCCAGTTCTATGTAAGATACAAAGATAATCTTTTATTCTTTTGTAAATTGCTTTCTCATTCAATCAGTGTCGTGTTACTCATTGGCCTATCTGGTAAAACTCGCACCCATATTCTAGAGACTAGCTGTTCATGGATGAAACAGGTGTACCACTGCAATGACGGTCGACAAGAATGACACAGACGCTGCCTATTTCTTTCATAAGGTTCCAACTACACAAAAACATGCTCTTCTTGCTGTCAATCATCATTTCTGGCCCTCGTGCTTGGCTATCGAGCATTACCTTTCTCTTTTCAGCGTATTGATCTACGACTATTTTGTGACATTTTCCCCCGCTCAACTATTCAGTCATTTGTTCTTTTCCAGCATTGATCTTCGCCAAGAGTCCTCGCTCTCTTCTAGTGATTGAGTTAAAAGACATTAGAATTTATAATAAACAGCGATGTAGGAAATGTTGTTGTTTTTATACTGCATGGTTTTATTTTTTAGAAAAATTTGCGCAGCAGGAGCGGTTGAGGTGCTTATGCTAGTAATACAAGTTTAATGATCCCTGCTGTCTATATAAGGACCTATTTATACAGAGCGTCTCTCATATTTTCCCAGTTATTATTATTTTTGCAGAAAATTTTTGATGGAGTTTTGTCGTCAGATTTTGTTTTTGTCATGTGAATCAGTTTTGTTCTTTAAAAGCGCGAAAAATGAAATACAAAAATCCAAAAACAAATTCAAGAAATGTAACCAAAATACTTGCGTAGTTGTGTTTCATCCATATTCATAATAAAGCAATCGGCAGGTCTAGTCTGCTTAGGTACTCGAACCTTCAAAAGCACATCTTGCATTCTTGCCTGTGGTGGCCAAAAAGCAGTACAATATGTAAAGAAAAAACAACAAAAAGAACATAAAGGGCCCCTCACCACCCCGCGTTTGAATATGAGAAGGTAGCTTGTTCCTCTCCTTCGCACACAAGATGCATCCTCCTCGCCCCTTAGTTCTTAAATGACGTAAACATTCAGTACTAAGCGTCACAGCCTATCAGGATTTCAAGCTTCTCGGCTACACGCTGTTATCGCCATTCGAGCAGTTGTAAACACACAAAATGAAGTGGGATCAGCTGATTGTGCACGACACTCATGCGAGACAAAGAAGAACGGAGGGACAGTTGCATGGCAAAGCAGTGCAGGCGACAAATCACATTTGATATTTAGCGTATACGGACCAATCGAGGGCATGTACACTATAGACGTCGTGAGAAATACTGTCTGCGTCACGGAAGTGCGTAAAATGGACAAGAACTATCAGGAAAAATATTGCGCTAGTTTTTTTTTATTTTGATAGCCTGATGTGTAGCCCTTTAAAGAAAAGTAAGGCTTGTATTGATTGATATGTGGGGTTTAACGTCCCAAAACCAACATAAGATTATGAGAGACGCCGTAATGGAGGGCTCCGGAAATTTCGACCACCTGGGGTTCTTTAACGTGCACCCAAATCTGAGCACACGGGCCTGCAACATTTTCGCCTCCATCGCAAATGCAGCTGCCGCAGCCGGGATTTGATCTCGCGACCTGCGGGTCAGCAGCCGAGTACCTTAGCCACTAGACCACCGCGGCGGGGCAAAAATAAGGCTTGGAATCAAAGCACTGCGCCTACCGGACTGCAACTTTCGAAAGTTTCGTTATTGAAGTTTCGTTGGTGTTCGTGCGCAGGAGAAGCGACCTAATGTTTCAAATGACCTCAACGTCCGCTCCGAGACAAGTTGGTTACTGGAAGAGTCTTCAGCCGGCCTTCTTTCCTTCCTCGATACTCGGTGGGCTCTACAATCCTCACTTCTGTATAGACGCGGTTGCGTGTACACTAGAGAGCAGCGAACAGAGAACGACCGTCGGTTGCGTACACGTGATGGTATATACGCGGTCTTTCTCCCCGCGCTAGGGCTGTTATCCGACGTGCCCGCGCATCTCGCCACGAGCCCTCGTGCGGGGCACTCGCGCACGTTTAGATATTGCGGTCAC
Source organism: Rhipicephalus microplus (assembly GCF_043290135.1). Classification (NCBI taxonomy): domain Eukaryota; kingdom Metazoa; phylum Arthropoda; class Arachnida; order Ixodida; family Ixodidae; genus Rhipicephalus; species Rhipicephalus microplus. The sequence goes on from NC_134710.1 coordinate 320,564,353, forward strand.
GTTTCGGTTAAGTATATATCGCCGGAAGCAGCTCTCTCTTTCGCTCTCTGCCACAACGCACGTCCCCCCCCCCCCCTTTTTTTTTTGCCTTAGGGGCCGCGAGAGCACGGATAAGTTTTGAGTCCTGCGGGGGCTCCCCAGCCGAGCAGGGAGCCCTTCTGCCCTACCCCTCCTATTTCCGAACTGCGCGAATCTCTCGGGTGGTCGGGCAAGACCATACCCGCTGAGGAGTGGAAGTACGGCGATCCCGTGTGGACTGAGTCCTGTTCAGCGTTTCACCGGAATTTCACAATAAGGAAAGAGAGAGGGCAGTTTCTTGCATGCGGGTAATTACAGAGACGTTTGTATGCACGCATGCCCGGCGTGCTACTCGCTGTGAGGCGGGCGAATCCTGCGAACGAAGGTTAAGCACGTAGGACACGCCAGCATAACACACGTAAGCAATTACTGTGACAGTTAAGTGCATTATAGAGACCAATGACTCAGGAAAACTGAGAGTACCTTTGCTTCGCGAGAAAACCTACACTGAACGCAGGTTCACGGCCCGGGAACATGTGACATACAGATACAGATAACGTGACATAAAGATACGTGCGCCCACCATCAAAATGTTGTCGAGAAGAGGCAGGAGAGACGGTACGCTATTCTATAACTTTCAGGGGGCCCCTGCTCCTACGAACTCCCCTGCTCCATTCAGCGGGCTGCCGCGCCAATATTTACAAGTACCTTACTAACGCCGAGAAGATAAAAAATAAAGCGCATATAACGTACGATGTGTGTACCGGTGGATTATAAACCAATCGCTATTCGCCCAAGTGAGTTTCCAGTAAAGTGGCCGTGGTAGAATCGCCAATTCCATAACAATGGTAGTAAATGTGGCCTGTATTTCAATTTTTTTCTCCCGGGAGTATCTGACAGACCGTTTTTTCAGCACCAGTCATTTACTGATAATCAATTATACAAGACACTTACGAGGTGAAAGGCCAGCTTATAATAAGGCTCGCGATGACTGTGGAGCATGTCTTTTTAATGCAGGATTTTTGTTCTCGTATAGTTGCAGCAGTAACACCGCCATGAACACTTACAGAAATGATATGACTCGGCTTACTTCCCGAGCTTTCTACGATGAACACTTCTTTAAAAACAGACAGACCAAACAAAAACATGTAACTAAAGCGCTTAAACCACTAGAAAACATCATCAAATGTGGTAGAAAACAAAACGCGTAGTAACGATGCCGAATTGCCTTATGCGAATCATTTAATAGATCGCCTGTATACGGGTTTTGCGCCATAAAGCACCTCCTTTTTCCTACCCAGCCCCCACCCTTATTTTTTTTTCTGGTGTTCCAAGGTCACTGTCACTGAGGGGCAAGAAGACATCAAAGCGCTCATACGACTGCATACCCTACATACACACGCTCTCATGTCAGTTTTCTCGCTCGGGCTTACGTGCGCAAGAAGAGTTTAAATGTGCAAATGTCAGAACGCCCTTTCCGTTCATGCGCCTAGCGATTGCTTACATGTCCAAAAAATAAAAAGAACCAAAAATTTTCGAAACGAAATCAAGAACGCCGTTGCAGCATCGGCGAAGAGCCCGTGTACGTGTTCGCGTCTGCAACGGCCTCCCGAGCAGCTGAGCGTTCGGGGCACGCACCCGCACTTCGAGTCCGCGATCACGCTCGCGCTATCCTCATCATTTTCTCAAATCCCTCATCGTCTCCCTCTCTCTTTTTGTTTCTCTCCGTCTCTGTCTACATTTTCATTCATTCTTGTTACATCCCCAGCCCGCCCGCCGGTTTATACTTTATTTCTTCTTCAGACATGCACGGGCAGCGAGTCGGAAAGAGAGAGAACAGAAGCGTGTAGATATATAACGCGGGATGCCTGCCGTTTGTTCGTACTTATTCCCTCCTCTTTCTGTTCCAGTCCGCTCGCGTCTGAACACGGGCGATCCTGAGCGATGTCTGCGTCGGACGTGCCTCGAGGCGCCTCGAATTCGGCGCAGCGTTTTCCTTCTCGACACAACGTCCCTCTCCCTCCCCCTCGACACGTTGCCCCGACCGTCGTGATGCGTCTGAACACCGCTGCCGTTTTTTTCTCTGCAGCCTCGCGTTCTTCTGCGCGTCGGATGTTGGAATATCCCCTCTTGGCACGCACAGAAGTGGCTGTCTCTGTTGCCTGCTCGCGTCTAATTTCTCGTCGCCCACAGTGCAATCTATCTTCGGCACTACGAGCTGCTATCCTGCTCAATTTACTCAGTCTTAGATGAACGAACCTTTATGGGCTTACTCCCCCCCCCCCCTACAAGTGCTTGCATCTTGTCTGGTATTTTTAAGGTACTTTTCAAAAATGTCGGCATCTCAGAAGAAAGTCTGACAGTTTGACGACTTAGCGAGGTTCAGGTAGAGCCCTTCAGTACTCTAGTAACGCTAGAAAAAGTGCCTGTTTTCCCGCAGCAAAATTACAGAGAAAACAACCGATACTTAGCAACGCTTTGAAAACTAACCTTCCAAAAGGGTGCAAAAGCTTTTCGTAATGTTATGCCTGCATGAGTAGCGCACGTTTTTTTTAGTTTTGTTTAGATGAACTGTTAATGGCTAGCTGCCTATGACGTGCGACTTTGCTCGCACAAGCCCTTCTGAGCTAATCTATTAGTACTACGCGCAGCAGCTGCTTTGTGAGCACAACTGTGGGTACTTGTAAGTGACAGTTATACCTAGCAAACTTTACCGGTTCAAATCAAGGAGCTGCAAGCTTAGGAGAGTAAAGATTGTGCAGGCTAGTGGACTTTTTTCACGGGCGCCATCTGCGCATGCGCACCGGAAACACTTCAACAGCGCCACCTCGATACATTTATGGTGGCTCGTGGCCTCCGAAACCTGTCGGCGCACCCTCTCGGGGGCAATGAGTGCAAAGGAACGCACAAGCTCCCACGTTGGTTCGTTGACCGGAAAACCACCAAATTTGCTTTTGGCTCTCGCCGCAGAGGGCGCTGTACCTGTTGTCAAAAAGGTCGACTCACCAATAAAGCGTATTGTTTCAACCAGCTGCGGAGCAAGGTGGCTTCAGAAAAACTTGACATAGAAATGACCTAAACACTGTATCGATAAATTGAAAATTGACGGAGCAGCTATACCAGAAGAGAGGATATGGAAGGATGATCGTGCACCTCTATCAGCAATGTGCTTAGAGAAACTCGGCCTGGCAGATACTACGGGCTGCAGAGCACTGATTCAGGATTTCACAAGGACGTGACGTGACTGCCACGCTGCTGATTTAGTCACTTACTTTGGTAAGGTGAACGCCGGCTTTAGCAAGCAAAATCCGAGCTATTTCTGCTGTGTCTATCGTTCGTGACGATGACGTCATCAATGTCATGGATACCTTCAGCTAAGCTGAACAAAGGAGATTTTGGCGTAGATAACGAAGGAGACAAGCTTCAACTAGAAGATCTACAAAGCGGAAAAAGAGCAACATTAAATAGCAAAAGGCCACATTAACACTGCTTTACTAAATGTGCTTTGGCAAGCTGCATCTCACCACTGTAGTTTGGCAGTCACGACCACTGAACTTATTCAGGGCGGCAATTTTCCCCTTCGTTTGTTATATCACTGATGACCTCGCCAATTACCCAATTACCGCGACAACGAACCGAGACGGGCTACGCAAAGTTGGCATCACTACAGCTTCCTACTCAAGTGAGTACACACAAGCCTTCCGAGAACCAACAACTCGGGCCGCCGAGCACGGAAGGCCAGCCAGCACCAATGAACCAAACAGCCGGGAAGAGTCGTGCCGAACCAGGAACGAGCCGATTGGGGGAAAAGGAAAAGAATGGCCGCACCAGTTCTTGCTCGATCCGCGCAGGAGAGGAGCGTGCCGCACCATCGATGCGGGTCACGCGGCGCAAGCGCGAGGGGAAGTTGCCGGCTCCTTTTTTTTTCACCCACACTCCCTATTGTTCTTGCGGCTCACACACATCCCCCTTCCACGACGACTCCTTCTCTTGTACGAACACACAAGCGCACATACACCACCGAAGCCCCCCTAATCTAATTTAGCGCCTTGTCTACGGCCGCACATTGCGTGGCCGCGTACGCAAGACAGGAACAGCTTTACCAAACCGCCACCAGCGCACTCTGGCGTTGTCATGTTCCCTCTCCCGCACGCCCGCGCCATTCCTCTTCCCGTGCGAACGGGGCTGCGTGTTACTTGTTTTGCTATTCTAGCTTGCCTGTTTTTCTTTTCTTTCGTATATGTATGTGTTCTTCCGCCTCGCAACCGTTTTCCCCTCTTTTGCTGCTCAGGTTCCTCTCGCAGTGCGCTCATCACCTCACCTTCGTACAACTTCTCTCGCTACTTGTTCGGCAGTGAATTCTGGCTGCTTGCTATAGACTCTTCTGCATTCCAATAGCGTTTTTTTTTCGCACGCTGTCCTCAAATACGCTGCCTCCGGTCTAACCCTTCCCCATTTACCCCTCTTGTACGCACTTGCCACTGGCGCAAATTTTTATTTCCCGCGAGGCTGGCGTCCTTGCCCCTTTCTCTCCAGTTTTCCCTTTCGGTTGCTTACACTCAGTGAGTGTGCTTTTTTCCGTTGCTTTTTCCGCGGTGGCCACGCTAGTCGTGTTTGTCTTTATCATGACACCACAGCGCTGCTGGCCTGCTGCCCGTTTTCTTACGCTTCGCTTCTCCTCGCGCGCCCTCTTTCGGACCCTTTCTCCTTTCGCCCGCACCACTTCTCTTACGTTTGCTTAGGTGTGCGCGCTCGGCAGTTCCCTCGTTTGGGAAACTGCTCTGCTGGCCCCGTAAAATTGAATTTGTGGCTTGCGGACGTCAGGGACCGAGTGGCGGGCTCCTGGGCTGAGCTCTGCTTCGAGGCAAGGGCCGAGAAATAAGAGGATGAAAAAGAAAAGAGACGATTGGGGACGAGATGGCTGGAGGGCGAGGAGATAGAGCACTAGAGAAATGAAACACTTGCCAAACGCGCACGCGGAAAAACATTAAAGGTTGGTTCGTTGCAATAGTACGAAAACAGAAGAGGAATGCTGAGTTTTTGAAAGACAGTGCCAAAGAATATACAACAGGTAGAAAAGGAGACAACGCTAGATAGGCAGGTTAGCCAACGAGAGGGGGAAAGAGAAGACAAACCGTGAGTCATCTATTGGCTAAAGTGTATATCTGCACATTTTAGCATGCATATAGGGGGTTATTTTGACCCCCCACCTTTCCACACATTTTTTTTGCCCAGACCATCGATAAAGTTTTTGTAATTTCTCTACACTGCATCACATCTTTCTCTTTTTATGTGCGCTTGTGTCATCATCTTATTTACCCGAATATCTTGACAAGAGCCACGTCTTTATTGTGATGTTTACGTGCAGAATGCGGTTCATTGCCGATGAAAAGTATCATACGTTTCTTGTTCTCTAGCAGTTTACTGTTTTTTGTTTAGAATTGAACAAGCAGTACATGCCCTAAGTTGGTAAGTATAAACGTTTACTCGGTGTTTACGCGGGAACACCTTCACGAATTGAACAAAATAGAGAAGGTTGAAATCTCGCGAGAGTAAGTGCCGCTGATGACAACCATGCACTTGAAGTGGTAGCTATCGTTTCTTGTCTTATAAGTTCCCTAGTCAGGAAACATTCCTCCGCTGCTATTCAACAACGCGCGTTAATCAACCACTTAACGCACAACATTCATATTACATTACCGGATATTGAATCGTATTAGGACTTGTAGGTATCCGGTGTTTTCACGGCAAAATCACGCCGAAGAGCGTGATTTGACGTGAATCACAAGGAACCATCAGGCTGAATAGCGTTTCGCAAAAATATGCACGCAAAAAATGAACAAAACAAAATTGAAGACGCTTCGCTTCATGCAAAATTGTGGTACGGGCAAGCCAGCTCACATATCTCAAAGAAACGGCCGCTGGATGAAAAAGCGCACGGCCCTTTCATCCAGCGGCCATGTAAAAGGGCCCCTAAACCACCCCGAGTTCAAAGGCGAGACAGTATTGTTTCTTTATCGTTTTCTCTCCTCTTCCTACAAGCACTATTCTTCTCCTCTCCACTCATTTCTTTATAGGACACGTGGAATGCCAGCATTAGGCGTGGAGCCAGTCGGGATTTCGCGCCTTTCCACTGCATGCTGCTACTTCTGCTGGCACAGTCGCAAGCGCAGAATACGAAGCGAAATCAGTTCATCGCGCTCGATAATCATGCGATACAAGGCACATCGTGAATGCGGCTGCATGTTGAACCAAGGTATGCGACCAATGCAGAACATTTAGTTTTCGTGTATCGACCAATCGGAATCCTATGGCAAACTGCTGACGTCACTAATGGTGCCGTCAAAACGCGAAACACCGGGAGTGAACAAAGCACAAGATTTTGTGTTTTTAGAGGCTGTTTAAGGGCCCTTGAGTGAATTAACTTTATTGACGATCCGGCATAAAGGGGGAAGGGGTAGGGGGATTAAAGCGAGACACTAGCGTTCTCGGACGTCCCGGAGCAGCAACCTACTCGCCCTTTAAGTATTTTTAAGGGCCTTTTAAGGGTCCTTAAAGTATTGCACACTTCGAGCTTCCATAAGTTATAGCATACCTGTGTTCTCACTGACGCTTATGCATGTCCTAATAGTGATTACGATATCAAAAATTTCATTGGTCTCGCGTCTACATTCTGAAAGCAACTCGACGATTGGTTCAGCCTTGTAACTTTTATACACGCTAATACTTTCCCTGATCTATTTAATGACAGATTTTACCGCACTTTTTTCCTTTGTACAGTGTAATTTTTCATGAGCCTAGAATACATGCACACAAGCCTTCTTTCACGAAATGTCCTTCGGATTTCATATAAAAGTAAATGATCACGAATTTGCCGGAGTTATTAATAAAGCTCTTACGACCATCACCACAGTTAAATGGCACAAAAAATAACTACGCAATTTTCTACGTGGCGCCCAAGACAGGGACGTTATATTTGTCGTAGATGAGAGAGGAGTCTGTTATAGCTGTTTGAAATTGTGGAATAGTAATTTCACTTACCAGTCCCACCTGTTTACGACTGCGGTGATCGTTCGTGGAGGGAAAACCTGAACTAAACATAGTGAATCAGAACTATATATTTAGGCTGAACTAGTTTTACTTCGTTTTAGTTTTACTTGAGATGGGCTGAAGGGAAGGCTGCTCCGAAGGATTACTGATGTTATCGAGAGTTCAAAAATAAGACATAATAAAATAGACAGAACCGATGGAATAAACGCAGTGGCGATTAACACAGAAAATCCAATACCCATGCGCACAGGTCGAGCGCAATAGCTCAGTAAAATTCTTCTAAAACAGCATCGGGATGTTTAAAGTTTTCTATTTTTATTGCTGCGCGTATATTCACGTGCACATTTGTTACACGGTCGAATGACACTGTTTTAAAAACTAAATTGATGCCAATGAAGAGTTGGTAAAGCTGTCTTCACTTCACTTAGAGTGTTAACGTGGTGAAGCCAACTTGTCACCAGGTTTACCTGTATTTTTTAATGTTCGTTTCTTTTTTTTTGGCTAATTTATAATATAATGATAATAACTACATTAACTTCATTAAATTGTCTTTATTATTATAAGTTTTATTCTCTACGCTATGGACAATCTTCGCAGCAGAGTGGGTGAAAATGTTTTGTTTTTTAAAAAAAAAAGGGAAACACAGTTCAGTCATGTAGAACAAAATGAGTTTCTGGGTGATAAATAAAATTTCTGCAAACGCTGATTTCCTTTCGAGGCCACCCAATCGCGTCGGTTCAGTTATCGAATAGTAATATTATTTGTGGTTCCTCACCCCGAAACAAGGATATGATTATGAGCGACACTGTAGTGGAGGGCTCCGGAAATTTTGAGCATCTAGTGTTCGTTAACGTGTCCTAACGTCGCACAGCACTCGGAACTCAATCACTTCGGCTCCACCGATATGCGACCATCGTAGCCGGGATCGAACACGTCACCTTTGAGTGAGCAGCGGAGCACCATAGCCACTGGTACACCATGGTGGACGGTTCAGTCATTGACGTTCCGTCTGTCATGCATGTGGTGACCGCTCCGAATCGGGGAGGCAGTGGCCACGTTTACTTGAAACAGGTTCGCCAAAACAGACATTTTTTGGAAGAATTGAGCATGCACAAAACAGACGAGAATGAAAGGAGAGAAAGCAAATGGGCGTGAACTCACAACTCAGTTTTTTTTGGCGAAAAAAAAAATATACATACACGTACATAAGCCAAGGCTAGCTCAAGAGCGCGTGTGCGAGATAAAAAAAATTACGCACCTCCACAGTAATTTGAAGACGATATATCTACAACATAAAGCAGAAAGTTCACGCCCGTTTGTCTTCCTTCCTTCCATTTTCGTCTATTGCGTGCATGTGGAATTCTCCCCAATATATATTCGTACCAACTCGCCCAGCTAACACTCACATACAAACTTATTGTGAGCACACTCTCAAGGCTCAATGCTGACCTAAATTATTTTCTTTTGCCCTTGAATTATACGCCAATCCTTGCGACAACGGCTGTATAAACCTCAATTTGCGGCTTTAAGCAGAGATTTTCGAAAGTTGTAGAACAAATTAGTTTGTGAGTAATAGAGTGAAAGTCCTCCATGTCAATGTCTACCGCAACCAATACCTGCAGGTTGGTGAGAACTGAAAGTACTGCTGTGAACGTTTCTTAGATGCCAATGTCGAGGCCTTTCTGGTTAGCTGATTTGATGCTGATACTGGGGCCATAGTAATTGACTGACTGGAATATGGATACAAAAATAAAAAGAAAGCACACACTTTATTTTGTGATTATATTACATTGAACAGGCTGTTTTGTTTGCAAAGCATTGTTGAAAATTGGTAGCACAAATGAATCTAAATCTACAATAATTTTGTTACAATATTTACTATCCTTGCATGTTTTAGCCTCAGTGATTACACTGAATTGATTTTATTAATGAGGGATGTCCTAGAAGTGTGCCAACGTTTTTGTTTTCTTCTTTTTTTTTCAGAAATGAAAACTGATCCCTATTTGACAGCATCTTGGTCATTACGAATTCTAAGCAAGTTCGCAAACAACTTAAGCCCGCATTTCATACAGCCGTCAAACGTGAAGACGATGAATTTTTAAATATTTCTCTAAGCTTCCGCTATTATAAAATCTAAAAAAACGACTTTTTTCCTTTATAATTTAAATCACTCCTCATGAAAATATCTTCGGGAATGTCTTTCACGTGTTCCCACATTATTTATATATATATTTTGGCTCTTTCGGAGCCGATGCACACACGATATCGCAGGAGGTCAGAAATGAACCAGAAAGAATGGATGTTCAAAAAAAAAAAACAGTCGTTGTCAACATGATAAAATATAAACACTAAGCTATCAGATCGGTGCGCGGGTACTGGCTCTACGTAACACTCTCTCAATCTTCTTATCCCGGATTTTACGGCCGACGCGCAAAGCAAAGCTGCTTTTCTCGCATGGCTGCCTCTCGATTCCTCGGGATACATCGAAACTTACCCGGCCCGAGCTTTTCGGTCTTTTGTTATAGTCTGTTGACAACGTAAGCTGCAGAACACAATAACGAAAGACTCGGTGATCCAAGCGGAGGAAATATAGCGATCTCGCTCTCGGGTGATATCTTCGACCATTCTTTCATGCAGCCTTGGTGTTTCATGCTGTAAAATGCTTTCGCGGAATCGATGCTGTATTTATATTTTCTCGAGTTCGGCCAACTTTCCACAGCCTAAGCTAGAGACACATTGCTGTTATGTCAGGGGAGGTTGAGTTATGCTCAGGGGTCATATATTTTATCCACCCCTTCGCATTCTCAAGTTTGGCTGCATGCCGAGTACTCATATCGTCAAAGCAATACCGAGTCAGAGAGAACCGCGTTGACGACAAACTTTCGCCCAACGCTTTTCGAGTCCTGTAGGCATTCCTCTCCCTCCATCCACAGTATTAACACTATAACATTGAAGAGCTCGTTTCCCGAAAATTCTGGCGTCGGCATCGGGGTGGGTGTCAGCGTGGTCATCGTTGGTTGTGAGGGAAAACTCACCTTGTCCATGACCAAAAATTGCAAATGGTACAAATATTTAATAAAAAAATTCGTGGTCAGCGTGAGGATAGAACCCAGACCATTGCGTGGAAGGCAGGTGTTTTACAACACAGTCACACGTTTGCTTGGTAATGCAGCAAAAATAACTTCCTCTGCTTGGAAATGTAGGGAAAATAATTTTTGTTTCACAACCACACGCGTCCTGTATAGAGACTTCAAAACGGAACCTTTAATATCCGAGTAATATCACGTGGTGCACGCTTACATTACCATCGTGCGTCAGAACACGTGATTATCATAACTAGCTCGTGGTTTAAGGCTAGCCACCCATTGCAAACTAGTACACGTTACTGCGCGTATTCCCTTATAGGACCACGTAGTGGGTGCCCAGCAACTTGGGAAACATTTCACGCTCATAACTGCTCGTGGTTTAAGGCATGCTACCTATTACACAAAAAGCAGCCTCATGCGAAAGCTTCACTGACACAAGCCACTTTCGAATGAATCGATTACATTGTAGTAATCAGCAATTTAAACTTCTCGATTAACATGACACAATCAAAAGTATACACTGAGTTGTTGAAGTACGCGCTAGGGACAGGATATTGCTATGGCGTCCAACTTCTTAAAAGTATACATTTTTTTTTTGTACAGCAGTGGCATTAGGTGTCTCTTCCGCGTTTTCTCGTCCGTTACTAAAAACGTTTTCGGTTTCCCCGCCATGGCAGTCTAGTGGCTAAGGTACTCGGCTGCTGACCCACCGGTCGTGGGATCGAATCCCGGCTGCGGTGGCTGCATTTCCGATGGAGGCGAAAATGTTGTAGGCCCGTGTGTTAAAATTTGGGTGCACGTTAAAGAACCCCGGGTGGTCGAAATTTCCGGAGCTCTCCACTACGGCGTCTCTCATAATCATATGGCGGTTTTGGGACGTTAAACCCCCCATATCAATCAATTCAAAACTTTTTCGGTCCAGTACACGACCATGTATGGGGAAATCGCTTACCAGTCACGAGTTCGCTGCATGCTAAGCGAACTCGTGATGCACTTAGCACTAGATCGCACGCTTAAGTGTGCGATCGAGTGCTTAGTGCATATCAATATGTTAAACGCATGGTGCGTACGTTCTGTACCTATATCCAGAACTTTTCTTGCTCTTGACATGGCGGTGATTATCCCCTTCCGTTTATTTGTAGCCCCCGCGGTGCGCAGTTTGAATCAACAAAAGCTCGCGAAGAATACGCCACGAAGCTGCGGCGACGTCCGGAGAAATAATGCAATGCCCGTGTCCCGAGATAATGAATGCGTCCAACATGTCCATATCACTGGAAATCGCCAAATAACTTTTACAAGCAGTGACCTTGCAGCCGTCGGTGAGGCAGAGCTGGCTGTACCCATTTCCGTGCTCTTATCACGAGGAACGCAACTTGTTTCCGGCAAGTGCCATGAGATAAACTGAACCTTAAAACAACAATCGTTAGATCGTATACCTAACGCCTCCAAAAAAAGTTCAAAGAATCCATAGAGCCGTCTATGCAGTCTCCCTCTTTCATTGTGGTCTCGCCCCGCATCTGATGCAGCGCTCCCGACAGCGATAATGCTGGACTGTTTTAGGTGAGTGTATACATACAAAAGGTACACGACGCAGGAGGGGCCATTGAACTCGCGCATAAATAAGGGATCAATTGAACGCAGACCACGTAAACTGCGGATGATCTCGCGGAACGGGAACGGCGGTCGTGAGCCCCCTTCACTCGTTCGAGACATATGTTGTTGTTCCCATCTGACTCACCGCAGCAAGGCAAATATTGACGGAAACACCGTTCCGGTTTCGCTCGTCTCGGAATAGGCGCCTTCAGCGTGGCTCACGATAGCTGGCATAAAATGAAAGTTTGGAAACGAGTACGGCTGACGAGAAAAGCTTAACTGACGACAGTTTTGTGCTGACTGTGTACGTTAAATAATTTATGCGAAGTCTTGCAAAAGACTTGATGACTTTCGCGTGGGTGTCACCTACACCCATCCAACCAGGTACCCATCGAAACACAAACACCACACACACACGCACTCACACTTTTGTGAGGTCACAGGCAATGTGCCAGTTTACGAAGATGGTGAACTGTGTATGACGTTTGTATTATACTGCAATACATCGGCAAACAACTACAAATATTTTCCCTCATTTAGCCTCGGCTTTTTCGGCGCCCCTTCAACTATTACCACAATAAAACATGCGCATCCTCACAGTAAGCTTATGCCTGCCACTTAAATTTGTAGCTGTTTTCTGTCATTCACTCTATTCCTTCGGACATGAGGTCCATGCGTGTCAGACGACAAAGGAGAGAGCAGCGGGGCCAGACGCGTTTTACGAAGCCGGGGTTGTCGGGACGAAGACTGCCGAGGTCGTAAGAGTCTGGCTACACGAAGTGAGAAGGTGGCGAGCGCGTTTCAGAGAGAACGGGAACTAAGGACCCGGCCACTTGGTATGCCACTGCCGCGCCAGACTGTTTTCCCCGGGGACTGCTTAATAAGGCGTCTGCAAAAGTGTTCGGAGGCCACCGCCTTTAAATGGGGAGCAGCCTAAGAAAAGCGGGGATTAGTGGACCGAGGGGTAGTGGCGCTGTACCTTCACAAGCACGCACCTCCGCGCGTCGCGCGTCCATCGTACGTGAATAGCTCGAACGCTGATGCCACCGCACAGCTCTGCCCGGGACGCTCCCCGTTCCCCATTAGCCCAGCAAAGGATGCAGCCCTAGCCGGGAGTGATTTGGCGCACCGCGGCTGGCCCCCTCTATTTCCGTCGTTTGAATTATTTAGCTCGGCCAGCGCGGCGGCCCTCACTTCCGACCCTCCTCTCTTCCTGACACCCCTACTCCCCATACAGTTGCTCGCAGCAAAGTGTTTGCTATGAACCACGAACGCACGCGACAGCAGCCTTGTCTTTTTCGAAGCAGCGGCGACTCTAAGGAGACAAGGCTTCTGCGTGTTTGTATTTGCGTGTATGCCCGGTCTAGCCACATCCCGTCCTAAGTTACGCAAAAGCCTGGCGAAGATCATGTTTCCGATTCTATTTGCTCTTTCTTGACAGCATTCAATTCACAATGAATACTAGAAAAAACCTATTAATATTTAAAAAGAAGTATGTCTTCGAAGACGCATTGATCGAATCTGCATGTCAGCTAAGAAACGCCGTAAAAAAAATGAACAGACATAACACAACGTGATTGCAGTGGCCCTTACGTGCAACAAATACACCTGCGTCAATCATCATTGCGCAGAGCGGGCGAACACCTATGGTTACTTATTCATTACAAATCGATGTTATTCAATCACGCCAATAGCGCTGCATGCAGCCTATGCCATGGGCTTCTCGCGTGCTCCGCAAGACGTAGTACATTGTACATGCGCTATGGCAGCCACTTTGTCTGTGCCGATGGACGGCGTTGGTGTTGGCTGCTTGAACGCACGCGACAACTTGGGCTGCAGGTCATCTTGAATCAGCTAAAACTGCGCAGCCAGTTATTTATTGACTTCTCTGTCTCCCTTTCTTTCCCTGTCTCTTCGAGCTACCAACACGCGTTCAACAATTCCATCCTTGGCAACAGTACACAATTTCTGCTTCGAGCATTAAGCGACCACCCGTGAAACCCTAGACTGTGTGTGTGTGTGTTATGAAATGTGCCTCTTTCTCTCTCTCTCTTGTTATTTTCCTCCTAAGTTTCGCGTAACACACTTAATGTAGTCTAGTTAACCTCCCTACCGTTCCTACATTCCTTCTCTCTCTATTCGCTTAGTTGTGAGGCTTGCCTTTGATTTGCATGAAAGTTGCAGTTTAATATGCTGCCTGGCGTCAGGTTTCATCTCAGTGTTGTAACTAGTTTTCGCCTACTCGCCGTACTAATAATGACCGTGTGCTGCTTGCTGAAAAACAGCTGAATTTCGCTTCTGTTCATTCTTTGTTTCTTCCTATTATTTTATTTGTGTTCCTAATTCCTCTTACTTCAAGAGCTCGAGGCGTTTGCGCTTCCGCTAGTAACAGTCGGCAGCCTGACCCATTCCTTGTGCTTATTATTCTTTATAACTATCCTCGAATTCGGGCTAAACTGTAGTAGGCATCTCGTGTACATCGTTATGCGCGTTTCTATATGTATAGCGCATCCAAGACGGGACAAAGTGAGTGACACATAAACATGTGCATGCGTGTTGATGTGTCATTCACTGTGTACCGTATTGGATGCCCTGCACATTTGGAAGCTAAGAATCACGAACAAGTCCGCTGCGCAATTTGAGTCATTATGTACGTTATTCAATATGCACGTTTAATGTACACTCGTGGCCCACCACGGTGGTCTAGTGGCTAAGGTACTCGGCTGCTGACCCGCAGCTCGCGGGATCAAATTTCGGCTGCGGCGGCTGCATTTTCGATTGAGGCGAAAACGCTGTTGGCCCGTGTGCCCAGATTAGGCAGCACGTTAAAAAACCCTAGGTAGTTAAAATTTCTGGAGCCCTCCACTACGGCGTCTCTCGTAATCATATGGTGGCTTCGGGACGTTAAACCCCAGATATCAATCAATCAATACGCTCTCGGGATAATTGTTAGGCAAAGTCAGCCAATCTCACCGCAGTGGTTGACACGACCATCTCAACACTTGCGTACGTGTTGGAATAGGAAAGTGAAGTCATACCATTCAGTAACGTTTGCGTTATCTCGCAATTATGCTAGTTAAAGCTAACTCATGAGTATACTGCTATGCGCGTCAGTACGAACAACTATGAATTGCCCTCGGGCGCAATAATCAACTGCTATTTGAACTGGTGGTGTCCGAAAAAAGAAACACTAGGGGAAAAAGAAACAGAGAGAGAAAAGGCAGGAGGTTAACCAGAAAATTTCCAGTTGGCTAACCTACACTTGGGAGTTAGAGAAGGGGGATAGAAAGATGAGAAAAAGAGAAGAGAGAGTCAGTACTAGTTGTATCCGCACAAGGGGCAGTTATTATGATGCGTAGGTCGAGGTACTAGAAAGCAAAGGTATACCATGCATGCACGGTGGCCAGCATGCATTGATTTCAGACACTATGTAACTCAATCAAAATTTTCCCCATCACGTTTTCTTATTCTCGTCGGCAGCGTGCAATGTGCATGACATCGCCGTTCAGGTCATGCCTCGTTTTAATTGCCATTTTCGTATACCTTTCGCAGTCTTTATTACAGGGGATTGCAATGTGGACACCTCGCTTCTCGCTATACGAAACGCAGAGCGCACCTCCATCCCACCTCTGCTGCACGGAATTCCTTTCTACTTGCTCTATTTTCATTACGGCGTATTAAGAAAAAAAGTTACACTCTTTATTAGGAAAAACAGAAATTTTTGCCGGCGTATACATATGTTAACTGAGTTGCACGAAAAAATTGAAGTACAAGAGGAAGACACCTGGCACATATCGCTGGCATGCTACACTCTATAGGGATGGGGAACGGGCCTGAAAGATTTCAGTAGAGAGGAAAGAAAAAAAAAAGTTGTGTCCAAGTGAACCTAACAAAACTATTTACAATTAGGGTATCAGGTAAATCAAGGCTTTCCTATGTGAGACATTGCGTCATTAGAGCAATCTGGCAAGGCCAATTTTGGATAGGTAATTCATTATTGACAGTAGGACACGACACCGTAGTAAATTTTACTCGCTGTGTATTCGTGATTGCACCCCCCCCCCCTCCACCATGAACTTTTCCCTGATTTAAACCCCCTACCACAGCCGCTGGATGAGAATTGCACACGTCCGCTTTCTCATACAGCGGCTGTGCCACTACACTGCACACTGCAGTATTCTGAAACGAGCTGCACCTTCGCACGATTGAACTGCATTTCACATGACCCCAAGAAGCAAAATGAAGCGAGCAGCCGCGTCTTTTTTATATAGCATGTACTACCAGGCTGCATCCTTTGTATGTGGTTCTTTTTTTTTTTCAACGCGTGTGCAAAAGCACGCTGTGGCGATGCACGTTGTCTCCTCCAAAGTATACGGAAACGCCGCGTGTGGGAGCAAAGTAGTCGTCGTCCAAAACACAGACGCACCTCTCGCGCGAGACAGAGGCATGGGCGCATGCGGCACGATCCCAGTCGGCTGCGCTCTGCGGCTACCAACGCGTGCATACTACGCGGTGTATTGGAAATCGAAAGAGCCGTGCTTCTTTTTCTTCTTCCCCTCGAGTCCCCTTTTCCCGTCGGGTGGCCGCCGGAGACAGCCACCGACCCGCTTGCGTGAGCGTTCGAGAGGGTGAGTCGAGGTGGGGTGTATTTATAGACACGTGATTCGGCTGCCGCACGGACGCATCGCCGCGTACCACGTACTGCTTGCCGCGGTGCGCGCGGGTTCCCAGAGAAGGCCGTCCTCTGTGTTGCTTGTCGGTCGCGCAGCGGACGTCTTTGTGTGTGTGTGTGTGTGTGTGTGTGTGTGTGTGTGTGTGTGTGTGTGTGTGTGTGTGTGTGTGTGTGTGTGTGTGTGTGTGTGTGTGTGCGTGTGTGTGTGGGGGGGGGGAGGGTGGTACTGCTCATTTCTAGCCTTCTCGGGTTCCACAGTGAAAAAATCTGAAGAGCGGAACACTCAGTGGTCTGTGAACACCTTTAACTGTGTTTCGCTGTGGTAACTGTTCAGCTACTAATGACTTGCTTGCTTGTTCATGGTAGACTACAAGTTGGCCATGCACTGTGCAATTGTTATTGCTACGCATTACATGCTCGGTATCCGTGTATAGGTATAGCCCGAAGTTTGATTGATTTTTAAATGCTTATGTAGTTCACAGAGAGACAGAGAGAGAGATGTGATGAGCAAAGGTAGGGAGGTTAACCGGAAAATAAATATCTGGTCGGCTACCCTGCACTAGGCAAAGGGTTAAGGGAGACCAAAAAGTTCAGAATTTTTATGATTTCCAAAGGGTTAGAGTAATCTCAAGAATGAGCGAGCTAGGTGTTCATTCTCTTGTCTCAAATTATGGAAATTTTTCGAGGTCCCCTTTGAATAGGAAACCGTAAAACGTATGATTAGTTTTACTGAAGCAATCTTGTTTTCCAGGCCTTGCCCCGCCGCGGTGGTCTAGTGGCTAAGGTACTCGGCTGCTGACCCGCAGGGTGCGGGTTGGAATCCCGGCTGCGGCGGCTGCATTTCCGATGGAGGCGGAAATGTTGTAGGCCCGTGTGCTCAAACTTGGGTGCACGCGAAAGAACCCCAGGTGGTCAAAATTTCCGGAGCCCTCCACTAAAGCGTCTCTCATAATCATATGGTGGTTTTGGGACGTTAAACCACACATATCAATTGTTTTTCAGGCCTTAATCGAGGGGTATGAAATCTGACGCCCCAGTCACGCTATTCGCCTGTAGCCTACTGCTTGAGGTCGCTCAATGAGCCTTTCATTCAACAGTTGTTCATCAAACCCTGAAAGTGTACGCCTTATGAACAGTTTTTTCGTGTATCTCAACGGCGAATATAAATGCGTCAGTTACGCTGTGTGGTCAACAGAAAACATGAAGACGTCTGTTGATTTAAAGTATGGCACATTAGTAGCCCAAATCACTGATCTAGCCACAATTCAATAGTAACAGGAATAACAAGTTTTTGCATACAGTGAAATAATCATTGGTGAAGGCCGCAGGCATGTGTATCTTCCCATCAGTAGTGCATGGGCAGGAAAATTATCATTACTTGATGTGCAACCAGAAACACGTCATAAAATATATCCAGCCAATAAAATAACGAACACGAAAAACGAAGAAGGAGACAGGAAAGCGGCTTGTTTCGTGTGTTCGTAATTTTATTGGCTGGATATTTTTTTTTAGGATGCAATGCACCAACTAGCCAAATAGCGAGCGTTATCAGAAACACGCATATTCAGAGGACACGGAACAAACAGAAACGGAGCCGTTTGACAAGTAGCTGCGCCCGAGAGGCCTGCTGCGATTGCTTTCAGGTGCAGAGAACAGGGAGATGAAGATTCGAAAAAGGAAGAAAGAAATAACTGAATGACAGAAAGTGTGCAGAGGCGCATCAAATATCTAACTCTGTTGTGTAAACAAGAAAAGAGTTTGATATACGGAAAATAGGAAGGCACGTTTTTGGTGCAAAAACACAAACTTACGCCGCATCATACTGATGAAAAGTGTCTATTCAGCCTCAAGCAAAGTTATTATTCCGTGTTCAGGGCGTCCAAAGCACCAGGCATAACGTGTGCTACAGAGGCCAATTTTTGACCATGTTGTTTTTGTTATAAAAGACTATGGCCCGTATTCACAAACCAACCTCGACCTTACCTCACATTATCCTCAACTTCCTGTGCTCCTTACATGCGAGTGTTGAAGATTGGGCGAGTTGGTTCGTCGAACTTGAACTGGTATAACGCATTACGGGGAAGAAGAAACGGCCGAGCAGACCGACACAAAAGGACAGAGCGCTCTGTCCTTTTGTGTCGGTCTGCTCGGCCGTTTCTTCTTCCCCGTAATGCGTTATACCAGTTCAAGTACTCCCTACATGCGTTATAAAAGCACAAAAATGATAACAGGGCAAAAGATAAGGACAAGACTGGTTCGTGAATACTGGTCCAATTTGTTTATCATGCGCAATAAAGGTTTAAAACCGATAAGAAAATCTCGAAGAAAGAATGAGGTTGGTTTGTGAATAAGGGCCTATTTCTGATTACGCAGGCTCGCCTCTAATGATTTCGCTACCACCACTCCCCAAACAGCTATATCATGCGAACTGCTTTTCGCATATAGACTGTGCAGATTTCAAAGAAGCACGGTTCGATTATGTGCTTCTAGATGTCCCGGCCGCAGATTCTCGCCCTCATTTTTCTGCAATAGACTTATATGGCATTTTTTTCAGTCCTATAGAGAAGCGCGTCTGCAAACAGCAGGGTAGACGTATCAGTGTTGCCCTTCATGAGAAAGAGATGGGTCTCGCCTTACGAATTTTCGTAGGCTGTCATTTAGTATAATTCTGACCTGATTGTACACCGATAAATTTGACTTTTGGTGTCCAGTCAGTGAAGAGCCCCTCAGTCAGAAGCACAATGAATCGGCCTAATGAACTGAGTTAAGTGGGTCTGGAATGCTATATCGCACGCCATATCTGTTTTGTGTACAGCCATTGCGCAGGCTTTTTATGTGGTATCAGCGGGAGCTGTAGTCTGCCCTGGATATATCTTTTCATGAACGCGCTATATTTTTGCTAATTTTGCTTGTTTGTCTCGAAGGCATCGGTAAAATACTAGTTAGACGAAGATACAGTATATCAGAAACAAGCCTCTGTGAGATGCTCCAATAAGCTTGTTGTGAGATGCTCTAACAAAATTTTCCAGTGAGATTGATTCGCTAGTCAGAAATATTCCATGCTTGTTAGTCTGCAAATGCTGAATAAAAGCAGCCAAAATGGCGGTCATGGCACATTATAAAAACATACTGCATTACAACATGACATGCATATACGTATTTATAGAATAGATTTGGATGAGAAGGTAAAGCTGGTTGAAGTGAAGCAATATATTTTAGAATTAGGAACCTGACATTCCTGCAGGTCAACACAGTAGTGACTAACGATAAAAGATAGCCTGTTGGGTCACGTGTTTGACCCTTCCATCTCGTCTACTTCTTCCTACTAAATCCAAACGTAATGATCCTGATGGAGATGATAATAAAGTAGTTGCTGATTATCATCTTTACATACATGCCCATAGGCACGTGTACTAAGGGTGGGAGGGGCCTTCTGTCCTACCCTGATTATATTAGGGGAGAGGAGGCAAATCTGGCTCATCATCATCATCATCATCATCATCGTCGTCGTCGTCATCATCATCATGATCCTGACTATGTTAGCTGCAAGACAAAAGCCTCTCCCAGGATCCAGAAGTCAAGTCGGTCCTGTGCTTGCTGCTGCCACTTTACATCCGGAAACTTCTTAATCTCATCTGCCCACCCAACTTTCTGTCTCCCGCTAACCCGCTTGCCTTCTCTGAGAATCCAGTCAGTAACCCTTAATGACCAGCGGTTATACTGCGTACGCGATACATGTCCGGCCAATGTCCATTTCTTATTCTGTTTTTTTCATCATCATCATCATCATCATCATCATCATCATCATAATCATCAGCCTGACTACGTCCACTGCAGGACAAAGGCCTCTCCCATGTTCCGCCAGTTAACCCGGTTTTTAGTTTTTTTAGTTAAATGTATATAAGGAGAGGTTGGCGCCAATGCGTGGCGCCAGCTACTCCTCTTGACTTCATCTATGATATCCTTAACCCCAGTTTGTTTCGTAATCCACTCTGCTCTCTTCTTGTCTCTTAAGGTGACACCTATAGCATTTTACTTTCCCTCACTCAATGGGTCGTCCTCAATTTAAGCTGAAACCTTTTTGTAAGCCTTCAGGTTTCTGCTCCATAGGTTAAGTACCGACAAAATGCAGCTGTTATATACTTTTCTCTTGAGGGATAGTGGCAATCTACCAGTCATAATTTGAGAGTGCTTGCCAAATGTGCTCCATCCCATTCTTATTCTTCTAGTTACTTCACTGTCGTGATTAAGATCCACGGTTATTACTTGTCCCAAGTCGACGTCTTTTACAACTTCAAGTGCACTATTACCTATCTCGACGCACTGTTTTCTTCCGAGGTTGTTGTACATTACTTTTGTTTTCTGCAGATTCATTTTAAGACCTACGTTTCTGCTCTTCTCATATAACTCAGTAGTCTGCCTTATACCCTTTACTCAAACATTTTTCATAATTTTTCAAACTGCAGTGTCATGGCCGGGAAGGTATTTGATGGTAATGACCAAGTTTACGCAACTTAATATTGCATAAACTGTTTACGACCCATCCCTACTTCAGAGAGGTAGATACAAAAGGAAGGCCATCTGTGAGAAGTATGACTTGCGTAGCTTCTTATCTATCAGACTCAATCTATGTGAGTAAAATTTGCCTTTATCCCCCCCCCCCCCCCAAATATAATGCAGAAACCCTAGGCCGATATGTCAAAGCGGAGTCGAGAGTAGGCAACGAAAGGACAACGCGCATTGAAGGAAAATGTAATTTTGACCTTGCTGATATATAATAACTATGATGAATACATGATGCCCGCTGTAGGAAAAGACGACTATACGTGCACCCAATGCGCAGTAAACGAGGGTATACGTTGCTGCATTCACTAGCCCAATCGCAATGGAGCCGCCAGGGCCGGAATGGAACCCTCAGTCTTTTACTACAACGCGACCTTCGCACAACCTATTACAATGTCAAGCGCTCGTGGAATTGCTATATGGTGAAGTAGATTGTAGCTGCTAGCATTACAGTGGTCGCTCGTGCAGAAAAGAGCGTTGTAGTGCCAGCATGCAACGTTATTTTTCCTCCAGGATGCATCGTTACTCGATTTCCTGAGATACGATTGAAACGCTGCGGGTTCAAGTAACTCTAACATTGCTTGCGATGTGACATGCTCAGGAAGGACCGTCTTTGATTAAATGCTGAGCGTGTTTAAGAGCGCACCTCGTGTCTGCTGAGCGAGTCGGGCCACTTCGCGAGGCAACCGAAACGGGACGTGGCAAAGATTGCCATGGGCTGGCATGCATGCCTAGTCTCGTCGAGGATCCTTAGAGACTGCCGCGTCATCTGTGTGTCAGTTCAGTCGGGGATATCGCAGCTTCGCAAACAGGGTGATCCTTAGAGCACGTGACAGAATATCCGCGCGTTAAAGTAAGTGCGTTCGTGATCATTCGATTTACCGAATTTAACAGGAAACACCCTTCGCAAGGGAAAATGCGCTCACTCTTGACTCACTTCAGGTGGTTCAGAATAAGGGTAGCAAAAAGTTATAGCAGCAAAACTATTACCATGTTTTAGCTACGTGTGTCCATTGTCTCTAACCGAAATTTGTTAATATAATAAACGTCATGGGCTTGCATGAAGAGGTGTCAACTACATTGGTTAGCAACAGCATGTTTTATACATGCGCTGCAAATTGAAGATAGGCGAATATTAGCTGATCATTTGTTTTGTGCTTATTCAATACTTTCATCAACCACAATAGTCTGCTGATAATGGGGACACTCAAGATGACGTTGATAACGTTAACATTTAGGAAGAATGTATCAGGCTGCACATATGAAAGAACAAGCCAGTAATTTTTAACGAAAGAGGAGGAATAACTTAAAGAGAATAAAAATATTGTATTTAAATAAAAGTTGCTGCGAAACTTGCCTACCATATGGTTGTGATTCAGAGCGTTTATTAACGTTCTTTTAGCCCGGTTCGACGTCGCGCTTTGAATCAGGGCCATTCCGGTTGCACTAGATCAAGGCAGATTGCAAGAACAACCGCGTATTCATATTTCATTGCCGGTTGAAAAAGCCCTACGTAAGAGTGCTTTCCTAGCTACAAAGGTTTGTATACTCTACTTTGCAACCGTATGACAATTAGCTCTACCTAAGATATCCGTTAACTCGTATATCTCCCGCCGCTCGGGCGTCATGTATTCTGCAAGGTGATACGGAGAGGCTATATCTTACACTGGGTCACTTATGAGCAAACAAGCAAAAGGAATCCTGGAAGCTCCGGCAATTCCTTTTTCGTTGAGCGTGATGATTGCGACATGCTGCTACAGGTCTCACAGCGTATACATCCGGCTTATAAAGGGCCTATAGAAATTGTGTCGTACTTTTGTCGACGTTTCATTGCTTACTGATCATCTAACCTAATGAAGTAGCAGATGTGTTGCGTATTAAGCTATCATCAAGAAGAATGACGCAACGCACACATTTTAAGAGCTTACCAATATCTACAAGAAGGGCTCATTTCCTTGCGGATAAAATTAACTGCCTTTCACTAGAACTATAATGAAGTTATATCGATCAGTAGTTTTTCCGACATGTTAAGGTTCATCATGTACTTTCATCATTGTCAAGCCGTTCTCTGCGTTGAAACTGAGGGGTGAGAGATATTACCCATATGAGTGGCTGTGGCACACATGCGCCTATATATATACTCACAGGGAGCGACATATATATTCAGTGAATTTCAAAGAGGCTTGCCTGGCTGAACGCAGAGGACGACCGCACATAATGTGGAAACCATGGAAGAAAAGATGCTCACAGTAGGTGATCATATTGCTAAAGATGTCGGTCTGGTGCCGTTTTTGACGACATTTAGATTTTAGCCAAAGCAAGACGCTCTCGTAGCGTCGTCATAAATAGGCAGGTTAACGGGTTCTTAACATTTTAAAGGCAGATAAAAGCGGATTGGTAGAATAGCTTGATTCTTCTTTTTTCATCATCCATTGCGTCACGTTGCATGTGAAACCATGCAACGCCTTTAATTTCATGACGCAAATAAATGCGTTTACAATGATGCAATGCTATGGTTTGGCGGCAGTCAAGCCCTCTTACGGCCCTTTCTAAGCAGCCATATAGTCTTCAGAGGCAAGATATTTCTGAAAGAAAAAGTTGGGAACAAGAAACGTATGTAGACTTGACGCCCCTGTAAAGTGGCTACACGATAGCCCTAGAACAGCCATGAATATAATTCATCGGTTTTGTTCAGACAATTCCAAAGACTCTCAAACAAGATATACACACTGCTACAAAATCGTGATGAATGACCACCGCAGCTTTTATGGGAATATCGGATGTTCACCCTCGGCATTAAAAGTGTAATACACGGGGTGAAGATAACAATGCTCGCAGGAAGCTGAAGACTTAAAATGCTGAGCAGTGGTAGAACGCAGAGTGTCGCTACGCCTTGAATAGTTCACTGGCTGAAAGCAAAGTTCACTACAGCTGCATTCCTTGTTCTACTGCAGTTCGCCATTTCAAAAATGTGCGGGCCGGGTAGACTTAAAATCGGACTGGTATCTCATTCTTCGTTGCTAAATATATGGCAAAACTCATTCGCAGCCATATTAGCTATAGCCCTGGCAAATTGACAGTATAAAATACTGTTTAAACCTAAGTCTTGAAGAAGCCTGCCGTAGGGTGTGCATTTGTAATGACACATGGTTCCCTGTAGATGTGCATTTCCATTTCAATCTCGGTTTTCCAAACCAACACAGTTGGTTTGGTTTCTCGTCAAACAGACGTCACTTTCAGGAGTTTGGGCGGACAATTTTTGAGGGTCGCAACGCTTTCTTGAGCCATTCGAGTTGTTACAAATAAGACGAGGAAGGCAATGCGTATACTGGACAAGGGGACCAAAGAGAGATTGTCGGGTTTTGAAACATTTATTGCTGGCTTTCCCGAGCTACCACAAGCGTTTCCTGGTTGATTGTTGTGCCAGGGTGGCCTAAGCAGACCACCTCGTTCTAGAAATTAAATATCACGAGACTTCTAACCGATATGTTCTTCCCCTTTTCCACAGACCTGCAAAGGATGCATGCGCGGTTCTATACCCGGTCGCTCACTCCCACGGAACAGATGACACGGACGTGATGCCAGTTCATGGAAGATGCCTGGTATCGACGACTGTGGAACCCGTAGACGCCACACATCCTCCACAGCCTGACCCGTCCATCAGTAAGGGTGTCCCGAGTCATCTCGGTCGTCGCCTCTCAGATGGTTGAGCCGCCCTTGTTGTCCCTTACTGGGCGTCAGCTGGGCTTTGCTCTGAGCCTTCACAGCGTGCTCAGACGTGTGCGTAAAAGCGCGGTGGTCTTTTGAAGTGTGCAAAGCCAAAACAGTCTTTATGTATTAGCTATTAATTTGAAGATTCTCCCATTATTATTTTATTTTATTTATAGGACTAGCGAGTGTGAAGTGCGCACAGAGAGGGCCATCAAAGTTGAGAACCGTTAAGAAAGATCAACACAGCCTTATATACCATCAGGTGCTTGTTATGGCTGCTCTAATAATATTTCAGAAAGCTGCAAATGTACTAGTCCACCAAATATTCTTACTTTGTATTTCTATCCTATTACGCCTTAATGTAGGCTTTGAATTGTGTGGACCATATGTGGATAGAATACCTTGTCGTAGAAATATACCATGTGTACACTATATGTGGATAGCATTCATCTGCTCTTCAATTCATTCATAATTTAAAACCGTAGGCTTGTTTTTCAGCTTGCATGGTAATGCCCTCATGACGATATATATGGCGCCCTTCAACGTAACTTCATAGTCTTTCTGTAGCGTTTGTGTTACAGATGTTGAGAGACTTCAGAGAGAGGCCTGACTACAGTGTAGCAGATGTGACACTCAGGTCACTTATCGTTACTTGATGCTCATTTGCGTGACTGTATGTATATGGTGTTCATAGCAAACCACGCAAAGGTATTTCATAAAGTGTGAATGTCTTAATGTCACATCATTACTAAATCTTGACTCGTAATATACTACATGACCATACACCATTGTTTGAACATGATGACGAGTAGTGATCATACTTACAATGTCGAACTTTGTAATTACAACCCAGTACAAAGGAACAGACGTAATGTTTCAGATGGAATTCCTATACTATTCCTGCGTTAGGCAACATGTTAGGAAGAAACCTTCTTAGTATATCAGTTTCCACACTAGTCAAAGTAACTCAAAGTTATTGACGTGTTTAAAAAGATATTTGCAAATTAGTGGCTACATACAGTCGTTCTGTAAAACAGGTGAAGCACCATAGCCCCTCCCCCTCCTACTGCAAACGCCACAACCTTATCAAGCTACATACAGAAAGAGCCTGTTCAGTCTCTTTCTATACGCCGCCCGGATGTGGTGACAAACCTCTTGAACCAATTATAAAGCTATATGCTGAAAGGGCAAACCACCAGTGAAAGATGATTGCAGTCACGAGTACTCTAAGGAAGCATTCATTCACAGTCGTATAAGCATTGTTTGTCTCGTTTTTTTTAACTGTTGCCATATCCAGGCAAAACATGGTTACGTCAATATGAACAAAAAAGCGTTCTACAGGAATCTTCCACAGGACATGTGAATGCTACATTTGCAGTCAGTATCTATGCATGTTGCTGCTCTAGTTTCTTACGCTCAAACTTAGCCCACTGTTACACTTGCACAAACACAACTGACTTCAAAGAAACGTACAATATAGACATTTGCCATAGCTACGTAGATCAGTTACAGCATTAAAAACTATGCAGTATATTTGCCTCATTACGCATTTGCAACTTCTAGGTGGCACAGCACAGGTGAAGAGCGTTGCTCATGCTGCCACTGCAGTCACTGCATTTATTCTCACTGAGAGGGCAAAATAATGCGATTTAAGGATTCATTCTCACGTAAGCGTATTAGTGTTGTTGCCTTCTACTTTTTTTTTCAAGTATGCGCCGACTTGTCCAGTGACAGCCGTTAGAAACGCGAAATGAAAGAGCGAACACTCCTTAGAACAGAGCTTGAAGCTACCAAAGACAACTGATACATCGAGGAAATAGTGATAAATAGAGCCACTCACCTGGACAGCGAGAAAGCTCCCGTCTGGAACCGCCGGCCGCTTTCTGAGGCGCGTTCGAGCGGCGTTCGTGCACGGCTGGCCTAGCTCCGAGGAAGCGCTTTCAGAGGGAATTTCGGGAAGACAAGAGGAAGGGCGAAGCACAGTGCCTTCTCGCTCTTTGTTCTCAGTTTCCTCAAGACACCGTGCACTCTCCATACGTCTACCTCCTCCCCACTTTTCACCCCTCCCACGCTTCCAACCTTCTCAAATGTACCACTTTCCTACATCTCTCTGCTTTCGGTTCCTCTGCTTGTCGCCTGCAATTTCGTCCCCAGGAAAAAAAACGGGGAAAGATTTCACCGGAGAAAGGGGAATGGCGGGAGAAGTGCGCGCGTCACGAGTCGTCCCCAATGGGGAGAGCCAATAGGGAGCTTCCCGGGCGCAGGTGAGGGAGAGACGCGACGCTATTGGTCCGCCGGGGGCGCTCACCTGCTCCTGTCCCCGCCAGTGGGGAGCCCGACCGCGCCCTTTCTCGCGCGCAGCCTCGTCTCATTCCCCCCTTCCCTATTCTGTTGCGCGTTTTTCTCCCTCCTGAGCGCAAGAGTACGCGCGCTTTTGCGGCGGCCTTCTTCTCTAGAGCGCGCGCGAAAATTTTGGCGCCATCGGAGGAGGCGGGGTTGCAACGCGCACGCGGTGGTGGTACGAGGGTTACGTCCAAGAAAGAAAGAATAACTGCTCAATGAAGGCAACGTGAGCCAATTCAAGGAGGATGGAGGCAAAACGGCGGAGGGCAGACACCACCGACAAAACGCCAGCGGGCCTTCCTCGGTCGGGGATGAGGCAAAGATCATACGAAAGGCGCTAGCAACGGCAAGCGTAAAAAAAGACGAGATACGTCGGAGATAGAAGAGCCGAAGAAGAGACAAAGTACGACTGTCATGGCTGCTTGTCGATAGAGGAATGTAGTGGTTCTCACAATGGCGGCGCCACGCGAGTGGCCTGAAATTGACAGGAACAGTATTTTTTCTCTAAGAACAGTGAAATTGAGACGGTTTTTTTCGAAGTTTTCCCTTTCAGCGACAAACAATTGTGCGAACCTTCGCACTTATTCGAACTTCTTTTTTACGTGCCTCTTTCTGGGCCCTAGTTTCGCAATTCTTCTTCTGAAAGCGTTTGTCTTTCCAAACTGTTGTTGCCGTTTTGTTTGGTCAACTTTTTCATATATTTTGCTGTTTTGGTCAAATAACGACAGCCTTCTGTTAGGCTATGTGGAAGGGCTTTATTTTCAAGCTTAGCTCTTACTTAATCCTAAGCAAGAAAAAAAAGCTGCCATTATACAGCTGCCACCTTTTTCGTCAATGGTAGCAGGGATATAAAAGTCACGGCTTCGGTTTTCAAACCATCGGAGATTGCCAAACCAGTCGTATGGCTATAAAAGATAATAAGTAATCGCTAGTCTGTGGAGAAACACGGTGCCATCGCAGAGCGAATCAGTGCTCTCGCCGAATAATTCGTTTATACAAATGTCGATGAGACACTAACTCGCGTATCCCACCATCCATGAAGCATTATTGCGGTGTGCGCTGGAAATCAAACATTACTATGGTGCCTAACGAGCTGCTTCAGGTTCATCCTTTATATAGATCTAAACTACATGCACTGACCAGTCATTCTACAGCCCATACATACGTGTTGAAATAAAATTGTCAAGGAGTAATGTACTGACAAGAGTGTGTATCACACGATTACCCCCGAGCAGTGTAAGAAGTTTTAAATGAAGTCTCTCCTGTGCCCAGCGACTGCATAACTGAACCCGTGCCGCTGCCAAACGAAGTGAGAGAGACCCGAGATGCACATTGTGCACAGTCTACATATACAATTTTAACATCACGCGCGGAAATAAGACGCATTTTCCCGAGTGTTCATTATGTGCTAAAAGGCGACAAACAATAATGACATGAAAACTCGGACATTTGCCCCCAAATGCAGAGATGTTACTTGGCTCGCGACTTCAACTTAACTTGAGCAAGTCGGCGTGAAGCAAGCAGCGGACTTCAAAACACAGGTCAGCCTTCGCGTTTCATAGACGCTCAGGCTGTCTTGCTTGGTCAAGTCAAGAACGAGCTTCAAAGCAGAAACGCGCTGCTCGCCTGCTAACGAGGGTAATACTGAAGTTGTTCGCGTAAGGTATGCATTACACCAAAAAAATACCATACGTTTTAAAATAACTATAAAAACGAAGGGCCACAAGCATATTCTTGCCATTTTACGGCAAACGTGCGGCACGTGGTGCCTGCCACCACAGCGATGCGCAGTGTTGCTTCTGTAAAGCGTTCGTTGCCCGCTGATTTTAGTGGCCACCCAAATGCAGTGCGTTTCTCCATGGTTGCTTGTTTGTAGGCGAAACAAGCATCGAGTTCGGTTCTTTCGTCGTTTTTTTTTTTCTCAATCGAACGCCATAGCATGTATTTGTGCTGACCTGGCTCACGAGGTGACGCGATTTTCACGGTATTTGCCTTTCTGTTCGCCTATGTGCATGCCTGTAATGGGCTAGGTCGCAGTTATTATGAAAAAAAAAAACTAGTTCTGGGAACAAATGTGATTCGTATCCTTTTGTTGAGCTTGGTAAACAAGAGAAAAAGCGGGAATCAGGACATTGCCCTCAGCAGAATTCTGTCTCGTGGGGTGCAGCAATGTATCGCTGCATGATGGTGATGCGGATAAAAAAACCCGTGATAGGGGCACCACTTTTTTATGTGTGTGTAATTTTACGTAGCGTTGTGCTACAAGCGATGCCTTTCTGAACGAGAAACAGCGCCCTAGACGGGACGAAAGGATAGACGAGGCACACGGACACAGCACCGACTCATTTTTTTTTTTACCGAAAGAGATGGAAAATGTCGTCGTGTTATAGAAAAACAGAAATAGCCTTTGCGGTTACGGAACACTTCGACGTTGTCGACACCGGGGCTATTATTACGCACGTGTGTGTAGTCGACACAACCTGTAACGCAAGGAAACTCAGCCACTTCATAACAGTCCGCCGGCTGCGGAAAGCCAACCAGCATCGCGTACAGGTGCTTTGCGATGAGTAGCGTAACTTTTCCGACTGCACGGCACACTGTCGACTACGGAATGCGGACGAGATTCCCGGTGACTGTTTGGAATGTGCCAGCGCCGTAAAACCCGAGAGCCATCAGTAGCTGTAACACTGGAGGCACGGGCTGTCCTCAGTTGTCCCCACTTTCACGGAGCGGCAACATACCCAGCAGCTGCCGCACGGCGTTGTTCGTGAATTTGTATCGAGCGTGGAATTGTTCCTCGTCGTACAACTCCATTGGATTTTCTCGGTCACGTAAAGCGGGTCCAAGAATCTTCGGCAGGCAGTGCGCCTCAAAATATGCTACGCTTATGGCGAGGCAAGCAAACTCAAAAGAGGCCACCTTTCACGCGACGTCCATTCGAGAGGTGGCCATGTTGGAATGACGCGTGAAGTCGCTTTCAAGCTAGCCCCGCAGCTGACTTGAAACTTGTTCTGACTTCGGTCGAGCCAAGTCGCCTTCAAGTCATCCGCAAGTTCGAAAACGATTTATGGTGACCGGCAAGACTGTCTTGAGTCAAGTACGAGTCAAGTAACATCTCTGCATTCGGGGGTTAGAGTGCCATTTAAAAAAGAATACTATATATAAACGTTAAATGCAACACTTAATCATACTTTTGAGCAAACTATAAATAAACGTTTTTATGGTTAGGCAAAGTATTTGCAAAAGAAAAACCAGGAAGAAAAGTTGCAGTGACATGTTCCCTTAAAGTTTTGTGTTTGTTAGGTCGATGACGTGCACAATGTAGAATAAAACGTAGAGTTCAGATTTTCTCATTAATAATATTTTCTTAAATACCTTAAAATTGTCGCAAATGGAGAGATCAACTAGCCCAGGAATCTTGCGGTGTATTAGTCGTTGAAATAAAAGTGTGTCATGGAAATGAATATGGTGTGTTTGTGTCAAAGCACTTATACCCTGCACTCTTCGGCATAAGTGTATGAGAAGGATATAAGCAGCGTGCTTTTTTGTAAAATAACTGGCCCAAAGCACAGCAGCTCAGATGAGAACCTATATACAACGGTGTGATATGATAAAAATGTAGCGCAAGCGTAGACAAGAATCAGGGAGACTTTACCTTTATTTCTATAGCACAGCTGTTTGAGGAGACCATAGAGTTTCCTACAATATTTACTGTAGGAAACTGGCGCTGCGATCGTCCAGTCGCCATGGGAATGATGGGTAGTACACAGATTTGCCTAGTCTTTGTGCTTGCGTGCTTCAAACGCACTTGTGCCTTTGTTTATTGCTGTATTTTGGCCTTGTTTCCAATAAAAGAATGTAACATTGCGAATTTCGTGAGCCGATTTGAACCGGTGAGCCTAAAAAGGTTATGGGGATCAAGCGTCACTGCTGAATAGGTATAGTCCAAATGGAGCCGACAGTACGAAACCTACAAATTCGTGTACTGCCCATCATTGCAAAGGTGGCTCAATAGTCGTGCGTTAAAGCTCCCATGCCCACTAGCACGAGCGTTCCCTCTAGTGTATTTATAAAAACATTCTTGGCTGCTTTCTTTTGTGTGTGTGTGTGTGAAAACTCAGCACGATATGGGTATATATGAAAACCAGGGTACACTAAGTTTATTCATTTATTCGTTTATATATTTATTCACGAATAACTATAGATTAAAAGATATACGCGATTCAACGGTGTATTTCATCATGATTAATATTCATACTCCTATAGTTCTTAAAGAAAAGATTATAGTCACAAACATTATTGTTATGCAATTTCACTGTAGTACCTCCTAACTTTAGCAGCCCCACGTGACGTGACAGATTATGTTATAGAGCTCTCGACAGCTCTATCTTTAGGTGTCGTTTTATTGTGAAAATGTTTATTGATAACCAAACCACTAGATTTTGATCAGAAATACGTGAAGGTAATGTGTAGTAGCCTTTGGTTATATTTTTTGCAAAGAGCAATACATATATACTCTGCTTAACATACATCACATTTATTTATAATAATGCGAAATGGAAGCTTTTTAAAAAATCATTGCTGTTATTAAATAAGAGAGAGAGAAAGGGCTATTAAATCACTCTAACGGCATGACAATGACCGCTTTAAACATAGTAGTAACAAATAATAGGAACATTTTCACACTAAATGGCACAGATTAGAACCATGCAGTTTCGCTATAGAAATCGAATAAAACATTCCATCAGATTCTATATAAAAATAAAAACACAAAGAAAAAAAGGTGAGCGCAAAACGCAGTTATTTAGTTCTAATTAGTGTGTCTTCGGTGATTTGAGCGCAACGCCAAACGTGTGAGGGCTTTGCAGAAAAGTCCGTTTTTCAGTACTAAATAATAAATAGGGGATGTATGCATGCGTGGTTTCATTTGTTTAGATGTGTGTTTCTAGTGCATTTATTTTCTTGAAACCAAATTTCTTTCTCCAAAAGGCCTGTACAATCTCGAATCAATCATCTGTACAAGCCCAACCTGAATTAGTAATTTTTCTTTTTTTTATTGGCCCAACTACATCATAACTCAAAAGCTTGAACACACCCCTTTTGCAGGCGTTTTTAACTCAAACTTGCAAGCCTCACTTAAATGGCAGCTACAAATGGATCACGAGAGGAGCCTGAAAACTCGGATAATGCGATTATCTGGACGTACCCGCATGCGCATGGGCCAAAGTTACGGCAAAAAAAAAAAAAACAAGTTACGGAGGTGCTTGCAGCCGTACCGTTACCGCTTTCAAAGAAGAAAAAAAGAATATTAAACGTGACAGAGCCGTCAGTTACGCCGTATACAATTAGTAAGGACTTCCAGACTCCATTAGGCGTTTTGCCTTTACAACTCATGTAACTAAAGTTTCCCTGTGAAAATATGTGAGAGAGAGAAATGAGGCAAATGAATAAGGGGAAAGCCAACCGGACGCGTGCTCTGTTTTCTATACACCTATAGGGACAGAGAATAGGAGATAAAAAGAAGAAAAAGGGCTACAACGAAAAATGGCGTTTCCTGCGAGCGTGCATATTTGTCAATGAGGTTCGGAGAGACGAAATACTGAGGTTAATAGAGGCCTGCATTAATGGCATGGTGCTGATCGTAGGATGCGCTCTTAGTCACGTCCCATGTGAAGTACCAGATTTAGGCAGGAAACGGGACCTTTTTCTGCTATATTGTTTCCTGGCCATAGCTTGCAATTTACATGCTGCCTAATTTAGAGTGTCGCGAAAGGGTACGAGGTCTATGAACAACCTCAAAAGCGGCCCTGCCGTTTTTGAAGTCACCACGCACGCAGCAACATGTAATGGACATCAAAAACTCATGCGACAAAGCCTGCGAACAGCGTCTCCGCATTGTTCTGCAGTGGATCTACTACGGAATACAAGGTAACTTCCGAGATAATCAAGCTGCCAAAGTCACGACGCCTTGAGAGAAGTAGTCGAGTTATCTTTTTCGATAAAAGACGTGGCGACACTCATGCCTGAATATGTTTGGAGCTTCCGGTGATCCTTCTGGACAGATGCGAGTCACCAGTAGTGTGGTTCCCTTTAGAAAATTGACACACAATGCGACTTCTACATGCCACGAGACCTTCAAAGACAAGAGAAAACATGCATGAACCGCACAAGAGTAAATGTCCCTGATGCTAATTACTGTAACAACAAAATTGAACTCTCGCGCTCACCACTGTGCATTAAACGTAGCGTCCTGAAAAATCCCAAACGTGTTCTTTGTGAATGGAGATGACAAGATACAGAGAAACTGTCTCTGAAGGTGGCCTTACACCTTCAACAGGACTCGTGCTTAGAACTGTTATATATTCTGACTTCATGGCAAAGACGTGCCACATAAGCCCTCTGTACTTTCTTGCGGGTGTTGAGCCCTAACGAAACTGTGAAAACAGTGCAGTCTCTCTCTCTCTGTGCGAGTGTGTGCGCGTGTGATTATCAGTGTGCTTATCTAAATGATCACGTTGCGCTTGGGTCTATAGGCTCTCACGTAAAGGAAAGTGTATTACAACTGTAATACACTTCCATTTATTTCTATTACGTCTCTTTCACGTCCCTATTGCGAGGTGAATGAGGTTTATCAGTGTACTGAATACAGCACTGAAATAACGGGCTCTTAATAAGCACAATTGATTCCTTGTCCGCAATATGTTAATTTGGCCATCGGTCATGCTAACAGTGGAATGTCTGATTTTTTTGTACAAACTGCTCACCATGTTCAGCAGAGGGATGTTTCCCGCTGTCATAGAATCTCAGTGGTATACAAGTTCCGTATACCTCTGTGAGTCAAGCCTAAAGTATTCGGAATAAGATTTCCTTAGTTCTAAAAAGCAGCGGAAGGTAGCATGAGAGGCAAAGTTATACTATACACTACAAGTGTCAGTCACTCTTTATTTCTCACCTATTTTTATATATTTGAAAGTGTACATGCCTTTAGCAGGTATGGTGTCCGAGGTTGAAGAACCTCTAGGAACGATATCATTTGAATAGGGCTGAATTTAAGAACCTAAATATAGAGATGGTAATTTAGAGGGAACCTAAAAGTGACCTCAATGGTAGTAACATTTGAAAAACTTACTTCAATGAACGTTGAAGTAATTTTCAGTGCGAACAGGCAAAAAAAGTGACTTTTGAATATGGACACACCACTTCATGCATACAGTAATTAGGGCAGGGAAAGAAATCTAGCAATTTAGATTAATGAACAAACTATGGCGGAACAGCAGCCACGAACTTTACAGATACATGCAAAGAAAGATCTTACGAAGTCATTAGCATGAGACAGGAATCGAAGGTGCATGCTTACGACGTCGCTTGGCTCTAGGCGTGTGAATTAAGCAAAATTTGGCACAAGAACACAGTAGGACGAGAAAGAAGTGGACAACACGTGTGCCAGTTTTCAACAAAAAAGGTTCATTGCAACCGTAGTACAAATATCTACCGTGGCGGTGCTCACACGCTGCACCCCAAGGTCACACGCAGAGAAGTGTGATTTTCCCCGTTATTCCCTTTTTAACAAGATATGTGAAACAATGCACAAGTTAATGCACGTTAAAGAGACACAACCATTATCCAGTTGTAATAAACCGATTTGTTGTGAGCTAGCGCACTTGGTGCGTCCTCCCTTCTCGTGCTTCTGTTACATTGCCCTAAATATCGCTCCATGTCTTACCAACAAGGTTCAAATATCTTATATCAATCAGTGTGTGAGTCGACGCCAGATTTGTGGCACAACCTTGCAGTTTCTTACTATCTCACATGCGCACTGCACATCGCAGCTCTGCTAAAGCATTCAACACATTGCTAGTGAAGTATACTAAATTAAAGGCCTCCAAATTAATTTAGAAAAAATAAAATGAGCGAATTTTACCTAAGTGTGGTCGCACTTGCCGGAAATCATATCACTGACCACGTGCTAAGCAGAAAAACCAACCTAAGGTCACCATGGCGCTTCAGGTGGGCTCTTCACGAACACTTCACAGATGATTTCTAACCATTTTGTGCCACCCGCTCATCTCCCGTATTCTTCAGAAGTGCGAAAGAAAGAAGTGCCCTTAGGATACCTCGAAAAAGTAAGTGAACTTGAAACGAGAATGCAGGCTAGCGCTGTCTCGCGAAATCTGATGATTCTTGAGGAGGTAATACCACGAGGGTATAGTTTTCCCTCAAGGATCTGCAGGCGTCGCCAGACTGTGTTGGCATACTTTTTTTTCCTGTTTCATTTTTATTCATTCAATCACGCTGAATCAACATTGAAAATACGTTATCAACAACAAAACATGTTTCGAATATTTTTGTTATAATGGAAGAAGAGAAACGAGGCCAGCTATATTATTATATATATAACGCACAACCGAAAAATGGCAGATTTCCCGTTTAGTGGGAATTGATGATATGTAAAGCACGAAAGCGGAAGGTTGATATGTCAATTTAAAATAAGCGCAACGCTACGAGGTGGACGTAAATCATGCCGTGCATGACTTCCATGTCATGATTATCATCTTTGGACGTGTTAATTACCTTCGTCGTCTATTCACGTTACGTGATACCAAATTGGGTATATGTGGAGATAGCGAAGCAGCCGTGAGCACAGTATGATCGTAGCATGTAATTATGTTTTGCATGACACGCATGTCATTATTATTATGTTTGCACCATTCATATACCTTCATCATCCGTTCGCGTCACGTATTACCAAATTTAGTATTTGTGAAGCTAGCGGAACGGTCGCGAGAGTATAATGAGCGTAGCATGTAATCATGTTTTACATGACATGCATGTCATGATTATCATATTTTGACGTGTCATTTACCTTCGTCATCCATTTGCGTCACGTAATACCAAAGTTGGTATTTGTGAAGCTAGCGAAACGGCCGTGAGCACATCATGAGCGTGGAATGTAGTCATGTTCTTACACGACACGCATCTCATGATTATCATGTTTTCATCAGTTTTACTACCGGGGGGGGGGTAATGCTACGTAGCTATCACATGAAGGGTGAACCATTCTGTTCACGATGAAGAAGACGATGAAGAGGACTAGTTTTGCTCGCTCTGTGTGCTGTGCTCCGATTTTATCGGTGTAAATACACTGGCAAATAGTCACGTCCCGTCTCATTTTACGTAACAATATGCTTTCGTCATCCATTCATGTCCCGTAATAGCAAATTTGGTATGCACGAAGCTAGCGAAAAGACCGTGAGCGCACGTGGAGTGTGGCGTGTAGTCAAGACTAACATGACATGCATGTTATGGTTTCCACGTTAGGGTCTGTCACTTATGTTCGCCATGCAGCCATTTCATACGAAACCAGTTTGCTATATGTCATGTGAACCAAACCACCGCAAGAGCAAAAAGACCATGAAATGTAAATCATGGCATTTATGACATACATGTCATGATTTTTATGTTATGACTAGTCACTTATGGTCGTCATGCAGTCATGTTAGGCCATACCAATTTTGGTATCGATACCATTATCGAAACGGCAAGGATAGCTAAAAGCTGTAGGTGGACAGACAGACAGACAGACAGACAGACAGACAGACAGACAGACAGACAGACAGACAGACAGACAGACAGACAGACAGACAGACAGACAGACAGATAGATAGATAGATAGATAGATAGATAGATAGATAGATAGATAGATAGATAGATAGACAGATAGATAGATAGATAGATAGATAGATAGATAGATAGATAGATAGATAGATAGATAGATAGATAGATAGATAGATAGATAGATAGATAGATAGATTGGCGCAGCCGACAGCGAATACATGAGAGGTGTAGGGAGCTTCCGCCCCCTGTTACAACACTTACTACACCTCTCAAAGAAAGCTACTCACGTTCTATGAGCTATCTATATTACCACTAGTGATCTACATATAGTGTCGGGGGTTAATTTTGGGAAGGCTACTATACCTCGTCAAGCCCGTGGTTACTGTTCTGCGCGATGGAAGTCTCAGCCTTGGACTAATGGTTGTTTATTCTGTTTTTGAAAACCATTTACTTATACAGATACTTTTGAATTCCCCAATGGCGTCACTGTTACGTCGTGTATAAAGTACAAATCCGCAACATTGCCTCGGGCGTTGTATGTTATTTGAGCGAGAGAAACCGTGTGAGGACTATCACTGCTCGAGGGTCTATAGCGTAGATGGTGTAGAGCCTATAGGGAAATCTATATTCCCGCTCCGATGCGACACTGTTATGCCGCCTTTGGTTGGGTGTTGCATTTACAAAGGTGTACTCCTTTCGCATTGTTATTGCAGACACTCCTACATGCGACTACTGCGGAGCTGAAGAGACCATCGAACACGTCCTGTGCAGCTGCGCTTGCTACGACACACAGTGATGCCAGCTCCGGATGGTTTTGAATCAACTTGACCCCGGACCATTTTGTGTGCAGAAGATACTAGGAACTTGGGCATCTGCCTCAGTTGCGCAGAAAGCAACTAAAGCACTGCTAATTTACCTAAAGTCAACAAACCTGAGCGACCGCCTGTAGACTGTGTGTGCTCCCCGAGTGTGCTCGTGATTGTGTGTACCTTCTCATCTCTCTGCAACCTCTTTTCTCCCCTTTATCCCTTCCCCAGTGCAGGGTAGCAAACCGAATGTGCGTCTGGTTAACCTCCCTACCTTTCCTTGCATCTTTATCTCTCTCTCTCACTCTCTTAAAATATATACCAAGTGAACATGTCTTGCGAAATCGCCGACTTCTCAATCACTGAAAACGTGCGTTCACTTAATAAGGTCAAAATTTAGTAGAGAAAACTTGTCCTATGGAAACGGCCACGCCATTTCTGGATGTTCTGTGGAGAAGACAAGCTCGCAGGAACATTTTAGGTGGATGAACAGTGCGCGAACGAGGGGGGGTTCACGAAGGTTCTAACCCCCTCATCCGAAGTTTTTCAATTATGCATGTGTAGGTGATCACAATTCACACACACCTCAATTTTTATTTTAATTTATTTGTGTGCGTGCATGTGCGTGTGTAGACACACGTACACGTAGAACAATGCAGAGGCCCAAACATGCATCAAGTGTAGTACCCGTACCCCTCCCCTTACGATAAAAATTTCTGGCTGCGTCCCTGAACGTCAGTGCACGCTAAAGAACACTCGATGGTGGAAATCTCCGGAGCCCTCCACTACGACATGCTTAAAGATCGTGTCATGGTCTTGGGACGCAAAACCTCAGGCATCGTGCCTACCAATGACAACTACCAAAGAAATTCACATCCTATCATATCCACTGGCCACCCGCCTTAACCGAGTACAATGTTCTTGACTTTCTATTGCGTTGCGTGGTAATCTTCCGCGATGCGTCATACGTGATGCATTTTGCAATCACGCATGAGATCACAAAGTGGGGTACTCCTGGTCAATTCCAATTAATTGAGTTTTTTGACGTGCACCTGGATCTAAGCACACAGGTGTTCTTTACATTTCGACCCCATGGAAATGCGGCCACCGTGCCTGGGAATTGAATCCGCACACTCCATCTTAGCAGCGAGAAACCTTACCGCGGGTGTGAAGATAAGCTACTGCAAACAGCGCGAAAAGAGATGTTGACGGAACGCGCGACAACAGGCGTAGGAATCGAGAACGACGTTCCGCCCTTGAAACCGATCGTCACCTACGCATTCGACGTCTCTCTCTCATCGGAACGTCGTGTTAAGAGCACTTTCTATGTGGAAGCTGGGCACAGCGCTAGAGGTGAGCAAATCTAACGAAATCAATCTAACGATTTGGGCTGCAGCCTCGATCAGCGAAATCGTGGGCACCGTTCTAACCTCTCCTCCCTGGAACAAACGATCCGATCGAGAGTTACGCCGATTTCACCTTTCGCGTCCTCGCTCGAACGACAGCCCGGAACGAAACTTACAAAAAAAAAAAGGAGAAGAGAAGGGAAACTGGTCGACAATTTCGGATCCCCGGCATTTCTTGAACATTATCTTTAAAATAAACCTGCCACTTCGACCTTTTCTTTATTCTGCCGGGATCTGCAAACGAGGAAAGGGAAAAACCGAGCCCTATGTGTACGTAATAGATTGTGCCCTCGAGGCAAGTTTGAGCTGGATGCGATCGGAGACGAAATTGGGTGCGCACAGCGCGATCGTCGCGAAGCGCTCTAACTGCATTTCTTCAAAGAATTTTTCCCCATCTAAAATGCACGGCCAAGCGTCTTGTCAGGCCTTTTCTCTGACTTCTTTGTATTTGTTTTAAAAATAATCATTTGCATAAATATCAGCTGACTCAACATCCAAGTATTCTATACACGTGGAAATTTTACTGGATAAATTTTACATTTGCAATCCTCGGGTCTCTTAATTACTGTCAAAGGTGGAGAACTTGCAGATACTTTTTCAACTAAATCATGTATTTAAAAAAGTGGCAGATCCTACGTACAGTGGGAATTGATGATATTCAAAGCATGGAGGAGGAAAGTCGTATGTCACTTCAAATTCAGCCAACGTCACGAGGCGGACGTAAATTATGCGGTATATGACTTTCAAGTTATAATTATTATGTTTGGACGTGTCGATCATTTTTGTCGTGTATTCACGTCACGTGATACCAAATTTCGTAAATGTGAATCTAGAGAGACGACTGCGAGCGCACCATAAGCATGGCGTGTGTTAGATTTACACGTTAGGATATGCCACTAAGGTTCGCCATGCTGCCATGTCATACCATACCAGTTTTGCAATATGTCATGCGAAGGAAACCACCGCAAGAGCAGCAAGACCGCGAAATATAAATCATGACATTCATGACATGCATATCACGCTTTTTGTGTTATGACTAGTCCATTGTGCTCGTATACAGTCATTTTATGTCATACAAATTTCGGTAGCGATATCATTATCGAGATGGACAGGAGCGCTAAAAGCCGTTGGCGGCTAGATGGAATAATAGATAGATAGATAGATAGATAGAAAGATAGATAGATAGATAGATAGATAGATAGATATATAGATAGATAGATAGATAGATAGATAGATAGATAGATAGAAAGATAGATAGATAGATAGATAGATAGATAGATAGATAGATAGATAGATATATAGATAGATAGATAGATAGATAGATAGATAGATAGATAGATAGATAGATAGATAGATAGATAGATAGATAGATAGATAGATAGATAGATAGATAGATAGATAGATAGATAGATAGATAGATAGATAGATACGTTCAATGCCCTCGAAGTTCACTAAAAAATGCTTTGCATATAAAAGCTGCGGGATTTTCGTTTTTTGCGAAGCAGGACCATTTCGTCACATGGTATATATACAGGCAGATGGGTGCGCCACAAGTAACTTATATATGTACTGTTTGAAACATGCGATAACCAACCACATTGGCAAAAAGTATTTACAGATATTCATGCCATAATATCTCGTAAGATGAGATAGATATTCTGTTCGTCATGTATTAGGCATGTGAATTTTTAAGTATAGGGTTCTTGGACTGGTACGTTCGCACTTAGCCTATAGCGCAGTCATCACAGCAACAAATCTTGCCCTTCTTCAAAGCACTCTACTGGTACGGGTATTGTACTTTTAAATATGCGTGCAACGTCAAAATGTATGAGGTGGGCACGTACCATCCAAATGAAGTAATCACGTATGTTTTACGGGTTGTTAGACAAACACTATGCATAGCCTCGAAACCATCAGAGTAATAGCTTATGAAACGTGCAATTTTTCTCTTTTTTTTTTTTTGCTGCCGAAACTGGTCCACCCAAGCGACCACCACAGTGACGTGTTAATTTTTTTTTGCTCACTCCAGAAAGGTTGTCCATCACTGTTAAGCAAAATGAGTAGGCCATGCAACCACCACCCCCATCACCCTCTTAATCAGGTAGGTATTTGCTTAGCCTCCATATTCAAAGTAGAACAAGTACAACTCCGATAAACTACGCTACAGATACCAACGAACAACTTGTCCCCTTAGCGCTGCGCGTGCTAATTAGCCATGACTGCCAGACTGTAAAAGGAATTTAAAGCAGTAATGGGAAGCGACTTTGCGAGAGTTCTAGCGTACGTCACCGTGATGGTGCCGCACGACTCTAACGAGGACCGGTTATCGCTGCTAAATGTTCCGGATCTTCAGTATAACATGGATACAGTAGAAGCAGTAAACTTGGAAGGCCATAACGGCCCTCATGGTAGTGGCAGAATACACGGCCTATTTGCATTGATTGATTTGTGGGGTTTAACGTCCCAAAACCACCATATGATTATTAGAGACGCCGTAGTGGAGAGCTCCGGAAATTTCGACCACCTGGGGTTCTTTAACGTGCACCCAAATCTGAGTACACGGGCCTACAACATTTCTGCCTCCATCGGAAATGCAGCCGCCACAGCCGGGATTCGATCCCGCGACCTGCGGGTCAGCAGCCGGGTACCTTAGCCACTAGACCACCGTGGCGGGGCGGCCTATTTGCATATATATAACAAAACTGGAGGCATTTTCGGAGAAAATGCAAGAATTAACTGACAAGTATGTTTTAACGGTAAGTATTCAAAGCAAACAGTCAGCGCCATGGTTCTCTAACTCAATTAAAAAGGAAATAAGTGGAAAGAAAAGATTGTTTAGGAAAGCAATGGTCAGAAATGATCCACCCACGTGGCAAGCATACCAAAGTGCAGTAAAAAAACTTTCAAAAACTAATCGCGCTGCTAAACGAAACTTCTTCGAGATAACACTAACAAATATGTTAAAAAATAACCCCAAGCAATTTTGGAAGGCCATCAACCCGTCTCCTCTAATCAGGATAACACTCTATGACGACAATAACGATGAACTAACCGACAGTGACGCTGCTGTCACACTGAACAAGGCGTTTTCTTCAGTGTTCACAATGGAAGCAGATGTGAACTCCTGCCTCTTCTCACATCCCGTAATTTCAGAACCGATGCCCCCGATTTCAATCACGCCCAGCGGAATTCTTCACATAATCGAAAATATGAAAGTATCGTCCGCCATCTGACCGGACGAAATAAACTCCAAAATCTTGAAACATGTTGAATTTTCTGTCAGTGCCATTTTTGCCTTGCTTTTTGCTCAACCCTTGTCATCTATCTGTGTTCCCATTAAATGGAAACTAGGGAAGATTG
Organism: Rhipicephalus microplus; assembly: GCF_043290135.1. NCBI lineage: Eukaryota > Metazoa > Arthropoda > Arachnida > Ixodida > Ixodidae > Rhipicephalus > Rhipicephalus microplus. The sequence goes on from NC_134710.1 coordinate 320,606,576, forward strand.
TTCCCACCTATAAAAGTGGTAACAAATCATCACCTTTGAACCACCACCCTATCTCAATTACTTCCGTTCCATAAAAAATTATGAAAAATATAATTTTCACGAATATCATAAACCACCTCGAGCGCAATAACTTCATTTCTATCGCACAGCACGGGTTTCGAAAAGGGCTATCGTGCGAAACACAACTTGCCGCCTTCACCCATGATTTACACCTTAATCTCAACAGCATTATTCAAACAGATGCAATTTTTCTCGATTTCAAAAAAGCGTTCGACAAGGTACTCCATCGCCATCTGATGTACAAACTATCACTGCTAAATCTAGATTCATTCGCATTCAACTGGATAGAAAACTTTCTCAGAACAAGAAAGCGATTTGTCGTAGTAAATGCCGCGAAATCTAACACAACCCCTGTTCTTTCCGGCGTGCCACAAGGTTCGGTACTTGGCCCGCTGCTGTTTCTTATTTATATCAATGATCTGCCTTCCGACATTACTAACAACATACGTCTCTTTGCAGATGATTGTGTGCTGTATGCAAAAATTACTTGTAATCAAGACCAACTTAAATTGCAATACAATTTACCTACTATTGAAAACTGGTGTAAAAGTTGGCAAATGTCATTAAACGTTTCCAAGTGCAAATTAATGTCTTTTTCACGACGCGCGAGTCCACTATCCTTTATCGTACACTCTATCAGGGTCGTCTTTACAATTCACAAAGTCTTATAAGTACTTAGGTGTTCATATCGCGTATGATCTCTCCTGGACCATTCACATAAACAAATTAATCGCCTGCGCTACTAGATCTCTTGGGTATCTGCAGCGTACAATGAAATTCACTCCTTTTCACTTAAAACTACTGGCCTATAAAACCCTAATCCGCCCAAAATTTGAGTATGCAGCCGCCATATGGGATCCGCATCAGAAGTACCTAATTGATAGCATTGAAGCAATTCAAAACCGTGCCGTTAGATTCACTTTTTCGGACTACTCATCATTTACATAGTGTCACAGACCTGAAATCACGCCTAGCACTTCCTCCCCTCAGCCACCGCCGGAAGCTTTCGAGACTGGCATTTTTTCCCCGTTTTTATCATTCTTTATCACCCAACACTTACATGATGCATCGTGCCGAAACCACATGTATCGAGCCGCAGCAAAAATGAATTACAAGTAACATACTTTCGCCTGCGTACTAACACATTTGCGCAGTCGTTTTTTATACGCAATACAAGGGAATGGAACCATCTTTCAGATCACGTGGTCCAATTAAGAAACCTTGACCAGTTCAAGTCGTCGCTTACAGTGCCCGGGATTGTGTGATATGTCGGTGTAATTTCTTTGTTTGATGCCCCTCGCACTTATGGTTGCTATTTTCCAGCTCATACATTGTGTATTGATACTATTTCTCTGTGTCCGTTGAATTTTACATTTATGTACAAGCTCTTGACCCGACGTTTGTGCATTTCCTTTGTATCATGGAGATCATGTCACTTTTGTATGGTCATACCAACAGTATCTTTTGTACCACCCCTCATGTAATGCCTCCACTGCGGAGGCCCTTGAGGTATTAAAATAAATAAAAAAAAAATACCCACGGAAAGCGGAACTGCAAGCGCGATAACCGATTACGCGAAGATACTCGACTGAGTAAACTGATCCGCTCAGGCACATTCCTGCAGGTGCAGCATATGCTCACAGAATATAGATTTACACGTTCGGTGCCGGCAGTTTTCGCAAAGCCCTGCAGGTGAGACCAGAGGCGTTCTTTAGGGGGGGGGGGGGGGGCAAGGTGGGTGAACTTTCATACGCGCTACCCTTTTCCCAGAATTCTTTTAGTGTTTGGACGTGGTGGACGTGCATGACGTCCTTACAATCAGAACGCAGTACGAAGATGATGTATTAAGGGGGGAAAGCGGCTGCTCCAAGACTCTGTGTGGTGTGCATCTCCTCTTTTTATTTTTTTATTTTTCTCCCATATTTTCTTCTCCCCACGTGTAGGGTAGCAAACTGGACGTAGTCTAGTTAACCTACCTACCTTTCTTATAATATTTCTTTCTCTCTCCCCCCATCTCTCTCTCTCTAAAAATAAGACTGCATGCTGTGCAGGTCCACGTGTTCCACAGCGGCAAGGAGTGATGTTCATAGACTGTCACGCCGCCTAGCGGAATTCAGGAGCGTTCTCTCAAAGATGATCAGAAGGCAGACGCGCCCAATGATCCCTCGTTCGGCGGTGCTAGCTGCAGTGTTAACGCGTCAGCAAAAAACTAACACAAACCACTTTGTACGTTTTGTGAATCTGTGGATATACCAGACCGTCCGTGACAAGATAAATCTGATTTGTTCTTCCGAGACGCGAAGTTTTCGTGAAAATACGTGGCAACTCATGCTTTCGATTATAGCCCGCCGAGTACACATATCATCTTCGCGAGATTTTCTGCAGCCACTTTGAATAAATAAATGTTATCGTCTGTAGTTAAACTCGCCGTGTAGTTAAAACTCGCCGTGTTTTACGAGCGTATAGCATTCGTCAGTGTTTTGTAGTGCAGGAATCCCATAACATTCATTGTACGCGGAAAGTAGCGCAGGCTCACTATTGACGCATCCAAACCTTGGCCTACGCTGCGCCGCTTGTTTTTTACGTTCGTTGATAGATGTCAGCATACGACAAACAATTCCTTTCCTTCCGGGTATCGGAGCGAAATAATCTCCGCACCCTCAGATAAACGTGGTGAGTGACGCCGTGTGGGTGTTGTGCGTGGTGAATGACGCGTTGTTGGGGCTATCGAAGATGTTTGGCGGAAAGAATTCCCCAGATTACTTTTAGCAGTGATGTTCAAAGAAACCATCTTGACGTCGACGATTTTTCACTGGACGTAGATGGTTATTTGTCAACACGCTGAGAGTGACAGCGGTGATGAACGATAAGCTGCTAACTCACAAGCAGAGATCTGCACTTCACGTCTCGTCGTGCGTTAATGTTTTTTTCATGCTCGTAAGCCACTTAGATTGTATTTATTGTATAGTATACTTCAGCGACCTCGAAATAAAAGCACAATGTTTCTTGTGCATTGAATGTATCCCAATTATAGTGGATATTACAAAGCACCGCATGCCGCCAACACGCTCGAGCTCAACCTCGAAGCGAAATAGTTAGAGCAATGAAATATGCAGTTACGACTACAGTCAACTTCTCCTGCACTTTACCAGTGCCGACTGAACGACGTTGTTGTTCGACAAATTTTCGCAATATTGACGTTGCGAAAAGCGTGCGCGCGTATTCGTTTCGACATCCTTGTTTCGATCGCGCTGATGAAACCTGCAATATCCGAGTGCAGGGAATAGCGTACTGTTAGAGTCTGGTCATGGCTGTGACACAAGCGCTACCTAATGAGAAGTCAAATGCTTGAGTTTCGTTGAAGCAGCAGCCGCACAATGCTTACAGCGCAAGTAATGACGACGGCGTAATATATGTTAGCAAACCATCGCCACGATAAACATTCGGCCCTGTGCAGCCACGACAACGCACTACTCGGTATATAGTGGCCTACTACTGCGGCGAAATTCGCCGAACAGGCTCGGCACTAATGATCTCGGAGTGCCGTTCAGTTCATACGGGAATTTTACTTCACACAGTTTTCTGTACCACGCACAGGATTAGGTAAAGCGTTGTTGATATACGCACTCGATCAGCTGACATCACCACCCTTTCCACTACTGCAAGAAATTAGGTAGCGAACATTACGCGGTTCTTATTGTTTGGGAAAGTACTTTGGTTCGACATACATTCATTTGACTATCAAGAGTTCATCCGGTGAAAGCGGCACGGAGAGAACGTCCATGTGTCCCATCTTTTGTATGCGAAATCACGGGTGGATCATCCTTCCGCAGCCATCTTGGATTGCATCGCACGCCACCTATAGGCCGTGGCCATTGCGAATAATGCGCACAGCGACTGTGCGTGTGCATTCTGAAAGGGAATCAAGTATTCAACAGATTGGTAAAAAAATGTTGGGGAGTAGAAATCGCCAATTCATTTCCTAAAAGGAAGCACTTCGACGAGCTTCTGTGAGCAAGTGTCTGAAATGAGAACCAGCGCTCGCTTAACTCGAATGCGGGCTTCTTCCAAATGCTAATTATCTTCCCTTCTGATGCGCCCGCTTGTCGTCAAAGAGAACGTTAGATTGAACAAAGCGACGCCCGCATATTTGTGCACCAATATCAGCGGCACGTGTGTGCTCGTCCCTTACCACCAGGCAAATCAAATCTCTTTTTGGGTGGGACTGTTCACTATATATATATATATATATATATATATATATATATATATATATATATATATATATATATATATATATATATATATAAATATATATATATTTATATATATATATATATATATGTGTGTGTGTGTGTGTGTGTGTGTGTGTGTGTGTGTGTGTGTGTGATGGCTTTCCTATAGCTAAAGTTCTACTAGGAGCATATTAGTGGTACACATCTGTATATACAATCAGTATTGTCTTCATGCTGAAGCGCTAATAATTGCCGGTAATTAGCCAACTTTTGTATTCTTTCTCCAATATGTAAAACATTAACTTTATGTCATGCCTCACCTGAAGTAACACCAGAATCAAGCATCTATTGTTTTGCCGAAGTCATCGTGGTTGTTTTTTCCGAGAAATAAGAAGTAAAAAAAGCCCGCTCGAACACGCCAAATATGACGTGTGCTCACACTTCGCTAATGAAGCGCTTCCCAGCGTTCTTTGATCGATATGCAGGTGCGTTCATTCATCGTACAGGCCTTCAAACTATTTGATGGACGCGCATCGAAACACTTTGCTGACGCTTCCATGAATGAGAGTGAAGGCCTGTGCAGTGTGGTGCTGAACTAACGGGGGTGTTCTACGTGTGTAAGCATAGGCGAGTGCAGGGTTCGTCTTCAGGGAGAAGGTGGGGGGGAGAGGAAGGTGCGAAGTAATGTATGTGACTGACTCTGCGCCCCCCTCGACTTGTAGTGCCCTCCCTCCCTATATTAGCCAATGTATGGGACTAGCTTCGCGCTCCCCTTCTTTGGTGACCAAGGGGGCTACTACCGCCCCCCTTACCCCCTCCTTTGCGCATGCATAGGAACAATTTGCCGCGGCGGATATATGTGGCGTCTATTATTTTTTTGAAAGAGTTGCAACTGAAACTAAGTTGAATATTTAAAGAAAACAAGGCGCTCCTGAGTAACTTCTAAAACAGAATTAAATGGTGCTATTACCAGTTGTAACATGAACTAAATATAATTACACCATCTCCCGCTAAAGGGAACTATGTGTAGATGCGAAGCAGCGGGTGCGAACGCTTACACTGGAGAGCGGCCTTAGCGCTGGCACTCACCTCTGCGTTGCGCAGGAGACAAACCTGGGGAGGCACAAAGGAAGCAGTGATGAACCGGCATTTCCTATCGTTACATGTCAATTGCTACTAATTGGACAATGAGAGACAGAATACTTCAATTGGACAGAGAGACCCACCTTCCTCTTTCAGTTAACGCGCTCGCTTCGATTTTTTATTGATCAACTCACAGTCTCCCACCTGCAGTACCTTAGAGGTCAAGATTCATATATATATATATATATATATATATATATATATATATATATATATATATATATATATATATATATATATATATATATATATATATATATATATATATATATATATATATATATATATATATATATATATATATATATATATATATATATATATATATATACATATATATATATATATATATATATATATATATATATGTGACACTTGGTTGTACCAAGTAACTGTGCACAAATTATTTAATTGGAGCAAATAAGGCAACCACTTAGGAGAGGGAAGTGTCAATGCAGGGTATGCTTTTACCATATCAATTCCTTTTATATAATGTTCCCGCTATTTGCGTTCGGGTCTGAGGTTATCGCCATAAATGAGATCAGGCGATCGATGGGAGAGACCTCAAGAACGATGGCAAACGAAATAAATCGTGGCAACATACCACTACTGGCCGTGTTCACAGAAAAATTCCATTCCTTTTTCTTGATTTTTCTAGTATCGTTATATCACCCGAGCATTACCAATGAATGTAAAAGAAATAGTAGAATCAATTGAAGCTCCATGGGGTTACTCTTATGGACCCCACAGAAATGCAAAACTGATAAGATGAGGTCGGTAAAACGCACGTGCAAATCATTTGTGGATCGCATTCCACAATGTAAAACTGGAAAATGTAGCTTCAAGACAGAATAAAAAAGAAACACGGGGAAAGTTCTACTCACAACTAATATTAATTGTTTTGCGATTTTCCGACATGCCCAAATAAACAGAATCATCATCATTGTTCTCGGCCTATTTTATAAATTCTGCAGGATGAGGGCGTTTCAAAATGAAATGACGCCACAAACAGCTTCTGAGGCAAACTCGAATTACTTTGCCCAAACTCTAATTTTGCGTCAGTGAATCTAAACCCGATACACTTTTTTTTAACAGCGAAATCTGTTCTGAGATGACAACAAGGGTCGCGTGCGACTCTGCCGCGGCCGCCGTCGGTAACCACCGTCACACTAAATTATAAAAAAAACTTAATAAATAAAAGCACCAAGAATAAGACGCGATTTCAACCCAAGTCCACTGCGTGCCAGCCCAGAATTGTACCACATAGCCACGCCACTGCTTGGAACTCTGGTGCAAACTAACTTTAGGCAGGCTTGATGTCGGGAAACGAATCGTGTTATTATGGGTAATAAAGTGTTTTAGGACAGCAAAGTACCAACGCCAGGCGACACACAATGCGAATTGCGTAACGAGGGGGTCATCGAATGCTCCGACTAATTACAAAAGCTTCAGGCATAATTCTTCGTCGTCGTCAGCCACAGCCTACTAAAAGTTGCACAAAACTCTTTGCTAGTGTGCAGCGGGTACCACGCTTCTCCAAAGAATGAAGAAGGATAGCACAGTGAATGTCTGGCCAATCTCCCAGCGCGAGTATGGACTACAAAAAAAAGTGAAAAAAAATAGGAATACCTGCCTACTACACAAAAGTTATGGTTTATGGCGTAGTAGGTACTCTGCAAGTGGGATTGCAGCAGCTACCCAAAGAGTGTTAAAAAAAGGCTTTGAAAGGCCGCTCTTCGCGCTTTCACTTTGGCAGTTCTGTGTGATCCGTGCAGGCTTTGAGTTTTTGTTTTTGTTTTTGAAGAACAATTGCATAACAACAAAAGCTTGGTTTTTTGAAGCTGGGTTCACGTCTTCGTCAACTACCACACAGTGTATCCTCTGCAAAGACTCAGAGCCCGTTCTATACGACTGACTATATTAGTATAATTGTTCACCGGGTCTAGCAGCAAGGGCTCGCCGCTATTGGTTAAAGTTCTGACGAAGTTTAATCCTCCGTCCTCTACAGTATCACGCGCTTCACGATAACATGGGTTCAAAGAAGGCGTCTCAGAAATGAGCTCTCAGAACGAACGTTTATGCTTTTAAAGGTTTTGGTAGAACAATATTTCACGCATGTCAAAACCACGCATCGCTGATTGCGTGGTTATGATCCATGGTGAAATATTCTTTCGTGAATCAAGCTCATGTGAGTATGATGTTCGAAGTTAGCTTCCTGAATAATTTGAATATTACTGAGAGTAAGCTGATGGTTCTATACGTATTTTAGTTTACCACATCTACTTTATCCTATGTAAGTATTACGTCATAGTTCGTTGCACATTTCAGGTCTCGATACACTCCGCATAGACTTTTGCGAATTTCTTGAAAATAACATCTCCGTCATCGGTGATCGAATCAGCTGTTGTACATTTTCATCCATTCAATTTTATGCGGGGCACATCTTGTATGGCCCATCCAAATTTATCAATAGTTAAAAATAGAACCTCAGTGTCCTTTTGTTTGAGCTTTGATTTTAATTAAAGTTGAATTAATTATCTGCGAGCCTGCACAATTCAGAATAGAATTCATCCTTCACACTGGCTTTCTTATCTTTCGAGTGCGTACATTGTCGACATCTCTGTACAGAAGTGGTCACAAATACACGGCCACCACTACTGTACCGATTTCTTTTTCTTTAGTGAGTATTTTCATGAACTACACAGACGTTACTCATCTCAAGCGTTCTTTCATGAAACACTACATGCCGTCACCATATGTTCAAACCTAACTATGTTAGAACAACTATTTCGAAATTGGCATTCCAGTTTAAGTCATTCAAGAGAACAAAAATTCCTTTCAGGAATGCGCATATATGAGACATGGCGAAGACTTTTAATCAAGTGCAAATGTTAGCTGACGTTTTGTTTAAACTCCACCACATCCCCCGGGGCGAATCGTGACTATTTTACTTCCTCGTCGTCATGGCTGGATGATGGAGCGTACGCGTGTTGTTATTGTCCGTTTCGAGTTGATTTCTGTTACCCCCCACACTACCACTCAATTGATGCCGCAGAATTCATTATGCTAACCCATATTATCTTTGCAGTTTAGAAACACCATGCCCCACTCGCTTCCCAAGGAGCCCTCCATCACAGAGAAAGTTCCTATAAGTCAGCCCTGTTATGCTTTCCAGTTCTTCTAACACCGCTAAGGCCAAAAGTTCTTATTGTTGCACGTTGCCTCGTTTGGGCTCCAGTGGCAGCTTGTCTCTGTCCAACAATTTTTAGTATCCTTCGCTTCGTTACAAGCATGACTGTCACTGTGTTCAGGTGCTCCATTGATTGCCACCGGACTCTGCGGATCGGGATCGAATTGCGAGTGTCATCTGGAGGGTGGGTGGTGGCCTAATGTCACCACAGATGCCAATGCCTGTTCCAGTAAGGGAGTCCTAATGATTAATTAGAAGCGCAACCCATTATTGCGATCGAGAAGAGGGTACTACCGCGAAAAATGGCTACGCTGGCTTAGAGGAGGTCAGCAGAGATCCCTTGGGATACCGCAGCCTTCGCCACGCGCTCCGTGAGCCGGCGTCGGTTTGTTGGCGCGGAGGCGCGTAGGAGAGAGTTACACGACTGTGGGGTGTTTGTGCTGTCTGTGTTGTATGCGCAAATTCACACCCTATGTATCAGAGTGGCCGATGCTGCGCAGTGTTGTCACCTATAGGTGCTATCTATTTTAGAAAGAAATCTGCCGTATATAAGAAGAGGCGCGGCAAGCTGCCTGTCTGTTGTTCTCGCCATTGAAAGGTGCCGGGTCTTGTTAGATCACGGCGTGTATGAGGGTATATGCATCTTCTGAGTCCGTCGTATTGAATGATAGCCGTAGAAGGGGAGAGTAAGGAATCGTGCGACATATTTGTGGCAAGGTAAGCGGCGTGGTGCATCCTACACTCGTTTCAGCAGCTAAGACCTCGAGCGACTGCATGTCCGCACCTGGGCGTTTCCGTTCAGCGACTCGTGGGCTGAAGCCTGAATGAGTCCGAGGGATGTAGAAAAGGGGGTATAGATAGCAGAATGTGTAATGCCTGGCGAGAGATACGGCTGGCATCGTAGTTGCGGATTGCCAGTTGAGACTCGTTGATGAGGACTTTGTTATTAGTACCAGCTAACGGAAGCGTGATGGCAGACGGAAACTGTGCAATGACCTTTTTTTTTTTGTTTTTGCATGTAATGTGCAACCTATGGATGGATGTGGTGGCTGCCGCCACCTTCACTGGCTTCGAGGGGTGCTAAGAGACGTCCGTAGAATGTGTCTTGCGGACGTCCACTGAAGCGAATCTCAAACTGACGTGCACGGTCGAAATGTCTCTCAGCGCAGGGTTCAGGAAGCATTCGTTCGGCAATCAGAGAGATGCAGAGATTTCGGCAATATTCTGGCGTGAAGTCAACATAGTTGAAAGCCGTCTCGCTCACCCATTCATCCAAGGTCGGGCCTTTGCTGATTTTGGCCAGTCACTCCGGTCCCGCTTTATATCTGAGTAAACCGAGCTTGGGAAGTCCTGGTGCTGTTCGTGCCAGGCTCCAAGGCATGTTTACTTCAGTCAGCCAGTCAGTGGCTGATAGTCCTTCCTGTGACACTGGGGTGCCCCCTCGACCTTCATGGTTGCCTACGGCGTGCTGAGGTGGTCGACGGCGCGGCACAGCTCATGGACGCGCTGCCTCGGCATAATGGGCATAGAGAGGCATCAAGCGTGGCCACGTGAAATAGTTGGCCTAGAATGGTCACTCGTCTTCGTACGTATACTTATGCTTGTTGCCTGAATTATTATCGTCGTTACGAAACTGATGACACCACTGAAGTACGCTAAGATCTCACTCTCAAGGGCGAAGCCAAGAAATCGGCGCAGCTCATGTGAAGAGCATCCTTCGTCGTGAACCCTCAATGTCCCATCCCCCTCTCCCTGAAAATAATGACCACAGCCTCCTAAACAGCCTCCTAAAGGTGGTTGTGGAATGACTCGTCCCATCGTGTCCTCATTAGTGATGCAGAACTATCGATACACTATCGATAGTTGCTAAAATTGAGTCATTTCAGATACTGTCGTTCGGATACTATCGTTCAATCACTATAAAATTATTGGTGGCAAATAAAAGCATTGATGCGCTATCGATAAATGGTTTGATAGTACTAACCGAAAGTACAGAATCAGCCACGCGAGCTCACTGCATAATAAACCAGGAAAACTGTAATGAATATGAGTGCAAATCAGAAGAGGGGACAAGCAGCGCTGAAAAAAAAGCGCTCTGTGTGGTCTTGTCTGCCCCCTCCTGTCGGTTGTGCTGGTTTGCACTCAAACCATAAACTTGGTTCACAAAGTGTGTGGAGCAAGAGGAGGAGGCTGAAGGGCGACAATGTGGACATGCTCGCTCTCCTTCACCAGTGAATTCTGACACATGACAATTTAGTTGGGTTATAGTGAGGTATACATAAAATGTGACCATTAAATTTTGCGGTACTAAACGGCATAAAATTTATATTGAATTTGGTGATTTCAAAAGTGAAATATCAAGAACTAAGTTTCTCATTTGTGAGGTGAAATGTATTAGTGGGCCTATTCGTGTATTTTCACGGCTGAAATAACTTTTATTTCGTCAGAACAGTGCTCATAAGTTAAGTGAACTGAGTTTACTTAGAGTAGCTTATTGCAAATGCTTTTTTGTTGTATCTCCCTCCCGCAATAACATAGATATTTACTGTACTATGGATTGTAACGTCAGCAGTAATATGTAGCACAGACGGTACCATTGTATAAACTGTCGATACTGCTATTGATAATTTATTTACACTATCGCAGTTTTAAATAGAAATATCGATCATATCAATAGTAGATTTTCCGATAGTTTCGCTACGCTAGCATCTATTCCAGAGAGAACAATTGGAAGGGCTTGAGAACGCTTGAGAATGCACAGTCTGCACCTAGCGGGAACACGTGTAGGTTTTAAACTGTGAAATCAGGACTCCGTGAAAAATAAAACGCGTACGCATGTCATCATATTTATGGGAATTGCGAGGCAGTTGTAATGGAGACTATCTACAAGGTGTGTTTACCATAGCCGTTGCAGCGCTAGCCCGTTCAGCTCAAAGCCCGAGCCAAGTAATCTATGGAGCTTTTTCTTTATAAGAGTCAAATCCAAAAACGGAAACTTGAGATAAATATAATAATGTCAAGCACGCCTAAATGCCTTTCACATTTTTATTGTTGGTAATCAAAACGGGGCGATTCTCGATTCTAAGAACGATTCAAGAACGCAGTTTTGACTAATAAGTGAGCCAAATAATGCAGCTGTTTGAATCAAATAGCCTCACCAATTAAACTAGTGCTACATCAACAACGACCACAAAAACCGCCATGGCCGCTTGTAACCTTTTTCATTTCTGATTAACTTGATTTATTATTGTGCTTTCACTTCACAATTGTTTTTTTTTCTCGAGAGAGAGTGTGTACTTGCCGAAGGACATAATAATGTTGGGAAAAAGTAAGATGATGATGACTTTGTTACTCCTGCCTGCCAGTGTTTATTTTCGACTGTCGTGCTATGGTATCATGTCCTGCTTTCATTCTAAGGTGGTGTATATAAAATAAAAGAAAACAGAACCTATGGTTTTGTGCACTGATCTATATTCATCGCCGAAAAAGTGACCCTAAACGATGCAACATGCAACAAGCTAAAAAGCAGCTACGAATTGATTGATATGTGGGGTTTAACGTCCCAAAACCACTATATGATTATGAGAGACGCCGTAGTGGAGGGCTCCGGAAATTTAGACCACCTGGGGTTCTTTAACGTGCACCCAAATCTGAGCACACGGGCCTACAGCATTTCCGCCTCCATCGGAAATGCAGCCGCCGCAGCCGGGATACGAACCCGCACAAAGCAGCTACGAAGAAAAATAAGAGATGAAGCATTTCTCAAAGCGTTCAATAGAGTACAAGAACCCGAAAGCGCTACCGACGGTGCCGAATGATGCGTATGTTGCTTCGAAGGACCACTTGCTCTGCAGTACTGGGGCGGTACTAACAAAGCTCACTCACGAGCAAATTTTCGCGCAAGAGAAGTTTTGTTCCCAAAATTGTCACGTAAGTCAATTCAGGAAGCTAAAAAAAAAGAAAACGTCGTAAGAGGCCATTGTTGTCGCATCGGCCGCTGCAATAAAGCGCGCTGCGGCTGCCCAAGAACATGTCGGCGATGCTGATGCATTTGCTATATTTACTTACGTCATCTGGATTCACAAAACAAAATTTGCGTAAAAAACAACGTGGCTACGAAAAAATTCTAAGAGTGGTCCAAACCACTCTTACGAACATTGTGGCTACTTAGAACCTGCAGGTGTGGCGGGATACCTGGGTGCTGTGGCTGATATTGAGTTAATTCACGGTCATGTAGAGCTGCATGCCTGATGACTTGCTGGTGCGTTTTCATTAATTTCGGCGCTTTGAGTTTCGTGTGATGTTTCTCTTGTATGCAATGGACAGTATCGACAACCGCAGTCGTCCAAAAAGCTCTCGCAGTAAATAAAAAATCCTATTGGGCGTCAATAGCACAAAATATGCATGCAAAGACTTGTGGCTGAATGAAAACTAATGTGCTACGTGAATGGTTGGTGAATTCGACCACGGCACGATATATGGTCATGTTGTTATTTGTCATGTTGTTGTGATAAACGCGTGATGCTTGCTTACTGCGGAAATCATCACAAAAGAGGTTAATAGGAGTACATCACCTGCCAACTATTGGAAATAAAAAGGAGCGGTACTTTTCAGTTAGCCATTAGTAAAGCCTCTTCTGTGGTTATACCCTCGTATATTTCGATTGGCTCTACTGTCATGGACACGATCTCTGAAATACAGCTGCCGATGCACTGTGGGACTATCTGGAACAGGCACATTTTTTGCAAACCGGAGCGCATTAAGGGTGTGCGTGATTATACATGAAACTACAAACAAATCAAGCTTTCCCGCTTTCAATGTTGGGAAACCGATATGGGACGCATTAATATGGCAAGCAGTTAGGATGAAATGGCTCCAGTAATTTTAAATGACACCGGAAATGTGCAAACCCTGACAATCCACCCGCAAACCTCGACTGAATTCGTCCTTTCGACAACTACCAGCCATTCAAATTGGCGTAATACCATCGGTTAAAGTTAGCGCCAACCATTGATATGTATTCTCCATGAGGCAGTGACCCGTTGACCTGGGAATAATTGCGTTGGGAAGGCGAAATCCCCATCGCATGCTCTCATCGAAGCAGATGGCAAATGTGAGCAGACGATGGCTTGGCAGACAAGAGAGATAATTATTTTAATGGGAAGCTGGAGAGGTTGACCTGGTTTTTCCCCTGACAGACTCTAGGTGCCGGGTGATGACACCGATATATACAATGATGAACACACAACACATACAGTTACATACACGCATAATAGTCACACAACACATAAAGTCACTCACAAGCACTGCACCATTTACAACGTTTCGTTCAAGCCCGTAAGATTGTGAGTAGCGCGTTTGTGGAGTCTAACGCACTGGAGCTGTTCTGCCATGGGCCTAGAACATTTTTCAACTCCAAGATTGTGTCCTGTTGTATTTTTATGGCCATCTTCAGAGGTCTCTCTGATGCGTATATCGTGCCCTCACAGAGGATATGATTGATGTCTTCAACGACGTTACATTGGGAACAAAATGCTAAGTCGGACAGTCCAACTTTGTTCCTCAAGTAATTCGTATATGCAACGTTTATTCGGTCCGGTGTAAACACGTTTCATCTTACTTGTTGAGATTTCGCGGCATCCTCAAGTCACACGATAGATCGATCTTGTACAGAGGCCCATACTGTTGGCTAGGGTCTTTCCAGAGGGACCGCTGGAGGCGTCAGGCGTGTGCCACACTAGCGTTGCTGCGTCTTGCCTCGAGAAAGGTATCTCGACGATTTCTGCTGAAGTGCCATGTCCAGCTTTGGTAGCGTCATCAGCCCGGACTTTGCCTTGTATTCCGCAGTGGGCAGGTATCCACTGCAGAACAATGCGATGATGGAGGTCAGACACTTTCTTGCATAGGCGTTTGATGTCCGTGACCAGTTGGTCTTGTGTGCATGGAGACTTCAGCGACTGCAGCGCTGCTCTTGAGTCAGTGAAGATGACCTAAGAGTCGGCTGTCTGGTCAATGATGTAATTAATGGCAGGCCGCAGTGCAGCCTGTTCAGTGGCTGTAAATGAGGTGCAGTGACTGAGTGGCAGTGATGGTGACATTGGCAGATGGAAACCAGACGCCAATGGTGGATGATGTAGACTAACATAGCCGCATAGGCGTATCAGCCGGTGGAGGGGGGGGGAGGGCATGGGAGCGCAAGCCCCCCACTGAGAAAAGTTGGGGGGGCTGAGCCTCCCCACTTCCGACAGAGGTCGCTGTCGGCTGCACACTGGGGAAAACAACAACTAAGGCAAAATTTTCTGTCACCACTGTAAACACTCAATTACATTATTACGAGGAAAAATATTACGAAGCAAAGGTACAATGTAGTGATATTTTCTAACATTTTATAAGTGACGATTGTTCTTGAAGGCTCTTTGCGACGTTTCCCGCCCTCTGCAGTAGCACTGCAGAGCAGGCTAGCGCTGAACAGGGGCCCTATACATACATCACTTGCTCATGTTTTTATTCTGTTGTGACTGGCCGATGCAGCTATAGATGGGACCGAATAATTTTTATGGGCCGGTTAAAGCATTTGCTGCTTCAGGAAAATCATTTTCTTTCATTAAAAATGATTACCAATCCCGCTGCTCTGTCGAAGCTACTGTGAGCACATCATTGCGAGTAATCTTTATAAATATTTTAGTTTTGACGTACTGGAAACACCAAGAAAGGCTTCCGCTTTTATATCCGATAAATCTGATCAGCCTTGCTTGTGGCAACATGGAGCGATGGATGCAGCTTGCAAAGCAGCGACGAATAAAACAGTGGACTCGAACTCAGTGGGAAGCTAAAGTAAAGAGAAAGGCTCAAAATTCCTTTGGTTTCTTAAGGAGTGCTTGACATTTAAAACATGAATTCTTTGTGAGCTGTTTTAATAATCAAAAATTCAGTGATAAAATATTTACGGTTGAGCAGGCCGCCATCAATATATATGTAATAATGCGGAAGGTTGTGAGGTAATGCATAAAATTGTCATGTGTAATATTATTACATACATCATGCATGACAAACATATACGTGTTGTTCCAGTGCACGCTGCTTTTAACTGATTTCCTTTTTTCACGCTATTGAACAAGTGCTTTGTGCATGAAAGTGCGAGTGCGTCGAAAAAACTGTCTCCCTCTTAATTATATATATATATATATATATATATAGCCCCCCCCCCCCCCCCTGTTCGTGGAAGAGTTGGTACGCCACTGCAGAGCCGTCAGTGTAAATATGACGATGAGCTCTGTAGCTGTTTCCAAATGCTTTAAAGTGAAATATCTTAATGTTGGTCCGGTTGTGCGTCTCTTGCTCTTGAACCCAGGCACGACGGTGACTATGGTCCACGAATCACAAGCCAAGCTTGTGATTGGTTGGGAAGCTGTACTTTCTACATCAGGTCATCTCATGACGTTGCCAAAACACTTCTTTTATCAGGAACCACTGTCATGTTCGTCATATCTTCCCCCTCGCACATAAGAGCGAATTCGGTCTCGCCGTGAATAACGTGCAAGAACTTTTTCTCTTACGTTGTGCCCTTAATCCTAGAAATTTTTATTTCTTTATCAGCAAAGTCCGCTGTATAACAAATGCGGTAAATTGTGCTATCAGATGCTGAAGTGTTTGACAGGAGCCAAAAACTGCTCACAACGGACTGTCAACACGGCCTTGACGGTAGAAGAGTTCGCGCACGAGCACAAAGCCGACTCTTACCGACTCCTACAGTGTTGAGCACTACGCCACCACTCGGCTGAAAATGACGCTGCGCTACTCAAGAATCGTGGCAGATTATCGCTGATATGCAGTGACTTGCTGTGCCTAGAGACGGCGCTCCCATCGGATTTTTCAAGTGAAGGTGAAGCGTTGAGTGAAGAGACGTTCATGAATACGGGGGTTAGTTTACATCACAGTGCTCTGGAATGGCAAGGCAAGCCACGACCACGAACACAAGAAGGAAACGAGGAGGTGGCGAAATATAAACAGAGAAGCTTTGTTCAAACACACAACAAGCTCTTGTATCGGTGCTCTTGAGTCGCCCAACTGTTTTGTAAAATATAAAAAAAATGCCCCAGATACATGAATTTCGATTCTGTGAATTGGTGTAAAATGTTCCCGAATGAGGCTCAAGGTCGTGTTTTTAGACGATTATTTTTGTTATCACTTAATTGTCACTTTCAATGCGCGTTCATTGGCCGGGGAGGAAAAAAAAGGAAAATTGATGGCACCATCTAGTAGTTCCGGCAACAGCAATATCACGTTACAGCGCTCTCGGCTATATATGCTTTGCGGTGCTCTTCCTACTTCTTGAATAACGAACACATCTTTCCACCGTCAGTTGGCGGTAATGCCTGGAGCATTTCCGTGACATACACGGCAGTTTAAAGTATTGTTCCATGGCGGATGTGGGCAGCATTTCGGCTAACCTCTGCGAGTGTGGAATTTTAAACTCTTAGCGGCAATTCATATAATAAAGCGTGCGATTTTACAACATTATTCTGCACTTAAAGGAAGAGCACAGCCAACGTTGAAAACACTTTCAATCTTTTCCATAGCATTTACGATCGATACGAAAATGATAGGCCCGTGCGATTAAGGTGCACGATAAAGAACCCCAGGTGATCGCGATTTCTGGAACTCTCCTCTACGGTGTTTCTCATAATCATGCGGTGGTTTCGGGACGTTAACGAAATATCAATGAATCAATCAATCAATCAACCAACCAACCAACAAGCCAATCAATCAATCAATCAATCAATCAATCAATCAGCACTTTTTCATACTTCAAGTAGCCGGAGTCAACCCTATATAAAGCCACTGAGCAGACTTAAGCCAGCGCACCTGAAAACACCCCAATAGCGCCACTCTGCGCTGGTATGCAGTGTGCTCACGCTTTTGTTGCGAGGCTTCCCAAAACACATTTGAGGAGTCCCCGTCTGTCTCCGTGGAAAATGTGCGGCAAACTTGAAAATCGGTTATAAAAATTTGAGCAGTATTAAGTGTGTTTTGCACACAGGCTTACAACAGTGATGCTTTACAGCCGATATTTTAACCAGCACTGTATCTGGTTAAATGTACGCGGATTACAAATTTTACCGCATACCTTCACTTTTTTCATGCTGTTCTTTTAGCTGATCGAGTTTAACCGGAAATCCAAGTGAAGTTTTTTTTTCATTGTGCTACATAACCAAAAGAAAACAAAGGAAGTTTTTTAGACTCATTGAGTAGCGAGAAAGCAGGATTGCGAAGTTTCAGGCCATGCGAATTGCTTTTACTGGGGCAAAAGCACTTCGTGTTACAACGCTTATCTGTTTCGAATTAAGACAAGGATTTCAGCTTTTATCTCACACGAAATCCTCCGGAAACAACTCAGAATTTAGACCCACAGCTAAAACGTGCGTGTGCTTTCTAGTTCATTTTGAGTTGTTTTTTTTTTCGATAGGACTACATTCGAGTTTCACAAATTAGGCAGCGAGCTATCACGGAGCGCAAGTTCTTGGCCTGCGCTTCGAACACGTATTTGGGCCGAGACTTGTATGCCGAACTTTGAATGAGAGAGAAGTCATTAATTTGGAGCGCAGCGATATACGCTCTCATTACGAGCCCACTTACGCATAACAAAGCATGCAAAAGCCAACACACGAGCTCTCTTTTTTCTGTATACATATATAAAAACAGTGGCACAAGGCGTGGAGCTATGGCAGATCTGTAGTGCATACGCGCTGTTCTAATTAGTGCGCGCTTCCCGAACTTTGTCGGCGCCGTTCTACTCGTACATTCCCTTTTAATTGGGGGTCCAGCACCGAAACACCGAAGGGTGTTTAAACCCCTTCCCTGACTCGCGGTTGCTCGCGGGCTCCACACGTACCGTCTTGTAACGGCGAACGAAACCACCCTTTTTACAGCTGTACGCTTGAAGGCGAAGCTGATAAAGCTCGGGGCTTTGCGACCGCCTCTTTCATTCTATCTCCCACTATCGTTCTTTCCTGTAGGCTGCGATCAGTGGGCTGATAAGAATGCCTTCGCTCCCTCGCCAATGCAGTTCGGAAATTGCGAGATCAAAGCGTGCTTGCAGCCTTGATTGCGTGCGCGTGGTTTTTAACACTGGGTTCCAGGCACGCGCAGTGGAATGAAGGACAGCCTGGCAACATCAGAGTTCTTGAACTTACGCATGCATCACGACGAGCTGCCAGAATTCACATCATAATTACATTCAGAAGCACCAATCAGTCAGCTGGCTCTCGTTTGGTGCTCACACATTAGCTACTATGTTGCCCCCGATACTGACTAGAAAACTCGCGCACTGGGTAATGTTTTTCAGTCTCGTTTAATGAAAATTGAGAGTGTTTTTGGTTTTGCTAGTCTATTAAACGACCGGTTTCGTGGAAGCGCCTAGATTTAAGATCGCAAAGTCGTATAACGCAGCGAACGTTATAGTCGCGTTAGCCATTACAGCCATCCTCTCAGCTATACGACCCTCGATGTCGATGCTACGTTGCTCGTCTGCTCTGAGGAACACACACGCACGAGACATATAATGCCCCTGCTTCATAAAATGTACATAACCTCAAGCTTTTGCCACGTGGCGTCCTGACGGCATTGACAATGACATTGGCCAATTGGGTCGTAGAGTTGGGCTGGCAAGTGTAGTTACGAAAGAGGGGAGGGGGGACGAGGAGCAGCAGCTAAAACATGCGATCATCTGTCGTTCGTTCTCTACGCAGTTCAGCTTATCGTGGCTGTAACAGTGCAGATTCGCGCATGTGGTTGAGGAGTGATATGAAAAAAATTACGGCATATTCACGGGGTGAAGGATGATGAATGGGCGAAGCTCCGGAGGGATTCATCGGTAAACTGTGAATCTTCCGTGTAATTCGCCCAGTCGATCATCATGTAAAGACGTGAGAAACGCTGTGTGTGTATATACACAAATCAACTTTTATTTGTTCTTAGACGATGGATGGCTTGCGATGTCCCTTCATTATGACGGCTTTATGGTCTGTGAAATGAAGGGAGAGTGGTTCCTGTATAAGATCACGCGTCTTTCATCAACTACAAGTACCGCTTTCTAGTTTATAACATCTTGCATCTTTTCATCATCAGCTACAAGTACCACCATCTAGTAAACACTACAAGAACTAAACGAGAGGTGGCTACATACAGGAGACGGTACCGCCATCTAGTGAACACTGCAAGAACTAAACTAGAGGTGGCTACATACAGGGGACGGTACGGCCATCTAGTGAACACTGCAAGAACTAAACTAGAGGTGGCTACATACAGGCTACAGGGGACGCACAGCCCACGCCCTAAGGAGCTTCGCCCCTAAAAAAAAACATCAGACAAAGGTACATTTTACAGTCTTATGTTCGACTTGCAAGTGATCGTTGTGGGACTGTGTGGATTTTCGATGGAGGCGAAAATGCTGTAGGCCCGTGTGCTCAAATTCGGGCGCACGTTCCGACTCCAGGTGGTTGGAATTTCCGGAGATCTCCACTACGGCGTCTCTCATGATCATACGGTGATTCTGGGACGTTAAACCACACATAACAATCATCAATTGTCTGGTTGCTTGTTAAACAGAGGGGAATCTGTCATAAAAGCAACATGAACTACCATCACCACGTGCGATAGTTACTTTTTTTGTTTGCTTGTCCATAACCAATGAAATGAGATTGTTCAAGTTCTTTGTAAAATTTTATTTCATTGCTCCTTTGACTTTCCTAGCAGGCTTTTATTATTGGGACAAGTAAATATAAAAAAAACGTCAGAATAGAGAACCCGAGACTCCACTCCCGAATAAACAAAATTGAAAGCAGTTTTATGGTAGGTAGTTGGGGCTTTATACTAAAGTATCTAACTTATGTAACATTTGATGTACATTAGAGGGAGATAACCTAACCTTTTTACTTGTAAACATAGCAAACGAAAAAAAACATTTCCTGCGTGCTGTTAATGTATTCAATAGAAGCTGAAACGCATATTTTGACGACTGCAGGTGAATCACACATCAAGGTAGTACCATTCCGAAGCGCTGTATTTATTTGCATTATTACCTTCAGCATGTGAAGCAATATATGATGCATGAAAACTAACAGATAATGATGCCAAGTAAAGCATATGAGATGGTATTAGCAGTTGTTGAAATGCAAATGATGCCGAAGAAAGATAGAGAAAAAGATAATTTGCCGCTGGCAGAGACAGAACCTGTGACCTTCGCATAACACTTCCGATGCTTTGCTAACTGAGCTACAGTGGTAGTCATCCTCCCACTCACGCGATAGGGTATCAGCGCCACTTGTAGCCATTCCAGATATTGGGGAACACTCTTTTTCGGCCTCTTGGCGTCACGTAGCACAACTTTTCCGTCCTTGAAGAGGCGGTCATTGTTCATTCTCAGTAATATGTTGTTTGACAATGAAAGCGAACCCTTAAACTTCCACTTCCTTCCTTCAATATATAGGTCAGTATATTGTTACTGTATATTCTCTCTATGTATGTACGTGTGTGTGTGTGTGTCTGGGCTGCTGTGATCTGAAGGCTGCGGGTTCGATCCCAGCCGTGGCAGCCGTATTTCAATTTTAATGGCAGCAAAATGCTAGAGGCCCATTCACTCAGATTTTGGTGTACGTTAAAGAACACCAAATGGTCCAAATTTCCGGAGCACTTCTCTGCCGCGTCCATCGTTATAATATCGTTGGTTTGGGACGTTGACTTTCTGCAATTGTCATCATTATTAGATGAATGTAATTTTATCATTATACCTCGCACTTTGTTGTACATAATTTTTTACAACACACAATACAGTCTCGTTCACAATCGCGACTAGTGCCGGTTGCACGTTCAAGTTAGTCGCTAAAAGCCGTTTTGGTATAAAAAGCGGCTGCTTTGGGTCCGTCGCTAGCTGTTCGATTTCTTCAGTCGCGCATCCGTATTCGCAAACCTCTGAACCAATCTGATATGCAGGAACAGTATGTATATTCAGTTCAGCAGGCAGTGGCAGCGCGAGCAGACGCAAATGCGGTGTGGTCACAAGGAGAAGTCACACGCGGGTGTGAAAATCGGTCGCCTTGAGTTTCCTTTTGTTTGTTAGTCACAGACGGTCGCACGATCAATACACCATCAAGCACCAAAATATTGACCCTATCCTCACGCCTTTTCCTTCCTACTGGACACAATTAACCCATCCACGTATCCGCACTACTACGTTCTCGGCGTCCTTTTCCTGCCGTGTCACCGGCTGAGTGGAATGGCCTGCCCCATTGTATCACTGCTATCACCTGCTCATCAACATTACCGGAAAAGCCTAAGCACCAATTATTTTTATGTATATATTGTCGCGTCAACTCAGAGGTCCAGACCAGAGTATGAAGTTGGGCGTGTTGGTAATACATAACTAATTACGTAGAGCATAAAAAATGTGAGGCACAGCACAGGGGAAGGGACAAAGGCGAGCGCTAAGGCGAGGTTTATTGGAGTACGCCTGGAGTGCACCAAACATCCGACTTCCATGAGTGTGTGCGTGTGCCATCGATGAAATGTGCTGGATGTTCTAAATGACGCATAACCAGACAGGCATAGGTAATATGTGGTGACTAGCGCGTATCTTCGTAATACTTCAGCGGCTGCAACGACTGAATTGAAGCTGGAGGTGGTGCATGCACGAACAGCGGAGAAGTAGGGCACTTCAAGGCGTCCGCGTATGTTGCACGGTGGTATTCAGTCGGCCCAATAGTGTTGTCATGACTCACAGGGTCATGGAACGCCTGTTGTACTTCCTTTTTTGTTGATGCTTGCTATAGAGCTTACTGTAGGTAGTGACGGGGCGGCAGCCTTTTCCAACTCTTCGCGTACACAGAGCGAATGAGTTCTCGCAGACGCTCGGTGTATATACCCGTAGCCGTGGTAATGTCTGTATAGTGGACGTACAGATGCTTCACCATCGATCCGCTCATACAGAGCGGATCGATGGTGAAGCATCTATAGCAGTGGGACAGCCTCGGATAATAATTCGGTGATAGTTTTCGGAGGGCCCCTCACAAGATAATGGCAAAGAGCTGTACCTTGACTCCTCGCATAAGAAGACACAACCTCATTTCCTTCGTCATCCTTGCATCAGCTCGTTTAAACAGGCGTGTCATGTCTTTAACATAGGTCGTCACACTTTTTATGGGCATCTGAATACGGGCATAGATTGCTATTTCCGCTTGTTCATGGTGATCGGTGCTGGTGCACGTGTCCAGTAGCCGATGGAAGGATTCTCACCAGGAAGTCAGTTGTTCCTTACGGTTTCGGTACCATGTTTGCCCTGTCTTCCAAGTAGAATTACATGCGCCATAGTTTGGCTGTGTCGTCCCATCCATTCAAGGCTGCCACACGCTCAAAGTCAACCAACCAGTCTTCGACATCTTCGACCTCGGTGCCGTGGAACGGCGTCGGAACCTGTGGGCTTTCAAGCGCGTAGCAGTTCACCGCTGCGTTTTTCATACCGGTTGAGTTGATTTGCGCAAAAGTGCTGGTCATGCTGGCTGAGCGGCTGCTAGAGGGAACGTCGACTTGCGGGGGAAGTCCTCTGGTCTTGCGGATGACCCGATGCACGGGGCTGAAAACTGGCACTGGGCTTGTGGCGTGGCTTTCAGGAGAGGTTTGTAACATCCGTGAAGTCTACCCCGAGCCTCCACCAATTGTCACATCACCTCAGAGAGCCAAGCGAGCTTTATTGGTCGAAGAGTCGCAGTGCTCTTGGCGAAACGCGTCAGTTGAACTCGTTCCCCAAAAAAGAACAGCACGTGCACTTCTTTTTATCGCGACCTGAGTCAATTTGACGCATTACTATGGGTGGCAATATGTCATTACTAATTATGTACTGTACAATTATAAACGCACCCCCTTGAAGGGGTCATTAAGAAAATAAACGTGAAGTGAAGCAAGTCGCTAATTAGCACGAGCCTTAACAATCATCGTCAAAACAGAGAACTGTAGGCCCGAACAATGCAGGATTTATATAGGACAGTGAACGTATTTCGTGCATTTACTGCAACTGCATTGCGCAATTTCACTAATGCATTCTCGTGTTATTTACGGCTTATTTATTTCTCTCTCTAGAACGCGATATCCTTTAAACACTTAGCGTACAGTGAGCAACGGAATCTTCTCTTGGTAAGCCATATCTTTCCTCTGTACATTATATCTTAAAAGTGTACGAGATATCCTTTAAACACTTAGCGTACAGTGAGCAACGGAATCTTCTCTTGGTAAGCCATCTCTTTCCTCTGTACATTATATCTTAAAAGTGTACAGACAGCGTGAAAAACTCTTTAGAATAAAGCTGCGAACGTGCGAAACTCAGGTAAAATTAAATTTAAGAGCGACGCCACGACAGAATACATTGCGATATTAAATCACCAACCACTCGCAAGAAAGCCAGAGATTTATTTCCAAGCCAAACGGGCTCAAAATATCATTATACAGGCATTTTTTCTTTATCTATTGATTTTGTTATAAATGAGACCACCGCACGGTCGATATCGAAACGGCTTAATTTAGATTCGAGTGTATACCGACTGCGTAAACGATATGAGCCGTCGTTTTCAGGCTTGGAAATAAAGCAAAACTTTACTCCTAGCCCATCTGAAGTTCCCAAAACTAAGGAAAAAAATTAACTTAGAAAGGAGTATTCAAAGAGGCATAAAAAAACTCACAAAGAATTAAAACAGTGTAGAGACAATTATTGTAGTAGACACTGTCATTTTAATGATTTGAAGTCGAATACTGCAAAAGGATGACAGTGGCGTTAGAACTCCCTGATGAGAGCGACGTTTAAGGTTTCATACCTGCAACAAAGTGGTGCAAACTTGATAGTTATTATTTCTTGCAGTGTAGTGCAAAAAATTTGAAAAACACAGAACGACTGCATACGATCGTGGCGACCGCATATATTCGAAATGCAAATTCACTCACACATGCATCAAACATTCGTAGGTGGTCCAGACTATTTGCGTTTCTAAAAACGAAGCACACTTTTATGCTCGCGACTTGATTCTGCATAGAGTTTGTTTCATAGCTAACGAATGATAAATATTCGTGTTTTAAATGCACAATATAAGATCATCAAACCCTTTGGTTATTATTCAAGCTTTCATTTTATAAAGACAAGCAGAAAATCCGAAGCATGCAGTTTTTCAATAAAGACCACATATTATTGAATGCGCAGCATTTCTTAGCGAACTTCGGTGACTCTGAGCCAGTGCATTCATCCGTCTGTCCACCCGCCCGCCCGCTCGCCCGCCCGCCCGTCTGTTTGTCCGTCCATCCGTCCGTCCGTCCGTCCGTCCGTCCGTCCGTCCGTCCGTCCATCCATCCATCCATCCATCCATCCATCCATCCATCCATCCATCCATCCATCCATCCATCCATCCATCCATCCATCCATCCAGCCGCCTACTGGCCGTTTCGATAATGGTATCAATACCAAACTTGGTACGGCACAACAAGACTGTATGACGAGCGCAATTGACTGGTCATAACAAGAAAATTATGACGTGAATCTCATGATTGTGATAATTTAAATGCCATGGTTTGGCAGTTCTTGCGCTGGTTTCGTTCACATGATATATTGCTAAACTAGTATGGTATGGCATGACTGCATGGCGAACATAAATGACACCCTCTAATGTGGAAACAGTGACATGCATGTCATGTAAATCATGACTACACGCCATCCCCTTTATGCGCTCGCGACCGTTTCGCTAGCTTCACATATACATTGACATTGTACATTGACGTCTCAAACCGTTCAAAAATGTATAACGCATATTAGTGTCATATTACTACAGTGTATGTTATCGAACATTTTAGCAATTGTAAATACGTGGATTTTGAATTATTTTCGTTTGTTTTGTGTTGTTTTTAAATAACTATTTATAGTCCCCCTCACATAATGCTCCTACTTGGAGCCTGTGAGGTATTTGTAAATATAATAAAATAAAAATACCGAATTTGGTATTACGTGACACGAACGGACGACGAAGGTTCATGACAAGTCGAAACACAACAATCATGACATGCGTGTCTTGTAAAGCATGACTACATGCTACGCCCATGATGCGCTAGCGGCCGTTGCGCTAGCTTCACATATACATTGACATTGTACATTGACGTCTCAAACCGTTCAAAAATGTATAACGCATATTAGTGTCATATTACTACAGTGTATGTTATCGAACATTTTAGCAATTGTAAATACGTGGATTTTGAAATATTTTCGTTTGTTTTGTGTTCTTTTTAAATAACTATTTATAGTCCCCCTCACATAATGCTCCTACTTGGAGCCTGTGAGGTATTTGTAAATATAACAAAATAAAAATACCGAATTTGGTATTACGTGACACGAACGGACGACGAAGGTTCATGACAAGTCGAAACACAACAATCATGACATGCGTGTCTTGTAAAGCATGACTACATGCTACGCCCATGATGCGCTAGCGGCCGTTGCGCTAGCTTCACATATACCTTATTTAATATTACGTGACGTGAATGAATGATTGAAGTAAATGACTGGTGCAAACATAATAATTACGGCATGCGTATCATGTAAGAACATGACTGCATGCTCCGCTCATAGCGCGTTCGTGGCCGTTTCGCTAGCTTCACATCTACGAATCTTGGTATTACGTGACGCGAACGGACCACAAAGGTAAATGAGACGTCCAAACACAATATTCATGGCATAGAAGCTATCTACGGACTAATTTATATGCCTACCACTGCTGGGGCTGGTATTGTAAACGTGACTGGTGCCGTCGTTACGCAACTATAAGCAGCATACTTGCATCTTATCCAGATACCCGAGTGCGCATAAAATTTCCACTTGTGTTAAGTGTGTACTACATCTTTGCGTCTCGTAACATTGTGGTGATTGGAAGGGACATATCAACCTTTCTCATTAGTGCTTCACATATGATCGATTCCCACTGTACGTGGGATCTGCCAACTTGTTTTCTTTGAAGTGTATATATATATATATATATATATATATATATATATATATATATATATATATATATATATATATATATATATATATATATATATATATATATATATATATATAATAAGGGAGAGAAGTGTATACTTAAGGGCTCGTATTTCCGTGTTTTAACACAATATTAATGAGATATAACAGACAGTAATGCCAAGGAATGTACAGGGGAAGTTATTAGAACCAATGGAATGTAAATAATAAGAAAGAAGAAAGAAAAGTGGATGAAAAAATTACCAACTGTGAGCAGGAATCGAACCCACGACCTTCGAATAACGCGTTATTCGAAGGTCGTGGGTTCGATTCCTGCTCACAGCTGGTAATTTTTTCATCCACTTTTCTTTCTTCTTTCTTATTATTTACATTCCATTGGTTCTAATAACTTCCCCTGTACATTCCTTGGCATTACTGTCTGTTATATCTCATTAATATTATATATATATATATATATATATATATATATATATATATATATATATATATATATATATATAGTTCAAATAATTGCTATTGTAATAAAACAAAAAGCTTGAGTTGTAGTACCATGTCATATAAAACGATGCGTTCGAACAAAGCAGGCTTCTCCTTGTTAGAACCCATTCTGCAGAGAAGCCCAGTTAAAAAAAATGGAGAAATGGATTCAAGTACAAGGTTTTCAAGCTGCAGTTTGAACATGATTATGGCCCAAAATAGTAACACGCATCTGCAGTGAGGCCACACTCTTTTCACCTTTTGCCAGGGTGCATTTTTTTTTTCTTAAAGTAGCCATAAGCTTTTCACAGTTGTGCTCTGCGAATTCTGTCACGTGTCGCCCTGCAAATACTCATGATATTTCATTAGGACATGAAAACAAAAAAGTACTCTTTTTCGTTGCTGTTCATACATATTCGCGAATTCCGAGAGCGGAATTTTTTTAGGGAGATATTTTCCAGCTTAAATTACGTTTTCAGTTAGCTTGCGGGAAAAAAAGAATGTAGTAAAGGGAAACAGTGACATTCCCCATCCCCTCCTGTGAGCAAAAGGAATAAAAAAGCGGCAAAACAAAAACCAGGAATAGAAAAAGAATGGAAACGCGCGCGAAAGCTCCCCGCGCGCAATGGAGATGGAAAAGATGGCTGCGGATCCCTATGCGGCACTAGCGCCCGGAACGGAAAACGCAAGAGCCGGTCTGCTATAAGCTTTCCAATTCGAAAGAAAGGGGAGGGGGAGGCGAAAAAAAAAAGGAAAAACGGGACGTTTTGATCGTATGCAAATTAAGCGCGTGTCACCTTCTTGCAGTACCCTCGGGCAACGATGCACGAGGAGAAGCAGCCACTGTTCTTGCCTCACTCTCGCCAATTTCACCGAACGATGTCGACCAGGATCGCGGTGCCGAAGGCGCATGCGGGGGAGGAACGAAACGAGGAGTGAGCAAGAGGGGCCACAGGGGTATCCGGATTCACAGAGACGGCCCCGAGGCATCGAAGCAGAGCGCGCGTGCCCCCGCATCTCATTGCGAGACAAGTGACACCAACATGCATTCGCCTGCATATATATATATATATATATATATATATTTATCCCTCTCACTTTCTCTGCTCAAATCGTTTCTCTCGCTCATGCGGGCATCGGAGGTGGAGGAATCCTTTTTCCTGTTTCAGCGGGAGCCCGTCCGAGCCAACGAAATGACACGTCGATTACGACGAAACGGAAACAAACTGCAGAGGAGGAGCAAGTACGAGCACAGACATCGCAAGATTTCAATAGGGAAATGAAACGGAGAGCGCCCGATTGTTATTCCGCGTCACGTTCGTCATTTTGGAGCGAGAGCCGTCCGCTGCCGCTTCCCTCGTTCGTTGTGCCCCAACCCCTTCATTTTTTTTGTGTGTGCGTTGCATTTCGAAGGCGCCGCCGAGTTTCCACACGTGCCAGACCAGACGCCCCAGCGACCGTACATGAGCGCTACAAGCTCTGGGAGACATCGATAATGGTTTCAAATTAGGCCTGCGTGCAGTGCGCATCATTGCCCGTGTAAAGCGCTGTTTTGTCCGGTGTTTATCTGGTTATCTGTTTTGTGTACACACTGTGCAGTCACTCTTACGCTGAATGGCGATGAACGCGCGTGCCGCGCTTAATGGCGGTTCGCTCACCATCTTGGCTTTTACTTAGTTGCTTTGTTCAAATATTTATTTATTTACAATACCTCAAAAGCCCCAATGAAGGGGTTTTACATGAGGGGTGGGCCGTTACAATCGGTTAAAGGGTTAATGCTCGATCTCTGCTTTGAAGTTGATACTGGAGGGGTGCAGAACGCGAGGAGGAAGGCCATTCTAATCTTGCGTGGTCTTGATAAAAAAGGATGAAAGAGTGCAGTGGTGCGAGCACTTGGCAGGTAAACAGAATTCTCGTGATTCATGCAGTCTCAGTGATGATGGGCTGGCTTGATGGTGGGAGTACGAGGGGATTCATGATAGAACTTGAAAAGCAGGCGCAGATGAGCTATACAGTGGCGTGACGAAAAGGTACCGAGGTTAGCGCGAAATTTAAGTTGGGTTACGCTTGACTGATATGAATAATCTAAAAAGATGAATATTTGTGCCCGGCTTTGCACTGTTTCAACAGTTTTAGTATTGTACGTGACGTGATGGTGTCCGACGTAGACATGCCGTCGTCGCAGGTTAAATGAGCAGACGAGACGTACAGGAGGAAGCGAGCAGCCGAAGTAGGGGAGCGGCTGTGGCGTCCAGCCAGCTAGAAGCGCACCCACGTTCTAGGTGCCACGACCGACCGACGCTCGTCATTTTTTTCCCTGATGATTGATATGTGGGGTTTAACGACCCAAAACCACCATATGATTATGAGAGACGCCGTAGTGGAGGGCTCCGGAAATTTAGACCACCTGGGGTGCTTTAACGTGCACCCAAATCTGAGTCATTTTTTTCCCTAGCCGGCTGGACACCACTAGCGCTACGCTACAGTATTTTTACTCTGATGAGGGTCCCAAACAGGGCATGCGTATAAAGTTTTGTTATGATTAGTGTCTGATAAGTGAGTAATTTGACAGGCGTAGAAGCTAGATGAAGGTTTCGGCACAGGCCGCCAAGAGCACGGTTTGCTTCGTTAGTATTGTGTGTTATGTGAAGAGACCATGTTAAATAAAAAAAAGGACATCTAAATTCTTGTATGTAGTTACGCATAAAATTTGAGTATATTGAAGTATATGCTGAATTGGATAAACTTTTATTAAGTATATGCTGGAAATGGGTAATACTGTCGACGATGAAAAGAGACTAGTGACGTTTTTTTGCGTTAAGGGTAGTTAACCACGTTTTACACCTGATTTAAATTTTATGAAGGTCACATTGAATGTACTGTGCTAAACACCAGCACTACTTCTTCCCTTTGTTTGTTTGCATATGAATGCGAGAATAAATAATACAATAGTTCAAATGTCAGGCGAGTATTGTAGAAAACGACGCAAGGTGTTCGCAAATACTGGACATATCTACGGAACTTCAAACAGCTACATATCGTTCAAACGTCAAATTTTAGGAGAATGCTTGCTCAGAACTTTCTTAACAGCTATTTGGCATTACTATTACGTAATGACCACAGCGATTGCTACTGCTTACTTTTGTTGGGAATACGACATATCAAATGTTATCTATCGAACGAGACCTTAAAATTACGGCGAGGGTCTCGTTCTGGCAGAGTCGATGAAGTAGGCGAGGGAGTATCGGTCAGCTACTAGCTCGTAAAAAGATCACGCTGTAGATGACGCCAGCAGCCAAAAACAAAGAGTGTTCTACACTCGCCGTCATCGGTATTATACGAGGGGCGCTCACCCCCGGGTTTATGTGCAGAAATACGGACTTACTCCACGTTTGTAAACAACTGTAGGCGCAGTCGACACACTGGGGCGCTTGTAGCGACATTGAGGCACGTAGGCCCCGCCAAGCCCAAAGCTTGCCACCACCCTGTATGATCACGTGACAACTTGCACAGAAGCTGCAAAGCTGCATCCGACCACAGCACGTCGGAGGTAGCGCTACGCACTATTCTCGGAGGCAGCTTTACAAACATGGAACAGGTCCATGCCCGATAAAGTGTACGGTAGTACGACCACGGAAGCGCAATCGGTAGAGCCTCGGACTCGTTATTCGAAGGCCCAATGTCGTTTCCTGCTGGCGGCATGTTGCCTTTTCACGTACTTTCATTTGTTCACATTTATATCGTTAAGACTGTAAAGTAACATTTCCTACACTTTCATTGGTCTTGATTATCAGTAGGTTCTCATCTGTAAGACTAAAAATTGCTGTAAGGAATCCCGTATATTTTTTACGACTTTTAGATGTTTATCCCGGTTGCGGCAGCCGCATTTTTGATGGAGGCAAAAATGCTTGGAGCTCGTGTGCTTAGATTTAGGAGCAGATAAAAAACTCCAGGTGGGCGAAATTTCCGAAGCCCCCCACTAAGGTGTCTCTCGTAATCATATTGCGGTTTTGAGGCGTTAAAACTCAATGATTATTATTATTATTATTATTATTATTATTATTATTATTATTATTATTATTATTATTATTGACTTTAAAATGCCTCTAAAGGAAGTATTCATCTTGTTTTTGTCGTGTCCAACATTATTTTGCTACGGACCGCTGAATACGGTTGTTATTCCGTGCGCTACCTCGCGGTCAAGGCGTTTATATAGCATGGATTGACCCACGAGGAGGGATTTGGGTGCACGTTAAAGAACCCCAGGTGGTCGAAATTTCCGGAGCCCTCCACTACGGCGTCTCTCATAATCATATGGTGGTTTTGGGACGTTAAACCCCACATATCAATCAATCAATCAACCCACGAAGAAGTGATAATAAGCCTACTTGTGCGTTTTCCACTACAAACGCTGCACGTAACATGTGGGATTATAGCGATTCACGAAGCTAGCACGCCTCCTCATACAATATCGCATGGTACTCGATGGATCGTTCGACTCCTTAGATGTTTTTTACTTGGCAAGTGCCTGATATCTATGTATACGGAAACAAAAATGGCAGTCAAGTTCGAAATTTTCTTTAAAGGAGAACTGCAAATGTTTGCTGTTAAAAACGCCTGTTTCCCGCAAGAAACCTCACTGTGCCACTTTCTAGCCATCTCCACCTGGCCCCACTCTGCCTAGCTACCGCGACACCTTATTTGGCGTCATGCCATACCGCGCATGCGCCATAGAAACAGCTGTTGATGAGCTGAGTCAAAGTTGTCGAAATGGCTATGTATAACCACCCCAAGTGTACACGAAAATGTCCTAGAAACTGTTTAGCTGATTGAATGCGTCTTATAAGTAGACCTACTGAGCATGCGCATATCCTATAGTGGTCACTATAAAAAAGCAGCTCCTGGTCGTTCCGGGAAAGTTTCTAGACATGGTTTTTTCGAGCAAGAATCATGCCTCTGAAGAAGATGCTGCCTATTGCGAGGCTCGGTGTGGTGTAGAGCGAGGAGCGATATGCGAAGCGGCAGCGATCCGACCCGAGAAAACGAACGAGATAACGGCCGACACGAAGAGAAAGGGGTGGTCACTCCAACAACCATAAAGAAGTGTGGCAGTTTGGGCTTGTTGGCATGACATGACGATAGTTACAGCGCGAGAACAGAACGATGTCCTTCTTGTCTCTTTGTCGTCGTTCTGTTCTCGCGCTATAACTTTCGTCAAGCCATAAAGAGCTTCGCTTAAACTAAGTTTAAAACCTAGCATTATCAGATAACGCCTCCTACCTGGATAAACCAGCTTTGCTGTTCCCAAGCTTTGCGTGGCAGAGAGCAAGTTTTTTTTTTTGCGTGCAAATCACACTACTGCTTCAAGCCCAAGCACTGAAACGTTTTAATGAACCTCGGACTCGAAAGAACGTGGTAACGGGGGTGCTACATGTGTCGAACGAATTACCCTGGTACCGTCCGAGGGGCGCATAGCTAAGTGGTGCTGCACTTCATTTGCACACCAACATAATTTATTTGTTCCTTAAAGTACTGTGTCCCTCTGGAGCAGGGAAGTTCGCGGTGGTCTTTCCTCTCTTGCATCGCATATTCATGCGTCGTCCCGCATCCCTGCCCGAAGGTTAAACGCCCAGGAGGCCCCGTAAGCGGCGTCATCCTAACGAGGTGCGCGGTTCATCGGGGCGCGATTTGTATGCCCTCGCCTCGGTGCGCGGGAAAGCGACAGCTGCCGGGGGTCGCGTCACGACGGACTCGCGTGCACGTGCACACCTTCACTGGCAAGAGAGAGAGTGAGGTTAACGAAGTTACACTCAGTTTATTACCCTGCATTCGGTGAGAGGGTAGTGGAGCGCAAAGAATAAATAGGAGGAAAGCAGGGACGATGATAATAGAACGTTACTTGACTACGTTTCTGAATGCACGAACAGCGCAACTTAGAAGTAGTTACAGCGTAACTACGAATGCAAAAAAAAAACAAAGGACGTTATCATAGGAATAGCAAGGTTGTGAATGGTGCATAAGAATATATTATGATAAAGCGAAACCATACAAGCAGAAATTTGGGCGAGCTTGTAAACGTGCATGCAGAGCAGGTAACGTAAAATATGGAGACATAACAGAGGTACAGAGAGACTACACGAGTGATACATCAGAAGAAAAAAAAAAGATTGATTAGCACTTCGTCTCCTTGTTTCGCCTATCTCTTTGCTCTTCGTATTTCGCGCTACCTCCTAAAGAACTAAATGACTCCTTATTTTAGACCGGACGGTACGTGCTCCTTATCCTTATCGACGAGATGGATGCTGCCATGCACAGTTTTCCTCGCTGCGATGAGACCATCAAGCTGATGTTCTGTTGTACTTTCTCTCATATTTATTGAACGAGAATGGTCTCCAGTGCTACCATAAGCTAAATAAACAATAGACATCTTAAAAAAAAAGTTGTTAAATCACGGTATCTATACATTGTAAAAATTGCTTTCGTTCATTTTTTTCTTTTTTGACCAGCCACTCTGAAGATGCGCCAATCAATGTGAAGCGCCGCTCGAAACGCTGGTAGAGCGTGAAAAATAAAACTACCTAAACAGAGTAGCTACAGCCTTTCATTCTTATAAACATAACCATTTCTCTCGAAACGTCGGCCTCAAGACCCACTAATATATAAAATTACCTATTTTGGGGTTTCTGTTTTCTAAACACAGAATATAATCATAAGGCAAGGCTTACTATGGGAATCAAGAATAATTTTGAACACACGGGACTCTTGAGTTGGCACCCAAAGCCGAGTGCACTGGGGTATTTCATGTATATCGCACCCATTACTACAACTCATCGCCTCCATTGAAATGCAGCCTCCGAAATAAAGAGTGGATCCTGCGACTTTCGCGTCAGCAGTCGAGCGCCAAAATCACTAGGCGATCATGGCAGGCCTCTTCGTACGTCCTTTATAATGCAACCATTGCCAATGCAATCGAACTAGCATTTTCGGGTTTATAGGCGCAATGCTGCAACCATTAAGTAACGATAGCAGATAATAATGATAACTGTTGGGGTTTAACGTCCCAAAACCATGATATGATTATGAGAGACGCCGTAGTGGAGGGCTCCAGAAATTTCGACCACCTGGGGTTCTTAAAGATGCACCCAAATCTGAGCACACAGGCCTACAACATTTTAGCCTCTATCGAAAATGCAGCCGCCGCAGTCGGGATTCGATCCCGCAACCTGCGGGTCAGCATCGGAGTGCCCTAGCCACCACTGTGGCGGGTACCATAGCGGGTGAAGAAGCCGCTTCTAATTCGTTTACTCAGAGGGAACGGTATTATCAGTTATATTCGGGGATTTGTCTTTCAACGGCCTCAGCCATAATTAAATTTTGACCATTGCTTTGCATGCCAAATCACAGTTAAGGCAGAAACTTTTGGGGCAGTTTTTGGTACGGCGTTTCCACAGCAGCGTCAAAAGCAGTTAGGACGCCGTGTAAGTGTTTGCTGGATATGTTAGCCTATGTAACAAAAAAGGTGTCAATGCCACGGGAATTCATAAAAATAGTTTTCCAAAAAAGTTATTAGATAAAACACTGGCGCTAGTACGTTCACAAGCTGCGAGGCCTTATAAATGCACAGCCAGTACAGGAAGGATAGACCGTGTACAGATCATGATGACGATCCTTTAATATGTCTCGTATTCACACGGTGTAATCATTTGCCTGAACTTTGTCAAATTCATCATATAAAACGATTTGTTTCCTTGTAAATGCAAAAATTGCGAACAATTAGGTTAGTGGGCAAAAACTAACTATTTTCTTCGCTTAGAAAGCTGCACGAAAGCTTGAATGTATATGAAAATGAAGCGTAATAAACAATGCTGCAAGAACATCTGAAGCCAAAGGCACGGCTACATTATGAAACTCCAAAAACTCAATTTTTACTTGTGCATGTGGTATCCGAATTATCATTGCGCGAAAGTTCTCTCTTGTAATTTTAGTTTTAAAAAGTGTGCCTGGGTCTCTAACGCAACGACGTTGGCGAACGTTCTCAATTGTGACATTTAATTTATAGGTGCACGTCACTTATCATACCGTAAAATACCCAACAAGTCCCCCCCCCCCCACATACGCACATGGAGAATCTCACAAGATTTGGGGGGGGGGGGGGGCTTTACCGGCGGTCATGAATCAAAATTAAAGATGGTGGCGGAACAGCTGCTAAAAATAAAGAATGATCACCCGCGCTTCCAATGCAATGCTTTAATAAATACGCATGCAGTGTTTCCATTCGCCCTCGATGGGTGAATAAAAACAGTGAATATGGGGGGGGGGGGGGGGCAGCGCATATTTGAAATCATTCAAAGAAGAGAGGGGGGCGCCTGCCCGGATGGAGGCGCCTGCTCGGAATTGAAAGGGACACTATACTCTGGGACAACGTTCTGTGGCAGTGAAGGGAATGCTACGAAGGCAGAATGACGAAAAGCTACTTGCGCTCCGCGGGTACTAGTGTCGGCTGCCGCGCAGTAAAGGCCTAGCAACATTGGGCATGACACTGTGATGTCAATAGGTACACTCTCAGGTGGGTGATAACGCGATAACGCGGTGCGTCACTAAAACGTGATTTTATTTCAACATAAGCATTTGCTTGGCCCGAAAGTAGCACTACGAGGTTTCTTAACGGCTATTTCAGCAGTCAACGTCGGCGTAATATTTACTTTTATAGCGTCACTTTAACGTTAACTGTGTTTGTAGGAGTTGTGAATGATCTGTATTGCATCTGGCTATCGATTGCAGTACTTTGTGCTGAGTAGATGGTAATGCAACACTACCAGTATTTATATCCCGGTAGGCATAGTGCTCCAAAAAAGAAAAAAAGCAATATTAAAAATTCTCACAGGGTCGCTTATGAATTTTGTTAAGACAACTCGCAGGTGAAAGGCGTTTTATTTTTCTTCTCAGTCGATGAATAGATTCTGCCCCCCAGAAAATGTCAAAGGATGTTACGTCCCGTGACGTCACAAATGCATCACGTGGTGTCATGATGCTGTCATAATGACGTCAAATATTTTAGTTATCCGTGATGTCATGATGATGTCATATGGTGAGATGATGACTTTCTTGGACCACTCGTGCTGGTCTCCTATGCCGCGAGACGCTGAATCTGGTGGTCAATTTTGGCGTTTGCTGAAACATCTAAGGTGTAGATCCCGAATAAGGAGCTACACTGTAGCCCACTAATCTGAATATTTAGTATTGAGCAATACTGCGTATTGAGTATTGAGCAAAGTGGCCGCTTCAGAACTTTTACGCTTCCACTCTCCATCCGAACATAACAATGCTGATTTGTTAAGTTTCACGAGCCAAAATCACAATTCGACTTGAAGGTCACGTGCTATCAAAAGTAGTATTCTGCACTCACTGTAATGCTTACTCGCACTGGCTCACACTCCTTAAAATATACATATATACCCTATTCGCCTCGTGCGCCGCCGATGTCGGCATTGCCAACGGCGCTCCGGTGAAGCTAATTGGAGGTAGGGGAGCTGGATTCGGCTTTTGTCGTGGGATATGTTTTGGCTAGAACAGCAGCATTTTCGTTATTATTCGCTCGCTTCGCAAGGCGTTCCTCAACCACTAGTTCTGTTTTCTTATCGTGATAGTTCTTTAGATGGTCGCTTGTATTACAAGAAGTTTAAGGAAAAAACTGTATTATTTAACGTATCTTCTATATACTAATTCTTAATGATGGTCATTAAGATTAACTTACTGGATTTTGAGATAACGCAAACGCGTGAGAGGGATACAGGAAACTAGGTGCGCAGATGAGATTAAGTAGCTTACAGGTATAACGAGGCAGCAGAAAGTACAGAATAACCGAGTTGATTGGCGGAACATGGGAGAGGCCGCTACCCTGCAGTGGGTGCTGTTAGGATGATGATGATGGTGATGTTTACCCACAGCCATCGCGATCAGGATTCTGCCCTAGTTCGTAGCGTCACTCAGTTGGTTGAATGATGTTGAAATAGCTTTTGTGAAAGCGCGAACGATCCGCCGAGCGAGTTGAAGAGAGTCTACGCTGCTTTGGAAGCGAAACGTGCTCAACTTTACGACTTGTTGCAGAAGCTAGCGTTGCGCAAACAGGCTTGAGTAGAAGGAAAATTGGCACTACACTTCCGAATATAGTAACGTGAATCTGTGAACACAAAACGTTTGTCAACGAAATAAAATTCATAACTTCATCAACTGCCTGACTATTGCAGACGACCAGCGTTGATTGGGCGTGTTGAACACTCATTAAAGCTTGCTACACGTACTATTGGCTCCGAATAAAACGCCATCAGTGACACGCGTGCAACTGTTCACCCCCTTAAGATAAAAGATAGACACGCTCATGCGGCTTCTCACTCGTGAGCCACATTCATGCATTCGATCGCGCAGTGCTGCCTAGCCGGGTGAGCGGACCTGTCAATGATGATGACAGGACAGCGCGCACAGTATACATAGAGTTCCTAATGCTTGGGCAACGCATTGCGCTGTTCATGTTTCATTTGACAACGATAGTAGAGCTTCGTCAACGGTGGGGGAAATTATCGAATGTGTCCTGGAAGAGGGGAAAGAGGGCTCTTTCCAATCTTTCTGTCGGCCTTTCTGGCTGGTTATTGCTATTTTTCACCACGATGTAAAAGATCAAATATTTTAACGCGTAAGTTGACCTTCGGTGTTCCGCGTCGCCAGCGTCAACACAAGTGACGCACAAAATCCTCTCACAATGACGTTATCATATGACGTCATGATGACATCACCGACCGCCAGTATTAGAGATGTCGCAACGTAACATCACATGATAATGTCATCACGTGACATAATCACTTTGCATTGTAATCGTGATAGGTGGGTCGATAGCCTGTGCAGGCGATAAGTAGAAAGCTTGCAATGCCTACGATCCTGGAGGCCATAAAGCGTTCGGAGAGGAACGGAGAAAAAACAATACATCGACTGCAGAAAGAGAAGGTGGCTCTCACCTTCGAGTCAACTTAAGATAATGTATAAGGGCACCTGTGAATATTTTTAGTACAATGATCGCACCACACCCTATCAAGCGTCGCCCATAAAGAGTGATTTGCACTATTTTATCGCAAATACATCTTCTTACGACTCTCGACGTGGAAGCTTAGCATTAATCTACGTTAGTATAAATACACTAATCCTGCTCAGCATATACTTTCAGACGACCGTGAATGAGTCAACTAACGTCTGTTTAATAACGTACAAATTAAAATGTCTTGAGCAATAGATATCTCCGTGAAACATTTCAATACTCCACATCACGGTCGTGCGTCCCCTTTTGACTCGCGCTTTTAACCTTTGCATTTGATGTTTAAATTTTAAGCACTTAAGATGCACCAGCGTAACAGCTGCTGAAAACTTGAATTTAGTCGAAGGTGCTTGCCCGTCACGACCATTTATTCTATTTCAACGATATCACACGTCGTTTGTGACGCGGTGAAAACATCAAACAAAGGAATTTAAGCGGCGAAGCGTAAAGGTGACGCTGAAATGTTGGAGTTATAGAAAACGTGCCGAAAAGTCAATCTGAGTGCACCACGACCATCGAACAGTCGCGAAAAGAAATCCTCGTCATACATGCAGACATGCGCATCTATGGCTGGCAGACGAGACCAGGAGCAACCGAGACGGAGCGTGCTCTTGATGGCAACTCCGCATGATTGCGCTGGGAGTATTGCGTGAACATTCAAGCCAAATTGCTTTATGAACCTGCCCGCTAATATTTCCATAACTCGAGGAGGACAGCCTGGCTGGCGGCGTCGGGCAGTCTATACTCATGGCCTCCGAGACAATCTCGGAGGCCATGTCGCACTTATCGATTGAAAAGAGTCACACGCGAGAGGGCACCACTAAATAATCTCGAGACAAATAAAGTGGACGGCGGGATGACCACCGCTCTAGGTCAGTCGGTAGAGCATCGAACGCATAATGGAAGGTTGCAGGATTGGTCCCTGCCCACGGCAAATCATCTTTGTGTCCACTTTTATTTCTTCACATTTACATTACAGATACTTCTATTAACATCTCATATACTTTGCTTGGCGTCATTGCCTGTTGGTTGTTATTAATATTGTGTCTAACAAAAAAATGACCACGTATCTGCATGTTGATCTGCAAATGTCGTCGAAAGACGATAGTCTTGCGCGGGGAGAGAAAGAACAAAACATGTATTTGATGTTCTGCGCAAGAAATCGGCGAATGGTATTCTGGAGGCGCTGCGTTAGAGTGTCTCGAGCGTGCAGCAAAGGCGAGCAAGCGCATCAAGTCACATCACACGTGATACATGAGTGCTATCTGGCAGTTTTCTTGGTAAACGAAGCGCGTGCCTCTGAGACGGGCGTGCGTGCCCGTCTCAGAGGTGATAAGGTGCGGAGCGCAAGGCGATGGGTAGGTGCCCCCACCATGTCGTCTTAACAAAGCGTTGGAAACACTCGCCTTTTCGTGCAAGCATTGCGTGGTCAGCAAAGCGTGATAAACGCCACGTTCTTTAAAATTACTTATGTATGTTTTTTCTAGTAAAATACGCACATACAGAATATATACGTGTTGTTATGGTGCCTCAGATATGCGCAATAATTGCTTTTTAATTGACAATCGCACCAGTATGAACGCTGAATCTTGAGCAACATTGGTGGGCGCTCCGGATGGGTCAGCCGTTTAGGGTATCGGCTGGTGCCGTTCAAAGTACCCTGTACCGTTGAGAGTGGACAAACAGACAAATGTACAGACAGACAGACAGACAGACAGACAGACCAAAATGTTTGCGTCGAAGATCCCCAAGAAGACGTCTTTAAAAACAATTCCTTGAATTTACACTTCTTTCCTTCAAGTGATAATGAGGTACACTATGACAAAATAGCCCGTAAACTACGACCCCCGAGGTTCGTGAATGTGCACCTAAATGTACATTTACGTGAACGAGCCTTTATTCATTTGCCGCTATCAAGAAATGCGACCGTTGCGACCGGGGTCGAACACGCCATCTTCGTATCAGCAGCCGAGCACTGCAACCTGAACCATCATGGTGGCTAACCGCGTAACCTGAGACATCTTGAGTTGCAAGCTGCAGATAAGGGTTTCCACTACACGATCGCTAGCCATCTATTTTGAAACCCAATAAAGTTCGTTATCAGAACGTCTGCAGCAGCGTATGAAAACAGCTCAGATGTCTGTGTGACTGTAGAAAGGTTAACGTTCGGCCTGACAAGTCACCTTCTTGGTGCTGTTATGCTTCTTAGTCACATGTATTACGTGTGGCCAAAATAAGCGTATAACCGCCTTTTCGTCTGCCTTCATAGCAGGAATGGCTGACCGGGAATAAGCTTGCAAGCGTGCCACTTGCAAGGCAGTGGTCGTGCGAGGCGAAATGATGTCCCCTGCCCACGGATAGGGCAGTGGCCCTCTACGATTCGAAGCGTGGCTGTGCAATGAAACCCTACGAACCCAGCAGACGGACCCACACCCTCCGGCTCCCTACGAATAGATAAATATTAACGCTTCGGACATGTGCCTATCTGTCATTTACAATCTTGTGCAACACAGGTGCGTGCAAGCGAGCCACACGCGTGCTCATAAAAACTGCCCGGGCACGCAAGATGACGTGCACAGCCACACATTCATGTCATTGGCTTAAGAAATTCAGTAATTCACAAACACCTCCAGTACTTTATATTCTGAAAGGCGCGAACTTTTTACCCACCGTCCTCGCTTGTACTAACAAGTCATATCACCAGCAGTGCAAACATTCTGTGGAAACTTTGTGCGGTAAACATTCTCGCAAAACCATAGTCGCGTATACACTTAAAACTGCATGCAACCGACATACGCTCAACACTATGCTTATACAACGTGCCGCAAAGAGAAATCATAATGGGATGCATGCCAGCCCTGTAGATGCTGTTGCAACGAATTGATCGATTGATCGATATGTGGGGTTTAACGTCCCAAAACCAGCATATGATTATGAGAGACGCCGTAGTGGAGGGCTCCGGAAATTTCGACCACCTGGGTGTTTCAACGAAGGTTTGAATTGAAATTTGTGAAACTTGGACGCTTTGCTGGCAGCACCGAATTATGTAGCTCTCCTGTAGTACGTTCATATACCAGGCAAGAAAAACTGGCTGGTCCGACTCACTCATTCACTCACTCCACTCACACTTACTCATTCACTCGCTCACTCACTCACTCCACTCACACTCACTCATTCACTTACTCACACACTCACTCCGTTCACACTTACTCATTCACTCACTCATTCACTCACCCCACTCACACTTACTCATTCGCTCGCTCACTCACCCACCCACCCACTCACTCACTCACTCACTCACTCACTCACCAAAATTTGTTCGCACTATTGAAAGGGGAGTGTCCCTCCTAGTGTGAATTCTTCGTTTTATAGCTACAAGCACTGTTTAAGCGGCGCCGGGTGGTCGACCACCGAATGATCGCATTACCCGCGGATGGGTGAGCGTGCAGTAAATACGCGGTCGGGCTGCCACGCATGGCGGGGGCCTCGCCGCCAGCTGCGCACTTCATATCCCGCGTGGTAGGCAAGCCTTCTCCTGTCTAGCTGGTTGTTCGCGCGCGTGCAAGTTGGCGTAGGTACGCGGGAAAGGCGAGGGCCTCTGTTCGTCCTTACCACCGCCTCAGGCCTACATTACAGTTTTATTTTTATTTCTCCATCCGCGCTATATGTGTCCACTCTTTGCAACGCGTTCGAGAAGACTTCCGGGAATATAAGCTCATGAATACGGGGCAGGACTGCAAAGGGAACACATAACGTAAAAATAAGGCAAACAAATGTTCGCATGTAACGACATGAGGAGGGCGTCAGGGTGACGAAGCACGTTTGCGTAACCAAACTTTATTGGAGAGAAAAATTAACGAAACGACACACGGAAACTTACTTCTCGTGCTTCCCAGAGGATACGAGGTTCGCCCGAACTACCCATTGTTGTTCTAGTTTTTATCCTTGAATCACGTTAGAGTTTGGGCTAACGGTATCTTCAGCTGAATCAAAATCGTAGCGCTACAATATCGCTGCGATTCACCGTTTCATTAAACGTTGTGCAAAAAAAACTGACACGCCAAGCGCGAGCGCAATGTCACACGGCATCAACACGTCTTGTGTGACGGATGTGCGTCGCTATAGCAGCTATAGGAGGCGCCTACAAGCAACAGTCTCTTTGCGTCGATAACGAGCAAAAAAAGAGTTGTATGAAAGCTAGCGTCAGTCTACAGAGTGTCGTTTACATGGGTTAATGCCCGTCTTGAAGAAATTTTCGCCACAAGAAAAAGAAACGTAAGCCCGGAATGCCGTAGTTGTCTCTCGCTGCTTAACAAAAGCCTCGTTCATCAAGTACAAAAAGGCTCCAATATATTCTCGCACATTTTTTTAGGCAGCAGTCTTGACCACACCTCTTGGGCATTCATGTTTAGATTTTTTTTATATACGAAAGTAAATATGTTCGGCGTGTAGTAGTGCAGATAGGAACTGCTTGGGGCCTCAGTAGCTAATAATTAACAATAATTCAACCAGATCGAAAGCACGCTCGTTTCTATGTGACACGGTCCACGGGCGAGAACGCAACATCACATCTTCTCGTACACTACTGCGTGAAAGTGCACTCTTGATCTGTTCGGTGGTGACGTGCATTGTTGTCTATTATTGAAGACATCTGCTTTTGTATTCCACATCAGTCTACTTCATAAAGGCGGAGACAGACATTTTTCCCTAAAATCATAATAAAGTCAGCCGCATTTTCCCACAAGGGGAACTCGAGTAAATGCGTCGAAGAGTGGGGGGGGTATCGCGTGAATGTTGCGTAATATAGTATGGTTTGGGAATGCTTAATTGTTATTTCGTCTTTATTAGTGGTGGGACGCTGATGTTGGGTTGTGCCCCACTACTGTTTGAAGGTACTGTTGCTTTCAGTACATCAAGTCGAGTCAAGCAAAGCACCAAGCCAAGCGAAAGCCAAGGGAAGACGCGCTAGACTGAATTCCAAACGCGTGATCCAGCGGCTACTTATACGGGGTGGCCAGTGAATGGCTGTGCAGCGTGAGCAGTCAGTTTTTACAGGCAGAAGCTGCCTGCGTCTGCC
Organism: Rhipicephalus microplus; assembly: GCF_043290135.1. Classification (NCBI taxonomy): domain Eukaryota; kingdom Metazoa; phylum Arthropoda; class Arachnida; order Ixodida; family Ixodidae; genus Rhipicephalus; species Rhipicephalus microplus. The sequence goes on from NC_134710.1 coordinate 320,649,902, forward strand.
TTGCGAGGTGAGAGAGGGAGAGCGGAGGAGCGACAGTTGACACGAGACGCGAGCATGCGCAGTGGGGCTGTCGACGACACCGCTGACGCCGGATTTTCGAGTAGGTGCGGCTATAAAATGCTCAGCATTAAAGGAAAAAGAATGTCCAACGAGGCCTCACGGCAATGAACGGCATTATCTAACAAGGCCACATCGAATGACGACTTCCACCCGTACAACTTCAGACGGCATAACGCGATCACGTTAAAGAGCTCGTATTGCAGAAATTCTGGTGTTGGTGTCAGCGTCGTTGGTTGTGAGCGAAAAATGATCATCTTTTGCGTGACCGAAAAATGTAGGAAAGCTGCAAATAAAATAAATAATAAAAAATATTGGTCTGGGTGAGCATAAAACCCAGTTTATTTGCGTGGAGAGCTGGTGTTCTACCGCAAAGCCATCCGTCTTTTGTTTTCTTTCTTGGTATTTATTCAACTCAAACATGGTTGTAATGCTTAATGTTGTAATGTAAAAAAAGAACTATTATGTTTATTTTTCTTCTATCGCGACACAATGGTGAGTCCGCAACACCCCAACGTTCACCGTCTCTAGAACGAATGCATCTAGCAACAACCTCTTCCTAAAATAGCCTTGAACTGAGGTATTACAAACCTCACCAACACAACATACCATTCTGGCTGAAACTCCATTTCCTCGTAAACATCGCATATTTTTATCACCAGTCTAAAAATGTGGGTTGCAGAGGGTACCAGTGGCTCAGCATTTCGTGGCATGATGCGCGTCTTCCACAGGCTATACATCCCAACAAGTAGAAACATGTCGTATGGCACGTCATTGTAACTCGCTGGCAGCAGATATCGCACGGAATGTGAATTTAGCACAAGGCTTTTTTTTTAGAGTTCACTGGAGCAGTTACCAAAATAAGATGGTATTTTTGCAGCTTATAAAACAATATTCAATTGTTTCAGGCACGTCAGAAAGCGGACAATTAAAAGACGACACTGAAACATCTCTTGAACGAAGCCAATGGCCTTTTTTCAAGCAATCCCCCGACTCCCCGCGGGCGCGCGGAGCACTATGGGAAAAGTTGGTAGGCCGAGAGAACCCACTCTTCCTCCGCTCACTGCTCGTTTGCGCCATGCTAGCACCACAAAACGAACATGCCTCCACTTGTTGAATAGGTTTCGAACGCAACTGCATGCATATCTACGCATGAAATGTGAAATAAATAACGGAGCCAGTGTAGGTATCGCTGGACGGGTGTGCATCGAACGTAGAATAAGTGGAAAAAGAGTGGCATGCGAGTTGTTGCATGCCAATACATGTGATCAAAACATGATATCGTAACACTGAATTCATAGTTATTGAACGAGGAATTGCTCATAAAGCGCCATGACTTTTAAGACCATTGTGGTTTGATTGGGCCGTTAACACCAAGACAGCAGGGAAGTGTTACAGCTAAGCTAATATGGGTTTTAATGGCACAAGGGCCATAAGTGTTAAAGCTATAGGATCTTTTTTTTTATTTTCATGGACAAGTCACGCGTGGAAAGAAAGGAAGAGTAAACACATCCTGAACGTGTTTTAAGATGAAAGGATGAAACTAGAATGCCCGTGCGAGATACCTTGCTCTGATAATTTGCGGTTTCTTATAAGATGTGTATGTCTCTGCGGAGCATGTTTTCTGGCAGTATATTCTGCATTGAGTGAGGCCAGTATTAAATTTCGGTCGGCGGATTTAAGTATTGTTCAATGAGGAATAATGAGGTACTTACGCTCGGTGAAGAACAAACAATAAAAAACCTAGGCGCATGGCATGAGCAATAGTTTCCAGCTGCAAGAAGGCCCGGTGTCCTGCCTATATCATGTTGCATTTGTTTGTTAGCAGCTCATTCACACTGCAAACAAAAATTATTTCGGACGACCTTCACCCGCGAAGAAACTAGGAGTATTGCAGTTATTCCATGCATACGTTCTGCACAGTCTGAAAGGAAGTTGGGAAGCGATACGAGGTGAGGGTTTGTGTTTTCCGCACCATATGCTTAGTAACAATTCTTTCGTAGAGAGCAAAATGTCGCAGGGATCTGAGGTGGGCAGAGAAACGTCCTATGAGAGGCATGCCAAAGAACAATAATTGTTTTTGAATAGTTGTGCAAGAGTTGCTAACCGTATATTTATTTGCGTCCACATATATACATCCGTCAGAAGGGTTGATGCATCGCCTCCGAGAGCACCAAAATTCATTGAATAAAGCCATCTCATAGCACCTCACAATTTCAGTCATGCAATTTTACCTTTGAAGGCCTGGTAATCTTGCAGTCACCATCGCCAGACCACGCGAGAAATCTTGGAGACATATAACAAAGAACACCGCACGTTGTTTCAGTCGGTTAACATTCGCTATCGCTGCAACACAAGAAACTCAACTTTATTATTATACTGTAAACATGCGTCTCGGTAGTCAGTGGTTTTGTACCTGTTTGTGACGTGCGCGATGCACCCCAATTTTTTATATATGTTTGTTAAGACAAGCGATAGCCTTTGAGTCGTGGGTGAGTGTTTCCGGTGTGCATATTTCTTTCCTGATCCTACTTTTTCTTTTTGCCCTGTAGGCTTTATTTCAACCTGTAGTTAGGATGCCAAGAAAAGGTGGTAGACGCATATGCTGCGAGCGGCATGCAGTGGTCTTTCAATGAATTTTATTTTACGAAATTGCGCTTATTTCTAGAGCACTCTACGAATATACCAGAACCGTATACAATTTACTCGTAAAAAGTGTCAAAGGACATTGATTCCTAATGCATCGGAGAAATTATGAACAGTGCTTGCAACTTTTAGTCAGCCAAGTTGTACTGTTCTTTTGATTAATGTCGCAGGTGGACTGACACTATAATAATAATCAACTGACGCTTCTGAGCCGCTCAGGTGGTAGAACAAGGGGACAAGTGCAAATCGTATAGACAGGTCGTCGCACGCAAACATTGATGTTTGTGAGTGAATCACGCAGTGATATATCACATTTTAACGAGTTCACTTCATCTGAGAAGCGCTGGCACGGTGCAGACGGCAAGATGAAGCGTAAGGCTCGCGTGCTCGCGGCAGCGGCTGCTGCGGCGTACCAACTTTTCCCATAAGCGCTTGCGCACCCGTTGGCGGCGCTAGTGTGCTTGAAAAAAAAACTATATTCTTCACAGGCAAGGTCTCAGAGTGAACTTTAAAAAAGAAAGTTTTTGTCAATGGTTTCATTGGCATTTTACACACCCGATTTAAGACGTCATATTCTGGCAGACTCGAATATTTTGTACGATAAAGTGGTGGCGGACAAGGCACTGCTATCAAATCTCTGTAAAAACGTTTGCGTGGTATACAGCACAAACATTCATTTGAAAAGTTGACTGTCAAAAAGCGAAAAGAGGAATATACACTTCACGCATAAATCCCCACAGACAACGTCGTACGGAAAAATTCGATGAAACTATTTAGTCAGGTAACACATTTACCAGCATTACATGTAAGAAGGCACGAAAAATGGGATGAGTTCTGGCACGAAAAAGAAGTAGCGAGAGACTATTTGCCACACGTAAAAATGCTTTAGACCTAGCCCACCTGCACTAACTAGCTTGAACCGATTGTCTCGTCACATGGATTCTTAGGCTGACGACTATATAAATGTTGCCGATTTGCGGTTAAATCTCTGTATGTACGACGTAGCACAGCGGAGCACTGGTAGTACATAAAAAAGTTTTGTAGGCGAAAAAAGTGGCAAATCCCACGTAGAGTGGAAATTGATGATTTTCGAAGTGCGAATGAGGAAGGTTGATATGCCACTTTAAAATCACCACAATGAATGTAATACACAGTGAACACGAGTAGAAATCTTATGCGCACTTGGGTATATGGATAAGGTGCAGATATGTTGTTTATAGTCACCCAACGAGCGCCCCACTAACGTTTTCAATACCAGCGCCAGCAATGGTAGGCATGTAAATGATGTGGTTCATGCCTTCCATGCCATGATTATCATGTCTGCGCCTGGCATTCGTGTTTGTTATCCATTCTCGTCACGTAACACCAAATTTGGTATAAGTGAAGACAGTGGAACGGCCGCGAGCGCACTATGAGAGTAGTATGCCGTCATACTTTACATGACTCGCATGCCACAATTATCATGTTTGCCCCATTCCTATACCTTCGTCATCCATTCTAGTTAAATAATACCAATTTGGTGTATGTGAAAGGGAAACGGCCGTGAGTGTGCTATGAGTGTAGCACATTGTCATGTTTCACATGACACGCATGTCATGAGTAGCATGTTTGGACGTATCATTTACCTTCGCCGTCCATTCACGTCACGTAAAACCGAATTTGGTATATGTGAAGCTAGTGAAATGGCCGCGCGGGTGCTATGACCATAGCAATTTGTCATGCTTTACAAGAAACGCGTATCATGATTATCATGTTTGGACGTGTCATTTATCTTCGTCGTCCATTCCCGTCACGTAATACTACATTTGGTGTATGTGAAGCTAGCGAAACGGCCGCCAGAGCATCATGAGCGTAGCATGTAGTCTTGTTTTACATGACACGAATGTCATGATTATGTTAGGACGTGTCATTTACCTTCGTCGTCCATTTGCGTCACGTAATACCAAACTTCCTCCGTTTTTCAGAGCGTCTTCAATTCTCTCCAGGTATAACATAGAGAAATGAACGCGCTCTGAAAAACGGAGGAAGTGTCAAAGCATTGAAGAGGAAACTTGGGATAGGCAAAAATCGGATGTATGCACTAAGGGACAAAGAAGGAAATAACTACCAATATGGATAGGATAGTTAAAATAGCGGAGGAGTTTTACAGAGATCTGTACAGTAGCCGAGACAACCACAACCTTAATACTATAAGAACTAGCAGTAACCCAGATTACACCCCACCAGTAATAATAGAAGAAGTCAGAAAAGCTTTGGAGAGCATGCAAAGAGGCAAAGCTGCTGGTGAGGATCAGGTAACATCAGATCTGCTGAAAGATGGAGGACAGATTGTGTTAGAAAAACTAGCCACCCTGTTTACGAGGTGTCTCCTGACGGGAGGAGTACCAGAGTCTTGGAAGAACGCTAACATCATCTTAATACATGAGAAAGGAGATGACAAGGACTTGAAGAATTACAGGCCGATCAGCTTGCTCTCTGTAGTATACAAGCTATTTACAAAGGTAATTGCTAACAGAGTAAAGAAAACATTAGAATTCAATCAACCAAAGGAACAAGCAGGATTTTGAACAGGCTACTCAACAATTGACCACATTCATACTATCAATCAGGTAATAGAGAAATGCTCAGAGTATAACCAACCACTATACATAGCCTTCATAGATTACGAGAAGGTGTTTGATTCAGTAGAAATATCAGCCGTCATGCAAACACTGCGGAATCAGGGCGTAGATGAAGTATATATAAACATTCTGGAAGAAATCTACAGAAGATCAACTGCTACCATAGTGCTTCATAAATAAAGCAACAGAATACCAATCAAGAAAGGTGTAAGGCAGGGGGACACAATTTCCCCAATGCTATTTACCGCGTGCTTACAGGAGGTTTTCAGAAGCCTAGAATGGGAACAGTTAGGGATAAGAGTCAATGGAGAATACCTTAGTAACCTGCGCTTCGCCGATGACATTGCATTGCTGAGTAACTCAGGGGACGAATTGCAACTCATGATTACGGAGTTAGACAAGGAGAGCAGAAAGGTGGGTCTTAAAATTGATCTGCAGAAAACTAAATTAATGTACAACAACCTCGGCAAGGAGCAGCGCTTCGAGATAGGTAATAGTGCACTTGAAGTTGTAAAAGACTATGTCTACTTAGGGCAGGTAATAACCGCAGAGCCGAACCACGAGATTGAAGTAACTAGAAGAATAAGAATGGGGTGGAGCACATTCGGCAAGCACTCTCAAATTATGACAGGTAGGTTGCCACTATCCCTCAAGAGGAAGGTATATAACAGCTGTATCTTGCCGGTACTTAGCTACGGAGCAGAAACCTGGAGACTTACAAAGAGGGTTCAGCTTAAATTGAGGACGACGCAGCGAGCAATGGAAAGAAAAATGGTAGGTGTAACCTTAAGAGACAAGAAGAGAGCAGAATGGATTAGGGAACAAACGGGGGTTAAGGATATCATAGCTGAAATCAAGAAGAAGAAATGGACATGGGCAGGGCATGTAGCGCGTAGACAGGATAACCGCTGGTCATTAAGGGTAAATGACTGGATTCCCAGAGAAGAGAAGCGGGTTAGGGGGAGACAGAAGATTAGGTGGGCAGATGAGATTAAGAAGTTTGCGGGTATAAATTGGCAGCAGCAAGCACAGGACCGGGTTAACTGGCGGAACATGGGAGAGGCCTTTGTCCTGCAGTGGACGTAGTCAGGCTGATGATGATGATGATGAATACCAAATTTGGTATATGTGAAGCTAGCGAAACGCCGCGAGTGCATCATGAGCGTCGTATGCAGTCATGCTCTCACGCATATCATGATTATCCTGTTTGCACCAGTCATATACTTTCATCATCCATTCACGTCCCGTTATATTCAATTTCGTATATCTGAAGCTAGCGGAACGACCGCGAGCGCACCATGAGCGTATAGCATGTAGCCATGACTTACATGACATGCATGTAATGATTTTTACGTTAGGGCCTGCCATTTATGTTCGCCATGCAGTCATGTCATAACATAACAGTTTTGCAATATGTCATGTGAACGAAACCACCACAAGACCAGCAACACCTTTGCACGTAAACCATGGCATTAATGACATATTTTCATGTTATGACTAATCACTTATGCTCGTCATACAGTCATATTATGCCATAAACATTTTGGTATAGATCCTATCATCGAAACGGCCAGGAGAGCTAAATGTCGTAGGTGGATGGATAGATAGATAGATAGATAGATAGATAGATAGATAGATAGATAGATAGATAGATAGATAGATAGATAGATAGATAGATAGATAGATAGATAGATAGATAGATAGATAGATAGATAGATAGATAGATAGATAGATAGATAGATAGATAGATAGATAGATAGATAGATAGATAGATAGATAGATAGATAGATAGATAGATAGATACGCTCAAAGTCGCAGAACTTCGCTAAGAAATGGTTAGTATTTAACACTTGGTTCGGGTTTCCGCTTTACCGGAAGTTGAAAGGTGATGAGGTATAAAAAACGCCAGGCCTGTGCGGAACGCGCTGCACAGTCACAGTAAAAACAAGAAGAGCGGCCTTTCGGAGCCTTTTCTAAACACTTTTTGGGTAACTGCTACAAGCACACTGCTGGGTACCAACTACGCCATTAATAATCATAATTTTTGTGTAATAGGCCAACAATCACTATGCTTCGTCATTTTTTAAGAATCCTGTGATCGGCTACACACTTGTTAGAAATTGAATTTTTTCGCAATTTTTTATGCAGCGGCTGACGGCGATGAAGAGTTGTGCTTTAAACGGGTATGCGCCGCAGTTATTAGGTGATGAAGAACAAGTTTTCTGATAGGTTGGAGCATTCGACAACCCACTCATTATGCAATTGGCATTTCAGGACGTTTTTAGTTGTTCCTTTTCTGTTATAAAGCGTTTTAATATTTATGTTAAGGCTATTACTTTCGGAACATCAAGCCTACCTAAGGACAGTTTAAATGCGAGTTCCAAGCACTGGCATGGCTTAAAGGCTAATGAAAGAAAAAAACTGGCATGGCATAATGGTAGACTACTGGGCTGGCACACCGCGGACCCGGGTTTGAATCCTAGTGTGTAATTAGTGTTTTTTATTTGGGGAGTTTTTTATTGTTCGTTTCTGGTTAAGTTAGAGCGGCCAACTGCGGTGCCGCACGTGACCTGAGTTGTGATGTCATAACAGCTTTCGCTTTAAAATTTAGAGCAGTGCTGTAGACCTGCCACCCTCTCTTTTCAGTAGTGTGACCTTGACTTGTGCGCACTGAGTGGAATAACAAGATATTTTGGGGGCACAACAGGCCACTCAATACCAGCAAATTGTTCAGGTGTAGAGATCCCTGTGAGCCAAACTATAGGCCGTAACTTCTAGATGTGCATCTGAGACATTAACGAATCGCTCCACTTCCTCAATAATTTTTTCTATGCGGGGTTTACCAGAACAAAAAAAGCCAATGTCGTCTGCATACGCTAAAACTTTACCTTCATTTTGTAAGAGTCTGAAACCATAAATAATATGGAATTGAATAATATGTAAGCACAAAGGTTCAGAGAGAAAGCAGGAGCGGTGACATAGGGCATCCCTGTTTTACTGAAGAGCGAATTGGTATTGGCTGCGACAGATGACCAGTAACGATAAGGTAGGTAAAATTGATCATAACAAAGTTTTACTCCTTTTAGTAAAGTTGAGCTTACATTGGTTCTCTTTAGAATAGAAAACAGAAATGAGTGAGAAACATGGTCAAATACTTTTGCGAGGTCAACTTGCAATAATGCAAGCTGGTCGAAAAAAAAAATAGGAGCAAAAATTGAGGACAGACCGTACGAGCGACGTAGATGTTAGTTTGTATAGAGCGGTTTCTCAGTCCACAGTTTTGATGGGATCCAACAATGACGGACATCACCGACTGAAACCTAGTAGCTAAAATCTTGGCAGAAGTTTTAGAGTCTACGTTTCACAACGTTAGGGGTCTATAGCCGTCAGCCTGATGTAATTGTTATTTATTAGTACTCCTGGGTATCATAATCGTGTGATATTTGGTAAATATCGGAGGGAAGAGCCTCGATCTCAAACGCCACTAAAAATGTCTTTATAATGGAACGCAAATGACCCTTGAATGCTTTATAAAATTCATCTGATATTTTATTGGGACCCAGCGTTTTTGACAAGGGTATTTGATCGATGGCAAACTAGCTAATTCTGAGTAATAGAGCTGTTTAGACCGGAATAATTCTCGTCTATTAGCGGCTTAATCAGGGACACGAAATGGTTTATAGGCTGAGAATTCTTAGTAGAAGTAGTAGCACTAAGCAACCTTCGGTAGTTATTCTCAAATTGTGCCAAATTTTGTCTGGGTTTGTTACCAAAATGCCGTTAGAGTATACTTCCCATATCGTTCTCGACACCATGACGATGCTCGTGAAGTAGAGCCTCACGTGTTGGTTTGTCGGAATTTAGGACCAATTAGCCCATTCACACTTATTTGAAAACTTTGAAGACTATGCAAAAGTATTTACGGACGCTTCTGTACGCAGTGATGACCTGAGCGCTTCTGCAGCTTTCTTCTGCCCTTCAACCGATATCAGGCGGTCGTTTAAAATACCGCACCCCTCACCGTCGGTGACGGCGGAGCTAGCAGCGATTGATGTCGCCTTTAAGTACGTACAAGAAGGGTTACCAGCATCGAAGGTTGTCATCCTCACCGACTCTCGTGGTGCCCTTAGCAGACTCACCAGCAAGAAGACCGACAGCCCTATTCTGAGCAGCATCATGGAATTCATCAACGATATTCTGCCACGTGGGGTATGCCTAGCTGCACAGTGGTTACCTTCGCACGCGGGCATTGCGGCCAATGAAGAAGCGAATCTCCTTGCTTCGTTATGCAACAATGATGGCTGTGACTGCCCGATAATTTTATGTACCATGAACAACGCTCATGCGCTTATACGCCGACACCTCCTAAAGAAGCTCCCAGACCAGCGTGTGGCGAATGGATCATTTCCTCCCCGTCTTCGTGGCCGTGGCTTGCCTCGTCGTTCCCGAGCGCTGTTTTACAAACTAAGAGTGGGCTCTGTGCTGGTGCTTGAACGATTACACCGTCAAGGGCGTGTGGACAGTCCGTAGTGCGCAGCTGGTGGCTCCTGCGAAACACTTGAGCATCTCGTAGTGAACTGTCCTACATTCGCTACGCAGCGGTCTTTGCTGATTAAGGAATATAAATTCCTAGGACTGAAGTGCGCGACCCTTGACGACTACCTCTATCCGAGCCGTTGTGCTTCGCGACGCGACCAGGCCCACGGAGCTCTCCTTACATTTATGAACGGACCTGGCCACTCGTTTATAGACCGTTTTTTATTTTTTTATTATTCTTTTTATTTAAGTTTTTTTCTCATACTCGTCGAAGCCTTCGTCATTTTTTTCATTCCTCATCTTCTTTCCTTTTTCTCTCCTCTAATCTTTGTTTCCTCTGTTTCTTTCCTCCTTCCGAAAGAGCGAGCAGGCGTTGTGCCCCTCCAAGAGGCAGTTGCCAGCTTGCTCTCTCCCTGTTTGCTCTGTGTCCTTGTGTATCTGTATATGCAAATAAAATAAATAACTAAATAGCTTTATTATTGCGCGAGCGAATATGATCACCTCTGTAGCGTTATGCGTTATAATTTTGAAGTTCACACTTAATACTAGCAGTTTATTCAGCACAAGAAACAGACACTTCACATTCTACCCCGTACAGCCTTCTGAATGTAGTAACTAACGTGTTTTCTTTGTTTTTTCTATATAAAGACTTTACAGAACATTGTTCTATAGCATGAAAACGCATCTCTAGATTAAACATCTCCCAGGCAGCAAATAAAAGTAAATCAGTGTTAACACAAGTGGTCAATGCATTGCACAGGCGAGTGCTAAATTCTTTATCGCCTAAAACGGTGGAATTGAGTTTTTAAAGAACCCAACGGCGATGGAACTTCACATTACAATTTTTATTTAGACGAGCATTGACGATGCAGTAGTTTGAGAACAATACCGGTTCAGCAACGCAAGTCCACCCACGAGAAAGAGTCGTAGGAGATACGCTAAATTCTATCCAAACATGCATGAGAACGCCCTTGAATGTGCGTGTACAAACAATTCTCTCTGTGAGAAGCTCGAATGTCGACAAGTCCAGAAACTGCAGTAATCTAAAATATCACTTCAGCACTCTTGTTTCTACGAGAACCGTGCCTTACATGGTCATTATCCTCACAAACACAGTTGAAGACATCCATAAGCACTGTCTTTCTATCGCAATCTAGCAATTGTGGGGACAATACTTTCGAAGAAAGTAACGCGCCTACATACATCATTAAAGGCGTAAACATACACTAAACGCCATGAAACACCATGCAATACAAAGCCGCAATAAATAAACTTTCCTTCAGTGTCGACCTGATAGCTTAAAGTTGATAAAGGGAGGTTGTTCCTAATACAAAAAAGCCAACCTGCTGACAAACAAACCAGAATGGGATACCTATACATTATAATGATGCTGAAAGAGCATCAGAGCCCCTTCAGTCTCGCCATCACTCTCAAGCTTTGTCTCCTGAACTGTGACAAAGTCTAAACGCTTGTTGCTAAGCAGTCGACGAAGTTACAGTTGTTTCTGCCGAGACCTAGGCCCTTGTATATTTAAGGTCGTGAAGGTAAGCTGCTTAGACGCCAGGATGACTACAGAGTAATTTTCTGTTTCAAATTGTCTGATCTGGAGGGCAAAAAAGAAACTTCTCTTGCAAGCCACCAGGTCGCTTGGATGTGGATCGTCGATACTTTTCTTTGCGTCTAAATGGTCGCTGCCGACGTGATTGCTATGGAGCGTTTACGTTATTTTCCTCAGATGGACACAAGATACATGGGAGGTGCGGTGTTTGGGAACTGTTGTGTCCATTTGGGCGTAAACCTCTAAAGCAAAAGCGGGAGTGTTACCTTGACTCTGTCACTGGTCAGAAGCACTGCTAGTAGAAGCACTGCTAGTAGAAGCACTGCTAGTAGAAGCACTGCTAGTAGAAGCACTGCTAGTAGAACCACTGACGACATCTGTCATGACATCCTTGTTAGCTGACTTGACGTCCCGAGACGCCACATCAGCACGAGGTGGCTGCGCTTCACACCCACACGCCGTTGCTTCGTATCTCTCGGTTGACGCAACGCTGGGTTCTTGACGCGTTTTCTAGTACTGACGCTTTCATTGTTCTTGTGTGTGCTGCATTAACTGTTGGAAGGTCGCCTTTCGCATCAAGGACCTCTGTAGCATCGATTATGTGTTCTTTCATGGCATCATCTTGAGGCTGAGTGCAATGCCTTTGCTTATCGGCATAACACACTTAACAATCATCTGCAGAATGTCTGAAACGGCGACAGTTGTCCCAACGGGGCGTTCTGAAGTGCCGACGTACGTGGCCGGCTCTGTTGCAACGAAGGCACAGGGATGGTATTCCAGGAATCGGTAGAACACTCTCTATGCCGGACACAGTAAGCACGTGGGGAATTTCCGCAACAGTGACGCCTTCGGCTAACGAGAGCAAGACGTCACCATCCAGGGTCTTCATGTCCTGCATGTCCGTGACATGCCAACTTTCTCTGTTTACTATAGTCACCTTGCCAAAAAGTTGAAGTGCTTGACGTATGTAGATGCCTTCTAGCCGTTCTGGAAGCCACAGGAGCTTCATCTTGACGTCTGCTGCCTCCAGATCTATTCCAATACAGCAGATGCGTTTAACCATAAGTTCACTGAGTGCGGCGAGCATGGCCTTCGCTAACGCTGAATTACAAGTGACCGTCCACACATTAGACATTTGGAACTGTTCAATTAAACGTATATTCTTGAGGCCTAATAGCATTCCGTTTAGAGCGTACCTAAAGCCTTGAATCCGGTAGGAGCAGTCGGCTAAATCAGCGTGAAGGAATACAGAGTGAGTGACGAGCTCACTGGTTAGCAGACGTGGAAGTACAGTGCGGTATTCATTACTGCTGGCAGCAGCCAGAGCAGTATACCTTGGCTAGGAGTCAATAAATTCGTTTTTGCGGAAAACATAAAAAACACCACCGTTCGGAACATTGTCTTCGTTTCCAGAGCCGTGCGTCTGCTTAGAAGTACAGTACTTCTAGGCCATTCGTCTGCTTAGAAGTACTTCTAAGCCATGTCTCTGTTTAGAAGTACCGTGAAAATAACTTCCTATGCTTTGAAATGCAAAGAAAGTGACTTGCATGCTTTACATACACACGTGTCCTGTACACATGCTTCACAATGCAACGTGCAATATCGCAGTAATAATGCATGGTACAGGCGTACATTGCAATATAAAGGACTAAACTGCGTGATCCCAGACGACTACCTCTTTCCAAGCGGTTGTGTTTCCCGACGCTACCAGGCCCACCAAGCTCTCCTTTCATTTATGAACAAAACGGACCTGGCCACCCGTTTACAGACGGTCTTTTTATTATTTTTTATTTATGTTTTTTACTCATACTCGTCGAAGCCTTCCTCATTCTTTTTTCATTCCTCATCTTCTTTGCTCTTTCTCCCTCTAAACTTTGTTTCCTTTGTTTCTTTCCTTCTCCCGAAAGAGTGAGCAGGCGTTTTGCCCATCCATGTGGCAGTTGCCAGCTTGCTCTCTCCCTCTTTCCTCTGTGTCCTTGTGTATCTGTGTATGCAAATAAATAAATAAATAAATAAATAAATAAATAAATAAATAAATAAATAAATAAATAAAATATTCTGACGTCAAAACATGTAATTACTATAACTTCATGGTTTAAACTGGGCCACCCTATACAAATGGCCCACGCATTATTGCACCTTTTCCGTTAATGCCCCGTAGTGGGTGCATAGCCAGTACGAAAGGATTTGATGCGCACAATTGCCCGTGATTTTAAGCATGCTACCCAATACACAAAATGCAGCCGTATGCGAAAACTTCACTCACACAAGCCATTTTGAACTCAGTACACACAAGGCACATGATATCACAATCGCGTTTAACTCCTAACGGCGAAGTTTAAGAATCACCCGTCTTTTTTGCAGTATCTATTGACTAGCAACAAGACGTTACCACTAATTGATTCAGGACTGTTTCAATGTTATAAGAGAAAGGGTAAATTGACGAAAGGTCTAGTCGCGTTTTCTGTCCATTCGTGAGCACCAGCAAGCAAGTGGCAGTGTATCCTTTACAACGTATGTGACTCCCGGTATTGTTCGGCTATCCATTAGCGAGGTGCCTTAAGAGCAGGAATGACTTGCAAATTGTATTCAGGAATGGCTCGAAAATTGTAGCTCAGTATTTGATGTTTTCTCTAGCGGATGGACTCTACGGCAATTTAAACAGTCGCCCACATTGCTCCTCAGGAAATGCTCATGCAACGTAAATTACACTTTTGTTTTACTGCGCAACGTTGAGGGTTGTTGATTAGTAAGTTCCATGCCAACAGTTATTTGAGACCCGCGTATGACAACTGGACAAGCAGCAGACTTATACAGTATACAATACTAAATAAACGACATAAGCAACACATTATCAAGTGTTCAAGACAAGTTCAACTCCGATATTACCCTCAGAGCTTAAGGAACACTTCTAAGCTGCACATTTTTATCACTGAAAAATAACACACAGTGCGTTCACACAATGCTCTGCTACATCCCTGAAATATTATTTTAATTAAGCTCACTTTCTAGCTGTACAAAAATTAAACATTCACTCTGTATAACAGCGATGACTGTTTCTATGTAACAGCTTGAATAGCCCAATAAAAGAAACCGTGGAAGGTCTCATGCAAAATAGAGACTTCGATCGGTCATATGGTCTAAAAGCACTCACTCTGCCACTTTATTTCAGATGTTGTCGACGCTTTATTTGAACTCAACTTTTGCCAAGTGATGCCACTAAAGCGTATAGTCATCCGGGTCAGTAGACGACCAGTTGCTTGACGCAGACAGCTCCTTGAAGCGCGTAAAGTACAGGTAAAGCAGCAGAGCCACGAGAACCATCACAAATGCAATCAATGCGAAGAGCAGAAACACTGTCGGCACCAGCAGTCCGTGAAAAAAAACGCGCAGCGGGTTGGCTCTGGCGATTACTTGCACGTTACCGAGTGGCAGTTGCAGTTCGTCCGGCTGCGGTGGCCTCGGAGCAAATCCCACCTCGACCTCATCCGTCGGCTGATCCCCAGCCTCCCCCGGTGGCGAAGGAAGCTGTTTCGCAGTGCTCTCGGATGGCTCTTCGATGACCTCGATGGTCTGTGCACTGCCACAGCCATCCACGTTTCCAACCATCTTCGCAACCTCAACACGCCATGGAACGGGAATCACGGTGCTCTGCGGTGGTTCTTCCTGGACATCGTTGATTGGAGCCACGTAGCCTTCAATGGTGCTTTCGCGTCGGCTTGGGGGCAGAGCCGCGCCTTCTTGCAGTACCGGACATGGAGTCACGGCATCTCGCTCTGCTTGTTCAAATCCGTGGCCTTCCGGAGAGCCGTCGCCGTCGACCTGGGCTCCAACTCGGGCTGAAAAGAGGCTTTTGTCATTCTGGCCTAGCGATGGATGTTGAGCAGGGCCCTGATCTTGTTGGTCGTGAAAGTGGCTCACAGTTTCAGCAGGGAGTTCCACTACACTAGGCAAACGGCTCAAGCTCAAGTGTTCCTGTGAGGTCGAAGGAAGCTCCTCAGTTTCGTGAACCAATTCTTCAGGCACGTGAGCTGTTCCAGCCGCGTCACCATCTGGTCGGCTGCCAACTAGACTGAGTAGCTGACCTACGTCTTTTTGGAGTTTCGATGGGTTTTGAATGGTTTCCTGGCTTTGGACTCCAAGAAACTGCCAGGTTGATGAAAAGTCGCCTTCTCCCAGGCTTGCAACTTCGCATAGGTTCCTGGTCGCGTCTTCCTGGCGTTGTGTAGACTGCTTCGCGACGTCCCCACATCGTTCTTCACAGAACTGGTTGACTTGCAAGCCACCATCGCCGGCTACTGATCGAACGTGGCTTGATGGTTGGCTGTCACAATCCAAGGGTTCCTGTCCTTCAAAATGACACTGGTCCGACATCTTGAGAGCCGTAAAATCGAAGGCTCCGATAAAATGGGCACGCGAACTGGGCAGGTGCCTCACAATGCTTCTTCCTTTTCATTACTTGCCTCTTCTTCCTCTTCTTTCTTGAAAAAAAAAACGTTACAACTACCGTTGCTCGATTGAGCAGTCCGAAGTATGAAAAACTGAAATGCTTCTTTTTTTTAATGCTCAAAATCACGTTTTACTTCGTGTTCTATATTACACATCGTTGTTCCTATGCGCAAGTTCATCACAGCATATGCTTAAAACCAGCTGTCACGAGGAAAACAACCAAGCTTGCAGGTTTATGTGTTTAATGTGTCACCCGGTGATCCTAGGTGACTTACATGAATCCTCGTGTGCTGGAAGCGTCTTCATTTCTGGAAGCGAGCAACTGTGATAGTGGGCCTCGCATCATGGGAATTTCAGCAGATTCTTCTAGTAAGAAGTGGCGCATACCCAATTCAGATGTCAGCCAAAAAATCAAGTGTAATTGCAGAGTGTTGAAATTAAAAGACTTATCAGGGGAAACTTCACAACAAAGTTGAGCTAATTGGTGCTGTTAGTCCTTCAGTGACATAGTTCCTACCCCGGAAAAGTTTTAGAAGCAGTGGAAAAAATGACACAATCACACGCACATAAAATGACGCAACCACGGTGCTTGTGGTTGCGTCATTTTGTGTGCGCGTGATTGTGCCTTTATATTCGCTACTTCTAAAATCATCACTCACCCACTATTCTATCAGTACCTATCGAAAGGAAAAGCCAATGGAATGAAAAAAAAAATGTGGCTCGTGCCTCCCTTCCGTGTCATCCCAGCCACCCGTATCCGTCCCTTTTTATGTCAGTTTTCGTTAACTCTTTATCTCTCTGTGCTAGATCTATGTCTTAGCAAAAGTATTAGGTGACCTCTGCATAAAACAAAAGGAAAGTGCAACAGCTCAATATTTAGCAAGCAAACCATTTTCATACAAATAGTGCAATACAAATATCGTCATGACAATTCGCAAAAGCTACGCACTTTCATTAATAACACGGACAACTTCATTTCAGTTATGTCAAAGCAGTAGCGACATTAGAATTTTGTGTATTGTTTTTTTCTACAGTTTCAGTGACATGCAACAAATGAGCACTTATCCCGGCTTAGAACCCTGTTTGTTCGAGTGTGTATATATATATATATATATATATATATATATATATATATATATGAGATATAACAGACAGTAATGCCAAGGAATGTACAGGGGAAGTTATTAAAGCTAATGGAATGTAAATAAGAAGAAAGAAAAGTGGATGAAAAAATTACCAACTGTGAGCAGGAATCGAACCTACGACCTTCAAATTACGCGTTCGATGCTCTAACCACTGAGCTATCACAGCGGCCCTCCCTCCATTCACTTTTTTGGGTTTATCTGTGAATTTAGAAGTAGGAGCGACAGTCAGCGCCATCTATATGCCAAACAACGAGTGTGAAAACACTCTTATGCGCATGTTTGGCGTCACGTAGCACGTGAACTTATAATAAGGTTTGGGACGTTAAACTCTACCTATCCATCAATCTTCAAGGTCGCACGTCCGAGATATTCGTTACTGGGGATACATGCAGCCGGCGAAAGTGGTTTGTCACCGCATTTGGCAGCGGTGGCAGCAAGGCCCCTTTCTGCGCATTCGTTCTTCATTCAGCCAGAAATACTAGTCTGCAACTGTAAGCTATTGAGCCCGAAAGCTATGCACGTGCCGAAGGAATTGACCATTTGCGGAAAAGCGAGCGCCACCTGCCGTCTAAACAGGGAAGCAGCGCTCGCGCTTTTGGTTGGAAAGGCATTCGCGAACTAACATGTGCTAGGCAGCGTTCGGCGGCTCGCGTGCGCTTGTTTTATTGATTTAGTGTTGTTTCTTTGCCGGAAACGTGCGCTGCTTACGGAAACAACATGATAGAAGAAGAAAACGTCCCGTTTGCGTTTGTGGAAACGGGATGGAGCGAGGATTTTTCGCGTTGCAGCCTGAGCAACGACGACGTGTGGCGGTACCTACACTCCGCTACTTCGACCGTTCGCCAGGCTCATCGCGGCTCATCGCTTCCACCATCGGCTATAGCGACGCACAGCAGCATCGCCGCGACTTCTCACGTAGGTTAACACACTGGGGACGAAGTCAGGATGGTTTTTGAACTTTGACGGCCGTCCTGCAGTAAACGTGATTTCTGATTGCACAAACCAAGTTATAAGCACTTAAAATTACCGTACCTGTTATGAAATGCGCGCTGCAGATCCGAGAATGTTTGTTGGGCGCCCACGGCGAACCGTCGGCATTCTGTCTCCTCACAGCAGCTACCCAAGCATCTCTCTTTTCGGCACGTAGCCTCGCGGACGGGAACCTGTAGAAATGCGTGCTTCCTTTCTGAGTAAAATAATTCGTGCAGCCGTAGGCCGCACAGTGCGCTGGCATTTCTGTACGCTGCTAAAGCGAGGCGACTTAGTTCAGTGACGGCACAGAGATGCACGAGTGACGGCCGGCCCGGCTCGTGTTTTCCAACCAAAACCAAAGCGCCCATAGAGGGCGCCAGCTGCGCCGTTACCGCGCATGCGCAGAAGCTTTTCCGCAAATGGTCAATTGTGGCGAGGGGATTACCATCGCGGATATTGCCAGTCTCGGTAAAAGGAGTGGCACCACTCGGCGTTGCTTTTAGAGCCCATAACACCCAGTAATAGTTACCTTTTCAGCAATCGTCCAAAAAAACAAGGAACCATTAGGTCCTATTTTGTAAACACAGCTGGCCACGTGAGCACAGAAGACCGTGAAAAGCGTGCCAGGAGTAGCAACTTCATGAGCGTCGCATCGACAACTGCTTCATACGCGAGGAACATGGCAGCCGACGCAAACTCATAATTTTCAATCACTTGTTTAAATCAAAACAAATGGACGATGATGTGCTGAGGTGCTTTTCGTTGATTTTGGTGGTCTATCAATTTATCTGTTTTGGTGGTCTAACGTAGGGTCTATCTTCAATCTTTTTTTTTTTCTCATGTCCAGTTTTTTTTTCTTTTGGCGATTAAACGGAAAGTGGGGTTCGCCCTTTGAAAAATCTTTGCCATATCCACGAAGTAAATGATGTGAGAGGAGCTTGCTCAGAGGTGCACGGGGCATTACTGGGAGAGGCCATTTTTGTACAAAGGCTTGTTAACGAGCCGGCACACGACGTATACGTCGAAGGCAGCGTATTCGGGCACGTTCCGGGACCAGAACTGCACAGTGTTCGACACGTCGATCGGCACGCTAGCCACCTGCCCTTTCATACCATACTGACCGCTGCCGTGAGTCAAACGTCTAATGCTCATAAATGGTAGACGTGGAGCTATCAGGCGTTCTTCAACGGGGTTGAGAGCAGGCAGGTGAGGGAGCTTGGGAGGATATCGGTAACCAAGTGTAACACTCGTCGTAGGAACGTGTCACGCACTGCCATGCCTAGGAAGCGACGAGAATAAAGTGGACGTAGTCGCGAGGAGGCGAACGCGCGGTCCATCGAAAACCGACGGGAGGATGGATGGATGGATAGATATGGCTGTACCTTTTAGATCGGGCGGTGGCGGACGCCACCTAGCCGTAATACTTAGTGAACCAAAAACTAGATTTATCTTTATTTTCTTTTAAATAGTGAAGTTGAGGACTGTTACTTTGCAGTGAAGGGTTTAATTTTCACTCGTGCCTTGACTTTTGCCACCAATCAGATAACCTCCTTCTTGTTAATTCTATCCATCTCTTTTGCCCACCCTGTCCCTAAACCCCATTGCTTTGAATAACTCTGTGCCATCATCCTGAACTATAGGGTGAAGCTCTTTACAAAACATTATCAAGTGTTCAGCAGTTTCCTCCTCCTCGCCACACGCACTGCATACCGTGCCTAACCCTTCGTATTTGGCCCGATATGTCTTGGTTCGCAGTACTCCCGTCCTGGCCTCAAACAGTAGAGAACTACCCCGAGTATTATCATAGATCCTTTCCTTGGCAATTTCCTGCTTAAAAGTGCGATAGATCTCTAGTGCGGACTTCTTAATCATGCCCATTCTCCACATGTCAGTCTCCGTTTCCTTCACTTTCTTCTTAACCGATAGTTCTTTTTGGTTTGGGCACCTGCTGTTTTCTAAGTATTTACCAGTCAACTTCCTGGTTCGCTTCCTCCATTTTGTATCGACATTCTTCATGTACAAGTAGCTGAAAACCTTCCTAGCCCAGCGCTCTTCCCCCATTTCTCTCAATCGTTTCTCAAATTTTATCTTGCTGCTAGCTTCCCGGCCCTCAAATGATGTCCATCCCATATCACCTTGTACTCCCTGATTTGGTGTATTCCCGTGAGCTCCTAAAGCAAGCCTACCTATTCCACGTTGCTTAATTTCTAATCTTGCTTGAACTTCTGATCTCATGCACAAGACCGCATTGCCGAACGTCAGTCCAGGAACCATGACCCCTTTCCATATTCCTCTCACAACATCATACCTATTGTAATTCCACAGTGCCCTATTTTTCATGACTGCTGCATTCCTGTTACCTTTAGTCGTCACGTATATTTCATGTTCCCTCAGATACTCGGTCCCATTGCTTATCCATACGCCCAGATATTTGTATTTATCTGTTATCTCTAGCGTGACCTCCTGTATCCTAAGCTCACTACCTTCGTTGTCATTGAAAATCATGACTGCTGATTTTTCCTTACTGAATCTAAAATCTAACCTATCTCCCTCATTACCGCAGATGTCCAGCAATCTCTGCAAATCTTCCTTGTTGTTGGCCATTAGCACTATATCATCTGCGTACATTAATCCTGGTAGTGCCTGATCAATAAGTTTTCCTTGTTTGACTAAAGAGAGGTTGAAGCCCAGCCCACTTCCTTCTAATTTTGCCTCTAATCCTTGTAGGTACATCATGAATAATAAGGGTGACAGGGGGCACCCCTGCCCAAGCCCCCGTTTTACCTCTGCAGGCTTGGATACCTGTTTTTCCCACTTTATAACTACCTTGTTACCTTTATAGATACCCTTTAAAAGATTAGTGACCACATGTTCTACGCCTAGTGTGTCCAGTATTCCCCACAATTACTCTTGAACCACGCTATCGTACGCTCCCTTGATATCCAAGAATTCTAGCCACAGGGACCTGTGTTCCTTTTCTGCTATTTCGATGCACTGCGTCAGTGAGAACAGATTGTCTTCCAACCTCCTGTGTTTCTGAAACCCATTCTGCAGTTCCCCCAGCACCCCCTCATATTCTATCCATGCCTGCAGTGGTGGCGCCTTGGGTGGCGGCGCGTCATCTATTGAGCAATGTTGTAATCACTGGAGAAGCAACCGGAGTGGTGACCTTGAGCAGCGACCGGAGAAGTTTACACTGGCAACACTGGTGTACACGTCGGCGCCGCAGGACGGGGCGTGAGCATAATGCTGAGCAAGCTTCTAAAACCAGCGACATTTACGAATTTAACCAGCCAGGTCAGTGATGCCGGCACTGTATACACTCAGTTGTATTTGGCAGAGAGGTGGCCCTAATGGACCTCTTTCTGTTGAGTTTCCTAATTTTTACGCACGTCTATTTTAAATGGCGAGCATCAACCGGAAAACTGCCTTGGTTTTACGGTGTTGTGATTGCGAATCACAAACGTGGTGTTAGTCTACATCATTAAAAATGTTCAGCGCACGACCAACACGGAGGATGACTTACGCAATCTAGCAAGCCTGGGAAGCGTCAAAAAACCACGTTCATATTTTGCACACCGAAAATGCAGTGACGTAGCATTCACGACGTTGACATAAATATACCAAGTTACAACCTATAGCCACCACCGTGAAAACAGCTATGCTGAGAACACCAACGTCAAGCCCTTACAGGTAACGTACGTGCTCTAGTTCCCAATTTTGTTTTTGGCGGTCCGCTTTCATCAACGTTTTCATCATGAAATACCGCCTTTTTCAAAAAACAAAGCAACAGTGGCTACCAAGCTAATGGTAGCTGGCAAAGCGACCGGTCAAGTCGACGTTACTGTGTTCCTAATAATAATTTTTACCGATATATTATACGATTATGAAGGAAAAAAGGTGCTGGGGGTGCGTACAACCGTACTTTGGCCCCGCCATGTTTTGCTAGAGCATTAAGCGAGCGCTTCTTTGCTCGCTTGTACCTATGTTATGTCCCGTACCCACTACAGGGGATTAGCCATTAAACCGGTGGTTAATATGATAGAGAAAAAAGGAATTTCAAACTTCGATGAAGAATAAAGAATTATTCAGTCATCTAGGGAACATAAAATTTGACAATCATAATGTTACCTACGAATAAGGTTGGTAGAGAACTCTTAATAGAAGTGACCTAATAAATGAGAATTCCGAAAAAGTTGTATCCGAATCAATTAGAAAAAAACCTAACAAGCAAACGTTCTTGCGTCTCTAATAAATTCGCTAACTGCTATGCAGACGCCTCTGTTGCTGTGGCCCAGAGAAGGGAGCGCTCGCGCCAATAAAAAGTCTTCTTCGTCTTTCTTGTTCTTCGAGCGCCTCGGTGATGATAAGCGAGCCCACGCTCACATCAAGTCTTCTTCCATTTCCTCTTTGGGCATCTTGATAATACCCAAAGAAAAGAAAAACTGGCAGAAAGAAAACAAAACAAATAGTGCGCTTATGTGGCGCAGCCAAAACCACGTATAAACTATTGAAAAAAAGAGGAAGCCAGCACAAAATAAAAAAGGAGAGAAAGGGAAAAAATAGGAAGTAGATAGGACAAGAAAGGGCGGAAATGCATCAAGAGGAAAAAATAAATAGAAATAAAGAAATGAAAAATACGGCAAAAATGGAAAAAGAAAGAGAGGAAGAAAGAAAAAGAAAACCGGAGAGAAAAAAATGGCCCCATATCTGCACGTTTCACTGCAAATGTCGCCGAAAGACAATAGTCTTGCGTCTGGAGATAGTGAACAAAACGTTTATTTGATGTTCTGCGCGAGAAAAACGGTGAGTTGTATTCTCGAGGAACTGCCCTAGTGTCTTCATCCGTGCAGCGAAGGCGAACGAGCGCATCGAGGCACGTTAGACAGGAGCGCTATTTGGCAGTTATCTTCGAAAACGAGGAAGGCGTGGGCGCCTCTATCAAAAGCGATGAGGTGTAGAATGCAAAGCGACAGGCCAGTGCTACACCGTGTCGTCATGGTGTCGTATTAGCAAAGCGTTCGAAACACTTTTCTTTTTGAGCATAGCGTTGCATTGTCAGTGCAGCGTGATAAATGCTACGGTCCTTAGAATTACTTAGTATGCCTTCCCTAGTATAAAGGTACACATACAGAATATCGACGTGTTGTTATGGTGTTTCAGATATGCGCAATAATCGATATTTAATTTACAATCGCACAAGTATAAACGCTGAAGCTTTAGCAATATTGATGGGCGCTGCGGATCGGGTTGGCCGTTTGTGGTATCGATTGGGGCTGTTTGGGGTATCGTTACGGTGGTTAAATAGACAGACAGACCAAAATATTTGCATCTAAGTACCCCAAGGAAGACTATCTTCTTTAAAAAAGAAGAAACCTGCCCATCGTAGAGTACCTAGATGCCCTGCTCATAGTAAAGACATCTGCGGTGGGCGCCATAATCCCTCCCGACACACACAGGATTTCCTCAGGCACGTAGTGGCCCTTAGCTTCGTGAATGGTGTTAACCTTGAGGAGCTCAACATCTAGGCAAAACATGCCGACGAAAGCCGGCACCTGAGCTGTACAGCTTGACAAAGACGCTGCAAGTACTGCATTGGTGGAGGTGAGCGGGGGCACGCGCATCGAGGCATCCCGCCAAATTTCCTTCAGGCTTCGCCCGCATACTGCGAAGCTGGCTCAACTTTTAATCGAGTTACCTCAAAGTTTCTTTTATTTGCAGTTTCTTATACTTTCAGACATTAGACAGTTATAGTTAACCATTTACCGTGAAAGTGGGGGTTAATCGAATAGCGTAACCGTGCTGCAAACGTTCATTGCGAGCAGCGCCTTATAGTTTAACGGGACAGTATTTACATTCCACACCTGGCACGGTGGCGCCACCTAGCGGAGGGCAAATAAGTTAAAAATCGGTGAAAAGGAAAATAAACGAGAATGTCTGCCTGTGTCACCGTGTGAAGCAATGTTACAAGTTCTTCTTTTCAGTGATAGGAAAAGTGAATAAATATGAACCACGCACTAAACGCGAGTACTTATGTTGCCAATTTGTGTACATCGTTCTTAAAGTTATGCCAAGAGACGTTCGAATGGAGAAGTCATCTCAAAAACTACGCAAACTTAATCTGTATTACTCGGTCCTCGAAGCTGACTGAAAGCAAGCGAAGCCATTTTAAACAGTCGTTTGGTGCGAACTAAGTGAATCTTGCAACAACTACGCTGAAATCCCTTCGAAACGGCCGTCCGAAACGGCCGCCATGTTTCACGTACACTACGTCAACCACGCAAAAACGGTAACGTTACATCTGAAAAATAGCGTGCGTACGGTAAGTGGTACAGGTCATGTACGTTACTGCGCATGCTCACTTTAAACCCATTATCCCACTAAGTCCGGTAAACTATAACTGTCTATTAAGGTGGCCTATGTTAGTTACTTCACTTCATCCTTATTACATATCATAGATTCTCGAGATTGTCAATGTGTGGTGTTCGCGCAAATGCAAGTCTCCCTGCCCACGACGCTTAGACTTAGATAAAGAGACTACCGAAGCCCCCTAACTGCAGTAGGTCTCACAATGTATCGTCTTCCTCGTATAGAAAAGCTCTCGGGCATCTCCATAAAAAATCACCACGGGAACTTATCGCTAGGTGTATAGCGACCACCTGTTTGGCGTAGACGTGCTAGCAATCGGCGAAATTACACGACATGGTATATACCCTGACTTTGAAGTGCCACAGAACGTGAACCCACTGACACGCCACCTCACATTCACTCCATCGCCACTGTATCTCCTGCCAGTGTGGCGATTTCGGCTATCCAGATTAGCGCGCAGAGATTCGGCAAGACTTTTGATATGCCTAGACTTGTGACATCGTGAGGGTGCTCCCCTTGTAGAGTGAACACTTGAACGGTCGTGCTGTTCTAGACAAACATCTGATAAATCATCTGCTGAAGAATGTTAGTTAGAAAGGTCTTTAATAATGAAAAGACAGGGAGGTTGCCTGCCGAAGCGTTCGTGCCATGCGTTCGCGTGTTCCCTTTCATAAAAATTGACACTGTACATCCCGTCAAGTAGGCGCAGTGCTATTGCAGTGCATCTAGTCTAGTGGCGTGTAGCAAGGCTGGTCACCGCTTTTACGACCGTAGTTGCACTGTTGGTGCCATGTCAAGGGCCCTACACACCCTCATCAGTTAATGGCCAATTACGTAATTATGCAGTAGCGGAAAACTGTTTCTGTCGGTCATGTAAACACGCTGAGAAGGTGTAAAATACTTACTCAAGTGTTTCTGGCCCTTCACAGTGAGCATAATTGGGACAGTTCAGTTGTTTTGCCTGCGGCAAGTCCTGGTGAAGTGTATAGTGCGTTAATGAAAAGTTTTGTCAACTACATTACGTAGGTAGCCTTAGAGCTAGAGTCGGTCTTCAGCCTCTTTGGTATACTAGATGGAAAAGGAGTTTACATCTACAAACAAGTCCTCGCGACCAAAATGTACTTGTAAAAGGAGCCGCCGGATAATTGTGATACCGGACAATTTATTTGGGAGGGAAGCCGGCTGACGGCAGAGAACATGCACGTACAAGAACCTTCTTGAACGTGCCCAGGTTTTTCGAAAAAAAGCAATGTTTTGCATACATGTACAGTGCTCAGGTACGTAGTATTGTCATGGCTTCACGTACATTATAATTTTTTGTGATAGGCACTATTATTCATTTTTAGAATCAGTTACTAAGCCTTTACTAATAGTACAGCTAAACCAACTAACAGTTGTTGTGCCCATCCGGAATGATATAATGAGTGATCTCGCTAATTACAGCACGATACATCTAAAATCAAGCTTTCTTAAAGTTTTGCACTTTCTCTTCAGGAATTTATTTTCGGTACCACATGCGTGTCTATGATGCTCTTTTCCCCAATCCAAATCTTTCAACAAGAAATGAATCGTTTCCTTGCTGTATTACTAGATGATAGAACAGTGTATATGACCGTGTCCGAAAAGCATTGCCTCGTGTTAATCATTTGGCAGATGTATACGTAAGTATGCGTCTGCAAGTGGTGCCGTATACCAGGGGTCTCAAACTGACCTAAGCTGTACTCACCTCAGCTGAACTCACCTCAGCTACACTTACTTCAGCTATACTCTAATCACGCATTTATATATCTCATCAGCATTCTTATTAAACAAAGATGGAGACGAAGACAGTCATGCATAGGCCGGACTGCTAGCGAATGGTTCGCGAGCAGCGTGTTTGAGAGCCCCATGTATACGGGTTTTTCGTCCAGTATGTGTGATACAGGGAAGCTAGAGAAAAGTTCCTCGCAAATGCTTCTAACACCTGGATCACTGGCGTTTTCTGTTTTTCAAGCAAACCAACTGAAATAGCAGAACTGCGTTATCAGTCACGCACGGACCTTCGTTGAACATTCGTTAGACTCTTTCAAGCAAACCAGATTCGAACTCAAATCTGTGGTGACAGCTCCAGAAGGGACCCTGCTATTTATCGCTTAATGTTAAGGCTGGTGCACATCGGCGACTTGCAGTGATCGCGCTACCATTCGCGACTGGCGACTAAAAGCGACTGATGTTCACACCGGCAGAGGCTGCATGCGAGTAACCGGAAGTCGCAAAACTGGAGAGTCACGTCCAGATCTCGTTATCAACGAGAACTCTGGAGACCGGCGCCGATCAGCCGATCGCCACCAGCTGAGTGAGCAGAGCAAAGCGAGGGCGCCGCATTTATTGCTATCGTCCGTTCTCGCACAGCGTTGTAAAAACAAAACAAAAATTGAGCATCGCTGATTGATTCCAGCAGCTTTGCGAATACAGTCGTGCCAATGAAAAATCATTCAGGAAGCTACTAGCCAATGTAGTCGCTTTGCGACTGTTCGCGACTGTTTGCGACCAGTCGCAAATGATCGCGCGACCACCGCCAGTCGCCGGTGTGCAGGAGCCTTCACAAGTGTCGTATATACAAGACTATTTATATAATGACCATAGTGAAAGGCTCCGGAACGATATTTCCGGAGCCATAGTGAAAGGCTCCGGAAATTCCCATGTGATGTTATTTAACGTGCAGTGTCGTCGCACAATGCACGGGTCTCCAGTATTTTGCGACCATCGAAATGCGACCGTCGTGGCCGGAATCAAACCCACGACCATCGAGTCAGCTAACCAGCACTTTGACTGATTGATTTGTGGGGTTTAACGTCCCAAAACCACCATATGATTATGAGAGACACCCAGCACCTTGACTGCTGTACCACTCAGGCGCACCCACCAGGCAGTTAACTGTGAACGCCAAACGTTCACGCCTTCGTAGACACTCGTACACCCGTGTGAAAAAGATAAGTACCTAATAACAATTCCTCAATAAGTGTCACATAAACGTAATATATAACTGCACTCCGCCGAATCGATTATCAGTTTTTTAACAAACAGAAGCTTCGTTGATCTCGGAGCAACGCATTTCTGCTGAATGCTTTGGTAGCATTTTCTACCGGTGTCACACAGGCACTTTTATTGCGATCAGGGTGATCCGGATTAGTTTTCTTGATGGCGATCAGCTTTATGACCGCTGCTACACGGCCGAAGCTAATACAGTTCGAGCTTGGGTCAGATGAAATGCCCCAGGTGGCATTTGCGTGCCGTAAACATATGCCACGGAAAAAACTCGGCGTATGGCATATCTATAGAGCTCTTCATCAGCAATGCATTTGTGCAAGAACCACTCGAACGTAAAAAGACTTTGCATGCCACTGCAACAGTTATTTCATAAGTTCATCATTTTATAAAATTTTCCTAGCATTTACCAACACCTCACTCACTTGTGAAGCTGCGCGAGATTTTGAACCTTCGCTTTTATTTCTGATAGCCCGCGCTATAGAAGCCGTGTAGTCGCAGCGAAGCGTCAATCTTATTGTACGCGCCAGTGTTTCACATCTGGCGCCTCAAGTCGGTTCCAGTCGCTCCAGCCAGTGGTCAATTACTGTAAAGGTCTCTTCCTTCGACCACGAAGTGCGCGTACGTTGCCACGTAGTCGAAAGGCTTGCGACACCCATAATCACTTTGCTTCGAGGTGCTCCAACAGCTCCGACGGGGTGAGGTTTGAACTATGCGCTGAAGGCAACGGTCGACTGCTTGTCATCTGCTTCTCCTGTAGCTACATGCTGTCTATGCGAATCCTAAAATGTGCAATACTTCAGATATTGCTCCAATATAAACTGTTTAGGATTTGCTGTTTTAAACATCTAGCTGTTTTAAAGTGTTTTGCACTATGCCCAATTTTCTTCTTTAATGTGCTTTCAAAAAGCTCGGCTAGGCGGTGCAGACGACAGCAAAATCACGATCTCCCAGGCACATCGCGATGCGCGGATCACGATAGTCTTGATCCCGATCACGCCTGATCACGATTAAAAGTGCCCGTGTAGCAAAATTTAATTTGAATCGTGGTTAATCTGGATCGACACTGATTGCAATTAAAAGTGCCCGTGTGACGCCGGTATTAAAGGAGAGTCATATATATGGTTGGAGTGACGAGTCGTGAGCTGTAGTCCCCTTCTTAATTTACACGTCAAGTTTCCACGTATTTTTGTTTGCCTCTCTTTTCTAAGTCACCCATGTGTGATTATCTGTTTAAGTGTGCATTTATTAGTCTTTCATTACCTACAAACTACCTCGTGTGACACACAGCCTGCTTAAAAACTGAGGTATTTAATCTATAATTTTCTTTGCAGTGACTACCTGAGAATAGTCTTCTATACACCTTATTGTACGCCAGACGCTCTTATTGTACGCCAGACGCCAGACGGCCAGGAATGGCATATGCATTATCTATCTGTTATATGGCATATTCTTAATTATTTTGGCGATTGTCACTCTCTCCCACGTTTAGCTGGGAACAGCTGTAAAGCACTGATTTGTCACTTCACTAACCGGTAACAATAATTTAATAAACAGTCCACAATTGTGTCAAGGTCCTGAAAAACACATTATTAAGCCTTCTTTTACTTTGTGAGAGTGCAGAACTGACAACTCCTTGGTGGTCAACTACGGTTAATCTTCATGCGTTATACTGCTCTTTTTCTCTACATCTCTTCTGTATGAGCGTGCAGTAAAGTAGAGAGCACGAAGACAGTATTGCACGATAGATTTTTTTTTCTGTGCCACAAAAGTAGAGGTAGCATTTCCTTCAGCCGTGTTTTAATTTCGTCAAGTGAACGTACTTCATACAGTTTCACCGCATATACCACTGTTTTACAAAACTACGCTGTTATTGAAGAGGTATACTCTTAAAGATGTTTGTGCCCAACTTCGAACAGCGCTCCCTGTAATGTTGCAGAGTAAATCACAATACACCGTACTGCCGTTTGCGTGACCGCTCGCATCTTCGCAGCCCATTCCGCCACAGTGGGGAACATCAGCGCTTCGCCTTTTCCCATCCTATTTTTAGACCTATTTGATAAGCCCAGATATGAACGAGCATCGCTTTCCTTTCTCTGAACTTTACCAGGGGCGATTTCAAAAAAGTCGGTCGGACCGCGGGCATGTGTTACCCGAGAGCACGAGTAAGGTCGCATACGGCGCGCATTGAACTTTTGGCGTTTGTGCTGGTCATCTTTCGCGATGCACTGGAGGGGCAGACGAGAACAAAGGCTGCGCAGAAAGAAAAGCAACGCGAATTGATCGCGAGCGGAAATAGCGAAGCCGACTATTTTTGGTGCGTGTGCGTAAGACGAGTGTAACAAATGACGCACGTCAAATGGCCGGTGCGGGCCCATGCCGTTGAGGAGAAAGAAGTGAAAGGGGTGTGTGTTGGCGGAGAGGAGACAGTGGGGGGTGGTGGATTGCGCGTCAAAGATAATGGTGGGAGCTGCTGCGGCATTTTTCTCTGCTAGTGCAGTGGTGGAAGCAGGCCAACTATTTTTGCTGTTTTTTTTTTCCTTGCGCCTCATCAGACACAGAGTCGAGTGAGCGCGCGGGCGAATCAGAGAAACAGCTGTCTTCCCGGGCACTCCTTCTTTCTCTGCTATGGCACACGAGCAGAGCTCTTCCTAGAAGTGTCGATGATCCAATTTCACTTGCTTTGTTCTTTTTGTTTTGCAGTGATGTAGATGGTCCGATTTATCTTCGCCTGGCCAATCCATGGACTACCTCCTCCTTTAATTATAGTACGCATCGACAAGCCCCTTCCCACCTACAATCCTCACTCTTGCTTCTCACCTCTTTCACCCACGAAATATCAAAGAAGCTCATAAGACATGACACAAACTGCTTCGCCCTCCTGGAAATTGTCGATTCAGCGTAAACAAGCAGTGCCTTGTTTATGCCACGGCATAAAAAATGAAAAAAAAAAACATGTCGCAGAAATGCTATAAAAAAGAGTCATTCCTCCG
This sequence comes from Rhipicephalus microplus, assembly GCF_043290135.1. Classification (NCBI taxonomy): domain Eukaryota; kingdom Metazoa; phylum Arthropoda; class Arachnida; order Ixodida; family Ixodidae; genus Rhipicephalus; species Rhipicephalus microplus. Next base: position 320,680,275 of record NC_134710.1, read on the forward strand.
GATTTTTTAAAAGCATTTCAGGCTAGCGTTACTATTAGCGAAAGCCCACTTTAACTCAGTGTGAAGAATACGTTATAGAAAAAAATTGAAGTCGATCCATTTATTTTTTCGAAGGTTATGGTATTTCGGGTGCGATATCGCAATCAAGACCCCCGACGTGATGGGACGAGTGCACTAACTAGAGAAGAATGGCTAGTTGGGAGAGTTGGTCATGATCCAAATTATGCTGCGCCAAAAACGGACGGAAACTCGAAAAGAGAGAAAAAGGATGGACAAGCGTCCCTTTCTCTCCTTTTGTGTTTCCGTCCGTTTTTGGCGCAGTATATGATGAATTACTAGCTATAGATTTGATATGCGTGGTTGAACGTTCTAAAACCAGCACATGATTATGAGAGACGCCTGCACTAACTAGAGAAACGCTCGTGTCAGATATAATTTGATCAATACAGATTTATATGTCGTAGATGCTGCAACAACACCACGAAACACTGCGTTTTGGATGCGACTCAGTGCACACGCATACACAACACACACACACACAAACACACACACACACACACACACACACACACACACACACACACACACAAACACTTTTAGGTTTATTTTGGAGAAGTGGGCGGGTTGAAGACATAATGCTTCGAGTTTAAGCCATCCACCATGAAGGCTACAGATTCAGAATGGTTCAGTTTAAGTCATTAACTATGAAGGGTTCAACATGTCTTTAACATTACCAAGTATATCACCAAACCCAGCCTTGGAAAGACATCAACATTCCAAGTAATCGTCTCTGACCCACATTAATTTATCGCAGTCTCACAAGACAAGATGAAGGCTTCGACTTATTGAATATTCAGCACAGCGCTGGATACAAACTGGCACAAAAAGGACCTGAAACAACAAACAGTGCCACATGTTCGCCCTCTGTGTGCATTCGCACTTCGCTATTCAGTAAGGAGGAGTCAAAGATAGTAATAATGAATTAAAGCGATATGAAAGGAATGGCACAAGACGAGCACTAACTTTCAAGGTATATGGTTGCTGAAACCAAGACACACATTTATACCTTGACGCCACCCATTAGCCATGATTATTGTTCATGCGCAGGATTGTCTTGCTTTCGAGACATTATGCGTATTCGTACCCCATCACATCTAATAATTGCGATGGTGCGATTAACAGTAAAATATCTTTATCAAATCAAATGAAGGACGACGTATTTGCACTCTCATTGTGCAAATTTGAACCTTTGGTGGCTTCTTTCAGTAATCTAGTTTGATTGTAGGTGTTAGTTGATAAAAGTACGGTCTTTTAATGCCAACTCGAGCCACGAAGCAACGCTAACCACTCACCGCATATTTTGCTAACATCTTTGCATTGCTATTGTAACTGTGATTCAGGAAGACCCGTTTGCGAGTAAGGATATATATATATATATATATATATATATATATATATATATATATATATATATATATATATATATATATATATATATATATATATATATATATATATATATATATATATTTATATATATATATATATATATATATATATATATATATATATATATATATTCTTAAGGAATCTATAGGGGAAGTTATTAGAACCAATGTAATGTAAATAATCAGAAAGAAAAGTGGGTGGAAAAATAACTGGCAGTGAGCAGGAATCGAACCAACGACCTTTGAATAACGCGTTCGACGCTCAGTAACGCGTTATTAAGGTCGCACGTTTGATTTTTGTTTGCTCACGGCGAGTTATTTTCCTCCACTTTTCTTTCTTCCTGTTTACTTTACATTGGTTCTAATAACTGCCCCTATACAATCCTTGGCATTATTGTCTGTTAGATCTCATTATTATTGTGTCAAACCACGGAAAAAGGAGCCCTTAGGTATACACTTCGTTCCCATATATATATATATATATATATATATATATATATATATATATATATATATATATATATATATATATATATATATATAATTTTGCGCCATTTGTAATGAACACAAATGGCGCGAAATTTTGTACCGGCGTATGTGACACAAGAGCTTTTCATTTCCTATGTTAACCACAAATTCTTAGAACGCGGACGTTAGTAACTTGAGCAGTGCAAGCGAGTATAGCATTTGTTACCACGTTTTACCAATAAGGTTAAACGTCTAATCTTGTCGAAGATGACGTAATAACGAGCGCAAACTTCTGCCGCGTGAATTATTCCTTCTGTATATTAGTATTTTGCTTGCAAGTAATACTGGCTTGCTGATTATGTCGCCATCGCAACTCTCTCTCCTACGATGTTTTGTACACAGTATGCCTAATCCGTGTTTCAAAAACAAATTTTCGTTGTTTCAATCACGAATCTTCGCAGGGTTGACCGAGTCGGGCTGGTTGGCTGAGATTCACTTGTTGATTGATTAATATGTGGGGTTTAACTTCCCAAAACTACCATATGATTATGAGAGGCGCCGTTGTGGAGGGCTTCGGAAATTGCGACCACCTGGGGTTCTTTGCCATGCAACCAAATCACATGTTCACAAATTCACATGTTCGAGGACACTGCAGGGTAACAATTTTTATGGCAGAATGTATGTCATAGTAACTATTTTGACACCCTAGATAAGGTTTCAACATGTCATTAGGTATTCAGAACGTATAACCTTCCTGGAACAAAAAAATACTCGAGTGGATCTTCTATAGCATTAATCGCTTAAACGTCATTTTGTCTCACATATATTCAATAACTTTCATTGCTTCGTAGAAGTAATTTTAATTCACATGCTCTTATTTTTCTACATTTAACGATCCAGGCCGTGGAGGTCACATTTTGATAGAAGGGAATTGTTAGAGAGCTCTGTATTTGGATTTAGGTGGTCGAAATTTTCGGAGCCTTCCACTAACTGCATGCCTCAAAATCATAAGTTAACATTGACACGTAACACCACATATTATTATTATTATTATTATTATTATTATTATTATTATTATTATTATTATTATTATTATTATTATTATTATTATTATTATTATTATTATTGAGGAGTATTCATCCACATTACGTTTTGTGATCCACGAAAGGAACAAAGCAATAAAATATGCATCAATATAACTTTGTAATAACGCCACAGCTTACTGTGCTGCCTACCACAGTTGCAGCCGCAATTAACATGCAGCTATATTAAGTCGGTATTCTGCCGGGCTGTCGGTATCTTTTTCGAAGCAGAATCATGCTAAAGCCTTGATGTCTCTATTATTCGAAGTTAGCCCTTCTATGCCAATGAACATGGAACCTTCACTTGTCTTCATTGCGATGTTGATCTCGGCTGTCCTGCGCAGAAACTTTCGCGACAAATATCAGTTGGAAGATCAAATATCTTTCTCGTTCAAGCAGCGTTTGCGATGAAAACACAGTATAAGATCTGTTAACCATGAAAATTAAAGAACACTGTCAACCAGTCCTAGTTATTTACTTTACAGCGCAAAGGTCCGAAGTACGACAAAAAGCGCGAGGGTAGCGCGGCCCCATGCACGGATGCGGGGCCACGTCGATGTAATGTGTATCGCACTGCTTATGTGACTCAGGGCAGAAATTAGCCTATAGCGCTTACAGGGCCGCTATAAACCCTCGGCGCATGGCCCTATTCGCGCCAAGAACTGGCGGCGAACACCAGCGCCAGCGATGGCGCCATGCTAGCTCGCGCGCCCGCATCATCGATCCGACCGTTCAGCAGGCGTCGGCGACGCCAGGGAACGGACAGGTGCGCGATCAGTGCAGGGGTGAGTGGGCGTGGCATCCGGGCGCAGGTTTCTGCAGCCACCGAAGCAGCGCCGCCGTCACTGCCGCACCGGCTACCCCGTCATTTGTCACCGCCGCTTCACCTTTACCAAACCCCTGCCGTTTGCTTGCCGTACTTTCTTGTTCGCTGCATGTGTTCCACGGCGTGACAGGTGACGTCCAAAGAGCCAGCGCCGCAGTCGTTCGCATATGTAAGCACGCCGCCCTGAGAGAAAATCGCGGAAAATTCTCACACGCTTGCATGAAAAACAAGTTCTATGACAGAAAACCTTGCGTTCGGCTCATTGCTTCAAGGTTTCGTGTTAATGCGCACAACCACACGAAAACGGAGGAAACGTGCGAGAGGGGAGGGAAGGTGGTTGACAAGCTCACAATATCGCGCATGCTGCCCTTCACTGTGGAAATGGATGGGGGACTCCGAAAGGCAAATGCACACAATCGAGACATTACTCTACATATCTTTAATCGAAAGGAACTCCTCACACCTCCAGTCTTCAGAACGTATACAACCGCGGTACACCTCATCATACCGTCAAAATGCCTACGTAAACAACGCTCTTGGATTAGGCATGGAACAACTTGCCATGCTCATTTTCAAAGCTAGGCAGAAAAACCAGAATAATCTTCCAAGTTCATAGGTGGCTTTTACAAGCACGAGGCGTAATCGGGCACCAAATAGACCAATTGCCGATTCTGCCGCTTTAGTAAACTCACTGACTCAGTGAATTCACTACTCAGTGGACTCAGTGACTGTCAGACGGCATCTACTCGAATAGGCTTGAAGCCTATTCGAGTAGATGCTGTCTGACAGTGGTGGTACACTGACCATACAGCGCATCGACAGTACACTGTTCGTGCGTTGCGCCACCCTATAAAATACAACATGCTGGTTACACTTCGCCCAGAACGAGATGCTGCAATTAAGAGATATACACATAATATATAGCATTTTTGTGCCTCGATTAAAATGACCTTGATGACAGCAGTAAGTTGGTAAACTTACTTTAGTATAGGAATGAGCAACAACAACTAGAAAATAAATACACGGACAAAAGAGAGGATACGTGAAGTGCTCCGTGTCTTCACTGTGTCTGTGACTCATTTTGTTGCGCCGTCGTATTGAGGCAACACCACCTAAATACACCAGGCCTCACTACGCCGCCATGACGTCATGGAGGTAAGGTTGGCCTGGCAGTTGGGTTGACTGCGCCGAAACGGTATAGATTTCGCTACCCGTATTTTCGCATGCAAACAGTCCATGAATTTAAACTTACTCTCAGCATTGGTTCATTCTTACGCAAATGGTTTTGAACTTAACGTACTTCAATAATGTCGTCTCCTTTCTGATGCGCAAAAAAAAAAAAAGCTTCCGCTTACCAGTGGCTGTCGGCATCCAAGCCCACCATCCCATTTTTAAGGCATTTATCTAAACAACCCTAAGCCTCTTTTTTGGTCTTTCCTGAAAACCGTTACCGGTAGAAAATTAAGTAAACACACATGTGCTGACATTGATACTTCGAGATTTGATGCAGAAAGTATTTCGAACTTGACTAATGCAGCAATATCTAGGAAGAAATTTATAAATACAAACGAAAGTCAAGTTTTTCATTCATTCATTTCTTTATTACATTCTTCAATACCGATAAACGAACATGGCATACCACTACCTCGAAACAAGTCATTTCACATGCAAACAAACAGTACACTTACAAAACAATATATGCTGGTCTGCATAAGCAGCTTCTTACAAAACATCCTGGTCTGCATTTGCAGCTAATTAGGGTCAAGTTTGCAGTGTTTTTAGCTTTCGATTTTTTTCTTGTTTACTTGCCATAAGCTCGCCATTGTTCTGTTTGCACAGATTGCTTAACAAAACATTCGCAGCAGCACTAAGAATATACTTCTTGACGTGCTTTGGTGAATGCCCCCCGTCACACATGTCAAGGTCTTCATCACTGTCGGTAAACGATGATGTGAAGGCAACAAGAAGCTCTTTTTGCTTCGGGGAACCATAAAAGTTGGTTGCATTTTTCTCGCTTACGAGTTTCTCATGCGCTATTTTCACTGTCAAAACTATACCTGCACAAATACAGGTTGAGGCCACTTGAGGCCACCTCTCGTGGCAGTGGCAAAAAGTGAAAAATCATCGTTCTCATAACTCTCGTCTTCTAAAATAAGATTGTCCTTGCAGAAGGAACGTGCAAGCTTTTTTTTTTTTCAGCTGCTTGTGCGCAGTAGCCTGCAACATAAGTAATGTCAGGAAGCATCGGCTGCTTCTTTTGTGATGTCGTGCTCCCTTACGGCAACACCAAACCGTTTCATATACTGCGGGTCGTGAAAAGAGCCACATGGGGTTAGGACATGTAGATGAGGGATTTTCGAGAGCTCTATAGCAGTTTTTGCAATCTGAGCTTGTGCTCCGACTCGTATATCTGCCACGTTATACCGCGCTCCTGATAACTGCCGATATTTCTCAAATCTGTCCTCTAGACAGTCCGTCTGAAACTTTTCCTGCAACACGTGCGAGAAGCCAAGCTCTTCAATGCAGTAGCGGGTTACTTCTACAAGGGCATGACAAATGTGGCAAAATGCACTGTGTATTTCACGAATCAGGTGAAGTGCATCATGCTTTAGACTTCTCCAAAAGTCTAACCAGTCAATTAGGCTGCTGAGGAGGAAATTGATCTGAGGGGAAGACAGACTTCTCACTGGCTTTTGAGAGCTGTCGCACATGCGCTGTCTCTTGTGAGGAGTTTTGACATTTACAATATTCCACCACGTAATGATGATGTGGATAAATTCTGCTGTGTCTTTGGCATGTTGAAGTTGAGCTAACTTTGAACTAGTGAGTGTTGTAATATTTGATAGGTTGAAGATCTTCAGGGTGAACTTGACGTGCTGGCGCTCCAAGTTGGAAGAATTAAGTGCTTTTACAGGTAACGTGAGGGCCAACCGCACGAGATCATTGCTCTCCTCTTCGTGCGTCTTCCTCAAAGTGCCAAATGATGCTGTGAACACTTGTCTATCACTTGAAAGTTTAGTTATGTCGGGCGAAAACATGCAAGTCCCTCGACTGCGTTGATTAAGGCAGTTGTTACGGATACACTTGAGAATGTGAACACTGTCCAAGACAAAAAACAAAGGTCTGAAAGGATCATGTGGGTGTGCATAGACCCATAGACCAATATAAAATTTGGGGGTATCAGAAAAAAAAGACAGTGCTTTGCGGGTAATGAAATTATTGTCTGAAATGACTGCGATCACCCGACGTCTAGCACCTTCTTGCTCTTTAATGAGGTGTTTGAGAACACAGTGCAAGTCTTTTGCATCAAGTTTTGCGACAGGTAGAATACGCACAACATCTTTGTTGGATGACAACAGGCTCTGCATCATGAACACGTACGCTGTCTTTGCAGCAATGGTGCTGTTTGTGGCTGCACCTGTAACGAAACCACCTTTATATTCGAAATAGGACTGTAAATGAATGGTTCTTCAGTGCTGATGCCATTTTTTTTTTGCATAGGATACGTACAAATCATCTTGTTGCTCCAATGAAGGACTAATGCTGTATGTGGCACAAACACGCCTAATAGTGTTTGGATGTCGAAGCCTCAACTATGATGTACTTCCCATGAACCTGTAAGCATGTGGTGATATTGTGAACATAATGCTGGCGAACACAAGTAATTCGGCTGGATACCTCGCTTCATTAGTCAAAACAATCTCAGCTTGTTGCCTCAGAAACTTCATCCCTTCTGCCTGATAGTCAGATGGAAACAGTAATGGTGACAGTTCTAAGTGCACCAATATAGTGCGCAAAAGAAGCTCAGCACTTGCCTCATCATTTTGGGAGCATTTTACAATTTCTTCTACGCGGTTAAGTGTAACACCCAGTTGTCTAATGTCCGAAATCGAAACGGGGAACACAATGGTGCCTACGTTTTCAATCCGTCTCTCTCCAACGTATACTTTGAGGCAGAGATCGGCACATACAACTACAGCACAACGCACTACCAGCGCCTCTTGTGGCACAAAGTTCAATAACAACACACTGCCTTTCACAATCACCTTGCTCTAGAAGTCTCCCACCAAAAGCTTGTTCCTAGGACACAAGAGGTCTTCGAAAGAGGAGGTGGTGTTGCTCTTCTCTTCCTCTTGATGTGTGATGAGCGACTCTTGTCATGCATCTTGCAGTGCTTCGGCCTCCACAAGCCCGTTTTTGTTCCCGGCCTTCATGAGTCGCACTTTTGTGTTGAGAAATATACGTGGGGCAGCCAGAAAAAATGCTTGGAACAGTTCCAGGCCTTCGACGCCCGAGTTTAAGCGGAACTTCAACCACTTTGCCAGTGACCGTGTCCGTGTAGCTCGTCGAGGTGACGAAGTCACTTGGGTGAAAGTGCTTTTCGAAGAGCTGCAAACAGACAGAACATTATATTTAAGTAAATGGAAGAAATACTGAGCAGTCTCATAATTATGCGACAGCAAATGCAAGTATAACAACAAACTGAATGGAAAAAAAAGGCAGATTTTCTTACCACTGTGAACTTTGATGGCGCAAGAACGATGTTATATGCACTACGGAGTGCAGCGGTACCGGATGTGGTTATACGCACGACGTTGCATGCAGCGCCATGTCGAGGAAGTGGTTTCTGTCGGAAGCCTCCACCGAAGAGCGCTGAGGCAGCCATCAACAGGTGATGCGCGCGTGGATAATTAGACGCACCACTGTAACGGGTGCTTACAGCTACGCAAACGAGCACTCGTGTTCAGGTAACTTTCGTTCTTGTGCAGAGTTCTCAAACGTCTAAAATCGATTAACTGCGCTCGACCTGCTCAGAGAAACAGACGTAGCAAATAGCACCTACCGGGTTTCGTCGCCGGGACGCCGGTCGCGAAACCAGGCCGCCAGTTTACAAAGGCGAGCGGATAGACCCCCCCCCTCCCCCCAATGCGCCGCGCCAGGTGGCCTCACGAGGCTCTCGGAAGCTGCGCGTTCATTGGTTCGTGCATGATTTCGTCAGAAAGCATGGCTGTTCCCATGACGATGCTGCAGGCAGCTGCCAGGCAAAACTAAATAAGCGCGCTGTGTTTGCTGAGGCGATCTTGGTTGTGAAAAACGCCTTCCGATCATTTGGAGGCACGCGAAGAAACTTCGTGTGCCGAGAAACGCTGTGAGCGCACGCGTCTCTATCGAAGCTGGATTTCACTGCCCCCGGTAGAGTTGGTCCGTTTTCAACGACTGCAGCAGACACCAAAAAGTGGACAGTCGTATCCAGTGAAGATTTGGAAGACGTCGAGATGCTGGTCTCGGCAAGTTCTTTTTTGCAGTTCCGAACAGAGCCATAAAGTGCTTGCTTACGAGACCGTCGGTGCACTCAAGACCATTGGTCAACTCAAAAGGCACATGAGGACGAGCGCTCGTTTGCGTAGCTGTAAGTACCCGTAACAGTAGTGCGTCTAATTATCCACGCGCGCATCGCCTGTTGACGGCTGCCTCGGCACTCTTCAGCGGAGGCTTTCGACAGCAACCGCTTCCTCGACATGGCGCTGCATGCAACGTCGTGCGTATAACCACTTCCGGTACCACTGCACTCCGGACTGTAGTGCATATAAAGTGGGAGACACATGGTGCGAATTCGGATGCCATTTGCCGTACGGCTGTTCGTGCCAACAGCCACATCCGACAGGATGCAGCGACGATTCGCACGCCGCGCGTGCATCCAACTTGCTGATCGTAGCCGCACGGCAGCCGCGCCGGTTTGGCGGCCGCAGCCAATGGCAGCGCCGGATGGACTGATGGATGGATATGGCTGTACCCTTTAGATCGGGTGGTGGCTAGCGCCACCAAGCCGTAATACTTAATGAACCAAAAACTAGATTTTTTCCTTTAAGTAGTGAGGTTGGGGATTCGTACTTTGCACTAAAGGGTTTAATTTTCACTCGTGTCTTGACTTTAGCCACCAATCAGATAACCTCCTTCTAGTTAATTCTACCCGCGGAACGTCTATTTCGCCCTCCCTGTCTCTAAACCCAAGTGCTTTGAAAAACTCTGCGCCATCATCCTGAACAATAGGGTGAAGCCCTTTGCAGAACATTATCAAGTGTTCGGCAGTTTCTTCTTCCTCTCCACACCCACTGCATACCACGTCTACTCCCTTCATATTTGGCCCGATATATCTTGGTTCGCAATACTCCTGTCCTGGCCTCAAACAGTAGAGAACTACCCCGAGTATTATCATAGATTCTTTCCTTGGCAATTTCCTGCTTAAAAGTTCGATATACCTCTAGTGCGGACTTCTTAATTATGCTCATTCTCCACATATCGGTCTCAGCTTCCTTCACCTTCTTCTTAACCGATAATTCTTTTTGGTTTGGCCCCCTGCTCTTTTCCAAGTATTTACCAGTCAATTTTCTGGTTCGCTTCCTCCATTTTGTATCGACATTCTTGATGTACAAATAGCTGAATACCTTCCTAGCCCAACGCTCCTCCCCCTTTTCTCTCAATCACTTTTCAAATTTTATCTTGCTGCTAGCTTCCCTGCCCTCATATGATGTCCATCCCATATCACCTTGTACTCCCTGATTTGGTGTATTTCCGTGAGCTTGGCTAAGGTACTCGGCTGCTGACCCGCAGGTCGTGGGTTCAAATCCCGGCTGCGGCGGCTGCATTTCCGATGGAGGCGGAAAGGTTGTAGGCCCGTGTGCTCAGATTCAGGTGCACGTTAAAGAACCTCATGTGGTCTAAATTTCCGGAGCCCTCCACTGCGGCGTCTCTCATAATCATATGGTGGTTTTGGGACGTTAAACCCCACATATCAATCAATCATTTCAGTGAGCTCCTAAGGTAAGCCTACCTATTCCATGTTGCTTACTCTCTAATCTTGCTTGAACTTCTGATCTCATGCACAAGACCGCATTGCCGAACGTCAGACCAGGAACCATGACCCCTTTTCATATTTTTCTCACAACATCATACCTATTGTAATTCCACAGTGCCCTGTTTTTATTACCACTGCATTCCTGTTACTTTTAGTAGTCACGTATGTTTCGTGTTCCCTTAGGTACTCGGCCCTATTGCTTATCCCTACGTCCAGATATTTGTATTTATCCGTTATCTCTAGCGTGACCTCCTGTATTCTAAGCTTACTACCTTCATTGTCATTAAAAATCATGACTGCTGATTTTTCCTTACTGTATCTGAAATCTAACCTATCTCCCTCATTACCGCAGATGTCCATCAATCTCTACAAATTGACAAGGGGTGCCGGAATGTGACAAGGGGTGCTACAGGTGGGCGCCGTCGCAAGTTTCTGCCTCACCGCACCGATCGCCCTCGTATTTGTGCATATCGCCGTTGCCAGTGGCATCAAAAACATTGGATAGACTGTTTCTGACATGAGATAACTCATGGTTCAATAAAGTGATGCTTGAAGTGTACTATTTCCGCAAGGCAACACCGGTTTCCGAACCAACGACGAGATGTCGAGCCGTGATGGAAGTCCATTTCGCAGGTAAACAAACAGTGGTACCGGCGGTCTCGGCGAACCAGCCTGCTTATTTCCTACATTTGCTTTTTAAGTCGACGCCTCTGATTAAACCAGTCGCGCGGGCGATAGCTTCATACAAGTGTACGAGGTTTTATTGTGTTGGTAAAAAGGAGCGCTGGACAATGAGCTCAAGTCGGAAAGAGAGCGGCACTATCGAGAATGTCGGCCTTGCTAGGCCTACGCTCGGAGTCGATAATGAATGTGGGCTGTGTCGATGTTTGTCGCTGGTGAAGGCGTAGCTTTGTTGGAGATGTTATCAGACAACAAAGCATGGCTGCGTGAGCTTCTTTATTTTGCGCCTATAAAAAGGATACGATGTCTTCCGAGCGTGCGAGCTGAGGGGTCTATGTGGGCGGAGCCTGAGCGCTGATGGCTGTTCGCCCATGTGTCTTGAACCGTCCTACGCAGCGTGTGGTGTCGTGCACCGCATCGGATGCCAAATCGCACCATGTGACTCCCGTTTAACATCGTTCGTGGCGCAAAGTCCTTACGCGGCACGGCACGCGTCCACACTGCTCTTTCAGCGGCGTTGGCGGGGAACCTGTAGACGCGAACGGTGGGTTCTCCGGTATAATTAGAATTGCAATTTGGCGCAAAACAACAGCAAGGCATATTCCTTGCGTTGTTAATACATGCCGTGACAGCAATACTGAGTTGCGTGACAGAGACCGCTCATTTGCTTGCGACTGCCACGATACAACCCAAACAGCGCGGTTTTAGCACAATGTTTCCAGAGCACAACACCCTTTCCGCTAAAAACAGAGTTTCAAATTTTTAAAAGCTGAAATGCAGCGCCTGTTTTAAAATATATCACCCACAACGGTAGTATTGAAGCCATGTAGCAAGAAAAAATAACCTGTTTAGTGAAGGAAGAGACTACAGCAACAAGCGTTTGTCAACTTGTCTGAAAAAAGAAATGCCGCAGCATGCGATTGGCTGTACATTATTTCGGAGTCGTAAGCCGTGACAAGCCACGTCGCTCTTTCGTCGTTTTAGTCGGCTCTCTCGACTTCTACTAACTACCTCTCAATCCGCCGCCGATCTCACTGTGGTGACGTCAGCCTGTTGAAGGGAGGGCACGGGAAGGCCTTCTGTAGTCTAGGTGGTGTTGATTGAGCTAAGATATGATTATGATATATGATATGAGTCTACTGCCATGCTGGACTATAATTAATTTGGTCCACCTGGGGTTCTTACCCGAACGTTTAAAGTGATGTACACGGCTGTTTTTTTTTCTAACATCGCATTTATCGAAATGAGACCGTAGCATGACTCCCGCCCTTCTTCCCGCATACGCATGCCTTGTGTTCTCTACTTCACCGCACTCTTCTCCGTCACTGGTGTCTTAGTTCGGGGCCTTTTGTCCCAATTTTGTGAGGGTAAAGGTGGGAAGTAAAACACTATTCGAATGCAACATCTGTGGTACATCCGTGGCCGCCATTACCATCCAAATCATACATGGTTGCAACCATGCAAATTAAACACTGATGGCACAGGCCCAACTGAGAAAAGGAATGGGAAACACTTGGCTTAGCGCCTAGTTTACTTGGGGGGGGGGGGGGTGACCAAGTGTTTTAACTATAGTATAGAGGTTTTTCTTTGTTCTTGTTCTTTCCTGTCTTTTTTTTTCTTATTTTTGCACCTCGCCACGACATTAACATCAAATGTCGACAAAGGGAAGGCGTATACAAACGCTGAAAATATTTGAACATCTTGTTTTTGACGCTGCCATTATCATCCATGTCATACACAAGCGGTGTCTGCTTCGTCGTTCCCACTACAAGACTGCAGCCAAGACGACAAGGGAGAGTATACTAGAAAGGGAGAGACAACAGGTGGGTTATGCAGCACCCATCCTACAGTGTATATGGTTTCTAGTGGGCTTTCAGTTGCGACGAATGCCACACGTAACACAAACATTAAACAGCCACACCAATTCTTCAAGCAGCGCCGCTGCTCAGTACTGCACCACACACCTCCGCTTCTCCTTGCCCTTTTATCCCACTCTGCCAAGCAGCAGACACATTGCGAAAGCCGAGCGATAGAGGCTGTTAAAAAATTCACCACGCGCTGACAGCGCCTCGGGGACCCCAAGGTCCCCGTCCTCGATCATTCCCCGGGTCTAGCGCAGTGCGGCGGCCGCCTTTGCACCGTTCCCACCAAGCGCCACCATCCACCAACACGGCACGCGATGCGTCGCGGTGGCCCGGCAAGGTGCCAGGAGACAGGCCTGTCAGCGCCTCGTCCAGCTGTGCTGACAGCGGGAAACACTTCGATCCCCCTCTTTCCTCCCCATTTCCCCGCCCTCTTCAACCCCGGAGGCAACCGCAGGTCGTCTCTCTATTAACGCAGAAACGAAAACAAAGACATTCGCACCGAAAGAGGGCGCTGACGTGGCGGGGAAAGGCGTAATAGGGAAAACGTAATGGAGCAAGCGCGTCTGGTCGGGGGACGGAGGAGAGGTACGAGACAGACAATGAGACAATGAATCAGCCGTTCTCAATCAGCCTGAAGAAAAAGCGTTACGGTTGCAGCAGGGGATGACGAAGACGGCCGGTCCATCGAATCACGAGGGGGGCGTGGTGTGTCCCCTCGTGTCCCCGTGAACATGGAATGCGAGGTCGCGTGGCACCCACGCGTGGTCGCGTTATTCCACACACTTGGTTCGGGCTTGCCCGGCTTGCGGGGATGCATGTAGTAGCGGACGTTTGGGCAATGAGGGATACAGGAGTGCTAGTCGCTGTAGTATCTGGAGTGTTAGAGAGGCTGTGATGCGTATAAACACCGTCATCACTCATCTGCTTGTGGTATGAATTCTCAGGGACAGGTCCCATGACACAGGCAGCTACTCATTCCGAGCAATGAGGCGCTGGAGAGACCCGAATAGAAACTTTTCAGCGGCGGACAAACAACTGTACCTCGAACACCTTCCCTGGAAACATTTGTGTACAGCAACAGCGTCACTCGAGCTGATAAAGTGTGGCTCAGGAGCGAATTCAGAGGAAACTCCGGGAAATGCGGCACGTCAAAACATACAGAGAAAGCGCCGGCAACAAAACATCCCCTTTATAACATATCCCTTTTATTGCGATGCGCCTCCCAAGGGCAGTACTTCCGCTGAAAGTTGATATTATCTGGACAGCTTGATTTAGGATACATCAAAAGACAGGCGAAACAAGCACAAACTGCATTTTCTCCTCCAACCCGTACTTAGGGCTCTTTCAATACAAATGACGAACTTTCTCAAGTTCGCAACCTCCTCCTATAGATGTGACATGGTATGATTCACAGCGTATAAACTCAAAGATGGTTACAAATACGAAAGGTGTCGTCTTTGACATGACAGTGCATCCACCAAAACTGCAGTTTTTGTACTTCGTATTGAGTGTTATACTAAGACGCTATAATTCTTTAGCATGTTGTAGGGCTTACACATTTTGAAGCGATACATCGTACACTAATATGGAAAGATTGGAAAGAAAATTTAGATAATTTGTCGCCTCGGTAGACAAACTTATTTGTCCTTCGAAACTACGTAGACCCAGTTGAATTGCACTAAGCACAAGGCACTGCTGATCTCAATATTTATGAAAACAATTGCAGCATATAATTTTATCGCGAAGCATTTCTTAGCAAACCACAGCCATTTTGAACGTTTCTGTCTACGTATCTATTTATTTATCTAGCGGCTTACGTCTGGGTGCTCTAGTGATCACCTCCATAACTTCGGGTACACGAAAATTGGTATGAGAGGGTAAGAGGGTATGACGAATATGTCTGGCTGGTCGTAAGATTAATAACACAAAAACGCCGTTGCGTACCTCATCGAACTCTTTACTCCAGACACGTATAGGAGATACCAATATACTACACATCACGGTATGCGGGTATGCATCACAAGCGATTGACGGTTTATACCTACCCGAGAACAGACACTGGCTAGCTTTAAGAAAAACTCACGTCGGCCGCGTTGACCTGACGAATGCAAAGAATGACGTTCTGGGTACCAGAAGGAATCGAATCAAAGCATTCTGCGTGGAAATCAAGTATTCTACGCCAGAACCTCGCCAGGTCTGAAAACTGCTTTGAAAAAAAAATACAGTCGTAATGTTGGCGAAACGTGAAGCGTGGTTTAAGTGCTGGCTATCGAATTTTATGAATATTACATACGCACTGCTATGATGCAGGTGTCACGTCTACTTAACGTCACTTATACACTTTCGCGCCATCCACTGAAGTTCGTCATTATAGCACTAGCGACGGATACTAAGTACAACCGTTACCTATCTGCTTACCGCTTATGTTCTTGGTAATACCTGCAGGTTGCTGTTGGCGTCGTCACACAACTGCAAACAACTGATTTTATAAAACATGTGTGACTGTTTGCCTCATGTATGTGCGTAAAACATTTGTACATATCACTGCGTCATTTCGTGGCGTTTTCCTCAATAAAATATTTACTCCACAGTTACCTTCCATGCCCATGCCAGTGCTTCGCCAAACATAAACTCCCGCGGTGCATTTACGTGAGATCTGGCGACTTTCTTTCTCCTCCCATCAACTACGCTAGTGTGGCCCGTATTGCTTGTGTAAACATATGATATTGAAGACTGAACGTTGGGCGAGTTGGTTCTCCATAACTACAAAAAACTGCACGAGAAACTCCCCAAGAACACAGAAGGCACATGCACAGACTATAGCAATTAACTGACCATTTATTGACCAAAAAACAAGATTACAAGGCAAAAAATCACGTAAAATACTAGAGGTGCGCAATTAGATCATTAAAACGTTAATTACATAAATCATTACATGATTAGGTAGTTAGCACTTACATGGGTACATGGGATACCATCTTCAGGAACTGAACGACTTCCTCAGAATTTTTCACACGAAAGGGACCCTGGGCGCTCCGAGAATTCCGGTGCTTTTGCAGAAATTCCGATACCGAACATTGCCAAGATGCGTGTCCTTAAACAACCAAACTATAGGGGTGACCCTCCTAATAGGTTTTGACGGTGAAAAAGAGGCTCGGCAAATTTCCTTTCTCACCTGGCACCACCTCAGCCAACCTTTCAAGATTCAGTTGTTCCAGTAAAGCGACGGCCTTCCCCTCCCTCGGTTTCGTTTTTTAAGCCTTCTTAAGGTTCTTCTGAAATGCTTGCATCCCTTTCCCAGAACGAAAAAATACTCTCATATAAGGGAACGAAGCTCCATTCCTTGTCCGCAACCAATGGCCTGCTGCAGCATAAAATCGAGCATTCGTTTGCTAGGACCAAGCAATAGTCGCTAGGGCTAAGCAAGGATTGCTAGAAACCAAGTAACGTGCTGGCACCATTCTTCTGGGTTGGTTCAGCTGATTTTCATTCTTGTCACTCAAAGTTAGTCAATAGAAATGCTGTAGGCTCATGTGCTCAGGAGTGTTGAAGATTGGACGAGTTGGTTCGTCGTACTTGAACTGGTATAGCGCATTACGGGGAAGAAGAAACGGCCGAGCAGACCGACACAAGAGGACAGAGCGCTAACTTCCAACTGAGCTTTATTGTCAAACTGCATCAAATATGTAGACCGGCGCAAGCATACAAAACCACCCAACGCAACGACAAGGTTACACGCAATATCGCACCGTCACATATCACAGATTCATAGGCGGTTATGCTGATTAAGGCGGTTATGCTGATTGCAAAGCAGTAAATCCTCTCAAATCACGTGCCACTGGTTGCTCAACCAAGCACACAATTCGGTTTGTGCCGTGTGTAGCGGGGGTTGTTTACGCGATTCTATTCTCATGTGGTATGTGGTATTTCGGCCAAACGGGGCGCTGCCTTAATGAAAGGCTAAAAGAGCACCATTATAATGTTCACAAAGCAATCCAGGGCCACATTGTGATTCACTGTCGCGATTGTGGATGTTCCCTCATGTTTGATCACTGTGAAGTGGTTAAAAAGCACCCGTCACAATTAACTTGGGAAATAATAGAAGCGCATTGTATAGCAAGAGCTGACAGCACGTTTATTAGCGCCCCGTCTTTGGTTTCATCTGAACATGAAGTGGCCTACCTTAATCAGCATAACCACCTATGAATCTGTGATATGTGACGGTGCGATGTTGTGTGTAATCTTGTCGTTGCGTTGGGTGGATTTGTATGCTTGCGCCGGTCTACATATTTGATGCAGTTTGACAATAAAGCTCAGTTGGAAGTTAGCGCTCTGTCCTCTTGTGTCAGTCTGCTCGGCCGTTTCTTCTTCCCCGTAATGCGCTATACCAGTTCAAGTCATGTGCTCGGATTTCGGTTCACGTTAAAGAACCCCAGTGGTCAAATTTTCCGGAGCCCTCCACTACGGCGTCTCTCATAATCATATGGTGGCTTTGGGGCGTTAAGCCCCACATTTCAATCAATCAATCAATCAATCAATCAATCAATCAATCAAAATCAAATCAAAGTTAGTCGAGAATGGCGTCGCCACTTCGTGTCTGGAATCTCCTTTGCGTAGGTCGTGCCCGCATCAAGGGTCGGAGGCGTTTGATGGCCTGCTCACTAGGCTTAGGTTATCACACTTTCCAGAAGGAAAGCTGGGTTTTCTTATTGAAAGATTATTAAATAAACTACAACAGAGCGCTAGTGACACGATGGAAATCGATAAGCATTTGCCATTAACATGCATTTCTTTTCTTCATGCCTTCGCCCACGGTATGGAAACAGTGGGAAGAAGATTTCATGTTAATGTAGTATTTTCATCTAGGAATAGGTTGGGCCGAGTCTGCGCAGCAGTGGATAAAAAATTTACCGCAAAGAAAAAAAATTGGAGTCAATATGAGGTTAATTACCAGGAAACTTTAGTCTAATGCGGAGAGGTTGCGGTATATTTCATTCCCTGGTCGTGGGGTAAGTGCTATATCGGGCAAACCGGGAGGTGTTTGGATAGCCGTCTAATGGATCGGAAGACATCGCTTAAGGCCCGCCCTTTGTTGAATCTGTGCCAACATTGCAGAAATATTAACTGTCACCCTTTACTTCGCGTGTTGTCCCGGCACACAGATAGGAGAGCGAGAGAAGTCACCGATGCTTTTTACATTCACAAGTGTGGCGACACGTGTGACACAAGGAGTGTGCCAGCTTGGGCTAGTTGGTATGGCATGACGATAGTTATAGCGCGAGAACAAAACGACGACACAGAGACAAGAAGGACACGAAAGACACGAGCGCTAACTTCCAACTGAGTTTATTGCGCAGAGCATGAAAATATATAGAGGAGACAGTGACCATGGCACAAAAGCAGAACATGAGTAAGAAAACCAAAAACAAACAACACAAATACAAAGGCACTGAAAAACAGCAAAGAAAAACCTAGAAGAAACCGAACCAGAAAGGTAGAGCTACCTGCCCGCACCGAATCCTTCGAGGAACCTGCGTTCCTTCTCGGACTAAGCCACGGAGGGCTTGCTAATCCAAGGCACCTGTTCGCGTTACCTGCCCGCACCGAATCCTTCGAGGAACCTGCGCTCCTTCTCGGACAAAGCCACGGAGGGCTTGCTAACACAAGGCACCTGTTCGCGTGCCATCTGCCCAGCCTCGACAATGACCCGGGTGCTTACATCTCTGTGTTTGTACAACGTCGCTGTTTCCTCGAAGAGGGGAACACACTTGCACTCAGTGCAGTGCTGGGCAAGAAAACCATCTTTCCCATTTTTAACATTGTTCGCGTGCTCTCTCAGCCGATCGTTCAGACACCTTCCGGTCGTTCCGACATAACAAGCACCACATGAAAGGGGGGTCCTATAGACGACTTCCCGGGAGCAGGCCGCATACCTGTTTCGATGTTGAACTCTGCAATCTGTTGATGATTTCGTTTTCAGGGGGTTGGTAGATTTGGTGAGGCTGATTAATTTGAGCGGTGCTGAGAACAGGACTCGAACTCCAACACGTTTTCCGATTTTTTTGAGCCTATGTGATATCTGGTGTATGTATGGAATCACGGCTATCCTTTCACGTTCTGTATCCGTGTTGATCAGATTCTGTCGCGTCCTCTGCTCCGCCTTAATAGTCCGCAGGATCGTCTCCGCAACAGACGCGATAAACGCCTCGGGGAAGCCTGAAGGCTTAAGGCGGGAAACTTGAGCTTTAAAGCTCGCAGAGATATTGTGGGCGCAAGACCTATTTAAAGCATTCTCAAGGCATGTTCGTGCTATGCCTCGCTTAACTATCTTACTGTGAGCAGAAGAAAAGGGGAGTAGAGGTTTCTGCGCACGTGGTTCATAACACCAACAGATGTGCTGTGGGCTAAAAACCAGATTTAAATCCAAAAAGCGTAATTTGTCATTATCGGGCATTTCATGTGTCACCACAAGAGGCTGCAAACAATTTTCGAACACGCCTATAGTTTGAGTGGCCAACGAGTGAAACATAGAAGACTTACAATTTAGAATAACCAAAAAATCATCTACGTATCTAAAAATTTTGACGACATGAGAGCCTTCTAACTTTTCCTGCAGTTTTTTGCCCATTTTTGCCAATAGAAGATCACTGAGTAGAGGTGCTATGCATGAACCAATTGAAACACCCTTTTTCTGCAGATAAATGCAATCATTCCATTGAACGAAAGTAGACGTAAGATACAGCAAAACCAGGTCAAGAAAATTCCGCGAACTAATGCCAGTTTTTAATTGGAAGTTCAATTCCCCGAAAATGTCTATGTTATCCCTTATACATTCTAGTACCTCATCGTGAGGCAGCGAGTAGTATAGGTCCTTTATGTCAATTGAAAAACCGAAAAGATTAGATTGATTTGACTGTTGAAAAAATTCTATCAGAGCCTGCGAGTTTTTGATCACAAATGGGTCGTCAATCTTTAGACACTTTAGATGGGTCTGAATAAACAAGCCGAGTTGTTTTTGCCGCGTACCACTTTCTGCCACAATGACACGGAAAGGCATGTCAACCTTATGTGTTTTGGCAGAAAAAAACATGCTGAGCCCATTTTTGTCACTTTTGCTAATGTGCTGTGCTAACTGTTTTAACTCTAGTTTACGACACATTTCCCTGGCCTGCGTTTTTACCCTATCTAGACGAATGTCGGTACAACATTTGAAAACAGATTCGATAGCTGTGACCGCCTTTTCCAGGTACAAGCAATTAGGAAGAACGGCGAAACCACCATCCTTGTCTGACGGCACAACACAAAGTTCATTGTCTCTAAGAAACTTGGTCGTCTTCCGCACCGGAAGGCTGTTGCTGGTAGGCTTACCCCGTAGGAGCACGTCGACGCCTTCTGAGATGCACCTGTCTGAATCCTCAGGTGAAGCATGGCCAGCCACAACAGCCTTCCATCTTGGTCCATCTTGGTCATGAAATGCGTTATGGCTGCAAAAATAAAGCAGCATCATAGCATAAATATGCATAAAGTGTTTTGAAGAAAGAGTTTTGAGTTGCTCCTTGAACGATAAAACCAACGTGAGGCCCCACAAAACGGCTTCTGAATTCTCCGTGGATGGGGGGGGGGGGTGGGGGGATAAACAACAAGAGGGCCCCGCCACGGTGGTCTAGTGGCTAAGGTACTCGGCTGCTGACCCGCAGGTCGCGGGTTCGAATCCCGGCTGTGGCGGCTGCATTTCCGATGGAGGCGGAAATGTTGTAGGCCCGTGTACTCAGATTTGGGTGCACGTTAAAGAACCCCAGGTGGTCAAAATTTTCGGAGCCCTCCATTACGGCGTCTCTCATAATCAACTGGTGGTTTTGGGACGTTAAACCCCACATATCAATCAAACAACAAGAGGGAAGGCAGGGAGGTTAACCAGGCACATGCCCGGTTTGCTACCCTACGCTGGGGGAATAGGAAGGGGGCATAAAGATGAGAGAGAGAGGAAAGAGAAGAGAGAGAGAGAGAGAGAGAGAGAGAGAGAGAGAGAGAGAGAGAGAGAGAAAGGAGGATTGTCAGTCAATCGGCGGGCGCGTATGCAGCGGTGGCACTACACAAAAGTTAGAGCTGGTCACATAGGCCTGAAGTCCTCAAAAAGCACAAAACCGCTTTGACTGCTTTTTGAGCCGACGAAAGGCGATGACGGTGTTCCAGTAGAATCTGCACAGAGAGTGGCCGATCGTCCAATCGTCCAAAGCTGCAAAGCAACTTCGTCACCTGGCACGTAGTCTGAGTCTGCAGGAGTGGAACACCCCAAGCATTAGACATACGAGACTATACCAAATAAACTCTCGGCTGGAACTTCGACCTTTATCCGGACTTCGTCGACGTGAAGCTTCACTTCTTTGTCGCCTTTGGTTGGGGGTTGCCTTCACAAAAGCATATAGAACCCTCATCGGATTCACCGACAATGCGTAATGCGACGTCTGCTGCACCAAAGAAGACATCGACCATCTGATATGCCATTGCCCTCGATTCGCCTCTGAAAGACAGAAGCTTTCGGACGCATTGCGACAATTGGACGATCGGCCACTCCGTGCATGTGACGTCACGTCACCTGGGCGCTTCCACAAAGCCCAGCAAAGGAGGGGAGCACTTGCGTACAAGCCAGAGGCGCTTAGGTGTCCTCTTCCCTGTCAGGCACAAAGTGCTGTGTGAGGGTAGAAGGAATGGCTGCTACGCAGAGTCGCCCTCGTAAGCCTGTGACATCGGCACATTTCTTATATGCACACGGTCTCCTTCGCATTTTATTTTGCCCTTGATGATCGTTTTAAAAATATTAATTTGTAAAAAAAAAACTGGACGTCCAAGTACTCCGTACAGATGGTTGACCAGCGAAGGTGGAACATCCGGCCACAAGCGGTTGCAGACGCCGCAGAAGAAGCCTAAGTGCTGCTCGAGAAGCTTTCACCGAAAGCGAGTGGTGGCCCGGTCAAACGCGTTCCCGCCAGTGACACGTTGACGCTGCTCTGCCCACAACGCCACTTCCTCAGCTCGCCGTTGTAGCTTGCATTAAGCTCAGAAGGCTGCCGGATCCTCGGTGCAAAAACGCTGCTCACGCTTCGCCACCCGGTTCCGCATTTACTGAAACTGGACGCAATGTATACCGACCGTGTGTCCGTAGTGCGGCGATAGGTCGACTCTCCACCGCATCTCGTGAAGGTGTGACAGTAAGTGCAGTGACGTAGGCAGTTTGCTCGGCAAACCTTCAACGCCTAGTACGGAGGGAGCAGTGGGAGGCAGAACTCGCGAGATCTGATCCGGGAGTGTAGCACGCGCTCCTGGATCAGGTCCGGCAGGCGGCTAAGGCTGGTGGAGCCTATGCCGTAGCGACCCAACTGGAGAAATCCTAAGATCCCCGTTTTTTTTTCTTATCCCTTAAAGGGGCCCTGGAACACTTTTTCAAGTAATCCTGAAGCAGATACACTAAACGAGCTTATTGTCTCACGAATTCAACGCCACAAAAACGTTAAGAATCTGTCCAGTAAGAGCGGAGTTACAATGTCTTGTTACAAGCTGCAATCGCATTCTCCCTTCTCTAGTCCCAACGAGGAGGAAGAGGACGGTGGCCATGGAAGATGGAATCTGCTAAGGAGTGTGTAACAACTCACCTGCCGAAGCAACTAGCCCCAAAAATGGATGGCGCTTCAGCGTCGCGCCTATCCCCGGCCGTCACTGGTAGAGATTTGATTGATTTGTTGGTTTTAACGTCCCAAAACCACCATATGATTATGAGATACGCCGTAGTGGAGGGCTCCGGAAATTTCGATCACCTGGGGTTCTTTAACGTGCACCCAAATCTGAGTACACGGGCCTACAACATTTCCGCCTCCATCGGAAATGCAGCCGCCACGGCCGTGATTTGATCCCATGCCCTGCGGGTCAGCAGCCGAGCACCTTAGCCACTAGACCACTGTGGCGGGGCCGTCACTGGTAGAGAAGCACGAAATGTGGGGGTGCTAAGCCGCAACGAGTGGAAGGGCCGTGGCGGTGTGCGTTGAAGGTGTCGAGCGTGAGTTCACCTGGAGCCGACCCTGGTGCAGATGGATGGATGGATAGACAAATATATATATATATATATATATATATATATATATATATATATATATATATATATATATATATATATATATATATATATATATATATATATAGATAGATAGATAGATAGATAGATAGATAGATAGAAGAATAAGAATGGGGTGGAGCACGTTTGGCAAGCACTCTCAAATCCTGACTGGTAGATTGCCACTATCCCTCAAGAGGAAAGTATATACCAGTGACATATTGCTGGTACTTAGTTATGGAGCAGAAACCTAGAGGCTTATAAAGAAGGTTCAGCTTGAATGAGTGATGGAAAGGAAAATTATATGTGTAACTTTAAGAGACAAGGAGAGAGCAGAGTGGATCAGGGAACAAACTGGGGTTAAGAATATTACAGTTGAAATCAAGAAGAAAAAATGGACACAGACCGGGCACGTAGTGCGTAGGCAGGATAACCGCTGGCCATTAAGGGTAACTAACCGGATTCCGAGAGAAGGCAAGCGGGTTAGAGGGAGACAGAAGGTTAGGTGGGCTGATGAGAGTAGGAAGTTCACGGGTATAAAGTGGCAGCAGCAAGCACGGGACTGAGTTGACTGGCAGAACATGAGAGAGGCTTTTCTCCTGCAGTGGACGTAATCATGGCTGCTGCTGCTCCTGATGATGATGATGATGATGATGATGATAGCCTAAGTAGCTCTTATAATCAGTAAAAACGAAATACATTCTCTTCTAAGGGACCATATGTTTAACATAAAAAGTTTCAGGATAAGTTGTTGCCGTCAGAACACGGCAAGTGCTCTTCGAAATCCATGGCGTCGTGCGCGGAAATACCATCTCAAAGTTTCAAGAGAACTTTTACCTATATATTTTCTTCTAATATAAACTAATTACAATGAAACTTACGACAAAGTTCTTAGACAGCAGTTCAATATTCTAAGCTAAATGTTGTTTCAATTTAGTGTCCCTTTAGGCAAGTGAGCCTAATAAACAGTTTTTTTTTTCACTGATAATTTGCAAGTCACCGGAGTCGGCGTGGATTGTAGGTTGTGCTTCGTATATACTTATTGCACGCAAAATAAATTGATGAGATCTACAGCAGTACTTCCAAAAGTTACATCTCATAGACAGAGGCATGCTGTGACAATCCAGCTGTGCGGGAAATGTTCATCAGGCTACAAACCATGCACTTGTAGGTGGCTGCAAGTTAAACGAGGTGCACTTCTGTAGAAGTTATCGTGAATAATGGTATAGATGTAGATGTCTAATAGATTGCTCAAGTAAGGACACACACATGACAGAAAGGCAAGGAGGTGAGTCAGAATTAAAACATCCGGTTTGCTACCCTGCATATGGGAGAGAAGGAACGAGAAATAGAAATCGAAAGAAGAGCCCACATAAAAGGAGATGAGAAAAAACAAATTCGCAAAATAAACACACGGGAAATGGGGGGAATGGGAGTATTGTAGTCACGCCAGCAGATATGACACACTCGTCCTGTATATAGACCCTTTCGCCGTTTACAAACAAGTTGCTGGACGGCTTCCGGTTTTGTGCATCAGCGTAGCATAAAAGAATTGGCGGGAAACGAATGCTTTGGCGAGTAGCCCGCTCAGTTTCAACACTTTCCTCGGCTTTGTCTGGCCAAACAATACAAATACGTTTTTTTCTAAGCTACACACAACATTATAGGATTTAGTCGTTAACACAAAGCGCATTTCTTTTTTCAGAAAGCGGAAAAAGAGTTTTTCCTTACTCCTCCACATTTGAAAGAAACAAGTTTTCTTCTTGAGCGTTATAGAGTTATAATTGAAGTAACCGGAAGTTTCTTGGGAAGGAACACGTGTATTATTGCTATGTTGACACCGACGGAAAAGGTCTATACATGTGCGTTATTTTCGCATATCATTCTTCATGTGAGAGCAACGCACTAGCATAAAACTTTGACAGTATTGTTAGTTCGCGATAGTCGTGTGTGTGCCTTTCGTGTGTTCTTTGTGCTTGAATAGCGTGCTGCGCGTTTCGCGCTCCCTTATCGTTTTTCGCGTGGCATTCGAATTTGTTTCTGGTGTTCATTGCTTCGATCGCCCTTGCGGATAAACTGCGATTTTTTTTTCTGCTTTGGTGCCACGCAGTTTCTTCTCATCTGTGCGAAACAATTGATTGCGTCGGGCAGAATTTGATTGATATGTGGGATTTAACGTCCCAAAACCACCATATAGTTATGAGAGACGCCGTAGTGGAGGCCTCCGGAAATTTCGATCACCTGCGATTCTTTAACGTGCACCCAAATCTGAGCACACGGGTCGGGCAGAATTTAAAGCCCCTAATTGAAAATTGAGAATGCGATACAGGCAAATAAAGTAAAGTGCATTGACCAAGACGTGGCCGAGAACAGTAAACGTGTACATCTGACGACAAAGTTCCACGGCGGCGCCAACGAAGTTTGGAGTTGGAAACATGGGTCACTAGCTCTGTTACCGCAATGCACGCAGGACCGCGCGAGTCTGAAAATATGGGCCTATGCCCATTGTGTATAGTGCATGCGTTTGTATTCAGGAGACGACTTCGTCCCGTCTCGTTATCGCGGGGGCCTCATTCGCGAAACAAATAGCGCGCTGGTGTCCCTTCCCAAATGAACAGCTTCGTTTTCTTCTACTTTACCCACGCGCAAGATATATCGGACTAAATCGCGCACGTGGCATCACAGACTGTCCGTTCCTCAGTGCCGATTTTCGCAGTTCTATTTCGGTGTTATGTTGTAGCGAGCATAAATAAATTGTACAGAGCAAATGTATTGCACCTAAGAAAAACAACAAAAGGAAAAAGATAAAAAAGGAAATTATTTCTTATCTGTACAAAATTTAAAACCCATTCAGGTGCCATACCCTTCCTCCCCCCGTACCCATTCCCCAATTATTTTTCATTATTTTTCGGTTTTCGAATACAAGCTCGGCTGACGCGACATGACTTTGTCATGTGTGGGATCTCATGATGGCGCAGCCGCTTTCAGAACGAAAAAAGAGAATTCCTATAGGCGACTTGAAGATGCCATGTGGTCAAGTTATACCGCTTGCGAAACTTGGAATGAAAAATGCCGAAAATCTATTGCCACAGGCATCAACGCCCGCCGGTGATTCAAGCGCGGCTACGTAAGGAGGGCACAAATAACGAAAACCAAAAACCCAATATATTTTGTTAAAATAGTCGTGATTGGACATATGTCAGAGATAACAATAAATTCACGATTTATATAACAATTGGGTAAATAGTTGATTGCCTTATTTTTCGCTTTTGGCTGAGTTCCATATACAGGGGGCGTGTCCAGGCAGTCTGCTATCAGGACTTGTGTTTAGTTCGGCGCATTGCCGGATAACTGAGGCATCGCTCACTTTTGCGTGGTGCTTTCATGCGTATCTTTCGTAGTTCACTTGTGTGTTTAAGTCCTGTTCTCTGGCGGCACATTTCAAAGAGGAACCAGCTCACAGAATGCGTAGATAGCCGCTTCTGTGACTGCCTTCAACGGCGTGCCCTCGCCTTTGGAGACGGTGAATGCGACGCGCTAAGCAGCGAAACACTGTACTCTACGGTTACCAAAGCAAAATAGGCTGCTGTATCGCTGCACTGACCTTCCACGATTTAGCAACGCGAGTTTCCGAACTATTATTCTATTGTGGTCGTGAACATTTGTGTCACCATTTCATCTGCTAAGTTTTCGGTGTATTTTTCAATTTCATTCTTTGGCTAATAAATCAGCCTTGCTTCTCCAATCTTTCTTGTTAGCCTTCCTTTTTTTCTCACACACGCAATTAGCGAGCTATAAGGCTCAATAAATCTCGTATTTATCGCGGCCCATAAAAGGTTAGCAATAAAGAGAAAAATTCAATTTTGCGTCATGTAGGGAAAATATACGACGCTGCTGCTGCTGCTTCCGCTTGTGACGTCAAATACTAATGTTTTATTTTATATTTGCTGTTAGTTGCGCCTTCATCCGCAGATTCCGCCGGTGGAAACTAGTCGCCAACTATTGGATGCTTGAGTTCTATGAAAGTTACGCTACCAGTTTACATATACATTGGATGCCGTTTGAAAATGTTAACGTGTCATGAAATGATTGGCTTCATCATGTCAAGAAGGCGTGCTGCAGTGCAGTTCAATGGATTATAAAACATAATTAGGTCAAACAGGCTTAGCGAATATACGGTGTCACCCCATTCAAAAGCGGAGTAAGGACGCCGGTAAGTTACAAAACTTCGTAGCTTACCAAAAAAGCACAGTGACGTCTCTCCAGGGGCTTTCGAAGAATACGATGCCCATCTCGTCCAGGTCGCAGGCCGGCCAAGGAGACTAGATGGGCTTCGATAGGTGAAGGCAAAGGAGAGTAGTCTACCGCATTGCAAAGAACTCGATGCCATCTGATGCCAGCGAGAACAGGCACGCTCTTACTCGACCGCATGCCAGCGGCGGTTGGTTATTAGCTGAGCAGCGAACAAGTCGCACAGTTCTTCCAATATGCCGAAGTGTGGGCAAATTGTTAGCGCAACGATTCACGCGTAATCCGCCCACGGTAAAGTAGTTCCATGTGCCACACGTGCGTGGTCTACCCAGGAAGCAAGCATTGCTTCCAAGCGCACAAACATTTGCGTTGCGTTGTTGCAAAACGGTAGCCCCCATGCACAACTTGGCGTTCTGTCAAGGGGAGCTGTATGGGTGGTGCCCGTGACAAACAGTGCACGCGCATGTTGAGCCTTCGTGCGCGCGTGTTCATGAAGTGGCGTGGCTCTCTTTTAAAGACGATACCTTCGACGCAAAAAATTTGCTCTGTCTGTCTGTACATTTATGTGTTTGTCCACCCTTAACGGTACCCTAAACGGCCCCAAAGTGGCCAAACGATACTCCAAATGGCCGACCCCATCAGCAGCGCTAACCAATACTGCTCAAGATTCAGTTTTTGTACTTGTGTGATTGTCAATGAAAAATCAATTATTGCGCATACCTGAGGCACCATAACAACACGCCAATATTCTTTATGTGTGTGTCTCTTACTAGAAAAAACATACAAAAGTTATTATATGGACCGTAGCGTTTATCACGTTGCATTCACCAGGCAAAGCTTGCACGAAAAGGCAAGTGTTTCCAACGCTTTGCTTAGACGACACGGTGGTGGCACCTACCCATCGCCTTGCGTTCTACACCTCATCACCTCCTAGACGGGCGCGCAGGGGGCGCGCGCTTCGTTTTCCAAGATAACTGCCACATAGCACTCACGTCTCAAGTGTGACGTGACTTGATGCGCTCGTTCGTCTCCGCTGCGCACTCGAGGCACTCTAACGCAGAGCCTCCAGAATACCATTCGCCAATTTTCTTGCGCAGAACATTAAATAAACATTTTGTTCACTCTCTCCAGACGCAAGACTATCGTCTTTCGACGACATTTGCAGTGTAACATGCAGATGCGTGATCAATTTTGTTTTGTTACATTAGGCCCTATATATCACTTGATCAGAGTAGTTATGGTAGGTGACTGTGACTATAGCGTTGGCTACAGGCGGAGTTTTCATTTGATGAAACCGTGAGCATATCGGTGGCCCGATTGATAACAATTGGTGGACGCCTGAGCTTCTCATTCAAGAGCAGATCACGATGGTGCTATCTTAACTTGTGCGCATTGCCTTCTGAACTGTTACCCTGGTTCTGTTCTCGGTGCATGCTCCAACCGTGCCGCATAGCAAACGAAGGACTGCGCGTGTAACAGTGGTCTCACAGCGCGTTCGCAGGGCAATACGCGAACCTACGCAGCTGCTGATTTTGTTGATGCTCGTGCTTCTGATGACGATTAAACATGTCTGAGCGCTTGTGATGGGTGGGTCTTTAAAACACCCATTCGTTGCTCAATTCACATTTTTTGACACCTGGCGCAATTCTACGCTTCTGCCACGTAACATAAGGTGAGTTCATCAGAATACTTTCACTACATAACATTCATATAGGGATTTTTTTTCAAGAGAATTTCAGCAGATCTCCTGGCTCTGTGGTAGAACGCCAGCTCGGATCAAGAAATTTTAATTTTATTGTATTTGCATCTTTTTCAATTTTTCGGTCACGGAAAAGGTAATTTTTCGCTCACAACCAACGACGCCAACGGCTGAATTTCTGCGAAACGAGCTCTTTAACACTGTAGCGTTAAAATGGTAAAAACATAATTAAACAATGCCAGTGGCACGAATTTCACGCTTTTTTATCCAGAAAATTTTCTGCTATGCGTGTACTATGATGCGATTGATATAAGTTTCAGTTAACGCAGCCCACTCTTGATTATAGTAGTGTATACTCCCTATGAGCACAAGGAAATTAGTGTCTACACCAACAAACACACAAGTCATCAAAATGTAAGCATATTGCCTACCAAGCGGCCAGATCTCACGATTGACTGATGCACAAATATATGAGAACGACGTGATGTGGGGCGCCAATAATAGATTCTGAAATCACGTAGAGCTTGTTCGAGTGCATGAAATCAATTCCTCTGCAAAAAATTTACTTTCTCGAACTTGTTTTTTGTGTCATTTTGTGAACTGTCTCACGGATGCTGTCCCACACGCACACGCTAATTTAGTGGGCTTGTAGAAGTAAAATTTTCTACGTATTACCAGGTTTGAAGTCGCAAGAATCCTAAAAATATTAAAGCACGAACGGGTACTTCGCAGAAAAGGCTAATTTGGTTGAAAAGAAGGGAGCGATTCCATCGTTGCTGTACGCCACCTGACTCGCACGTAGCCTCACAGAATGAATGCAGACAACAGCGAGAACACGCCACAAGGAATTGACAAGTCTTTCTATTGCGAGCGCTGAGCTGTGTGCTTCATCATCTTCACTTGTGCACACAAATCATTGTAATCATCATCATCGTTTTCTCTCGTCGGGTATGTGGCTTCTGGCTTGCGCACTGGCGTTGTAAATATAACTCGTTTCATCGTACCTGACGTCGTCTCACTATATAGTTATAGATCGCAGTGCGCCGAACGCTACAGACGCCGAGCCATACAGTCCTCCGGTCAAAGGTCGGATTTTTAGGCAATAAAAACGCTCGTTTCAGCCGGTAAACGTGCAGGCAATATTGCCTTTGATACTATAAATCTATGCCCAATGAATTTTAAATAAATGCAAATAACTTTACATGAATACATGCATGACCCCTATTTACGACCAGAAAAAATATTAATTGAGGTGATGAAGATGCACGAACAGTTGAACGTAGCCGTGCGATTGTCCCTTGCCACGCACGCTATTCAAAACACGGTCTGTCCGCTTATCTGTAGCGTGGTAAGTTGAATGTCCATTCTCGACTCCAAACACACCTCTACTTTTCTTTTTTCTTCGTTACTGAGAAGAGTAGATGAGGAGCAGACATTGAAAGCGCTAAAACACGAAGACCAGCCTGATGAAATTCCTATAGTATGGACTGAATCGCGTAGAACTATATCTTGTCCTTAGGCGGAGAACAGCTTAAAGTGTCAACTGCGAAATAAACGAAAGCCGCGTGATCATCCCACTATTCATTCCTCTTTCGCTTTTCACCCTCTCTTGACGGCTCTCGGCGATTTCGAACTCGCCTATATTCACTCGCGCAATACCACCACGACGGCGTATATGGTCGCCGGAGCGTCCAGTTGGCTACTGCAAGCGGTTCTTTCCGGAAATTAATTGAATAGGTAGACTAGAGGACCAGGTTGAACCAACCTTAGCGTTACACTCAGTGAGTGTTACGTGGTAACAGAAATAACAAGCTTAAACTTTACGGGGAAGCAAAACATGAAGGTAAATAATGTGCGCACACTCTAAGGCAAAATTACCCGAAAAAGAAGTAACGGAGCCCAATAGGCACGCGCGATGAACGGATAGACCGTTGAGGAGCAACCACCGAGGGAAGTGGGCCGCGTGCAAACCACTTAGTCTCCAAACACGCTACAAAGGGATGAACCGCCCGTGGAATGCAGGCAGTGCGAAAAGCGTTGCCAAGGTGACTAGCCGTCCGTCTCCTCCTCCGCTGGCTCAGTCTTTCCCCATATTTTGCTGGCGACGGCTCGCGTTGCGTCGCGCTCGGTGTGCTCGACCACCGCCGCTAGATTCGACGATCTAGGAATTACGACGTGGTGCTTGTGTGTACGCTCGGATGGGCGTGGGCTGCTGCTTTTACGTTGCGCTGCACCCATGAGGTCTGGAGCAAGTCTCGACGCGTCACCACGCTGCGCTGTATATCACTGGCTTCAAGATAGTCACGACCAACACACGACAGCAACAGTGTGGAAGGACAACATAGCGGCCGAGAAGACAGCAGGCCTATCGGATATATACTTCAGTCCGACCCAGGGCCGAAATCAGCGCTGGATTCTTAAGGAAGTAGGTTATCATTCTTTATTCTACTCTACTTGTCGCGATCCGCTTGCCGGCAACGGGCTCGGTCGCGTTGTATACGCACGCACGAAATGCACCACGAAGGTCAGCTTGGGCGTCTGCAGTTCACCTGTGCTTTGCGACCACCTGGAAATTGGCCGCCATCAGTGCCGTCGGCCTCCCGTACGCTCGCTCGTCGAGTGCTCGCCTGTCTTCGCCGCCGCGATGACTTCCGGGCTGACGATATTGGGCTGAGACCTCGTCGCTGTGTTGGGAGTCGTTGAAAACACGTTGTGGGTTCTCGTAATGAGCTTGGCTGTAGTATGTCGCGCGCTGTAAGTGCACCAGCACAATCTGGCGGGACTTTCGCTAGTGTCGGAACTCACTGAATATCGGTCGCCATTACAGTTGGCTTTCCCGTCAGTCGGTCGCAAGCAGCTTGGAACCGTCCATTGGCCGCAGCGGCGGACTCGCGTTTTCACGCTGCACTCGCCTGAGTTTGTGGGAAAGGGCCGCATTACCGTCAATTTCTTCGGCGCTAGCTCCAAACCAGCTCGGCGCTGTTCGGGGCGGCGGCCAAGCGTACGCTCGCTCTCCTGTTCGAAGTTCGCTGGCGGCAGACACTCCACATGCAGCACCCTGTTTGGTCTCGCATTCGCTTACTCGAGCTGAACGACGTCACTCGCTTAGGACTCGCCGACTTGTTAGCGGCACGGTGGTTCGTGGAGTTGTGGCTGCGGCCGCCGCTCCTAAGCTGTTGCGCTACAGGGATCGAAATAAGTCTTTGACGATGTGTGACATCACGGTGAAATTATTAGCGTGTCATATCTCACGTATGTTTTCATTTCAACTTGCACGTATTTCTCATATGCATTTGTATTCATCCTCTGTCACATGTGACTCACTATTTTACATACTGATTGGGTAGCCGTGGGCACACACCGTGCTGAAGACTGTGTGCGCTGGCGTCTACGATGCCTGTCATCCATCTCTTTCGTCAGAGCAGCTTCAGAAGGACTGTGCGAGATGTGAAGGTAAAGTTATTTGTGTGTCATATTTTACACGCATGTTTTTATATAACGGGCACGTACTTCTCATATGCGTGTATCTTCATCTTCTGTCACGTGTGTCTCACTATTTCTACTGTATTATTGTACGTGCAGCCATGGGAACACAACAGACAGAAGGCTGCGTGCGCTGGCGTCTGCAATGCTTGTCATCTATCGCTTCCGTTGGAGGAGCTCCACAAGGAGTGAACAAGATGTGACAACGAGACTGGACTTGTATACTTCACCATGAATTCACTTGAAAGAATAGAGAAACTTCATGTGCATGTAGAAAAATAAAAGATTTCGATGTCTCACTCTTGTGTTTCGTTGTTGCCATGACTGCGAAAGAAGTTACACATAGTGGGCCAACTATTTTTTTCGCGTCTTTTTTTCTGGCGAGAAGTATTAGGCGAGAAAAGCATTAGGCCTCGCAGAAAATAAACAAAAGACAATGTTAGAGCTGGGGATAAAAAGTTCATCCGATTGGAGTATTTGAGCGGATCAACCATTCGCCGGGCAAGGTGCAACTGTGAGGACTAACGGTGTCCCGGTAAGGTGTAAATGTGGGGATTAACAGTTGCTCTATAAAGTGCAAATGTGAGAACTAAATGCTAGTTCTTCGAGGTGAATTGTGGGACAAACGGTTACTCCCTATGGTTTAAATGGGAGGGCTAAATGTTTGTCCCTTGAGCTCGTTTGTGGAGACTAACTGTTAGACCCGGTGCCGTTAGTCCTTAATGAGATCAATGGTTGTGGCAGCCGAATTAGTCCCCGAACAGACGAACCACACACCCTTTTAACACCCCTTTGCCATAGAGTGTATAGCAAGACTATTGAAAATAGGCATTTGTAGGCACAAAAATCTATATAAAAGCCCTCCTTTTAGGCTCTCGTGCATGTTCATATATGAATGCGGTGCTATAGAAGCATAAGAAACAAAATAGGCATTTGCGCAAAATCCAGTCTGTGTAATAGTAAACCACCGGTGGGTTATGTTCAGGTGCCGGCCACAAGCATCAACGCAATGAACCAACTGCGTAGTTCACGACCCTGAAGACCAACTACTGTCAAGCATACTACATTGCAGAACTAATTTTAATTGCGACGTATTTTTAGTGGTTGAAGGAACTCCTATCTATCTATCTATCTATCTATCTATCTATCTATCTATCTATCTATCTATCTATCTATCTATCTATCTATCTATCTATCTATCTATCTATCTATCTATCTATCTATCTAGCCGCCTACTTCTGGGTGCTTATCCCGGCTGCGGCAGCTGCATTTTCGATGGAGGCGGAAATGCTGTAGGCCCGTGGACTCAGATTTGGGTGCACGTTAAAGAACCCCAGGTGGTCGAAATTTCCGGAGCCCTCCACTACGGCGTCTCTCATACTCATATGGTGGTTTTGAGACGTTAAACTCTACATATCAATCAATACGTCTGGGTGCTCTCGTGATTGGCTGCTTAACTGGTGCAGACCAAAATCGGCGTGGGAGGGTAAGAGGCTTTGGCGGATATGACTTTCTGGTCATGATATAAATGACGTAAAAATCCTGTCGCGTACGTCGTGGAACCTTTTTCTCCTGGCCCATGTGACTCATGTATACCCGTATATCACGGGCTCCGGTACGCGGGTACAAGATAGGTGACTGACAGTTTATATAAATCCAGAAATGGCAGAACAGATATTAGGAATATAAGTGACACTGGTTTAAGAACAAACCGACACCGACCTAATTGACACGACAAAATGTAAACAGTAAAAATCAGGGTCCCTGCGGGAATTGAAGGGCAAGCGTTCAGCGTGGCCGTCAAGTATTCTACCACAGAGCAACCCCAAGTCTTCAAACTGCTGTGAAAAACGACCCTATGCAGGTGCGATGTCAGCGCAACACAAACAGCCTATAGTTGCAATTCTGGTTATTAACCTTTATACCTAAGCAATAAACATTACACGTGTTCACCTATGATACCGGCATCATGTCGAGTTTACGTCAGTGGCGGTTCCCGTGTCGGCACCGCTTCTATACAGCAGTCTAACAAACATTACATCTGTATTTCTATAGGTATGAACGGTGGGTATCACTCCTCTCCAAATTTGCGATTTTCATCATGCGACCAAATTATTGTCACATCTTTGCTTGCTGCCTCACTGATGGCTTTTACTTCACAAATACGCAATTTATCACAGTCTTCATAAAAAATCGCAGCCGTCTCCACGGAGTGAATGATGATGAGTGGGGTGAAGTGTTCGTCTATTCATCTGTCCATGCGTCTATCCATCTGTGCATGCGTCCATGCGTGCGAACGAGTTGGAGAGTGCAGACGGCGCGTGGGTAACACCGACGAGACGCGAGCCAAGGTTCCACCAACTATCTGCCATGTACGGCGACTAACCAGGAGACTGAGGGAGGCACTCGTTCTCCGCGTACCCAGGCACAGCCCACGCACTAGCCAGTCCGAGAGTAGCGGTACAGCACCATTTAGAATATTCTCACACTACTGCAGTTTGTGTGTGCTTATATGAGACAGTGCCGTCTATTGTACTGTTCGGAAGACACTGCTCTCTTTTCTTTTTCGTCTTTTCTCTCGGTTACGCGTGACGCATGATAAGGTTAGACAATGAGGAGCTTCGCCCCTAAAAAAACTTCCGCCATATCCACGAAGTGAATGATGATGAGTGGGCGAAGCTACGGAGATAAACCTGGTAAACCATGAATCCTCTGTACATTTTGCCCACTCGATTTTATTACATCGCTCCCCCTAGCGTACGTCGCCGCACTAAATCGAACGATTGCCTTCAACCAATGACACGCGCCATATGTGACATCATTCCTATTTTATAAGATCTCGCGTCTTTCATCAACTACAAGTACCGCTTTCTAGTTTATAACATCTTGCATCTTTTCATCATCAGCTACAAGTACCACCATCTAGTAAACACTACAAGAACTAAACGAGAGGTGGCTACATACAGGAGACGGTACCACCATCTAGTGAACACTGCAAGAACTAAACTAGAGGTGGCTACATACAGGCTACAGGGGACGCACAGCCCACGCCCTAAGGAGCTTCGCCCTTAAAATAAATAAACTTGCCCTAGCCGTGTACAGCTCAAGAAAGAGTGAAACTCGTCACCCTAAGGAAGCTGGACGTGGCCATATTGGCTGATGTTAGGTCCTTCTTTAACGTAAAGACATAATAGAGCCTAACTAAAGCCTGTCAGAAACATTGCAAGAGTGTGTAAACTTCAGCGCCAGAAACTAGCGTGCAAACCTGGCTGTGGTACGTCCGGTAGAAGCGCGTATACCTTTTGTCGCTCGTACTCCGCTAGCGCCACTCCGGGAGAACTCGGCGCGGTGGCTGCGCGGGCTGTCTCCGTCGGTGATTGTGGTTTGGCGGCGGCTGCTCCTCGGCACATGCGCGGCTAGGCAAACACCGCGAATTTGAAATTTGAATTCATTTCTAAGTCGGGTTGTATCAGACGTCCATCGGGATTCATCCACCGCCCTCTCCCAAAGCTAGAGCTGAGAGCGCCCAGAGCTGCGAGCAACCGAAGCCCCCCCCCCCCCCCCCCATGTCACGCTTCGGCGTCGTAAGCTGTCAGCATTAGATGCGGGCACGCGCTCTTACCCTCGCCCCTAGCAAATGGAGCCCCCCCCCCCTTCCTTGACTTGAACGTGACTTGCCACCGCCCCAATGCAGTGCGTTTGAAACGCGTTTGGAGCATTTCTGCTGCCAGCGTTTGTGTAGCGTTTGTGTTGATGAGACGCTGGCATTATGGCCGTCAGGTACAATGACAGGTGCAGTGCTTCACTGCTCCTTCTCTCAGCGTTCGCTCTCTCTCCATCTTTGCCCCACTTTCTCGTCCATTCGCGCCTCACTCTCGACCGTTCTCTGGCTGGGTGCCTCTCAAAAACATCCAGAAATCTGTGCTCGAGATGCCGCTGTGAAACGCCAACGCCAAGCCGAGAACGCTGTTTGTTTTGTTCATTTCATAGTATTTTTTAACCGTGCACGCTAGCTACTAGAGCTGGAAACGCATACCACGTTTTTTGCCGACAGAAAAACGCCACATATGGCGAACGGCGCTACTGGCTGCATGTTGTAAAGGGAAAAAAAACATTATTTTTCTAAAGCTCGGTTCTCCCGTGCGAAACGCCGTTATGGACGCTACTCACTGCATTCGCCTTTCCTCACGATTTCCTTCGGGGAAGTGGGGGCCTTTTATTTGGCAGACGGAGGACGTCTTATTTCTAGCTTTGAGAGATTCGCTCCTAAAGAGCTTACATTGTATAGCAGCTAAGGTACAACGCATTCATATTGTTCAGATATGTTCGCCTTTCAGAAGTGTTGTTTGTTGTTTCAGTCTTCAAGAAAGAGAGCGTGTTCAAACCCCGCTATCAGAAACTTAATATCGTGTTAGTCGTGTATGTCCTTAGGGCAATCTTGGTCTTACCTCTCACAAGAACGGACAGTTGAATCACTGAATCGGCTCAAAATTGTTTACTCATTTATTACTTACCGACAGTATACATTGCTTTGTCACGGTAGAATGCTGGTCATTATTCGTGAATACCTGGTGTAATTTTTTGTGCACATCTTATTCTTCATTGGATTTGCTTTTCGTTAGTAGGTGCTCCTGTCAGTATTTCCCTATAGTATACACATTTTCGTACACATTCCAGAGACTTGTTGGTAATTGTTATCCGGTTTTTTTATTAGGATATTATAATAGTGCCACACACGCTGCCTTCACTCCACGCATTTTGTTACTAGTCCTTTGTGCGTGTAACTGCCTTGCGCAAGCCGCACCAGAACTTCCGGGAATATCTCAGATCATTCGGGGATCGCCTGTTATGGTCGAGAGCGCAAACGCGAAGAGCTGAGTTTATTCTTGAACAAATGCGATCACCAGCAATAACTCTCGAATGTTCGATGCCAAATGTATAGCTGCCGACGTGCCTTGCCACGGATCAAATTTTCGATGGCCGCCGCTCTGTACGCCGTAACCAGTCTACAGCAAGAATGGATTGTATAGAGTGACATCTCGTTGTCAGGGCGCAGGCTCGCCCAAATAAGGAGTTTAGTCTTGAAAACACCGAGTGCTGACTTCGTCAGACGTGACGACCCCATCACAAAAGTAATTTTATTTTTAACATGTTGACGTCATCAGCCGTACTTTATTATTTTCTGGGTTTAGGTTGTCAATATTTATTCTGCTCGCCGTCACTGAAGAGCACAGTGTCGTCTGCGAATCGTAGGTAGCTGAGATATTTTCGTTTAACGTTTATTCTCGGTTCTTCTGGATGTACTTCTTTGTACACTGTTTAGAAGTAAACAGTGCATCATACCGAGGTTTGTATTTCCCTGTCTGACTCAGTGTTGAGGAGTTTCACGTGAAGAAGCAAAATAACCATCTACAGCTATTTTACCTAATATACTTTATATGTTTCGTCTATTTTTTGGCGCGGTAGTGTTCCTAGGACTTCTGGTACCTGCCAGTGCTTACAGACCAAAAACTTGGTCTATAAAAAAAAACTGAAAAAATTTAATGGGTGACCTAATGAAAAAATTTCTGGTAATAGGCAACACATAAAGATACAAAAAGAGAGCATGGTGTATTAGAAAACGAACCGAAGTATTCACCATTTAGATGACATTACAAATAAAACAATTCTACATTTCATCAATTCCTCGAAGAAAGTCGTAAAGCAAAGCTGTCTATGAACGACGATATTCTTGTACTGTTCTTCGCCGCCCTTAGTACTTACAGCAACCCTTTTTCCATGTTGTCTCGGTTTCGTGGGTTCGTATTTCGCATTGTTCGGCTCCCCGTTGGTGAATTGTTTCAGCTTTGCGAGCTCGCTGTGCACCGTCATGAGCTCTCCGCTGGAGAACTGCCGCACCTTCGCCAAGTCGCAGAGCTGCGTCTTTGGCGTGACAATGCCTGTACGTGCCATTATTTGGCGTGGCAATACCTGTACATGCATGGCTGGCCATGCAGCACGTGGTTAGGAGTCTCTACGATTAACTAGTGAGATCACATTATGTGAATGTTTGCTGCTAAGTTTGAAATGCGCGCGTTTGCAACTTATTGGCCAATGCGAGATCATTTTACCTGCTGCGTGGATGCATAGTAATGCACATCGCGAAAAAAAAGGTGAGATAGAAACGGAAGAACAACATGAATTATGGAATAACAAGTGGTGAGCAGCCGATGTTACTGAGGCATATTTTTGTACAATACATGTTTCAGTTGTCAGTGAGCGCTCGTACCCTCTCGTTATTCCTTTTTATATACATTTCTCTGTATCTCGCAATTTTCATTACAGTGTATTTTGCTTCACGGTGACGCAAAACATTGCCGACATGTTTTTTTTTCTCAAAATGGTCCCCATTTCCTTCACCGAGATTATTTATAGCCGTACATGGCTTCCTTTTAGGGTTTTATATACGGCTGCAATTAGGCGATTAGTACATTGTTGCAGACTCTTCCAAGACACAAGTCAGTTGTGAAGATTCTTGCCATCCTCCGTCGCTCTTATATTGCAATTTATGACGCAAGATATCAATTTATGCACGCCATATGTTGGTTGGCTAGGGAGGGGGGGGGGGAGTAAACACGCGTTTTCGCATTTCGTCGCCATCGATCAGTATACGATGTCCTCCGTTCCTGACAGGAAGTGAGGACACCTGCACTAAAACATGTGTGGGCGGGTGAGGAACGAGTCAAATCATCTCTATTTCACTACTTGCGCTGTCCGACGCTTCCCTTTCAAAACGCTCGTTGAAAGGTGTTATTACTGTTTTTCTTCATTGTTTAGCTTAGGAAGTACTTTAATTCTTTGTATGCACACTCGCACTACTTTGCTTCAGAGGCTTGTTCAGGTGAATCTGTTGCGAATATACGAGACCTCGTACGCGTCGTACAAAAGCGCGTCTGTAGATCTAGCTTGAGCTATATTTTGAAGACAGTCTTGGTAACAACTACAATGCATACCGTCATAAATTAGAACAGACAAGAAAAAAAGACAAGTTCAGATAATGAGCGTTAACACAAGCACTAAACTCACCTTGATGTCTGACCATGGAGGTACGATGCTGGCACAAAGACGTTCCACCCAAAATTGCAGATCCAAGTGCTCTGCTGTTTTCGAATTGAAGACACTGCTGTTTTCTTTTGTGAACTTCGCCCTCAATACCTGTTCATTGCCGTACTATCGATTGAATATTCATGCAGACCTAATTGTGTGATTGATCGTAGAGAAGACGAAGTAAAGACAATGATGCCTTTTGAGTGCGAGCAGACGCACACGGCAACGAAACTAGAGTCTCACGGGCGCGCCCTCCACGGAAGAGACCGGGCGGCCGGAAGCAACGTGAATGTTTCGAGCGTACTGGCCTGTAAGCGGTTCTGGCAGTCAGCAGCGGTGGAGCAGTGGTTATGGTGTTCGGCTGCAAACCCAAAGCTCGCGGGCTCGATCCCGGCCATGG
Organism: Rhipicephalus microplus; assembly: GCF_043290135.1. NCBI lineage: Eukaryota > Metazoa > Arthropoda > Arachnida > Ixodida > Ixodidae > Rhipicephalus > Rhipicephalus microplus. The sequence continues at coordinate 320,720,525 of NC_134710.1, forward strand.
TGGTCGCTTTTCGCTGGAGGCGGCATTCTAGAGGCACGTGTATTGGGTGCTATCAGTGCACGTTAAAGAACACCAGATCGTATATATCGTGGTTTGGAATGTAGAACCCCAGATACTATCGTTGAATTGGTTCTAGTAGGCATTGTCCCAACGCTATAAGTCGGGACATCATAATGGTTTGCTAGACATCGCAGTCTTACACCTGCAGTGTGTCATCGCATATACTGAGACATCACAGACGATAGTATACCAGGTTTATCAACAAATGCATTCAAAATCCTCGAAAATCAGAGGAATGCGATGTTTGTTCTTTGCCTTCACATTCACTTTTGTAGCCACATATTAAGGTGAATAATTGACTCAATTGAACATTATTAAGAAAGTTCAATAATTGAAAGTTTCAATTAATGGGGTTAGGTAGTTATGCCAAACAGGAGAATGTGAATTCTCATCTGAAGAAACCATAGCAGCTACGAGATATAGAACAGTGACCTCTGGTTAATATTGTGGCGTAATTACACTCAACCAAAACCAAGAGCGAAACAGAAAACCGAAGCATCGGTGAGCACAACAAGAAGACAACTAGAATGACGTCACTGTTCAGGACAACTATAACAGAGGTCTAATAATTCTACGTTTGTGAACACATGTGTGTCATGCGTGCAATCGCAAGCGCACATCCACGTAACAAAGTTGGTTGGTGGTTTGTAAAACGACGCTCACTCTATCTCAACGTCTCATAAATATGGCAGTTGCATTCTTTCGTGTTACGGTTCTGATTTCACCACTATGTCTGGCAGAAAATTATACTTCGCACTTGTAACAAAAGGGCGCTCTTAAACTCTCAAGGCTGCAGCGAATTCTTCACATGGAGGGCTTCAATTATCCCGTTTGACATAGCCACCTAACTTCAATAACCCAAAGGTAATTAATTTAGCTTTCTTAATTACTGTCCCAAATGATGTATTTAGCCATTTTATAAGATGAGTGTGGCTACAGAAAAAGTAGCTGCGAAATCATCGAACCGATGGTGAATTTCTCTGATTTTTGAGAATTTTAAACACATTTCTGAGAACCCCTAATACATATCCGTTGCACAGCATGGATTTTCTTTCTTTTCTTGAACCATGGTGTCATTTCTTTCCGGCGGATGCCATTAGCACGCACCCGCATTCAAGAGTCGACCACCGGGCGAGTAAGAGTAACTGCAAGAAACCGTCTTCATTAGAGCCCAGAAACAATTAGCACATCGACGTGACAGCTGTCACGACTCCCCCACTGCGGAAATAAGTCTCTTCTTAGTCCCGGCATGCTCTTTGCTAACGAGACACTCCGACCAACTTTTTCACAATTTTGCCAGCAACTATATTCGGTGTGGTGTGCACTCTGAGTTTATCAACCTTCATTACCATTTTTCCTCGAGAGCAGCCGCAGGATCTGCAAACACGCATATCATGCGGCTAAATAATTAGCAATAAATACTCAAGCTTAAAAATTACCCATGAGAGCTCAGTAAAAATTCAAGCTTCCCAGCGCAAAGATGAGAGCTTTGCCAAGCCTTTGCTGTACTAAGACAAATTAGCATCCTAGTATAATTGTTTTCCTAGAAGTTTTTCCTAACTTTTTTGTATCATTGGTAATTATGTTTCTCATTGCGGTGTCTTTGCCGCACATTTCTACACTTTCCTTTCTTTTTTTTTTTGCGTTTTGCCCGGAGGTTGTCAAATCTTGACAGAACGTAGGTGCAGCAACGAAATGAAGCCAAGTAGGAGAAAGTTGGTGAATTTGGTGAAAAATAAGTGTTACTCCTAATATCAAGCATAGTACGTTGAAAACCGATTAAAACAAGGTAAAGAAGCGGAAAGAGTTTAGATAAGAGTAAGAAAAAGGTGACACTACCGGAGAAAACACTTATTTACCAAGACAGAAAGAAGCTCAGATGCATGAATGGCGAACAAGCTTGGCAGCCACGTTTGGTACACCTTTGCCTTCTACCCAATTCGAAACATTGGTGATAAGACGACAGATCTATGGCAAATTGAAATAGCTCTTGTTTAAAGCGGAACTTCCTGGCGTTCCGCTTTAAACAAGCGAAACAAGCCAAAGCGCTAGAGGCCCACGTACTTGGATTTAAATGCAAGCTAAAACAGTTCTGCGAAAATTTTCCAAGTAATCATCAAATTGCAGTTGATAATCTCGGACTGTCACGAAATTTAGTTTCAGAATATGTGAAGTACGGGCGGAGTTACAGGCATTCGTCTGACGTTTTAATCGCTTTTATTTCTCCATTCAAACGAGAAACCACGCTGAAAACTACGCAAGGCAAGTTTGACAAGGGGGCGAGAACGTATGCCCATTCGTCAGCACGATTCATCACCTTCAGCTCATTCTTTCAAACTTGTGATCACATTTATATGGACACTCGCGAATATTTGACTTCGCCGTAGCCGCTATGTCCCGGATATGTCCCGGGCATCAAGACCTGCTGACGCAGCGAAGAGCAGGCGACATGCTGCCCGCGTGTCACTTCTGTGATGCAATGAAGATGTCTTGTGTGTTCGCAGCTTTCCCGGACATAATGACACATCGTCATTCGTCACGTCGCGCATAAACACACACACACACACACACACACACACACACACACACACACACACACACACACACACACACACACACACACACATATATATATATATATATATATATATATATATATATATATATATATATATATATATATATATATATATATATATATATATATATATATACGTGCAATGTTCTCACCATTTCACCTTCATCTTCTTCACTTGTATATAATCATCACTGTGAGCGTCTTCTTCGTTCGAAGGGTTCACCCTGAAGGACAGCGTTGGGTTCCCGTCACTCCTCCTTCCCTAAGGGCACAAATATTTGCACAATTTCCCAATGACCCTAACGCTGGTCATCTAGGTTTTCACAAAACGCATGAACGATTCCGCACTCATGTTGCCTGGCCTGGACTTTCCACCTGCGTAGCCCAAAATGTTACGTCATGCTCACTCTGCCAGCGCAGCAAGTGACTTAATTCATCTCCGGCCGGACGCCTAAAACCTCTTCCGTGTCCTGACGCTGCATATGAAGTACTTGGGACTGACCTCTAGGGACCACTGGCAGTATCGCCTAGCGGCAAGCGCTGGATTGTCACAGCCTTTGACCACTTCACAAGGTGCGCCGAAACAGCTGCACTTCCTTCAGGATCGGCGGAGGACATTACCAATTTTTTCCTGGGGGCAATCTCTCTGCGACAAGGCGCGCCGCGCGTCCTTTTGAGCGACCCCAGCAAGGCGTTTCTTTAGAATCTACTTGAAGAAGTTTTTCATGCAAGTAATCCATAAGACGACTTCAAGATACCAACCGCAGACTAACGGGCTCATAGAGTGCTTCCATCGAATTCTGTCTGACATGATCTCCGTGTATATCAATGCCGACCACATCAACTAGGATACCTTCCTGCCATTCGTCAAATTTGCGTAAAGTAGCGTTACGCAGCGCACCATGGGCTACTCCCCATTCTTCCTCGTCTATGGCCATCAACCGACATCTCCGCTCAATGCCTCCTTTTTTATGTCCCTGTGAACTCGTCGACGTCATCGAGTGAGCACCTGATCTCTCGCCTAGCCACTTGTCACCAATTCGCCTGCCTCAATACAGAGGCAAGCCAACAAGAGCGAAAGACCCGTTGCGATGACGTTCACTGCGTCGTTCACTTCAATGATGAAGACGAATTATTGTTATGGGCACAAACTCGAGTTTCTGGCCTTTGTGATAAGTAGCAGTCACGTTTTATTGGCCCCTAAGCTATTGTCGAACAGACGTCTCCTCTAAACTATCGAGTAATTCCCGTTGTTATGCCTTCCGACGGTCGTTCTCGTGGCACGGAGGTTGCTCACGTGTCACGCTTAAAAGCATTCGTGCGACGTACACCACTGCTATAAACAGTGGCCAGGTTGCCACTTCCACGCTAGGGAAAAATTAGCGTAAGCGCTATTCACAGCATTTGACCTTCATCTTCTTCACCCATACAAAATCATCATCACTGTGAGCGCCTTCTTCGTTCGGAGGGTTGGTCAGGCGATACCTAAAGCCCGAAACATATGCAGCGTTTTTGCCAGCGTTCTTCCGGCGCCGCTTCCTTCGGCGTCATCGCATCAACGACGCCAGAGAGGGTGGCGAACCATATGAGGAGTGCCAAGGCCAGTGTCAGTTCAGCGTCGCACAGTGTGTCGAAGGGAATGAACCCGCGACCTCGCAAAGCAGAGTGCACAGTCTGTCAATGCATCAACAAAAACTATTCCTGAAAATTGGTTTCACGTCTTATTTGCAATTCTGAGGTGATAAAAACAAATCACAGTACCGCCGAAAAGTTTTTTTTTACTTCCAGCTCCAGCAACTAGTTGAGCATAAGAAGTACCAGAAACTCAATATGTATGGTCCCAGAACTTTGATGTTGTTGTACATTTTTGAGGCCACGTATTCAGGTGATACACTTAGGCCTGCTAACCCTGCCGATGGACTTGAGTATGGTGCTCAAAAACGGCTCAAATAAATCTCGAGCGCTTCCGGTTGAAGCTTCCGAGGAACAAGCTAAGCCAAATACAAGAATCAGTTGAAAATTTTCGGGTCACACAGAGCACGGCGACGACTTAATAGATCAGAGGAGGGCAGCAGCTATTTTGGCAGCAGCAACGATGCTATTATGTAGCGGAAGTCACTGGCAGCCGTGCACCGATTGGCTCTCCATCCATCGACTCGCTTCCAGCGTTGACACTGACACTGCAGATGTCTGAGGGCTCGTTCTCATAGCCGTCAAACTACCCGTCCCTTCACCATGAGATCATTGGTTTTTGTCAGGGGAGAGGGTTTCCGACCCATTTTCTCTTCAAAAACGGGGTGACGGTGACGTAGAGCTATGATGGATGGAGCCCTACTCCTGATTGTACCAAGGCTGGTTCCCCCTCGGAGCACCTCACGAATAGAAGAAATCGCGGAGAGCAAAAAAGAACATGGGGATAGAACAACTGGGTGTTTGCATGGTCACGAAGAAAAGGATTATCGTGTACAAAAATGTGCTGCTGCCGGCCTTGCAACCAGTCATGGGCACGTTACCAGTAAAAAAGTAAGTGTTACTGTTACAGTTACTGAAGGCAAAAATGTAACTCTGTTACAGTTACAGTTACCAATTTTCTAAAATTAACTTGTTACAGTTACAGTTACAGTGAAAAAGTAACGTCATTATTTTTCCGTTACTGTGTAAAATAAGTAATTGATTACAAAACAAATGATAGATTTGAATGAATGATGGCGTACGAAGGCATGCGGGTAATGAAAGTTGCATGTTGCGAAACACTAGGCGAAAAAAAAACCCTAAAAGTCGGCCAATATAATCAATCGTTCTGTAAGGCTCACTTTGTCACATCAGCTTGTTGTTGTTGTTGTTGTTGTTGTTGTTGTTGTTGTTGTTGTTGTTGTTGTTGTTGTTGTTGTTGTTGTTGTTGTTGTTGTTGTTGTTGTTTATGCACACTTGGTGACACTGAGGAAGTTTACTTGAAAAATTCGTTACACTTTAGAATGAGTTGCTTTTCAAAGTTTTCATCAGAGAGCTTTCCCCTCTTGATGGACAAAATGTCGCGTCCTTTGCTGAATAGCCGTTCAGCCGGCGCACTGGACGGAATCCCCATACTTCGCTGAATAAAAATATTCTTAATCTTAGGGTACTTCGCCAGCTCGCTGATGTCAGTTCCGAGATCGCTGAGCCATTGTTGCACCTCGGAGCATGAAAGGGAGGATTGAGACAACTGAAGAAAAAAAAACACGTCGTCTTCGTCAGTTCCTTCGCTGGCGGCTGCATTTTCATTGAAAATTGCTTCTAGAGCATGACACTCTTCCTCAAGAAGTCATAACGTCGCTGCTTTCCGCGCTTCAGTCATGCAGGGAAGCTTGAACTTTGGGTGTACCGCTGGTGCCAGGGCCAGATCGGCATCCTCAAAAACTGCAGAAAACCTATATCGAAAAAGGTTACAGAAACATTGTAAGGCCCTGTTGAAAACATTTCACTTTCATTCATACCACGGACAATCCGTGGTACGAATGCATATGCACCCCTGCGAGAGCACGCGTTGAGACAGGACAGCAAGGAGATAGGCACAGGAAATTTCTCTCACCTTTTCTTGACTGCGTCCTGAAGACTGCTAGCAAGGGGTGTGCAGTACTTCAGCGGCGGCAGGGATCGCTGATACCGCAGTAGAGATTGAAGTGTTGGCTGCAGGACGCCCATGTACATATATTGTTCCCTTTGTAGTATATCCAGAGCCTTTGCTACAGCGTACATCGCCTGGAAAAATAAAAGATATAGTCAATGCACTGCATCATGTGAAACAAACAAGCGAAACATACCTTGCTGTATTCATCAATGAACATAGATTCCTCATGCTGCAATCGTGGCAACGAGAGTGCGTCCAGCGTTGCGTCCATCCTCCCTTTCGGTACTTAGTTTTACGTACTTCATGGCGTTGAACAACGAACTCCATCGCGTTGCATTCGGCACAGGGAGATGCCTTCCCAAGGCAGCCTTTATTACTTCGGCTGCCTGCACAGACTGGCTTTGTTTCCTCCAAAGAGTCTTCAGTTTTGAGAAAACGGTCCTCCCCATTTCGCGGTAGGTCCCGTTGTTGCCGGCATTTTCGGCATCCACCAAAGCGACGAGGTTTAGGGTGTGCGTGGCACACCTTCTGTGCCGTGGCAAGTGGATATCTTGAGAGGAATTATTGTTCGAGCCAGTGTCTAGTACTTCCGTGATGTTATTTGCCACAAAATCTTGGTCCCGTTCAGCTTCTTCAAAGACCCTGTGTCCCGAAAAATGTAAATTTCCAACAAGTTAGCGCAGAAATGAGCTGGTGGAGGTTCAACATTTTTATACAGCATCTATATAGTTTGATTGACTAATTTGTTAAGCAGTATGCAATAAAAGTGCCAACAGCTGGACGAAAAAATACGGCACAGGACAGAGCACTCCCTTAACAATAAAAATGTTAGAAAAAGCAAGAAAGGAGTGAAGGTTATTATCCATTAACAAATAAGGATAAACGCGACGACTATGCCCAAGCAGACGTATAAATGCACCAAAAAGTTTGCGGAGCGTAGGCTCTGCTGCAAATGCGAATTTCTGCTCTGTTAGCACGTGGCGCTTCTTAAATAGCTGGTAGCTGTGTAGCTCGCAAGGACTATACTACAAGCCGGAACATCTATTTAGAGGTTATGTTCTCAGACAAAGCCAGAATATAGCTTTCTCGGAAGTTTACATCTACCACCTTTAAATCTGTGTACAAGCGTACCACATTTTACATCTGTGGTACGCTTCTAACAAAAAAAAAATATTGCATGGCACCGATGATCAGTAGCCTTAATATGTAATATAGCACAATAATGGGCTTTAGAAAATTGCAAATATGTTATTAAAACAGAAAGCCAGGTCTTTTAAAAATACGAGGGACAACACAAAGCGTAAAGTTTCTGTTGTGTGTGCATTGAATTTGCCTCTCGTCTTATCTAGTCTCAGGGCTTTGTACAATATCTCTGTTGAATGTATTTGTGTTTTAATTCCTGACTCTACAAAATAACCACATGACTATTTAGATTTGCGAAGGATATGCAGAAGTTCGTCGTAAATTCTAGGGTTACAAAATGTGCCTTAGTGTGCAACAGTTGAGGGCATGCGCGCAAGTTTCCATAGTCAGTGAGATCTGCGATTGCAGCATGCCAGGCTCGTTAATTTATTGCGATCCTAAAAAAAGAACGCAGCTGAAGTCAAATTGCAGCTTAATTTAGTTTCTTTTTGGTAAGGATAAGATATTAAAAATAGGCAGCCTCGGTGTACACAATGAGATTAAAACAGAAGCAGCCTTTTAACCTACCTGAAGGCTTTCACAAAGTTCGAACCATTGTCCGTAATGACGACGCATATCTTGTACAGAATCTTGCACGAATACTGCGTGGAGCGCTGTCGCGATTACGTCGTAGGTGTGATGACCTGAGAGCCTCTGGCACACAAGCGCTGCAGATCTTCCACCCCCCCCCCAAAAAAAAAACAAAAAACAGGGGAGGGGGCACGTGAACTTGGCAAGGTATACAGTGGCAACATGTCTGATTTACGACATGTAGTTTTACGAATAAACATACCCTCCAGACGCGCTGCGCTTCAAACCGGCCAGACAGGTATTTGTCAAGTATGTTTCCCTTTAGACATGTAGTATACAAGTAAAGTCCGAACTTGGTCTTGTGCAGGGAGGATATTCCTTTTAACGATCTGTTCCCTTAAACTGCGATGGGAGCCGTGGAAAGTCGAAAAGTGGAGAGGATATTGTAAAAAAAAAAAGGTCCGAAAAAATGAAAAGCGTTTAACGTCGGCCTCTAACGAGTGTGGCTGTTGAATAATTTTTTACAAAAACAAAAGTAACTGTAACTGTATTTTTCGTTACAGTTACTCAGTAAAAAAGTAACAGTGTTACAGTTACAAGTTCCTCTAAATTAAACGTAACTAGTTACAGTTACAAGTTACTGAACAAAGTAACTAGTTACTGCCCAAGACTGCTTGCAACCACCGTCGTCTGTTTGTGCACAGCTCCGTCGCGTATTCTCTACGTTTCTTTTTTTTTTTTTTGACGTCACATAACGCGACTGGTCATTTGACGGCTGTGAGAACGAGGCCTGGTGGCTTGTACTCACAGCCGTCTAACGACCCGTCGTGTTAGCCAGAAAATACATATATATATATATATATATATATATATATATATATATATATATATATATATATATATATATATATATATATATATATTCATTTATTTATTTATATATATACCCCAAAATTTCAATACTTTACCAGCAAACCTGGGCGACCCTGCACGCCAGTAAGGCGACATCGAGGCAAGCCCTTGACGTCCCCTCATGGGAGGACTAGGCCCGGCCACCTAAACCTGCTGATTTCAGACAACAAAGTTTATTCCTCCTCCTCCTCAGTGGGAAACTTTAAACTTTATATGCTGGCCCACGCATAGGGTTACCTTCATCGATAGCATTCAGTCGAAATAATAAGTGCAATGACATGATCATGTGATGTCGCGTTATGTGGCGTCATGGTTACGTAAATATGCTGTCATTATGCTCTGTCTAAGTTGGTTGCCCTGTGAAGTCCTGACGACGTCATACGGTGACAGCATTTGGTGACGATGAGTTTTAGCATCATCTGTACGTGTTGATACCGATGCCAATGGTCACTTTTCGCATTTCATGGGGCTTCTTAGGCTTTCGCCTAAAGAAAACACAAAAACCGCAGCAGTGTGGAACGAAAAAACGCTTGCCTTAGAGCGATGAGACATTTTAAGACAAAGACGCAAAAAAAAAAGCGAGAATTTTGGTGTGAACTACTGCCGCTCGTGGCGCTTCTCATTTGGCCGAAGAAGCAGAGGAGACAAAGAGCAGCGAAGAGATGCATAGCATGTCCAAAGGAGGGAAAGAAGTACAGCTGAAGCTGCGGGTCGAATGGCGGATCACGAGGAGAACGATCTCCAAAAGGCTTGAACACCTGGCGTATGAGAAGAGGAGGGTAGGGAGGAACTGGAACCTTCAAAGGTGGCTCACATCAGAGGGTACACGCTGAATGCGAGGAAACAGCTACACTACATAGTACGTACAGCGCCCCAAATGAAAGGGAGCCAGAGCAGGGGAATCGATTCCCCGGCAGGCTCTTGCAGTACTCAACCCCCCAATCTGCGCTACCTGCAGAGGCCACAGTCAAGCACTCTTCGCCCCGTCTTCGCGTTTGGTTCTTCTCCATTAGGCGTTCCTTGATGAGCCAGCAGAGCAGAACAACGGCACGAGTAGGCCACGCGAGCACGCATAATAATTGCTCGCTGGCGCGCAACGCTGCATTAGTCGTCTTCATACTGCCCTCCGGAAACAAAGCGCATTCGTTCTCCCCAGTCTCTTTAGCACCGGAAACAGCGCACTGTGGGTGTGCCAGCCATGGATCGCTCCATGTACTACGTGAGCCTAGTAAAGGTTTTTGTGAGCGTGCAGCGGACACGAAAATTGCGCAGTGAACACGCGTTGCCGCTCTATCGAGTGCAGCGTCTGACGCGAGGTGCGCAGTTCTTGACTGAAGACCAGCGCATTCTAATCACTGGCGCATTTGACGGAAGTGGTGTAGCCACTTAACTGCACGTTCAAAAATGAACTGAAGTCGTCGGCAGCCCCCGCCCCCTTCCGGAAAAGAGAACCATGACATCAGAAGGCACTTCATTCCTTCATCAAGAGGGTGATACGGGAATGATTGATTGATTTGTGGGCTTTAGCGTCCCAAAACCATCATATGATTATGAGAGACGCCGTAGTGAAGGGCTCCGGTAATTTCGACCACCTGGGGTTCTTTAACATGCACCCAAATCTGAGCACATGGGCCTACAACACTTCCACCTCCATCAGAAATGCAGCCGCCGCAGCCGGGAGTCAAACCCGCGACCTGCGGGTCAGCAGCCGAGTACCTTAACCACTAGACCTCCGCAGCGGGGCGTGATACGGGAATGAAGCCTCGTTTTAAGAATAAACTCATATATTTTAGTTTCAAATACTAACCGACTGTATACGTTACGGATAGGTTTCGGTGCCGCCATATGGAGAAGAGGGTTCAACCAGGTCAACCCGCTGTTTCCCCCAACGAAGCTTTTATTTTGCGTGTGTAAATAGTGCCTCCGCTTTCTTTAGCCAGAGTTCAAAAATATACCGACGCACGTTATGACGACGCGATCATATGTATGTTGCTGAATGTTGCCTGGATTGTGTCGGACTCTGATTCACGCTCTGATTCTTGCTCTGATTAACTTCATAATTAGGACACTTTTGTTAACTAACGTTCTAAGCGCCTAAATGGGCTGGACACTCCATTTAGAAAGTTCTTCATTGGTTTGCAAAGTATCTGATTCGACAGTTTTGGGCTTTGTATGTGTTAATTTTAGTGTTTTCTTCTAACTGCAAATGCCCGCGAAAGTAAAAAAAATACCACTTAACAAGCCCGCTCGCGCGCCAGTGCGTACGGTGATTCCAGTGCATCCTAACGTACCGCGTACGAACGACCATAGCGTGGCTTTGCGATGAACACAAGAGCGCTGCTCTTGAGTGGAGCAAGGCTGTGCTGTTGAAGGGCTAAGATATAAATACAAGGTGTCCCAATCATGACGGAGGAAGTTATTGAAAAAAAAAGGAACATCGTACACAAAGATGAAGTTGCCGCTACCTATTGTATCGTTATCGAGGTTTAATTCATAAATAATGAATATATTTGCAGCTCTAAGGTAATCTCTTGATTGATATGAGGGGTTTAACGTCCCAAAACCATCATATGATTATGACAGATGCCGTAGTGGAGGGCTCCGGAAATTTCGACCACCTGGGGTCCTTTAACATGCACCCAAATCTGAGCACACGGGCCTACAACACTTCCGCCTCCATCGGAAATGCAGCCGCTGCAGTCGGGATTCGATCCCGGGACCTGCGGGTCAGCAGCCGAGTACCTTAGCCATTAGACCACCGCGGCGGGGCTATAGGTACTCTCTTCAATGCCAAAATGTCGATGAGACACATTTTAATGACATCTAACTGCGCTATTTTCAACAACTTCCTAATAAAGTGCTCATTTTGTGCGGTGGATACCCCTCCCCCCTTTCGCACACACGCAAGCACGCACGCGCATAAGAAGGCTGAGGGGGCGGAAGCCCAATACCAGTCATATGACGCAAAGCTAGATTCTTCTTTTACTTGCGCTAGCTTATGGCAGCTTTATCACAACAATATTTTTTTTTATGTCAGAGTCGACCAAGACTAGTTCATTTCTTCACTGACAGGACACGGCAAAAATGACGTACACATAATCAGATGAAAAAAAAAGAAGTTGAAAAAAAAGTTTCGTTAACGCAGATGTCGTGGGAATCAAATGCACGACCTGTCGATCCATGGCGATAGGTAATAGGCGCTCTTCCTACTACGCAACCGACACGTACGCAGGTTGCTGCACAAAATCTAGTTTTAATTCTCATACCTACCCCCTGCCAACAGTGATTTCTATTTATTGGCGCTGTCGCCAATTAGGAGCGTTGAAGTGAAGTGCCGCATCATGCTTTGGCGAGCGCCGACCGGGAGAGCTCCTTTAATCTCCAGAGTAGTGCAGCTTCCACGTGCACCAACGTTGTTTCTCCTGTCTTGGGTGGTTGGGGTGTCCTCGTATTCATAACAGCATGCACTGTACGCGCGGCTGGCCGACACGTTCTTGTGCCTGCTTCTGATCCCCTTTCAATGCTGAAAAAAAAAAGAAAACCGAAGTAAGCACCAACTTGTTCAAGGAAAATTCGTTTTTTTAATTTAACACACCTACAGGTTCCACAAAAACTACATAAAGGCTCAGCCTGATATCTTTGCTATATAATAAATATATTGTTTAATACAATTTTTTGATACACATAAAACACGAAGACACTGAGAAAATAGAGATAGAACAGCACGAAAACTGACATCTAAAGTAGCACCCCACCAGCCTGCGATTTCGAGAAAGATAAACATACAGGAAAAGAATGAAGACCGTGGGCAACAGAATGAAACAAATATGACAGAAAAAAGGACAAATAACGCCGACGAGAACGTAAATATTATGTCACACGGGAAAATGTCTGCGAACGCACGGCCAGCTCGACTTTCTTCAAGAAAGTTAGCAGGTGTCGATGGGCCTGATCACAAAAAGCAGCACATTATTACAGCGAAAGCTGTTATCGGATCACAACATGGGTCACGTGTGGTGCCGTAATTCTGAGCCGCCAGTACCAGTGTCCGTAACCACTACCGCACGAAATAAAAAAAAAACTCCGTAAATAAAAAATACCAAGGACACAATGGAAATAAATTCCGGATCACCTGCGTGCCAGCCCAGTATTGAACAACTGATCCACACCGGTGCTTGGAACACATTTGCAAACTTCCCTTGGGCAGGCTTGATGTCGCGAAATGAATCACGTTGAAGGGACGGTAAAGGCAACTATTGAAGCTGGGTTCACACGACACGCGTGATCGCGGACGGATCAGTCACGTGACATGTAACATGTACGAAATCTCTACGTGGTTGGCATTCACAGGACAGCGGAGAAAAGCAGACGACGACGGTGATGGATCGGCCCTATACCGTCTCTCCCAGAAGCGTAGGCGACGGCGCAGACGGCCACAGGCCCTGCCGTGATGGCTGTCGAAGATTCAGCAGACGACGAAGAGGAGAGCAGACCTCTTCAGTGCAAGAGATCAATCTGGTAAAGTCATGGCCTACCAAAAAATATGTTGGGATGAAAAAGAAATAGCTTTACGAATAGCAACGCGTGGCGACAACCTTTCTTGGCACTGAAACGAAGGCTACAGAGCTTGCATTCTACAGCAACTGAATGCCGTTCCTCGATAGCACTCGTATTTTCAACGTGAATTATAAATGATCTTCCTTTATTTTATTTTTTTGTGAAGCTATTTGAGACAGAATGCAGCACACTCTATCAAATGAGTTGTATTTAACTCTACAGCGTTTTCAGACACGCAAAAAAGTCTTTTGCCTTTCTACGTGTAGCTCAAACGCTGAGCGGCGTCTGTGTCTACATGAAACGCTGCTACTACGCACCCGTCACTTTCCACAGCGTTACGAGACGCGTGCAGAACTGGACTACTTCGCGTAGGGCTAAATGCGCAGAAACTCCATTAAACAGAATTGTCGCCGAGTATACGCGCCAATATGCTTCTGGTTCACTATATTCGCCAGCGATCCCGAACAGTACAAGCGACTTTCATTGGATTGCGAAAAAACCGTGGCTGCTAGCACAAGGCAATTCGCCGTCAGAGGTCTTGTATCATTCACCGAAAATCTCAACTGATCCCAACTGCGATTTGTGTCTGCCTCGCTTCGTGAATCGCTCCCCGCGGACCGAAGAAAGAGCGCAGGAACGGGTGGCGTATAATGACGCATACGATAGCACACGATCACGGGGAATTAGTCGCAATTTTGTACGTCGAGTGAATACAGCTTAAGTCGACGTTGATTGTTGAAATAGCGGTCCAGAAACCTCGTAATGTTACTGTTGTGCCAAGAAAGCTCTCATATATATTTTGAAGTAAAATCACCTTTTAGAGCCCCGCATCGGGTTAGGGCACTTCAAAATTACTCACCTCAAGTAGAACGTCTCACGTCATTGTTGCCGTGCACAACGTTACCCCCCCCCCTCCCCCCACCGCGGTGGTCTAGTGGCTAAGGTACTCGGCTGCTGACCCGCAGGTCGCGGGATCGAATCCCGGCTGTGGCGGCTGCATTTTGCGATGAAGGCGGAAATGCTGTAGGCCCGTGTGCTCAGATTTAGGTGCATGTTAAAGAACCCCAGGTGGTGAAAATTTCTGCAGCCCTCTATTACGGCGTCTCTCGTAATTATATGGTGGTTTTGAGACGTTAAACCCCACAAATCAAATCACAACGTTACTCGACTTTACTGTGCGGCCACCGACACTATAACAGCAGCATAACGAAATCAGTGGGAGCCACAGCAGCAACAATGGCCATCGAACAATTTCCTGCCATTGGCTGCGAGGTGACACACATGGTTGGTTCAACTGAGCCCCACTAGAGGGCACGCCCTGTTCTTTTTAATCAGGCGAAATTGAACTCTTTAACCACTCGCGTCATTCCCCATAGTAACGTCCTGTGGCTATTTTTTCCATGAATCAAATAGAAATGAACAAGGAGCATTTCATTACGTATCTTGATGCATGTAAGGTTCTTTATTTAGTCTAGTTAGTTCAATTACTAGTGATAAATTATTTGTAGGCTGTAACTCTCACATCGTCTGGATCATTTTCCGAATGTTCTACTGCAGCGCACGTGTTCTCGTGCATTCCTCGGTAAGTAGGGCACTGCTTTTGATAATATTGTTGCTTTAGGCATTGTCATACATTGAGCTTTCACTCTCATGTAAATTGTTATTCGACTTTAGTGTCCCTTTAATATGAGTAATAATGTAATTTAGAACAGCAAAGCAACAACCAGGCATCAGACAATGCGAATTGCGCAACAATTAGCTCGTACGATGCCCCAATCCATTTCAAAAGCTTGTTCAAGATCCCCTACTACCTGTGGCGAATACCCACTTCAGACATAATTCTGTGTCGTCGTCAGCCACTGCTAAAAAAAGCACAAAATTTCTTGCGAGGGTGTAGAGGATACCGTGCTTCTCCGAAGAACGACGAATGATAGCATAGTCAATGCCAGCCTACTACACAAAAATTATGATTATTTATGGCGTAGTGGGTATACCCAGTATGTGTGCTTCATACAGTCACCTAAAGAGTGTTAAGGCTCTGAAAAGCCGCTCTTCCAGCTTTCGCTGTTACTGTGCTGCGCGTTCCGCGCAAGCCTGGCGGTTATTCTTCTTCTTCTTCTTCTTCTTCTTCTTCTTCTTCTTCTTATTATTATTATTATTATTATTATTATTATTATTATTATTATTATTATTATTATTATTATTATGCAGCAAGCGGTGACTGTCACTTGCTGAAGTCAGGTTTATGTTCTTTCTCTGAATAGTATAACAAAGATGACCTTTCTATAAATACCTCAAAGACTAATTTGTGAGAATACCTCGCAAAACATCTATTGTGTCATTTCTGTGCTCTGTCACGAATACCGTGTCGTTATGTAAGGTTTATGAAATCAATGACATTGTTGTTATTTTTGACAGCAAGTTAAAATTTCTTGCTCACACTAAACATGTTGCCATGTGGTGGCTTCGTTCTCTCGGCTGTGTTTGCAGATTCGCTCAAAAATTAATTTCACCTACAGCCATCTACAAATCGTACACCGCAATATGTCTTCCTTAATTTGAGGATGCATCTGTGATCTGGAATGACATTGCTAAATACAACAGTAAAGCGATTAAGCGAGTTCGGAAAAAAATATCTAAGCATTTTTAACCATCGTGTCATTAGAAATGACTCTAGATCTCGTTCTAACACTTCTGGATTACTACTGTTGCCATCAGTTTACTGCCAGCAAAATCGCGCTCTGTCTTATTTCTTTACAAGCTAGTTCATGGTATGATAACCTGCCCTTCACTTCTTAGTTATAATAATTTATAATAATAATAATTAAGTTATAATTAGTTATAATAATAATAATTCTGCGTACGTTCACCAGAGAGAATCGACCGTGTCATGTACCTGCTTGTTTTTTCCTACACTTTACTGTACAAAGAATACAAAGTCTCTATAATGTTAACTTTCTGTTAACTTTCTTCATCTGAGTATTTTTTATTGTTCACTGGCATTGTTTTTATCCCAGCTATGCGCTCTCTTAAAAGTTTAGCCTAATGTACAAAATTTTCCTTTTTCTGTCTTTTAGGAAGGCTTCAGCAAAGTTGTGTATATCCGATATTATGTTTCCCTCCCATTCCGTAATTGCCGTGTTGCCCTACCATGGTGGTCCAGCAACTAAGGTACTCGGCTGCTGACCCGCAGG
Source organism: Rhipicephalus microplus (assembly GCF_043290135.1). Taxonomy (NCBI): domain Eukaryota; kingdom Metazoa; phylum Arthropoda; class Arachnida; order Ixodida; family Ixodidae; genus Rhipicephalus; species Rhipicephalus microplus. Next base: position 320,737,146 of record NC_134710.1, read on the forward strand.
TCGTGGGATTGAATACAGGCTTCGGCGGCTGCATTTTCGATGGAGGCCAAAATGCTCTAGGCCCGTGTGCTCAGATTTCAGTGCACGTTAAAGGGACATAAATGCAACTATTAAATCGACTTTGGTTGTTGAAATAGCGGTCCACAAACCTCGTAGTGTTACTTTTGTGCACAGGAAGAGCTTATTTTGAAATAATATCACGTTTTAGTGGACCGCATCTGGTTAGCCCAATTCAAGTTACCCGCCTCAAGAAGCGGACCGACTCACGTCACTGTTGCCGTGCACAACGTTGCCCGGTTTTACTGCGCGGTCGCTGACACTAGTAGACAGAACAAAAGCAGTGGGAGCTGCAGTAGCAAGAACGACCATTCATCAATTTTCTGCCATTGACTCCAAGATGGCAAACGTATTTTGGCTCAACTGCGCCCCGCTAGATGGCATGTCCTGTCCTGTGTAACCACGCGGAAATTGAATTTTTTAACCACTCGCGCCATTCCCCATAGTAACGTCGTGCGTTTTTTTTTTTCACGTACCGAACAGAAATGTAAAGCAGCATTTTATTGCATCTCCTGATGCACAAAAAGATCTTTATTTAGGGCAGCTAGATTGATTGCTAATGATTAATATTATGCGGTTCGTTAGACGTAATCGGTATCATTTTAAGAATGCCCTACTGCGGCGCATGTATTACAGTGCATTTACCTTAATTTGCCGGTTACTAGGACACTGATGTTGATTATATTGTCGTTTTAGATGTCATACATTGAGCTTTAACTCTGACGTAAATTGTTATTTGACTTTCGTGTTCTCTTAAAGATTCCCAGGTGTTCGAAATTTCCGAGCCTTGCGCTGTGGCGTCTCTCTAATCATATGGTGGTTTTGGGACGTTAAGCCCCGCATGTCAATCTACCAATCAATCAATCAATCATAACTGTGTTGTTGGCTTTTTATTCTTCCCATTTTGCACTGATTCATTTTGTCTGTGCGTTTCTCGGTCTTTTTATTTCATTTCTGTTTCTGAAGACTGTATTTATTGCTTATTTTATATTGTTTTATTATCATGTGCTCCTGCACAAGGACCCCGTGGATGTTCCTGAGCATATTAAATAAATAAATAAATAAATAAATGATTGATTGATTTATTCTTGCCAGGCAACTTCTAAAAGCAAGGAAATGTCTTTTTACCATTTTGGGATCATTCCTGGCTTCCCCTTTTTATTATCAAATAGTTAGAAGATTCTGAATGTCTGTCACTACTATCTGCAGCACTACCAGCAACGATGACGCTGAGCCAGGTCCCCCCCTTAAGCCGAAGGCAAAGATTATAATTCATGTCAACCTATTTCAGAAATTCAAAACCTCGCGAGGCATGTGATGTACTCACAATTATCTACTTGAACAAACAATAACACAACAGGCTCACAAAAGAGGCTAGTGGAGGAGCGTGACCCAAGTTCATTTCTTTTCAACCACGCGATAAAAAGCGATCGCATGGGTCTTGCTCTCTATAATGAACAATAAGGAATTCACACCATCTTCTCAAAGGAATCCCTGATGGAATGCGAAGCAGCAGCGTTGCGCACGGGTGGCGCCATGCGTTGAACGGCGCTAACGCACGTCCTGCGATGAGAGCGTGAAGATTCGTTTGAAGCGGTGGCTGGCGTAGATCTTGAGATGGCTGACGCGTTAGGTTTATTGCGCATGAACCGACGAGTAGGCGGTGTAGCGAGTGGTCACGGCAGGTGTTGCGGGCGAACGGACGAGGTGGCAGCGGCGGGCGCTGCAGGGAGTGTGCGCAGCAGGCGAGGGAGAGTGATGTCAGCGCGCACTGCAAGGGAGCGTGACGTGATAGTGCAGCTGCGGCGTGATGGCACCGCCGCTCGAACACTTGCGGCGAGTGGAGCGTGTTGCGGCGCGTTAGTACGGACTCATGAAGGGACAGCGTTAGACAGGCCAGTCAAAGAACTGCTTCTCGTCTAAAACGCCTCACGACCTGCAAGACATAAACGCGTTTGCTCGCTGTCAAGCGCCAGTGCCAAAGGGAGGCGAAACGAGGGAAGGATTTTAGAAAGACTAGAACGATCGACCGAGACGCCATGGCGTAAAAATGGCACACACAGTCTCAAAGCAGCGATATAAATAGGCAGCAACGAGTGCGACAAAAACAAAACGCCGAAAATATAACGAAAGGAGCGACTGAAGGCGTTGAGCAAGCACAATGAGACGAAAACAGGGAGGTGGGTAGAGGATCAAAATAGTTGCACAGAAAAGCGGCAAGCACTCGAGGCCGCGACCACCGGCAACAGCATCAGCATGAAGACGACCTCCATACGGTCCAGTGCGGAGGAGACTCGCGAGCCATCCAGGCTTTCGCCTTTTCCCACCATCCCTTTTTTTTATTTCATCGCATCCCTCCTCACTGCCTCTACCAGCGTCCAAGATATGGGCAGACTGGGACTTGGACCGGCGCAAAGGTAATTTTTGCGAACCCGGTGATTTACATTCAGAACAGTTTCTTCTTTCTCCGTATGCGGATAGTCGTCCCTTTGCCCCTGGCGATACCACGGCGCTTTGTACGGACTCGTCGGCTATGACCTTCCCTCGTCTTCCTTTCCCATAAACCTCTTTTTCGCTTCGGTCCAGGAAACCCCTAGTGGGGAGAAGAACTAGCCGAACTTTGCGGCGCTCATGAATGCGGCGTTCGTCCCACAGAGACCTTTTTGCTATTCTTTTTCTTTACGGTTTCACCGTCTTCATTTTTTCTCTTCGCCTTTCATCCGTTTAGGTATTTGTTTTCTCTCGATTCAGAGCGCGCGTGCATCGGGTTCGCGGCACCATTTACTTGCTTCCCACATTTGTTTGTGTTCGTCGCTGTTCGAATTGGGGTCCCCGGCTTCCCTCCCGGCGTCCGTGCTTCCCCGTCTCATCTCCCTTGTGTCTTGTTACGTGCCCGTCTATATACGCTCTTTCTCGTTCTCTAGATCTGGTGAATTCTCATCCTGTACCGTCGGATTAGTTTGTTTGTGGAGCACCGAAACTGTTATTCCTTGTGTCTATCGAGGGGATGTGAGACGGCCGCTGGAACGGCCGCTCTCTTTAATATATACGTGACTCAAGATGACCTTTTGTAGTTCGTTTAGCCCGTTGATTTTTGTGGCTCCCTTCACACTGTTAGGGGCACAATGTCACAATAAATAACCGAATAAAATAATAATACGTTTTTCTAGCACGGCGTTTACACAAACCTTCAACGACAAAATTAACGTACTCAAACTTTGCAATAGCCGGAGGTCTATCAAACCTTGTATCATCGTCTGGGAGAAACCTACTCATATTAACAGAAACATCGCTGAATGCTGATGTTCCTGATATGCGAATACCGGAAGACTTGTCAAACTTTGAACTAATCTGCAAAGATTGGCAGCGAAGCAGAGATGGTGGCGTTTTCGTTGACATCAAGAAAGAACTTTCATTTTGCACCATTGATATACGTTCTGACCTGGAAATTCTATGAATTATATGTCGTTACAAGCCGAAACTTGTTCTAGTTGGTGTGTGCTACCACCCCCCAAAGAGTTTTTCAGATTTTTCTACGAAATTAAACATCTTAAGCCAGCTAATCAAAAACTACCCAAACGTGCTCCTTCTACTTTTCGGGGATTTTAATTACCCCAACAATGTTTCATAAAATTCTCCACTAAGTAAACGCTGCGCTGCGTTTTATTAACGACCAAAGCACGCAACGGTGGACGATTTTCTGCGACTGCAAGGCGGCACTGCAGTCACTTCTGTCAAATCTACGCCGTGGTCCACACGAGCAGTTGGTATTTGAAACAGCAGAAATGCTGCACAATATAACAAAGAAAGGGCACCACGTTATATGTAAGTGGTTGCCAAGCCACTGTGGAATTATCGGTAACGAACGAGCTGATCAAGCTGTCCGTTCAGCTCATACAGAAGACAACGACCAGTCAATACCTCTCTCAAGGACGGACGCTGCTAGGAGGCTCCGCATGCTTGCTCGCCAACGCTCCATGGCTCTTTGGAATGAGCCTCTCTTTACGCATGCAAGATTATGATCCCTTGATCCAACGTTAAGCATGCAGCTTCCAACAAAAATTCGACGAGGCGACGCTACTGCTCTGTGCAGACTATGGTTGGGAGTCGCGTTTACCCATGCGTACGCGTTCCTCATAGGTAAGGCTGACACCACCGACTGTGCACATTGCGGAGATGAAGAAACAATTAGACATATCCTGTGTGACTGCCCGAAATACAACCTGGAAAGACAACACCTTTCTAATAAACTAAACAGGTTAGATGACCAGCCGCTGTCAGAAGAAAGTATACTGCGCCATCGTCATGACTCATCGTCACAGAAAAAAGCCGTGCAAGCGCTACTGGGCTTCTTACCAACTACTGACCTGTCGGAATGCCTCTGAGCGGACTGATTTTGTGTGTGCGTGTGTGTCGGTGTTCTTCTCTTATTTATTTTTTAACTCTCCCTTTCTCTTTCAACTCCCTATTCCCCAACCCCAGTGTAGGGTAGCATACCGGATTCTAGCATCTGGTTAACCTCCCTGCCTTCCTTTGTTCTCGTTTCTCTCTCTCTCTCCACTAAGTACTGGAAGTCTGGAATCTAAAAAAATTGTAAACATCTGCTTAAACATTAACCTCACTCAACCGGTTGCCGAGCCAACACGTGTCATGCTGGACAGTGCTAACACCCTTGATGTAGTATTGTCTTTAAACTCGGAAACGATATTTTCCATCACTTACCTTAACAAAATAAGTGACCACAAAGTACTTCATGCCACTTTTGCTCTAACCCTGCCAGTGCGTGAGTCACAATCAGAAAATCGTCCACCTCTACGATAAAAAGAATTATTTAGCGATCAATAATGAACTTGATCAGTTTTATGAGGAATTCGAAGACACATTTCAAGAGCACGACATTCATAAAAACTGGTCTCTTTTCAAAAAAATACCATATTTAACCGATAAATACATTCTAACATCATCAATAAACGCTAACCGTCACAAACCATAGTTAACAAAAACTTAAAACTTGAAAACAAGAAAAAGTGACTTTTTCATCAGACTAAAGAAAACCCACAGTACCATTCATGGGAAAGTACTACAAGGTAGAACGTACGTGTCTTACCGCCATCCGACAAAGCAAGTTCACCTTCTTTCGCTACGACCCAGCTGAGATTATTATTGAAAGTGCTAAAAAATTTTGGCAAACCATGAACCCACAGTCAATCACACTCTCTCTTAACCCAACAAACAGGGTGAAATGCTATCAGATAAAGACACCGCTAACACGTTAAATACCGCGTTTTCTTCTGTTTTCACCAAAAAATCTGACGAAGCATTATTTGTGCTTCTTGCCCCTTTTAAGGCTACAATGCCTCCTATATTGACCTCTCAATAGACACCATTTCAAACATAATTGCCAACATTAAACTGTGATCATCCGCTGGTTTCGATGAAATCACATCGAAGTTTCTGAAGAGCACCAAATTAATTTCCGCGGCATATCTAACACTGTTGTCTTCCCAGTCACTGTCATCTGGAAACCTACCAAAAGAATAGAAAATGACCATGGTCATTTCAATGTACAAATCAGGCAACAAGAGTTCACCCCTAAAATACTGCTCCATTTCCATCACATCGGTGCTTTGTAAGATCACGGAGCATGTCATATACACTCATATAAATAGCTTCCTTGATTCTAATTTTTTTTCACCATTCTCAGCATGAGTTCCGCAAGGGACTATGTTGCGAAATACAATTAGCTGTCCTTCTTCATCGCCTGCACTGAAAATCTTCAAAATAATGCAACTTTTTTATTTTGCGAAATCATTCGACAAAGTTACTTATCAACGCTTACTGCTAAAACTCTCCCGACTAAATCTACAACCCGCAGTTCTAACACGGATTGAGCAGTTCCTGACTAACCACCTGCAGTCAGTGCGCATGAATACCAACAACCCTGAGCCTCTTTCAGTAGACTCTGGCGTCCTTCAGGATTCAGTATTAGGCCCCCTACTCTTTCTAATATATATAATGACCTACCATTGCATGTTACTAGCAAAATCCGCATAATTGCCGATGATTGCGTTATTTATCGTTCAGTCGTTAACATTACTGACCGGTTTGCTCTTCAACAGGACTTTTGCAACATTAAATACTCATGTCAACGCTGGTTAATTGTTTTAAATACTGGTGAATGCAAAACAGTGTCATTTTCTCGCCATTTTAACGTGTGGGCGAGATTTGAAACACGGCGGATGGTCAGATGAGAATTCGGGGAAAATGGGACGTCCTTAAACACCTACTGCAGGAGATTAAATCTAAATCCAACCAGACGCGCTTGGTAGACCGAATACTCCACTCAGAAAGGAAGGTTAAATCGGACACGGAAATGACGGAGTGTCTGGCACAGAGATACCTTCCTTTAGACACAATCCCGCCTCCTCCTGGCTACGCGCAATACATGGGATCACCAGCCTTCGAATTTGACAAGCCCTTCCAGGAAGCAGAGGTGCAGATCACCTTCAACAATCTTAATGGGAACTCCAACCCGAGACAGGATGGCATTACAAACAAGACACTACACAATTTAGACGATGAATCTGTCACCTACCTCACCAAAGAAATCAATCGTATTTGGGAGACGGGGACTTTCCCCGAGCATTGGAAAATGGAGTCGGTTATTCTCATACCTAAACCTGGCCGGAGTCCCAGTATTAGCACTTTAAGACCCATTTCACTGACGTACTGTATAGGCAAAGTCGCCGAGCATGTCATCGAATATCAAAGCACATAGAGAAGACTAACCTGTTCCCGTACAACATAGCTTTTAGACCACACCTATCTACTCCGGACGTCAAGAAAATGCTGAAGCATCACATCATAGATCAGGAGACGAAAGACGTTAGAGCTATTCTCAGTCTCGATCTTGAAAAGGCCTTTGACAATGTCTCGCACTCCCACACACTTGTTTCCATCTCTTCTCTCAACTTAGGAGCCAACTTTCACAAGTTCACCAGCTCGTTTCTCAGGAATAGAAAAGCCACTATACAGCTTGGGGATCTCAAGTCTTAGCCGTACGATCTCGGTTCCTTCGGCACCCCGCAGGGCTCAGTCGTCTCCCTACTGCTGTTTAACATTGCAATGTGCGGCCTTGCTGCCAAGCTCTCAAACCAAGAAGGCATCAAGTTCGCCATCTACGCAGACGACATCACCATAAGGACTGTCAGTAGAGCTCTGAGGGCTCTGTGGATAGCTCTTTTCAAGAGGCCGTCGACTGTGTTGAAGTCTACATAAAGAAAATGGGCCTCAAGCTCTCTCCGGCAAAGTCCGAACTTCTCTTATATCGACCCACGAGACGGGGACCCAAACTCAAAAACTGGCAACCACTGGCCGACTTCGAAATTAAGCTGCACATGGCATCGGGGCAGCGTATTCCAAGGGTGGACTTCATACGCGTTCTGGGCATGATTATCGAGGCTAATGGACAGAACGGCCACACGATCGACCGTCTGAATTCCAATGCGGAAGGGGTCATCCGACTAATCTCACGCATTTCCAACAGTCGGGGAGGTCGATTGATTGATATGTGGGGTTTAACGTCCCAAAACCACTATATAATTATGAGAGACGCCGTAGTGGAGGGCTCCGGAAATTTAGACCACCTGGGGTTCTTTAACGTGCACCCAAATCTGAGCACACGGGCCTACAACATTTCCGCCTCCATCGGAAATGCAGCCGCCGCAGCCGGGATTCGAACCCGCGCCCTGCGGGTCAGCAGCCGAGTACCTTAGCCACTAGACCACCGCGGCGGGGCAGTCGGGGAGGTCTTCGAGAGCACAACCTCCTCATAATATTCCATGCATTATTGATGAGCCGCATAAGCTATGTCGCATCTATGCACAGGCGGCAACTCCACGAGAAAAATAAATTGAACATCCTCATAAGGAAAAGCATCAAGAAGAGAGAGAGAGATAAAGATGCAAGGAAAGGCAGGGAGGTTAACCAAAGCATCAAGAAAGTTCTTGGAATTCCTATGCGCACAAGCACTGAGAACCTTATGAAGCTTAGAGTCCACAACACACTTGAAGAAGTTATCGAGGCTCAACAAACGGCAGAGGTTGCCAGGCTTTCGATCACACCAGCGGGGAGAAAAATTCTGGTTGACACTGGAGTCAACCCCTTGGCGCTCGAAGTGCAAAATACGCCACTTGATGATTATATATGCTGTCGCATCAAAGTGTATCCTCTTCCAGGAAATATGCATCCATAGTACAACGTGGGCAGGCGTGTCGCTCGAGCCTCCTCTTTTTTAGTTCAAGCTCACACCCACTCGTCTGTTTCATGCTTTGTTGATGCCGCCCAGTACGGCGTTTCCGCTCACTTTGCAGTAGTATCCATAGATTCTAAAGGCCAGATTTTATCCTCGGCGTTGGTTCGAACTACTTCTTCTTACAAAGCAGAACAGATGGCCATTGCACTAGCTCTCCTTGGTCCACAAAGGACTGATATTTATACGGACTTTAAGTCCGCTGCTAGGACCTTCGCTTCTGGTTCCGTGTGCAAGGAAATTTTTAGAACTCTCGCTCACAAGGAACTCACCCACCACACTATTATTTGGTTCCCTGCTAGCGGCCATCCCCGAAACGAGATATCGGCCATCCCCGAAACGTCGTTTTTGGGCTGAATCGGCATGCCGCCTTTAATTCATGCTCTTTCCAGCGTTGGGCAGCCAGTATAGAACCGCCCAACGAAAGGACAATCACGTGATCATAAGAACGCGGGTTAGGAATCCAAATTTCTTCAAATCGAAACTTCTTGAATAGTGCAATTCTTTTTATTGGCACCCTGAGGCGCTACACCCTGAGGCGCTAATTAAGTGCGATTCCTGATATCAAACTTACGCGTTGTCCAGCAGATCTCTTTCAGTACGCCAAGATGAGATGTCTCAATGAAGCACCCATAGCTGCTTACCAATAGTATTTTGCAACGTCGGTAGAACACATTTCTTTGTTTCAGTTACGTTCACTTTGGGCGAGCATGGGCGTGTGGCCTAAAATAAGTTCAAAGCGGGGCGGGGGGACCCTGGAGGACCCGAGTTTAAACCACAGCGACCGAAACAAAATAACTTTTGTTCTGTTAAGTATTTCTTTGGTGCCCGCCCATTGTGGGTGAAGCGGGTATTTCGCGGGCTAAGAAAGTCTTTTTGGAACATCACCACCACCAGATGGACATGTCAGACAACACAAGCTTTACTTGAATACAGTGCAGGAATGACATTCAAATTAAAAGTGTCTCACCAGGTTTCTCAACTGTTTTTCTTTCTTCAAACAAAATAAAAAAGTTATTTATTAAAAAAAGATAATTTTAAACTAAATTTAGCGCCGCAGATAGTATGATAACGGCATATTTTTCTCATTATAGTTGTCTTGCCTTTTTTTGTACTGTAAACAGCCGCATGAGCAAACGTGCTACAATAGCCTCGCACACATGAAATCAGAGGGCCGTAATAGTGCACAACCACGCATTCCGGCAATGAAAACTTTTTTTATTTCTCGCAACTGCGCCCAATCCTACTAGCTCTTTCATTTTTGACAAAGAATTGGGTCGTTTATTTTTAATGCTGTTTCCCCCGTCAAACTCAATCGCCCAATCGTAGCGACTCGTTCTCGTGGCACGTCGCGATTCACGCAGCAGAAGACACATCTGCTGGAAAGCTGTCTATATTTGCAGGGAATGCTGTAAGAGGGCTCTGCCTGTCACCAGAACCAGTTGCGAGACATCGAAGAATAAGACGCACACATGTCACGCGTCATGCATGTCATCCACGGCAATCTCCAACAAAATCGCCTCAATTGGTTTCTCCGCACGATCGAGTGCTTGCAAAAAAGCCAGCTTGCAAAATTCTGCCTCAGCTCTTGAACTTATAGTGCCGAAATCACAATGGTAAGCGCCCGCTTGCCATTGGCCAAAAGTCTTCAATGACGTATGCCCTGCTTCGCTATTTACTCACATCTTCCCTTGCGACAGGTCAACAACGAGGACTTTTATACTGCATATAGGAAAGGGAACATTGGTATGCACATATACGTAGCAAAAATTAGAAGAAAACGCTAAAATAAACCTTTCGAGTTTACGAGAAACTCGTACTGGTCCGGTGACGAAACCCACAACAAATGGTCACCATATACACTGAAAAAGCCAAGAGGCTAGCCACCGGCAACACCAGGGCGAATTTCAATCGCAAATTGAAGTAGATAGACGTTGAATATTGCCAATAATTTGTGGAATGCCGCAAGGTGGAGGAAGATTCACGTGCGGGGAAGAATCATTGCGCCTCATATAGAAAAGCGTGATTCGTAGGTCAGACAGTGAGGATCCTGTCCATGAAGCGTTGCTCCAGCCAATTACTGCAACAAAAATATTTGTAAAGTTCAAGGTGACATCATAAGCCCCTTATTTGTCTTCGTAAAAAAAGATTACTCACGTTATGTTTACTCTGGTGAGCTCCTTAGCACACCTTTTCCATTGTAGGTCAATGAACATATTTAAAAATAGCTCCTTAAAGCACAGATATATAAATAAACGTGGTATAGATATATTATAAACGTCGATCTTACCGTTGATATCAAACCATTCTGATTGATATGTGGGGTTTACCGTCTCAAAATCACCGTATAATTATGAGAGACTTCGTAATGGAGAGCTACGGAAATTTCGACTACCTGGGTTCTTCAACCTGCCCCAAAATCTGAGCACATGAGCCTGCAACATTTCCGCCTCCACCGGAAATGCAGCCGCCGCCGCCGAGATTCGAACCCGCAACCTGCGGGTCAGCAGCCGAGTACCTTAGCCACTAGACCACCGTGGTGGGGCAATCACACCATTCTCGTCAGCGGTATGTTATTCAACGATAATGTGAAGACATGCGTTCAAATATTGTGATTTTTTTTTCAGCCGAGCTGTTTAAGCAGGCCGTGATCTGTTAAACGAAAAGAAATCTTCAGACGGGTATAAGATCCAGGAATTGGGCAAGTCCTATTGCCGTGTAGCGCAGGCGCTAGCGTTAAACGAAAACTGTGTTCGGCGAACTGGAGCGCGTGAAACACGTGAAAGATACAGAGAAAGAGAAGGAGAACACCAGTGAGGGAATTCAGAGAGAAAATAGACGAAAAAGGAAGTGATAAAGATGAAAGAGAAAGATATAAAGACATAAAGGGAATAAAGACAGACAGAGAAGGGCACAGTCAGAAAGAGAAAGAGATAGCACGAAACATGAGACTCAAAAGCGATAAAAACACAGAGAGAGAGAGAACAAGAGAAAGAAAGAGAAAGCGATTGATCGAGAGATTTAAATAAATATAAAAAAGGAAGTGAATAAGAAATGAAGAGAAAATAGAAAGAAACAAGGCGGCTCTTCTTTCAGGCATGAAAGCGCTACTGCGAAGCTACCATAGTGTTATTTTTTTTTCTTATTGCAATAGCAATTATAAAGACACTCTCGGCTGATTTTTGCCGTCACCATCATGTTTTCAATATAAATATATATACATATATATGTATAATTCGCCCAGAGAGGGAAAGTACAGCAATTCAGAGTCTCGCTTCAGAACAGGTACTCGGCTCTTAGTGAAGAAACCAACCTTAGCAAGGATACAATGAATTATAATCTGATGAGTATCTTTACGGAGTGTGCAGTGGAAGTTGGAGGCAGGGTAGTTAGACAGGACACTGGCAAGCTTTCCCAGGAAACGGAGAATCTCATTAAGAAGCGTCAAATCATGAAAGTCTCAAGTACAAAATACGAAATAGAACTGGCAGAGCTTTCGAAGTTGATTAAAAGGCGTAAGATATCCAATGTAAGAAGGTATAACATGGAGAGAATTGAACACGCTCTGAAAAACGGAGGAAGCGTTAAAGCAGTGAAGAGGAAACTTGGGATAGGCAAAAATCGGATGTATGCACTAAAGGACAAAGAAGGCAAAATAACTACCAATATGGATAGGATGGTTAAAATAGTGGAGGAGTTTTACAGGGATCTGTACAGTAGTCGGGACAACCAAGACTTTAATACTATAAGAACTAGCAGTAACCCAGATGACACCCCACCAGTAATGATAGAAGAAGTCATAAAAGCTTTGGAGAGCATGCAAAGAGGCAAAGCTGCTGGTGAGGATCAGGTAACACCAGATCTGCTGAAAGATGGAGGACAGATTGTGTTAGAAAAACTAGCCACCCTGTTTACGACGTGTCTCCTGACGGGAAGAGTACCAGAGTCTTGGAAGAACGCTTACATCATCTTAATACATAAGAAAGGAGATGACAAGGACTTGAAGAATTACAGGCCGATTAGCTTGCACTCTGTAGCATACAAGCTATTTACAAAGGTAATTGCTAACAGAGTAAAGAAAACATTGGAATTCAATCAACCAAAGGAACAAGCAGGACTTCGAACAAGCTACTCAACAATCGACCACATTCATACTATCAATCAGGTAATAGAGAAATGCTCAGAATATAACCAACCACTATACATAGCCTTCATAGTTTACGAGAAGGCGTTTGACTCAGTAGAAATATCAGCCGTCATGCAGACGCTGCGGAATCAGTGCGTCGATGAAGTATATATAAACATCCTGGAAGAAATCTACAGGAAATCAACTGCTACCATAGTGCTTCATAAAGAAAGCAATAGAATGCCAATCAAAAAAGGTGTAAGGCAGGAGGACACGATCTCCCCAACGCTATTTACCACGTGCTTACAGGAGGTTTTCAGAAGCTTAGAATGGGAACAGTTAGGGATAAGAGTTAGTAGAGAGTACCTTAGTAACCTGCGCTTCGCCGATGACATTGCATTGCTGAGATACTCAGGGGACGAATTGCAACTCATGATTACGGAGTTAGACAAGGAGAGCAAAAAGGTGGGTCTTAAAATGAATCTGCAGAAAACGAAAGTAATGTACAACAACCTCGGAAAAGAGCAGCGCTTCGAGATAGGCAATAGTGCACTTCAAGTTGTAAAAGACTATGTCTACTTAGGGCAGGTAGTAACCGCGGAGCCGAACCACGAGATTGAAATAACTAGAAGAATAAGAATGGGGTGGAGCACATTTGGCAAGCACTCTCAAATTATGACAGGTAGATTGCCACTATCCCTCTAGAGAAAAGTATATAACAGCTGCATTTTGTCGGTATACTTACCCTACGGAGCAGAAACCTGGAGACTTACAAAGAGGGTTCAGCTTAAATTGAGGACGACGCAGCGTGCAATGGAAAGAAAAATGGTAGGTGTAGCCTTAAGAGACAAGAAGAGAGCAGAGTGGATTAGGGAAAAAACGAGGGTTAAGGATATCGTAGCTGAAATCAAGAAGAAGAAATGGACATGGGCCGGGCATGTAGCGCGTAGACAGGATAACCGCTGGTCGTTAAGGGTAACTAACTCGATTCTGAGAGAAGGCAAGTGGGTTAGGGGGAGGCAGAAGGTTAGGTGGGCAGATGAAATTAAGAAGTTTGCGGGTATAAATTGGCAGCAGCAAGCACAGGACCGTGTTAACTGGCGGAACATGGGAGAGGCCTTTGTCCTGCAGTGGACGTAGTCAGGCTGATGATGATATATATATCTGTGTGTGTGTGTGTGTGTGTGTGTGTGTGTGTGTGTGTGTGTGCGCGCGTGTGTGTGTGTTTGTAAAATGAATTAATCAGAAAAAAATTCCAAGGAGCCCACCAGGGATTGCAACCACCGATTCCTCGCTACTCAGAGTGCTGCTGCATAAACCAACTAGGCCACGCCAATCATAGTGTCCATTTAACTAACGGCGAGCTAAATATATACACAGTATTCCGCTGGCTTAGTGTCAGTGATCTAAAAAACAACATTCTTGAACAAAGCATGTACTTTGCTTGAACAAGCCATACATGCTTTCCCTAAACTTTGCGTGTCCGATGGCTTGATCAGTAGAGGGGTGCGTTAACCGAAGCACATACAGTTGGATGAAAGGAACGTTCCAAAACGTCTATGTCTCCACTTTCGCTCTGAAGCAACAGAAACAATTACACGCATCAAGTCCAGGACAATTCGGGAAGTTGCTGGTCCTGTCGCGCCTTTGAATTTGGTTCGCGTCGAAAGGCACGCCCCCACTTACACATTAGAGGGACCATTTCCACTCGTTGCCCCATATGAGTTGTGGTGACGCTTGCGCCATTATAACATCGTACGGCTTCGTTGTCAAAACAGTGTACATCTCACCACGAAATTTGCGGACAGACGTCATGAATTGTTTGCCGCACAACTTCCGTGTGGTTTGCCTACAGGATGTACCAGTGATAGTCACTGGAGACTTCAACGCTGATGTAGTTCGACGTGAAAACCAGTAACTTGCCGCGTTTCTCGTTGCCGAACTTGGACTTCGCCTCTTGTCAGACGTGACGCAGTCATTCACAACACCATCTGTTTAGATTTTGTGCCTTCAGCATGACGGTCAATTCAAGCCCAATCGACCATGTTCACTACATTTCGTATGGTTCCTAAATATCCCATCCTTAATTCATATAACAACCCAATGTGTGGCTATCGCATTGATTGCTATGACCTTGTGCCAAAAATGTGGCTTTTTCCCTTTGTCTTCCGTAGTATAATACATATTAAGGGGCTCTTAAAGCACACCGAATTGTAAGGCGAAACAGTAGTTTCTTTATCCCCTTTACTATCCAACAAGCGATATCCTCTCCTCACAACTTATATCTCCATAAAACAAGTCGAATGTCCCACTAATTGTTGAGCCAATAAGTTTCGCGCTTTTCGACTACACGTGGCTATATCTGCTTGCGTAGTCGCAAACACAGACAACCAATTGAAATCAGTTCATCATGCGCGATAGTCGTGCGAGTCAAGGCAGCAAGTGCCTGACAAAGTTAGGAAGGCGACAATTCACAACAGATATCTCTCGTATGTCGTATTTTGAAGTCATGTGATCAAACTGCTGGCGTCTCAAATTGCGCCGCAAGAACGGGAAATACAGGAGAGAATAAGGCGTTCATTTTCTGTATTTTCACAGGTTGCTTAGCAGCCCTTGGAAGTAAACAAGTCGTTTCGTTGCACACACAGCAACATATCAATCTGCAGAAAAATAAAGAAAAATGTAATCGGTGATCGAGTATACTCAAGAACAGCTGGTCGTGTAGGAACGTTTATAACTTCTGACGAACATTTATCGTGCCCCTCCGAAAATATCTGATCAAAACGAGAAACTCGTTCTCAATGCAAGCGTTTAAAGCAGTAGTTGGCTTAGCGGACGTTGTGTCCAGGAGGCGGCAGCGACAGCAATGTATAAGGGCGAGCGATGCGCCGGGGATGCGTTCGCTGTGGAAACACACGTACAGACACCGTGACGCAGCAAACCGGGGCTCAGTGCATGCGTGAAGAGAGCCCGCGGGCAGTTTTGTTAACGGCAGTCGATTAGAAAGCTGCCAGCGGCAGATGACACTTTGGATCGTTCCTTTACCGTTCAAGCCGTCTTGTACCAACTAGCTACGCTGTGCCACACGTGCAGAGAAACGCCGGCAATGAAGGGAGAGAAACCGGAACGCTGTAAGCAACAGCAGGGGTAAGAGAAAGAAGACGAGCCGGCAACTTTCCCTTCATACCTTGTGCTCGGCGTAGAGCGACACGAGCCCCGTGCAGTGACACTCGAAAGGCAGCGTTCCGTGAAGCCCCGAACCCCGAGGCGACACCTGGAGACGCACACAGCGGGAGGGCTTGGCTCTAGCGCCGCGACTATCTCGACGCAGTTGTGTGCAGTGTAAGTCACTCAAGCACTGGTTTCACATATTTGGTCGCAATATACAGAACCATTGAACACATCAACGTCCATCTGTGTTTCTATTCTGTATGGCCGTATTCAAGTACGCTGTACAGAAACGTCACAGATTGTTATTGCGGTCGGACGACTTGAGCTGCTTAGACAACGTGTACGGATACGTTAGTTATAGGTAAGCGCTAATTGTACACCCGCTCTACACAGACCTGTTCATTGTCGACTCCGGCCCTAGGTTCCCATATATATACGTCTCTCATATCTTCATAAGCGAGTCAGATGCCAGCTCTATGAAACTCACTTATCCTTAAACGTAACGTTTGTAAATAGTCCTCGTTAAGGTCTTCATTATTGTAGGTTCGAGCAATAGCATACTGGTAAGTAAACTCATTTTGTCACATAAGCTCATTTGACGACCGATTCACGCAATATTGAGACTAAAAGCTATGGTGAATTTAGAAACCAGAAACATATCATGTAATTGAAGCACATATCGAACGAATGAAAAATCGCGGCAGAAAGTTATTTACCTTCGCACGCTGGAAGTGCGGATAAAGGCAATAATGAAAACACCTTACAAAGGTATATATATATATATATATATATATATATATATTCGAAATTTCAAAAATTCTACAGTACACTAGAATACAACGCGATAACAATCAGCTGTTGCAAGTGGCTCATTTCGTGCACTTATTTACGAAAGAAACGATTCTAAACGTTCGCATGAAGATGAAATAGTCTTCCAAATCATTGTCAGCATGTAAGGAAAATAAGTTGTTTTTTTTCATTGCAGCGTCCGCTGTGAGAGCCCGAGGCCATCTGCTACTGTAAATCCTTTCGACGCTCAAGAGTAATCATTAGGACTTTTAAGACCTGTTTTGTAAATGATCAGAATTCGGTAGGGTATATAGATATAGGTTCACGTTTAATGCATCTATCGACAGCGTATATCCTGGTGTGAGAGGAAATACTTTCAACAAGATCAATGGGAGCATTTTAATGCAAAAAAAGGCTTGAGACTAACGCTCGAAAGAAATCTTACTACACTGATATTGGAGATGACACGAAGAGCAGCTTTCAGTTAGCAAGATGAGGCTTCAAATCATGTATGTGTGTCTGTATACAGTAAATGGAGCATAAGGGATACAGATCATTGCGGATATTGCTTAAGCGTGTATGGTTTATATAAATATAACAGAGACGTAGAGTAAGAATCTGCACCGCACTCCCCGCCCCCATCAATATAGACATAGACATATTAGTTGGCATTTGGTCCTTGAAGAGAAGGCAGAATGCTTGGGCCGGAGCAGAAATCCGTTTTCCGGCCGCTTGACATGGGCTGCGGCCCTTGTTACTTTTCTCAGTGTACTTTTAATGAAAAACAAAACATGTACAAGCATGTGAGGTAATGAGAATTTGCTGCCCGATAATATCAATTATACAATTCTAAAACAAAGTAAATATCATACTCACATTAAAATGCCTGTTGCGAGTGTACAACAAAAGATAACAGTATCAAGAAGTACTGAATAATTAGACGCAAAAAAAAACTGTGGACCATCTCCCCGAAGGGAACGCTGATGGGATGCGAAGCAGCAGCGGTGCGCACGGCGTTGACCCGGTTGAAACGGGCGTCGACGCGGGTGCTGGAAAAGCTGTTTGAAGCGAAACTCGGAGTAGCGTTTACTCGAGTAAACGTTTGTTTTAAACACAAAGACACGGGAGGCGGGACGCATTGAAGACGCTTGCGCTCGGATTCCTTGGCTCGCGTCTCGTTGGTGTTACCCGCGTGCCGTCTGTATATATGAAAACACCTTACAAAGGTGTTTCATATATACAGACGCGATCGGTGTTCTTGACTCACACCTCGTCGGTGTCGCTGGTTTTCTACTGCCGACGCTTGCGTTCCGCTTTTCCGGCTCGCACCTCGCAAGTGTTGACGTCGCCATTCGCGAACGCGATCAGCTACGCTAACCCTCGCAACGCCGGCGACAGCCGGGAAAAGCACGCGAACTCTAGCGGGAAGCAGACCATGACGGCGTCCCGCCCGTCGGCGTGATCGCGCGGCAGGCAGCGGCGCGCTGTCCACATTGTCGGCGCCGCGGGATTTTTGAGGAGCGCGCAGCGCGCACGCCTGCCGGCTCGCGGCTTCTTTTCGCTGACAAATGGAAATATGTGGCGCGGGTAAGATGATGCCCACGTGATAAGTGGGCTCGAGCGTTGAAGGTGGTAGAGAGCGTGAAGCGAAACAGAGCTCACACGTGGCGAGCGCGCAGTAGGCGGGGAAGAAAAACGTCACCACGCACTGCTAGGAAGGCGTGAGGCAGCGAGGGGAGTGGTGCGGACGGAGGGACGGCGTTACACAGCCTAGTCAAATAGCTGCTTCGCATCTAAAAAACTTGGACCATCTACCCGAAGGGAGCCCTGATAGGATGCGAATTAGCAGCGTTGCGCACGGGTGGCGTCACGAGTTGAACGGCGCTAACACTTGTGCTGCAGTGAGCGCTGGAAGATCCGTTTGACGCAATGGTCGGCATAGGTCTTGTAGATGACACGTACAGACATGTTTCCCCGCGTATGTTAGGCGCGCGTCAGGTTCAATGCGCGTGAACCGATGAGTCGGCGGTGTCAGTGCCGCGATACTTGCCGCGGCAGGTGTCGTGGGCGAACGGACGAGGCTAGAGTTACTGTATATGCTACATAAAAGGTAGCATACACAGTGACTCTAGACGAGGCGGCAGCTGTGGGCGCATCGGCGAGCGCGTGGCAGGCACGGGAGAGAGTGACGTCAATGCGCAATGCGAAGAGAGCGTGACGTCAACGCGTAGCAGTGGCGTGACCTACTTGCATGGAGGAAAGAATAACCTACTTGGCACCGCGCCAACATCTGTGCAGCGCGGCGCGTTCGTACGAAGGGACAGCGTTA
The DNA here is from genome assembly GCF_043290135.1 of Rhipicephalus microplus. Classification (NCBI taxonomy): domain Eukaryota; kingdom Metazoa; phylum Arthropoda; class Arachnida; order Ixodida; family Ixodidae; genus Rhipicephalus; species Rhipicephalus microplus. The sequence continues at coordinate 320,755,929 of NC_134710.1, forward strand.
CACATGTTAGTCTACCTTGTGAATCGATGTTACACGAAACATGCGGAGCGAAGGTGACTGTTTTAGTTCTTTTATTGAAAGAAACATTACAAAATTACACTGAAGATATGTGTAATTGTTGTACGCACAGACATACATCAACAGTCGTATGTTTACTGTTGCGTAACGAAGCCAACACCAACATGAGTATTAGCAACACCAAAAACGGTATGCTGATATTGCCACCCATGCTATTTTGATGCGGTCTGTTTAAACCCACGAATACTGTGAGCAATACTCGGCGCAGATCACGCCTCATTGTTCGAGAAGCTTCACCTTTGTAGTAGATTTTGTGTTATTTTGTAGTGTTCATACTTTTTGGCGCTTGTTTCATCATGAGATCATTTTGTTCAGATTGCGCACCTGCCCTTCGCCCCCACCCCCAGGACGTGAATACCCAAATTATTCCGGAGCCTAGCTGCGCGACTATCAGTGATAACGCTGGAATATTATACGGCACATGTGTAAATGCCGGCGCCAGTCACCGCTTGTGAGTTGATTGACGACCGACATTCTGTTCGCCGCTATCGGTGCTAGCGTGTTGCTGTAATCTGACTTTCTGTTTACCGGCCACAAGTTCTGCCAAATAAGCAGTTCCATCTGAAAATCCAGTATTTTCCCTTTCGTCCACGTCACGACCACGTAAAAACATGTAGCGCTTGTACCAGTGCGGGTGGCGGCCCTGGACACTGCCAGGTAAATGAGCTTCAGTGGATGGCGCTTCACTACAATTGTCGTTAGCCCGACTGGACGGCTGTATGGTACATATGTACTGCTTATAATAAAATTAAATGGCTAGCACTGCAACCACAATTGCCGTTTCACGAACATTATGGTCTACTTGAAAAGCAGTTCCGAGACCTGGCGTGCTGTGCGGTAGAATACTTGATTGCTACGCGGAATGCTGGGGTTCGATTGATGCTGGGATCGTGACACTTATTCTATGCGTTCGTTAGGTCAATGCTACCGATGTCAGATTTTAGGGGTGAAGCCCCTTGGGTCCGTCCTAGTTGGAGTCCATCACGCCCCCATAAACCCAAACTAAAACTGAACTCCTGCTCAACAAAAACAAAAACATATGCGTAAACACCGACTTTATGTGTATTCAACTATACGACAGCACGATAAATGATCACCCAAGCCGTCCGTCTGTCCGTCAGTCCATTTATCGGAGCGGCCGTCCATCAGTCCAACGATCTGTCCATTCGTCCAACCATCCGTGAATCTGTGGATACGTCCATCTGTCCGTCCGTCCATTCATTCTTCGACCTGTTCGTCCGTCTGTTCATCTATCCGTCTTTCGCACTTTCGCACCAGCCGGTGACTTCAACGTAGACATTATGGATTATGGGACCTATAGCTTCGCCCACTCCGCTTCATACACTTCGTGGAGAAGTATTGATTTTTCTTAACGCTCTCGAATTAAATTTACCAATGTCTGCTCACACCATTCCTTGGTTGATATAGACTGTCAATCACCTTCAGTGCATTGCCCTTAAAGGACAACTCCGGCGATTTTTCGAGGTGAATGAATCTAAATACAATTATCTGTGCACGTTACTTCGCACATTTCTGTCATTTATGCCAAATTACATGTTTGAGAGATATACTGATTGCTTGCAAATGAATTTTAAAGATTGCCCCGAAGCGCTCACTTGGCTTGCCAGAATTATTGGCAACACTGTCGGTGTGCATCATGTTCGGCATGTCAACGGAAGTGACGCAGCCGATGGCACTGCTAACTTTGGCCGCTACAGCGTTTACTGTGTGTTTACGAGGCGACCGCGGCTGTGTTTGCACGAAAAAGCTCCCTTCCTTCCTTCGTGGTGTTTGGCCGGCTCTGCTCGGTGCGCTCACATCTGCTCCCAGTGTCTGCTCGTCCCGGCTTTAACAGTTTTAATACTCTGCAACGGCGGGACAAGTATACGACGACCGGTTTTTATGAAATAGTACGTCATACGTAGACAGTTCACTCGGTTAGGTTTCAGTTTCGGTATTGCGCCTTTTTGCTTACTAAAGTTATTTTCGAATTTGATGAGCGTTTCAGTTATGGGGCTCGTGACAAAAGTGCCTCAAAAACAAAGAAGCACCATTACCCTGACATGGTCGAAAAATCTTCGGAGTTGGCGTTTAAGTACAGTTGATCTTGACCCGACGTGACGGCTGCATTGTAGCAGCACATATATAATGTTTATAAAATTGGATAGCCATTCCTGCATCCCCAATCGATGTTTCTCTAATATCATGGTCTATTTGAAAGCAGTTGCAAAACCTGGTGTGGCTCTAAGGTAGAATACGTTATTGCAACGCAGAATGCAGGGGTTCGACGCCAGCCGTCACCCTGACATTTTTTATTTCTTTACATTCGTCAGGTCAAGGCATCCGTTGTCCGCTTTTTCTTAACGGTCACGCGTTAAAACCATCCACGTGTGTTCTCGTCGTTCCTGGGTAGATAAGAAGTATCAGTCACCTGTGGCACATACCCGCCCGCGGGTATGTGCCACTACGACCCAAGGCCACCGGAGGTCTACAGCGAAGCACGCTTCCAACGGTGACACCAACTGGAAGTAGAGGTGTGCGCCGTGGAGGTTTCGACCAGCAGCGAGGTGGGGGTCGTTCCGAGTCTGGCGGAAAGAGTTTGACGACGTACGCGGCAGAACTTTGACATTATTTCTGTCATGACCAGCGAGTCAGACCATCTTACCCTCCCATACTAATTTTTGTTAACCTCAAGTTAAGGAAGTGATCACAAGAGCACCCGGATGTAGGTGCCTAGATAGATAGACACGTAGTTAGACGCCAGAAGTGCTTGCAGTACGCAAATAAATACTTCGCATATGTGTCACTGGTACAATCATATAAGAATATTGATGGTTTCTTACATACGAAAACAAATTCTTGTAAAGAAGTTGTGTTTAAAGCAAGTGTATTTTTTTATTAGTGAGCCCCCGAACGTCTAAGCGGTTCACCATACCTGCAGACGTCCGGTTGTCGACGTTCCTCTCTCCCGTGCTCGTTACAAGCGAGTCACCACTCGTTTACTACAAAAATTCGGTTACCGCTTCCACATATAAATAAACACGTTCTTACCCGTTCCAGACTGTCTATGCTATTTAGACTATCGCGCCCCGCGCGTACAGCTGCGGCCACGTCTGTGTAGAGCGCGCGAGCAGACATTTTTTGCTTCACGGCGCAAGACCTCGAGACAGTTTTGGGCTCTGAAGGGGTGTATAAGGAGCATTCGTGCCCTATTTGTGACGCTGACCACATCAGAGCCCGATACTGCCTCAAGGTTTCACCCCGCAGAGCAAATACCAGCTGCTTGCGTGTTCTACACAGACGTGACCGTGGCTGTACGTCTTTGGGCCAACGAAAACCCCAGACATAACATGTTCACAGTGGTGTGATTGTCTCTTCATTTTCAACGTGCTACTGTATATATATATATATATATATATATATATATATATATATATATATATATATATATATATATATATATATATATATATATATATATATATAATGAGATCTAACAAGCAATGATGCCAAGGAAAGTATAGGGGAAGTTATTAGACCAAATTGTAATGTAAAGATGAAGAAAAGTGGGTGAAAAGATAACTTGCCGTGAGCAGGCAAGTTATCTTTTCACCCACTTTTCTTCATCTTTACATTACAATTTGGTCGAATAACTTCCCCTATTCTTTCCTTGGCATCATTGTCTGTTAGATCTTATTATTATTGTGTAAAAACACGGAAAAACGAGCCCTTAGGTATACACTTCTTTCCTTATATATATATATATATATATATATATATATATATATATATATATATATATATATATATATATATATATATATATATATATATATATATATATATATATATATATATAAAGTAGACTTATTGAGCAGAAAGGTTGATGCTTGGAAGGCACTGCACCAGCCGCAATTCACGAGCTCAAGCCGCTGCTGCACTCTCGATGTGCTGCCTCTGCGCCGGAATACTTCCTCTTTTTACAATGGCCCCAAGAAAAAAAAAAAGGAGCCATCGTGGCGACTTAGTCCTGTGGAGGCGGCGTTGAACCATGGTACTGCTTGAGCCTCTGGACGTGTAAAACCTCGCGGTTGAGACATCGCATGTCTGACGGGGGTGTAAGAGGCTCAATGAGGTAATTTACTGCCGAAGTTTGTTCGAGAATACGATATGGCCCATCGTACTTTGGCAGAAGTTTGGAAGAGAGCCCAGGTGTGCGATGCGGCACTGACAGCCACACAAGAGCACCCGGAAGAAAAACGGGAGCTGAGGTCTGGGCATCATAAATTGCTTTTTGCCGGTTTTGGTCATCGCAGGTAAAGCGACGAGCTAACTGGCGACATTCTTCTGCGTGTCTGGCGGCGTCCAAGATAGGTAGGCACTCTGACGCGTCTGGTCGATAGGGCAAAATGGTGTCAATGGTGTGGGAGGGGTGACGGCCGTATAGGAGGTAAAAAGGGGAGAAGCCTGTTGTCGCTTGCGTTGCCGTATTGTAGGCGTATGTAATGAATGGGAGAACTAAGTCCCAGTTAGAGTGATCAGGCGTCACATACATAGATAACATGTCACCGAGAGTACGATTAAAGCACTCGGTAGCCCCATCGTTTTGAGGGTGGTAAGCAGTACATGTGCGATGTACAATAGCACACTCAGCGAGAATTTTGCAATGACCTCGGACAAGAAGGCGCGGCCACGGTCACTGAGGAGTTCTTGAGGGCCTCCATGACGCAACACAAAATGACGGAGTAGGAAAGTGGCAACCTCCTGTGCTGTAGCCGTTTAAGAACAGCGGTCTCAGCATAGCGCGTTAGGTGGTGGATAGCAACTATTATCCACCTGTTGCCAGTCGGAGTCAATGGAAGTGGCCCATAAATATCTATTCCGACCCGTTCGAAGGGTCGGGAAGGGCATGGTAAAGGCTGCAGTTCACCGGCGGAGGCATGTAGTGGAGATTTTCGGCGCTGACATTCGGCACAAGAGCGGACGAAGTTGCGGACAAAGGTATACATACCACGCCAGTAGTAATGATGTCGAAGCCTTTCGTAGGTCTTGAAGACTCCTGCGTCGCCACATTGGGGGTCAGCGTCGAAGATCTCTACCACACGAGCTCGAGCCGCTGCCTCTGCGCCGGAGTACTTCCTCTTCATTACAATATATATATATATATATATATATATATATATATATATATATATATATATATATATATATATATATATATATATATATACAATAACATGTTGAAAATGAAAAGACAATTAAAGACACCACTGTGAACATGTTATGTCTGGGGTTTTCGTTGGTTCAAAGATGTACAGACGCGGCCGCGTCTGTGTAGAGCACGCAAGCAGCCGGTTTTTAATCAGCGGGGCGACACCTTGAAGCAGTATCGGGCTCTGATGTGTTCAGCCTCACAACTACGACACGAATGCTCCCGATACACCACGTATGTCTTTGAAAAGTGATGCAGTCACGACGGTACTTTCAATTATACTATAATACAGCTTTGTTCAGTCCACGAGAATGTAACCGCCCAAGTTGGCCAATTTATAATATTGTACGGAAGGCCACAATGTTGCTCTACACTCCACAGTTCAAGAAACGCGCGGTCCTTGATCATGACTATCCCTTCAAGATGTCTATATTCCTAAGAACTGCTGGCTTTATCACTGTATACATTTATCTTTTAACATCATTCGAGCACTCGTGATGCACAATACTTTTTTTCGTAATCGAAAAAAAGGACAAATGAAAGGAAGTAGGAAAGTCATCTCAATGTTTTCCAGCATGATGCCATAACGCATAAAAATATCTTTGTTGTTAATGTCACATTATAGTGCTTATGTCATTTACTGTGAGCACTGCCAAGGCAAAGCGGTTGTCGCTGGTAAACAACAGAAGTATTTTTGCACAAGGCAGCCGATTCCTGCAGGGGCAGTCAGCTTCAATATCTCTTTCCACAGCTTTTTTATTTTCATTTCTTAAGTACACGCTAGCAAACCGGAGTCTTCATTTGGTTAACCTCCCTGTCTTTCTTTTATATTTCTCTTTTTCTCTCTCTGTCTCTTCTGTAGGCATTCGACGTTCTTTTGAAAAGTGGCACGCGCTGAACATATGCCGTCTCATGAAAGCCTATGTAGCGCAGCTGCCAGGTTGAGAGTGCCTGCAGAGAGTACGCAAGCATGGTTTTAAGACATTGCTTAGTTTGCAGAATGATGGTGGGGAACATGTTACGGGCCGTCTGCAAATAAAAAAAAATTTGGCGAGACCGTAATCTTTTTACTTCCATCTCTTGTTTGGCGTGCACACGAAATGCGCGGTGCTAAGTTTTTTTCTTTAGATTTGTGTCTCTCATTATAGTTATTTAGTAGTTTAGTACCCGCCATTTGTTCCATTTTCATTCTTTATTTTCATTGTTTTTCTCTGTTTCTAAACATAGCTCATGCCCGCATACTAGCAAAGTTCATTGTGACGTAGCTGACGATCATAGAGTGTTATAGACTTCAAGACTTGACTGTCATTCGCCCCAAAGATAGGTATGCTGTTTAGTCGTTTACGAAATTGCAGGATAATTCCTGTTTTAGAGGCGAAGCTCCTTTTAGTCTAACCTTGTCCTGCGTAAGGTGCAACCGAGATTATAAGAGACGAAAAAAAAAAAGAAAGACAGTATCTTCCGAAAAGTATAATAGACGGAGCTTTCTCATAGAAGTACACGCAAACTGCAGTTGAGTGAGAATATTCTAGATGAAGCTGTACCGCTACTCTCCGATTGGCTTCTGTGCGGTTTGTGCCTGGGTGCGGGAGGAACCAGTGCCTCTCTCGGTCTCCTAGATCGTCACCGTACGTGGCAGATCGCTAGTGGGGCAGAGACGGCGACTCGTGCGCGTCGCCTCTTTGGTGGACATGGACAAAGTGGAGTGGAAGAGACGGACGGACGCATGGACGCATTCACAGACAAACAGGCACACGAACGACGGATGGATGTACAAACACATAAACACTAAGACAGACAGACAGACAGACAGACAGACAGACAGACAGACAGACAGACAGACAGACAGACAGACAGACAGACAGACAGACAGACAGACAGACAGACGCTTTGCCCCACTCATCATAATTCACTTCGTGCATATGCTGTGATTTTTTTATTTGTAATAAACTTTCCTTTCTTCAGTCGTCAGAACTTTCCTGTGCGTGAGTTTATTTCTCGCTGCTAGTCCTCATCTAAAAAGTCAAATGAAAATAAACAGTTTATGTAGCTATCATAGCCGATATCTAAAAGTACATATGTGTACTTTTGTGTACTACGGCGGTCATATATGTGCATATATGACCGCCGGAGTCATGCAATTTCAGATTTAGACACTGAAATATGCAGGGAACACGTACAAGGCTAATTAGCAGCATTGAGTCGTAATAGCATAAGGCCTTTGTTCCAGACAAGACTGAGCTTACTGCTCCATATAGCGCAATGCAAAAAAAGCAGCGATCGTGATGTCTAAAGGACAGTCACCGCTTATGGAATCTAGTCAGAAAGCGTCGGGTTGACGCTTTGTCAAAAGCGAATACTTTTTGTGCTAAGTGGAACGTTGTTTTTTTATCTAAAGGCCATGTAATAGTTTTATATACAGTGACAAACTTATCACGATTGCCAAGTTACACGTGAGAACCAGTACTCAAGGATAAATGGCATAACTATTCCGAGTCGTTCTCTCCGTATATCGATCCATGACTATGCTGATGTTCCCTTCAATATTATGGAGATAACATGCAGTTTAACTTCGTTAGTTTAAGAATGCAGTGAGTGTAACTCCGGTAACTCTATAGGTGCACTTATTACAAGGAGCCGTGGGCTGTGGTTAAGACACTTTGTTCGATTCGTCAGCGTGCCCGTGTTGTGGCTTTCTAGATCGTCTCCGACCGGCAGGTAAGCGAGCCAGAGCCTGTTGCGCAAGAGTGAGCAACGCGCCACGCGATGTCATATCGAAGAGCGTCACAGCCAATGCCGACAAGATGCTCGCACCTACAATGAAAGACCAGCTTTTACAATGCACGCAACTGCTCGACCCATCTGTGAAAGCAATCGCCCGCACTGCCACCCGCTAGCACCACCCAGCTACTCCAATTTAGAACGGTCGGCTGCACGCAGAGAGCAGACAAGCCAGCAACGCACAAGCGTACAAAGTTTAGGACCGGGTTAGGCCACCAAGCTAAGCGAACTCCTGAACAGCATGACTGCGCAATAGCAACGGGCGTTTTTATTTTTGTAGATTTTCGTTGTATCTCCGAAGACACTGGCTTTCAGCTGCAGGTGCTCGTTGTGCACGGCTCCAACTGATAGGCACCGTGGGAGGTTGCCTTTGAACGAGCGGCGCTTTTAATAGCGGGAGACGGGCACCGCCCGTTGCTCAGCGTTGAGGTGGAGTAGGCGCGGCTCCGTCGCTCGAAACTGATCTCGGCATGCTCCAAGCTTGTTCACCACTCACCGCCAGCACTGTACGCAGCAGTGTGCTTGAAATATAGGCTTGATGAAAAGCGGACGCCCTTCGATCGTCGTGCAGGAGACTGTATACATAGTATCGCGAGGCTATAGAGTTTCTGTGCGCCCGGAATGGGTACCCAACTTTAGATCATCCCAATAAATTAGTGACGTTCTTTTTTTGCGCAAACGCAAGCAACCTTTCATTGCTTATACACTCGCCGTGTTCATATAGCGGGTTCTCTTCCTACTGGTGACGGGTTGTAATTTATTTCATTTTGATTTTCTAAAGTAGGAATGTGAAACACAGTAGTAATTTATTTCACCTTGCTTTCCTAAAATAGAAATGTGAAACTTATTGTAAGTGAAACTTATTGTAAGTAAGCCCCTCAAGTTCTTCGCGTTCATCCTGTTCTTCGTGGACAGTGGGGACCAGCTTTAAGGCAATCAGGAGTAGCGACCGCTGATACAACATGCTCGCCGTGTGGAGAGTGCCAAAGAAACCCCGAATGAAAGGTCTTGTACCTACTAGGAATATGCAACAACATAACACCAACAAACGTTTCTACCTCCATGTAGGCACAATTGCTTTATCCTCTTATTATTCACGTAGATGTCGCTATTATAAATACATTTATATCGAACGTTTAGGCTCTTCCACTGACTGATTAAACCGGCGTTATGATACACGAAGCTCCCGGTGGTGCGGTGAATATGAACGTATTCAATATACAGAAGGAAGCTGAAGAGATGCGAAATAATCCGCAAGCGCACGCCACGAATCAACGCTTCAGTTTCAATACGCAGTCTTCATTATCTGCACAACAAACTTACTTCAGCATGTCTCGAAGATTTTCATGTAGGGACACAAACTTGTACGGGTGTACTCCTGTCGTTTTCACATCCTTCTGCACAGCGCACAAAGCAATCTATGTATAATAAGTTTACAAGGAATAAAACCTAAGTATAATTTACATTATTTTAACTGTGTTTAGCCAGCGTTTTATCTTTATGCCAGAGGCGCTCACAGCCATAGTATCATGCGATGTCACTGTTCTGTAAGAAAACTGTGCGAGTTTTCGAAAGGGAGGAACTACAAGTGCAAGCGTGAAAGAGTTCTTCATTGCATCGTTTGAAACGTGTCACAGCTGGCAAGTGTCATTTTTACATCAATAAAGCGATAAATGCCAAAGTGAATTGGAATAAAATATCATATCATCAATTATTGTCATTCAACTTCTTTTATAAAACTTATAAAAAAAACTTGCTCAGATCATTGAAGAACACAATTCAAGTCCTGCTAAGCATTAAAAGGACATATAAATAGTTCCCATATACTGAAATCGACGAATGAAATTGCAACAGTCATCACAATGGCCGACAATGTCTTGAAGAAAAGGACTACGTTTTTGCATCAATCAAGCAACAGATGTCTAAGTGAATTGAAATGAAACGTCAAATCATTTATAGAATATTCATTCAACTTCTTTTACAAAAATGAAAAAAAAATGTTGCTCAGATGACTGAAGAAAACTATTGAAGTCCTGCTAAACTATAAGAAGACTTGTAAATAGCTCACATATATTGAAATCAATGAATGAAATTGCAACGGCCATGACAACTACCGACAATGACTTGAAGAAAGGAACTACCTGCCATGTAGGGCTCGGTATCTACAAAAATTGCGTTGCTGAGCACAGGTTAGCGTTTATAAGTTCAGCTGTTGCCGCTGCTTCTAAATATTATACGCCGGAGTTCAAGAAAATAACAATGAGAGAACGCTCGTATAGAATTCTGTCGGAGCATCACTTGGTAAAACTTAACTACGAGTCCTCCATCCCGATGTCCTTGATCACTTGCTGCGCATTTTCGCCTGCGTATTTTCGAGATATGGAACCTAATGTTTAAATTAAAATTGCAACTCCGCTGATTCACTGCAAACCGAAAATTCCAATTCGTAGAAATGTAATATTGTTGTTTCTACCCATCGAAACAGCACAGACTTCCCGACTTCACAAACGATACAAATAACGTAATCTAAGGAAACCAGACTCAACCTTTCATTTTAGGCAGGGACAGCCACGGAGAGAAAATGGCATGTTGCGTTGCACCACTGCAATTTTCCTGCAGGTGACTTCCTCGAATCACGAACAGCATACCTTCCTGCGGCAAAAGCTACGCGTTTACTCTGACAGAGTATGCAGATTCGTAGCTACGCATTTCCGTCTTAGTTTTCATCACAGACCATACTCGAAACGTTCAGGCTAGAGCCGTTCCATCAACCATCCATGCAAGGTCTTTGTTCCCGCATTCCAACAGCCCGCTACTCAAGAAAAGCCAAGACAATACCGAGTATCAATTCAGGCAACGAAATGTGAATGAAATAATCAGATGCGCGAAATCACTAATATGTGGATTTTTTTCCGTATTATAAACAAAAACCATTGGATATGACCGGAAAAAATGGTTCATAAAAGCATTTATTATTAAATGAATAAATGGCAACCACCCATCTGTGGCAGTAAGCCACGAAGAAATCCATATGGATATCTCAAAAATGAGAGTGTATAGTCGAAGAAACTTTCGTCGTGGTGTGAGGATGGAACCCCTAGATCAGAACAAATTCATTTTAAACGAAAAGTTTTGCTGTCTGAGAAATCCCTATGGATTGCTTTGTCGCTACGTGTCACAAATAGGTGGTTGTCAGTTATCCATTTCCAAACGTTTCTCCTCTTTGCGGGATTCCGCAGAACTAATTCGCATCCGTTATTAAATGCGAAATATTTCTTGGCGAACTTCGGCGACTTTGAGCGTATCTATTTAGCCACTTACGTTTGGGTGATTTCATGGTCACCTCCTTAACCTGGTGTGAACGAAAATTAGGATGAGAGGGTAGGATGGTTTGACGCATATGACGCGCTAGTAAAGGCATGAATAATGTCACAATTATGTCGCGTACGCCTTCAAATACTTCCCGCCAGACAGTGGCACATACCCACAGGCGTGTATGTGACGCTGGTATGCGGGTATGTGCCACAGGTGATTGACGTATACCCAAGAACGATAAGAACACGAATGGGCAATTTTGGGCAATTGTAACGCGCTATCGTTAAGGAGAACCTGACACCGGTAGCGTCGACCCGGCGAATGCAAAAAATGAATGTCAGGGTCCCAGCTGAAATCGAACCCAATCATTCTGCGTGGCAATGAAGCATTTTAAAACAAAGCTACACCAGGTCTCAGAACTACTTTTGCAATAGATGCTAACCTTCATGAAACCTCAACAGGGGTTGCAGTGCTGCCTACCCAATTTTACAAACATTACATATGTACTCCTTTGATACAGCCGTCACGTCGGGTTGGCGTGAATTGTGGTTACTTGCTGCAGGCGCTGAAGTTGATTCATGTAGCAGTGTACAAGGCCAGCATCCTCGCGAGCACCCGTCAATCATATCATCTTGTGGTGTTGCTAATACGCATACTCCAGTTGGCGTCGCTACGCAAGTGCAAGCAACTGGTTATATAAACATCGGCAACTCTTCAACATATTTCTGTGTGTGCAACATTTGTACATATATTTAGCCTCATTTTATGACGTGTCACTCAATAAAAAAATTGTAACACGGTCACTTTCACTCCGCATGTTTTGAATAACGTCGATTCCCAGGTACGGGGGATCTGGCGAATTTTTTATCGTCTGAAACACTTTGTTGTTTATTTCCAGATTTAGGATCAACGAAACTTAAGGCGTCAAGGATATTTACGTGGCATGGAAAGTGCGGCTGTTAGATGTCACGCAGTGTGCCATGACCTTTCAAGGGATCATTAATGACGAGTTATATTGTTCAGTAAATATACGTGTCATTATTACGCGTATGAGCGTGCCATTCACTCATCATTGGCCGTCTTTGCGTTGACATAGTGATCATACAACGGTACCTCGCAATCATCACTGAAGAGTACTACCATTTCTCTGTTCATACCTCCCATAAAGCGATTCTCAGCCCAAAGCACAACAAGGAGGTCATTGCCTATATCGCTGGATATTGTGCTCATTCAGCTCAGAAGAAGCTTTCGCACGTATGGCCATCCTCGATGACAGGAATATAGATGTGAAGTCTAACGCAACGATTTCCAACTTGTCAAAAGGAAGCTTAACGTTTCCGTAGCCACATACTACGCACATGGAGCTGGTGCCGACGCTTGTTGTCGGAAAGCTGACCAAGGAAGAGTTAATACCATTTAACAACCAACGCGGCACTGTCAGCCCCATTAACCTATCACTGCTGGGAATTGTTGAGCTTGATACTCGCGACGCTCATGTGGCATGTAAAGTGTGTTCTGCAACAAATGTCCCTTTTAACATAAACATTTGCCGACTGTAAAATGACGTCGTTCAGAACACTGCACAAAAAAGGTACATACAGAAAGATACCAATGCTGAGAAAAAAACACGAGATGGGCCGGCTTTAGCCTTTCGTTTAAATAAAACCAGTTCTACAAATGTATCTCTGACAGTTTCAGAGTGATGCCTATAAATTGTAAATGCTGACATGGATATTCAAGGACCTGCCTTAACGCTATAAGAATCTACATTGCACACTAGTGCGGTAGTGTTGGGTTCGCACACATCACACGTATATTTACCGTCGACGACTTTCAACTAGACGTTTATAGTTTATTTCTTGTGGGTATTTACACAAATGGTGCTTTAACACGCCTATTTCACGAAGAGTTAAAGAAGATCACTATCGTACCATCATTGCGAAAGACGGTATGACACGTGCATATTCGAACGCAAATGTACTGTTTACTGGCCACACCGAAATCCTCATCTAGTATTTTCGTATATATATATATATATATATATATATATATATATATATATATATATATATATATATATATATATATATATATATATATATATATATATATATATATATATATATATATATATATATATATATATATATATATATATATATATGTGTGTGTGTGTGTGTGTGTGTGTGTGTGTGTGTGTGTGTGTGTGTGTGTGTGTGTTAATTTTGCGATGGGGCACACAATTGCAAAGCAAATGTGTATTTAACAAGCTCCCCAAAATAAATTCCTTTATTTTGTTACAATGTGACACTTGAGGTAACGGCGCTGTCTTTCGGACAGCAAACGCGAACTTTGATCAATAGGGCGTGGCCACGAGCATTATTATAACAAACATGAATAGACGGTTCCTACACGTGCTGTGCTCTGACCGCTTACTTTGCGCTGAGGAGGCAGACAGCACGAAAACCACTTCGCTTACTGGAGAGGCCGTATACCTTTACGCTATAGCTTTATGCGAAGTTGCCCCGCCGCAGTGGTCTAGTGGCTAAAGTACTATAGGCTGCTGACCCGCAGGTCGTGGGATCGAATCCCGACTACGGCGGCTACGTTTTCGATGGAGACGAAAATTCTGTAGGCCCGTGTGCTCAGATTTAGATGCACGTTAAAAAACCCGAAGTGGTCAAACTTTCTACAGTCTTCCACTACGGCGTCTCTCATAATCATATGGTTGTTTTTCACCATTAAACTTCACATATCTTTTTATCTTTCTGCAGAATTACGAGAGGTGGATGCCTAATGCAGTTACTTGCTACCGTTACTTCGTATACCATTTCAATTCATCGCTATCACAATCATTTCGTCACCCACGTGGCAGAACTGAATTTCGCAACGGGCACCTCAATCGAAGTACACGCATGTCTTGCATTTCACTCCCATAGAAATGTGGCTGCTACGGCCGAGAATCGAGCCTGTGCCCTTGCGCTTCACAAGAAAACATCATGTCCGCTAAGCCGTCAGAGGGTTTTTATAGTCAGTAATACAAGTGGTGAGGGGAGCGTGCAGAAAACATTTGAGCAAATAAACAGTAGCTCGCTTGTCTCTAATATAGTCAGTACTTGCTGACTGTGCTAATAACTTTGCAGGGTGTTTCAAGAAACGTGTTCAATGTTCTTTAAAAATTACAGAAAGAAAGTATCTGCGTGCTACTTGCGGCATTGCCTTTCTGTGGCAGAAGACACCTTCAAATGCGTACAAACAATAATAACGGCTTTAATTACGGAAAATAACTCAACTGTGCAACAAGTGGAAATAGCCGGTCGAGTCGAATGGGCGAATTCAAGCCGTTCCTACGAATAGTTCAATTACAAATGCCCGCGAAATACAAAAAAAAATACCACGTGACCAACCCGCTCACTTGTCAGTGTGCACGATGATTCTAGGGCTCCCTAACGTTTGGCGTACGAACGACACGCTTCCCTCTCAACGGTTCATGACAGCGATAAGCAGTCACAACGGTTATCGTTTTTGTGGCCAATAGCAAAATGTGTTCATACACCACCATCGTTGCGGCCCTGCCGATACAGCACAATGAGGCAAATGCTATGGTCGTTCGTACGCGGAACGTTAGGGAGCACTAGGATCATTGTGCGCACTGGCGCTCGAGCGGGTTGGTCACGTGGTATTTTTTTATATTTCGCGGGCATTTGTAATTAGCAGCAAAACACTAATGCCTGACAGAAATAAAGTTCAAAATTGTCTAATCGGACGTTTTGCAAACCGATCTACAACTTTCTCATTGGAATTTTTATCCATCTTCGTTGCTTAAAGAGTTAGTTAATTAAACAGATCTGATTAATGAATATTTGAGAACACAAAAAAAGTTTGAGTAACTCCACGCAACAGTGAGCAAGATGCATTTGGTCGCGTCGCACTTGCGCGTGCCGGCATATTTTTAAACTCCGGCCTAAATTATGTGGGCCACGCTGTATATATATATATATATATATATATATATATATATATATATATATATATATATATATATATATATATATATATATATATATATATATATATATATATATATATATATATATATATATATAAGGGAAAGAAGTGTATACCTAAGGGCTCGTTTTTCCGTGTTTTTAACACAATAATAATGAGATATAACAGGCAGTAATGCCAAGGAATGTACAGGGGAAGTTATTAACATTAATGGAATGTAAATAAGAAGAAAGAAAAGTGGATGAAAAAATTACCAACTGTAAACAGGAAGCTTACAGTTGGTAATTTTTTCATCCACTTTTCTTTCTTCTTATTTACATTCCATTAATGTTAATAACTTCCCCTGTACATTCCTTGGCATTACTGTCTGTTATATCTCATTATTATATATATATATATATATATATATATATATATATATATATATATATATATATATATATATATATATATATATATATATATGTGCGGATGGAGAAGGGCGTTTGTTCGCCAGACGTGAACTGCTTGATATGTCACAGCATGTTGAAATATGCAGATAGTTAGGGAGCACCCTTAGCGACAAGCTCTTTCCATAAAAAGATATACAGTGTGCCGCTAATATTTTTAGCCAGCGTTTAAAAAATATCATGACACGCGCCATGATGATGCAATCAAACGCATGTTGCTGACCGTCGCCTGGAGGGAGTCCGACTATTTTTGTGTTCTGATAATTTACTTAATTATGCCAATTTATCAATTACCTTTTAAACTAGGGAATTGGATCAGAAATTCTAACGAAATTTGTTCAGCGTTAAAGCAAAACGTGCGATTAGATAGTTTCGAGCTTTTTATCTGCTAATTTTGGGGTTTTTCGGCTAACTGGCCGCAAAATACGCAAAAAACGTGGAAAGCCCACTGTGTGCCAGTGCGCACGATCATTTTAGTGCTCCATAATGTTCCGCGTACGAACGACCATAGCATTTGCTCGATTGTACTGTCTCGACAGGGCCGCGACGATGGTGGTGGCTTTGCGATGAATAGGTTTTGCTATCGGCCACAAGAGCGATAACCGCTGTGACTGCTTTTCCCTGTCATGAACCGGTGCGAGGGAACCGTATCTTTCGTACGCGGAACGTTAAGGAGCACCAGAATCACGGCGCGCGTAGGCGCGCCAGGGGTATTGTCACGTGGTATCTTTTTTTTTTTTTGCGGGCATATGTAGTTAGCAGAAAAACAATGATAAATAACAGAATATAAAATTCAAAACTATCTAATTGCACGTTTTGCACACCAATCCACAACTTTCAAATTGAAAATTTCACCCACCTGTGTTCCTTGTGAACTTAGTAAATTAAACCGATTTAATTAAACAATATTTTAGAACACAAAAAACAGTATGGCTAACTCCAGGCAATGGTCAGCAACATGCATTCAGTCACGTCATCATTGCGCGTGTCGGCATGTTTTTGAACTCCGGCTTAAGATAGCTGCGGCAACATGAATATTATGGGTCTATTTTTTTATCTTTAAAAATGCCGTTAGAAATATTGTTTCTCCTTCTCGTATTTTGCCGCATATTTATTGGAAGCTGAAGTCCTTAGCGTTGTATATTTTTGAGCACAGTGTAAAAAAAGTTTGGCAGCGTCTTCTGCGCCGCGCGGCGCAGCAGCCATCTCCACACAGAAGTGGCTCCTGCGCCGCACGAGAGTGACGTCACTTAAAAAGTTATTACTTAAAGCTAGGTAAATGTGTAAATTATTCGTGCGTATTGCGTTAAACCCACAAAACTTTTACTAAGAAGGTGTTTAACGAGCCAATTAGCTCAGGTTTGTTATTTAAATACATATTACAAGTATTTTGAATACAGGGGGCGCCATGGGCGCTGCGGCTGCGAAAAGTAAACACTGCGAGATAGTAGCCGCCTGCGATATGTTGATGGTGAAAACTCGGATGAAATCGTGGCCATGGCCATGCCATGGCCTAGGCCACTCCCAAGGAGGACTGGAGTGTCGTCGCTGCTTCATGTGATTGCTGGATGCTTAGTTGAATCTGGTGGTTGGAGCTAGCGCGGCCGTCCACCGCGCCGCAGCTTCATCCGGGTGTGTGCGCCATAAAATTTCTCAGTATGATGTGCGGATCAACGTTTTTAGTCTAAAAACGTTGGTGCGGATTACAGTCGTTGGACGTACTGCATTTTCTAGATTGCTATGCCAAGCGTGGTGTTGTCAAAGGAGAAAGTGTTCTTGCTGCCGAGTTTTGCTTGTCGCGAAGGACAAGGTCGACGATGAAATAAATGCTGTCCCACGGTTCACGTGTGACTGACCGGACGCACATGCATGAAACCCCAGTGCGTCGGCGAAGTGTTCATACGATGGATGGAAACAACTTTATTGTAATGTTCTTGCGAAGCCTGTGATCTCCGAAGGCCAGAGCTACTGCATTGCCGTCTGTTTTGTCAAGTGCGAACACGTACGGCCGTTCTCATCCGTTGCTATATACGTGAATGCTCCCGTGCTGTCACAGGCCGCGCGTGTTTTTGAGCAACGCAGACAAGTAGTTAGATGGGCTAACGCCGTCGGCACTTGCCCTTGGGCATTGTTTATGAAGTGCTGATCGCCGAGAACATTGCGGTGACACGTCAGTATTTTTAAAGAAAGCGGCCTGCCGGTTACCTCGTCAGGTGATGATACACTGAGCGACATAAAAAAAGTTGCCCAAGACTACGTTGCAGTGCACCTTTCTGTCATCAAGACTTTGATAAACCGTGGAAATCAACATTCCTAACACCTGTGCTGAAGAAACCAATGCAGCCAGCTGCATTCGAGTTTTTGTGGCTTTTTGCGTCTCGCCGATTAAGAGCACTAATTCGCAAAACACTTTATCATAATAAATATAGTCAATCCTGCAAGCGTCATCGAAGATCCAATATTAAAGGGCCTGTGGACGGGACCACCACCAGCAGCAAGTTGGGCTGATGAGGAGGCGCAAATGTTAAAACAATACATGCGTGAACAAAAAAAAAAAGAGAAAGTATCGATAACTGCAATGAGACTTGAACCACCGACCGCACCAGTTCATGTGTTGCTTTAACCAACTACGCCACAGCTGCCTTTTTTTTCTTTCTTTATTGCCTGTTTACATACAACATTCACAAACATATATACATCAAACAAAGTAGAAACATGAAACAAAAAAAGAGGTAAAAAGTCATATTTAACAGGCTTTTTAAAATTCCTTCATCTGTAGAAGGCTTTCTACTTGATGAAGCCATTCGGGCACCTCTTGTTGAACCTTTTGTGCTTCCATGAACGAACAGACAGATTGAAAGAAATATTGCCTGACCGGACGTGCATTAACATCAGCATGGCGCACCGCCATTCTAGATTGCCATATACCGTGCAGGCCCAGTAACATAACTAGGTCGAAAGGTATTCCTTCTTCATTTGATACTGGTAGAAATCTGATGCCATAGGCATCGAGAGGCAGATCCTTTTTCAAAGTCCTTTGGAGAACATCCCAGAAAAAGACTGCATCCCAGCAGTCCAGGAAAACATGTTCAATTGTTTCCGGCTTTTTGCAGAGGAGGCAATCAACACCCCAAGGAACGAATAAGCCTTTTTCTTGCATCCATGTTTTCACGGGCAAGGTCCCAGTGTGCAACTTAAAGAAAAAGGATTTCGCTCCAGGTGTTACCTCCATTTTTTTAACACGGCTTAAGACATTTTGGCCTGGGCCTACACGGTATAATGCTCTATATAGGGGAACAGGAAGAACTGTTTCTACTAAATCTTTGTATAACTTTTTACGCGAAACCGTACTGAGGTATTCCAATGAAAAACGCGTTTTTAGAAAGAGACATGAATCAACAACTTCTTTTAAGAAACCTCTAATACTTGCCTTCATGTGAACTGATGCTACCACAAATTCTGGCAACCGTCTTCCAAGCCTAAGCTGTATAACAGTACGTATGAATGGGTCTCGATTATTTCGGAAAAACATAAACCGATTAACTAACTGACGAAGGTACAAATGACACAGACCAAGTCCTCCAGAGCGAACCCGTCTGAATAAGTTAGTTCTACTTGTTTGCTCCCAAGAAGAACCCCACAAGAAAAGAGCAAATATTCGATGAAGCTTCTGTAGATTCACACGTGAACAATGCATTACCTGAAGGACATACCAGAGCTTACTGACTAAAAATACGTTACAAAATGTCGCTCTGGCGAAAATTGATAGCTGGAAACCATTGAGTTGTTCAGCTTTTAGATGCGGAGCATCTTATACTCGCGCCTTGTAGTGCGCCGTCCGCGTCGTCCGCGCCGTCCACACCGCTTCTCGAACATTCGACAGCTGACGCGCGCGCATGCGCCGTCGCGCCGTCGCCCACTCTTCCACCATCTGCGCATCCCTTCCTCCTCTACACACCGCGCGCGCTTCACTCCTCCACCATCTGTGCACCCTTCCTCCTCTACACACCGCGTTCGACATCTACAATTCTCCTGATTCCCCAGTGGACGCGCATGTGGCGTCGCGCTTCGAGAACATTCAACAGCTGACAGTGCATGCGCCGTCGTGCTGTATATATACTCAAGGTCGGCGCTCGCTCGCTCAGTTGCCGCTCGTCGGTTGGTTTGTACGGCGCGTCGACGTCCAAGGTCGCGGTGAAATGAATTCCAACGAATCCACAAACACAATGATCGACGTCCCTTCGACCAGCGCCGCCCTTTCGCATACGTGTGTACGTGTTCACTCATTTAACACCCCCTCCTACAACCACGTTAACCAATTTAGCCATCGACCCAAGTAAGTCGCAATTTAACACCCCATTTCACAACCACGTTAACCAATTTAGCCATCGACCCAAGTAAGTCGCACTTTAACACCCCGTTAACCAATTATATGGTCCGCATCCTCCTCAGTGTTCCCCCGAGGGAAGCTGCGGGCAATTTTTTTCTCGTAGCTCCGCGGCCTGACGCCGCCAGTACGGTTCACTGTCACAATAATATTCTAATGGCACACCTAAATATCGTACCGGAGTAGTAGTCCATGAAATACCAGCCACAAACTGTGGAGTCACAGGCCATTCGCCGTGCCAGTAACCCAGGCACTTGCTCCAGTTTACCAAACTACCACTTGCATTACAATAAAGGTTCACAATTTTTATAGTTTCAGCGATACTATCATAATCTTTACAAAACACAGCTATATCATCTGCGTATGCCAGTACCCGTACTTCAGCTTCTTGTAGTTTGTACCCCACTATGTTATTGCTTTTCATGACTTTTTGGCAAAATGACTCTATAAAAATTGAAAATAGGAGAGAAGACAAAGGGCAGCCTTGTCGTACAGAACGTCTGACATTAATTCGTTTCCCAAGAACTTTGTTGATGATTAGCCGAGTTTTACATCCAGTATATGCCATTCGAACTGTATCTCGAATTACTTTGCCAACATTGACATAGTCTAACAAAAGAAAAAGAATTTCGTGCGTTACTCGATCAAATGCTTTTTCTAAATCTATCTGGATCATCGCGATGTGATCATTTGTGGCATCGCAGCACTCCAATACACTTCGTGCCTTGTGAATGTTTGTGAATATAGTGCGCCTTTTGATCCCACATGTCTGGTGGTCGCCTACAATGTTATTAATCACTGTCTGCAGTCTCCTTGCTAGCACTTTCATCAAAATCTTGTAGTCGATATTTGAGAGACTGATTGGCCTGTACGATTTCACTTCACGTAATTTAACTGCGTCCTCTGTTTTTGGAATTAGAATAGTATGAGATAGCAGAAAAGAAGGTGGCAAAGTCTTTATGTCTAAGGCTTCGTTAAAAACCGCTGCCAGGATCGGTGCTAGTTCGTGTTTGAATTCCTTATAAAATGCGGCTGTTAAGCCATCAGGTCCTGGGGACTTTCCCAAATGGAGGGCAATGATTGCTTTTGTCACTTCCGGTTCAGAAATAGGACATTCTAGGCTGTCTTTCCTGCAGTCCTCAACCTTTGGCATTAATTTTAAAAATTCATTCTTGAATTCATCTACATTTACTTTACATTTATCAAATAAAGTGGTGTAGTACTCGTTGAAAGCATCCTCTATATATCTTTGTTCACTTGTAACGTCACCCATGTATTCAATCTGATGTATAACATTCCGCTGAGCGTTTCGTTTTTCAAGACCAAGCATTCTTTTGGTCGGTTTCTCTCCTACGGTTATTTTCTCTGCCCTTGCCCTTATTTGTGCGCCACGATACTTCTCCTCATCAATTTGTTCCAATTTGGACTTTACTGACCTTATATCATTTGTGAATAAGCCTGGCGTTTTGCTGTCCTCTGCTAGCAGTTCTTTGAGATTTAAACGTAGGGTTCTTTCTTCACTCTTTCCGTGTTTTATTACACATGAGCGTTCTATAGCTATCAACTTTATATTCTGTTTAAGTTGTTCCCACTTCACTCCGTATTTTTGGTCTCCACTATCTATGTTTACCAACGCCTCTCGAACACTGTCCATAAATTTTTCATCTTCCAAGAGATTAGAATTCAGCTTCCACGTGTCCCAATTAAATACTGGTCTACGTCTATTCCTTTTACCTATTACAAATGATACTAAGCAATGATCACTAAATGAAATAGGGAGGACATTGTACTCACTGATAATCGGAATTGAATCCAGTGATACGTAGGCCCTATCTAGGCGCGCATGACTGGAGCCTTGGAAATGCGTATACAGTGTTGGTCCTTTACCAATACACTCTGCAACATCCTCAAGGTCTAAGTCAGAAATTAGATTCGTTAACGCGACTGAGCTTGAGTCATTGAAATTGGATGTACTTGTGTTATCATCGGCACTGATCACACAATTAAAATCTCCCATAAGGATGACTATGCGATCGCATTGACAATAGGTACGAATTTCGTCGAATGTTACACACCGTTCATCAACTTTAAGAGGTGCATATAAACAAATCACTCGCCAATTAAGAGAAAAGAAAGTCAAATCACATACAACAAACCTTCCAGATGAGTCAGACGTGACGTTTTGAACACTGGCACCTAAACTATTCCGCACAAAGATCACACACCCTGCCGACCTACCAACTGCATGACTGACGCTGGCGGTGTAGCGTCCGGTGAAACGTTGCAGAAGGCTCTCGGTGGCGTCCACGCTCTCCACTTTGGTTTCCTGAACTGCAATAATGTCCAGGTCTTGGTCCATGGCTAGTCTGTAGAGCTGAGTCTGTTTCTTCCTGGAAGCCAGTCTTCGTACATTGAGCGTCGCTGCTTTCACGAACCCGCTCAGCGACGTGATCGGTGAGCGGGTCCGAGCTGAGAGTCCGGCACGTTCACTTATTGGGCTCTCGTCGTCCAGGGCGGATCCATGTTGTTCACCTTTAGTTTGAGCGGCCATCGTCGCGTTTGAGCGACGACGACCGTTGTCGGGCAGCGTTTCGTTTCTTGCCTCCACTGACCACCTTCCACTGCACTTCCGACTTTACTTGCGTTTCGTCTACTTGAGCACCGTCGTCTGAATCGCGACGGCGTTTTGCAGACGCCGATTCTAATTCCATGTTTAAGGTATCCAGATCACTAGGCAAATCCTCATTTTCGTGTGTTTTGTTCACCAAAGAGTGCCGTGAAGCCGAGTTTAGAGGAGTCGAAGCAGCGTTGGCCTGGGACGCCGGCGTTTCAGGGTGCGTTGCTTGCAGCTGCGACGCGGCGTGCATCGCAGGCGCAGGACGCGTCTCTTCGCTAGTCGTTGGGGCCGCTTGACTTCCCATCTTCCGTTCGGCGTTCGTCTCCGGGGCTGAAGAAACTTGCTTGCTTTTCCTCAGCACCGGCGTGTCGTCCGATGTCGTCTGCTTCTGTGGTGTCGCAGGCAAAGACGCTTGTTCAGATTCCTCCTCATCCATGAGAAGTTCACTCTGTTGAGTCTCTGGTCGTCGCCCTACAGCTCGTGCGTATGAACGGTTACACTCATCCTGCTCATGACCGAAAGAGTGGCATTCGCTGCACCTTGGGACCTTACAATCGCGTCGCATATGCCCCGTGCTTCGGCACCGCAAGCACAAAGGCGGTCTTCCCGGCACCACGACTAGTGCCATACTGCTGCCAATACGCACCTGATGGGGCAGTTGATCCACAGAAACGCCATCTCGTAGTTGCATGCGTACTACACGAGTGGTCGATTCAACTCCTTCAAAATCCTCGACTCTCCATCGGTCATCGGTCACCTCCTTGACGTCGCCGTATTCATAGAAGGCACGTCGAATAGCGTCTTTTGTAACATCGAACGCTAGCCAGTGCAATTTCATTTTAACTTCTTGCCGCGTCGGGTCAATGACGAGACATACCCGGTCTTTAACTTTGATAACGCCTGCGTCTGTCAGCGCTTTCTTTGCTTCCACGGTCTTCATGTTCAATAGCCACACGTGCGACATCTGATATGCTCCGATGCCACTTACTTGCTGTATGACGCCTAAATCTTTGAGAGGTTTCCTGATGTCGTCGATGCGGTACGGTCGGCCGCTGACATCGCAGTGTAGAGCTACTGCTCGACGCATCGCTTCACCTGATAGCAACGAAGGCAGAATAATCCTGTAGTCCTTTGGAACGGGAGGAGACGCTGCACCGCGGCCGGCGTCGGCCGCTGTCGCTGCTCGGGATGAGCTTTCCATCCTGCGTCTCCACCAACCGGCGTCCAGAAGCAGAATGACTACGCCACAGCTGCCAATCGGTTTGAGATGACAAACAAGCTGGTTTTGTATTGTTGTCACGCTAAACCTAAATAACATTTTTGTTCACTTTTTCGTTTGGACATAATTTTGACGGCTTTTATTGTTATGTCTAGACGTACTGCTAGACACTCCCGACTGTTCAAATAAAGCGCCTAACCGGAAAATGCAACACGTCACTTCTGTGCGGCGCAGCAGCCGTTTTTGTGTGGGGGTGGCTCGTGCGCCGCGCGGCGAAGCAGTCTCTGCCTTAATGCCAAAAAGTTTGCGCTATTGCCTGTAAACTTCCTGTATATTTTAGCGATGTTGAAGGACTCGGGGTTTCATAAAACGTATATATTAAAGGGCGAACCTGTACCCACAACTCAAAGTGACTATGGTCGTAGAACGTGTCAGTCGAACACCAAAGATGTCCTTCCGCTGCCTTCTTCCTTTTCAAGAGAAGTCCCGAGCACGTGGCGCACTTCAGCCGAGTCCAGCTGGGTGCTCGTGCCATCATCGTCTCTGCGGAACACTAGACGGCGCGCATGTATGTCCCTGTGCGCACGGTGATGGGCGCGTTGTTTGAATGCAGGCAAGATGTCGCGGCAATGTGTTCAATACAGGTCCATCACTAAATTTCCTTTCTTTTTTCATTTTATTTCAGTTAAAGTTAGTTTTATTTGTTTCACACTTTCTCTTTCTTTAATTTTTCAAGAATTACATAAATTTATATTTCATTTAGATCTCCCTATATCTTTTCTTATTTCTTCAGTATTATTGTAATTCTCTCTCGTTCTATCCGATAATTCACCAATCCGTCTAAGTTGGCATGTTCCATCTGCTTATACATTTTACATTCATATGGCAGTATGTACACTTGCAAACCGTCATTGTGCAATTAGCGAGTGGTACGAGCAGCCCTCATTAGAAGAAGACGAATGCACCTGGCTCACGTCTTCTCACTTCCGCTTTGCCAAAATTATCACAAATATTTTTGCTTCCCTACAGAAAATAATTTTCTGATATACTTCCTTGCTACTCATGCTCTCTCTGTTTCTTTTATTATTATTATTATTATTATTATTATTATTGTGAGCGCAACAAGCGAATGACTCTTTACTCTCTTTGATATCATCATCACCTGTACATCTTCTTCATCTGTAAATATCATCACCAGCGTGATTTAGCTCGAGCCTGGCTGAATAAACCGGTTCCTCACATTATTATTATTATTATTATTATTATTATTATTATTATTATTATTTCACAAATTCTACTGCCACACATTTCGTGATCAATGCCCTGTGGTGGGTTTTCCCATTTCTCTGGGAATAATTATCATCTTTATCATCATCATCTGCTTAGCACTCCAAGGTATACTAGTGATGGCGTGGAGTTACCCGGGATGTCATTTGAAGAAAAATACCAATCTGTTGTCGTTCATATGGGAACCACACGAAGAACTGCTTCAGCAAGTCTTAAAGCTAATGAACGATTCACTGTCGGACGATGAAGTCACGAGGCAAACGGCTCGACAACAAGTCAACCAGCTGGGTGAGCGGCCAGACTTCAACGACTACATGGCTTTTATCTTCACGGAAATGAAATTTCAAAATAAGGCAAACCCAAAAGAAGGCCAGCTTATATTGAAGAAATTTGAGAGCGTACGCCGCGGCGTAGCCCCTCCACGTGTAAGCGTGGATGACCCTGTGAGAGTAGTTGCGGCTGCTCTGGCCTACTTCATCATAAATGACTCGAAGATCAAGCTCACACGATGGATTGATTTGCTTCAGAGGCTCGGTGAGCTTTTAGATTTGCCGGACGAGAGAATCTGCGAGGGCTGTTTAGGGGTACTGCACAAAGTCTGCCGTGACTACTCTAAGGAAACGGGTGTAGTTCTACGCAATGATCATCTCACTGATCTCGTTCCCAAGTGCCTAAAGTTCTTCCGGCACAGCAACCCCCGGCTTCGGTACTGCGCCATCACTTTCATCAGTCTACTATTTATCGATTGTAAACAGGCCGCTGTCGTTCACGCTGACGCATTTGTAACGAACCTGCTGCAGCTGGCATTGGACACAGACTACGAAGTGCAGAAGGCCATGTGTCGTGCTCTGGCACTGCTCCTGGAATATCATATCGACTGCCTCATCCCTCATATGTGCTGCATTGTCGAGTACGTGATGAACAGGATGCAAGACGCGGAAGAAGACGTTGCTGTGGAGGCACGTGCCACACTTTTTTGTCTAGCGAAACCAATCTGCAAGGAGGCACTGACTCCACACTTTTCGAGTCTTGTCCACATTCTCCTTAATGGAACGAAATACTGTGACACTGCCGCCGAACGACTCAAGCAAGTAATACCAGGCACCATTCAAAATCCGGGTTCGATATACAGAGGAAGAGAGAGCATTGACTACGGTCTTGTGTCAGGAACGAAAGTTCCACTTGACAATATTTTGTACGCGCGGAACCTGAGGACCAGCTCAGCAATTGCACTGGGTGCAATATCTACTGTATTCAATGAGGAGCTTCTTACGCTGCTGCGCCCTATTATTAGGCAGATGCTGAAGGACAAGGACTGGGTGATTATGGAATCTGCCATTTATGTTCTCGGGATCATCGCTGAAGGCTGTCATGAAGGAATGGCCCCATACCTACCACACCTGATCCCGTTGTTCTATATCCATTTAAGAAGTCACAGAGCCGCTGTGCGGTCAGCCGCCTGCTGGACACTGAGCCGCTACTGCCCTTGGGTGTTGAGACAACCGCAGCACTTATACTTAAAGCCCTTGCTGGAACAACTGCTGGAGAAGGTACTGGACGAACACGAAATGGTTCAAGAGGTCGCCTGCAATTCCCTTATAAGCGTAGAAGAGTGCGCCGAAACAGAGCTTGTGCCCTACCTCAACTCCATTTTGGACACACTTTACAGCGGGTTCCTGAAGTACAGGCGGAGTCGTTTCTATATGCTGTACAATGTAATAGAGGTTCTGGCAGATTCTGTGCCGTCAGAGATTTGCAGGCGTGAATTCATTCAGTACTTTATTAGACTACTGACTGAGGACCCCATTGGACTGGAAGACAGTCAGATTAACATGTTTCATCTACTAAGGTGTCAGGGCAGCCTGGCTACAGCCCTGAAATCTGACTTCTTGCCCTACCACCTGCCTGTGGTGAACAGATGCATCCGCACTGCGCACTTAGGAAGACAAGGGTTTTTAGCCAAAGCAATTCATCTGCAATATTCAATCACACCGGAAAAACCACTGACGATTGCTGCTTTGAAAACTTTAACCAAGCTGGCGGAATGTCTTGGACGTGACATGGAACCCTCTCTTTCTAGTACCAGCATCATCGAGCTGATGGTCGACTGCGCAAAGGACTCGGTGCCTGAAGTGCGCCAGGCGACGTTTAACTTCCTCGGAACGTTTGTCAAAATCTGCCCCAAGAGCCTTTCGACAAAAGCAAGTTTTCTCGTTCCATTGCTCATTGAGAACTTGAATAACCAGATAACACCACTCTGCAACAGCGCGACCTATGCGATCAGGGAGCTCGCCATGACATTGAGAGAGGATGTCAAACCATACGTTTACGAGATACGCGCGAAACTTACAACAATCATCAACAGCCCCCGCACATCGGAATCTTTGCGGGTGGACACGACTGTCGCAATTGGATACCTTGGTCACATTTTCCCATACGAAATGGCACCCGCGTTGTGTCGGTTCATAGTTCCATGCTGTTCAGCAATTGGGAAAATTCCTGACGGTGAAGTGAAGAACTTTGCGTTACGTGGTATTTTTACATTGGTAAGCGAGAATCCCGCTGGAGCTTTGCGGTACTTTATTACCCTCCTAGATACCATAATTGCCTGGATTATTCGCCAGGATGACTTGAAGCAAGCCATGAATAACCTCATCCGCCTCTACAAGCAGTGCTATGGGACCACGCGACTCCACCATTTCTACGAAAAGCTACCGCCTGCCCTCCGTCAACGAGTGTTGGGCACCTACGACTTCTGAGGGTCCCACGAAAGTTCTGCGCAAACATGATAAGAAACGTGCCACTGATGAACTTCTGTTTTTTCTTCACGCAAGCAAGCCACTGCCGTTCCGGAGAGATAGCATAGTTCCGAGGACTGCTGTTTTTGCACAAGCAGCAAGAGAGTCGCTGCTGTTTTGTACCAGCATGAATAAATGAAACGTTTTAAATGCGAAGGATTTCTTAGCAAACTTCGGCGACATTGACCATATCTATCTATCTATCTATCTATCTATCTATCTATCTATCTATCTATCTATCTATCTATCTGTCTGTCTGTCTGTCTGTCTGTCTGTCTGTCTGTCTGTCTGTCTGTCTGTCTGTCTGTCTGTCTGTCTGTCTGTCTGTCTGTCTGTCTGTCTGTCTGTCTGTCTGTCTGTCTGTCTGTCTGTCTGTCTGTCTGTCTGTCTGTCTGTCCGTCCGTCCGTCCGTCCGTCCGTCCGTCCGTCCGTCCGTCCGTCCGTCCGTCCGTCCGTCCGTCCGTCCGTCCGTCCGTCCGTCCGTCCGTCCGTCCGTCTATCTATCTATCTATCTATCTATCTATCTATCTATCTATCTATCTATCTATCTATCTATCCACATACGGCATTTAGCTCTCCTGGCCGTTTCGATGATGGGATCTATACCAAAACTGTGGCATAACATGACTGTAGGACGAGCATAGGTGACTACATGAAAATCATGATATATGTCAGAAATGTAAGGATTTACACGTCCTGGTCTTCCTGCTCTTGCGGTGTTATCGCTCACATGACATATTGCAGAACTGGTATGGTATGACATAACTGCATGGCGAACATAAGTGACTGGTCCTAACGTGAAAATCATGACATGCGTGTCGTGTAAAACATGAATACATGCTACGCTCATAGTCCGCTAGCGGCTGTTTTGCTAACTTCACATATCAAATTTCATGTTACGTGATGTGAATGAATGACGAATGTATATGATTGGTGCAAACATGATATTCATGGCATACGTGTCATGTAAAACATAACTAAATGCTACGCTCATAGCGCGCTCGCGGTCGTTTCGCTAGCTTCGAATACTCCAAATTCGGTATCACGTGACGTGGACAACGAAGGTGAATCACACGTCGAACATGATAATCATGATATGTGTGTCATGTAAAACATAACCACATGCTACACTCATAGCGCACTCGCGGCCATTTCGCTAGCTTCACAAATACCAAAGTTGTTATTACATAACGTGAATGAGCGATGAAGGTAAATCACACGCGCAAAAATCGTAATCATCACATAGAACGACATTATTTGAATGTAAACATTACACAGATCGATTGATTGATAAGCGGGGTTTAACCTCCCAAAACCACTGTATGGTTATGAGAGACGCCGTAGGGGAGGTCTCCGGAAATTTTGACCACCTGGGGTTCTTTAACGTGAAACACTCGACAGATGTCTGTCTGGTTGGGTATGTAAACAGGGAAACCATTTAAACTCCAACCAAAAAATACGTGAGGATGCATTTACGCATCTTCACGTATACCTTTCGGTTGGGGTTTAAATAGTTTCCCGCGGCATTATTTACATGCCTACCACTGCAGATGATGGCATTGCAAACGTTAATGATGCCATCGTCATGCGTCTATGAACAATATACTTTTCTTTTATGCGTTGATGGGGTTTATTATATATACCCCGCACCTTTGCTAGTCTTTCAGCCTCACGACTTTCGGTGATCTTTTTTTTTTTGCTTGCATTTTCCAGCCAGTTCGCGGCAGTCATTCTAACCCTGCGCAAGGTTGCATAAAAGCTGCGAGCATATGCTGCTGCAGTATATTCACTTTAATATTAGCTATATTCCATTAGGAATGGAAGATTAAATTACACTGTTAACATTTTATTCGATGGTTTCTCAATGCATAATTTTGAAAGAAAGCTGCCCATTGCACAAGTTGGTACCAGTGTTGTGGAGTTGCCACTCCTGAATTGGAATGATTCTAGAATCATTCCACATTTTCGCGTCCGTGAAATGGAATGGGAATGTAATGGGGACGATGCTTCCAGTAATTTAATGGGAATAGAATTGCACCTATTTCCGGATTTACAGCACGATTTTGTCTATACGTGCTGTTTTTTAAAATCAGGAAATCAGACCCTCAAATTTAACAATAAAGCAGAATCGTTAAAATGACTTCGCTGATTACAAGCATGGTGCATACATAAACAACGAGCCTACTACAACTGTACCTCCGAAGTTCGCCTCCATCGTTTGCGTAACTGCGGTCGAGCAGAACTGCGGAAAAATCTCACTTTCGCTGTGTTCTAGAGTGGAGGAAGGCCGGTGTGACGAGGCCGCCACGACGCCAGTTGGCGGCTAGAGAAGCACTACCATAATGCCCTACCTCACAGGCTCTTGCGTCCAGTGGTTCATGTTCGAGCAGCTCATGTTTGTGAACCAAAACTCATATAGTTAGTTAGGGTAAAAGAAAATTGTTTTATTTTACCTTTTTTTTGCAGAAACAACCATTCAAAGAGCCATCCTTTGCAACACAGGTTTTAACAACTAAACGGCGAAGCGCCCATTTACCTTCTAACATTTTGTTGAAAAAATTTCGATGAATAAAACCAAAATAAAGCTTACCTGAGAAAAGGTGCTTACCTGAGAAGGAAACACCAGACACTAAGCGGAAAAGTAGAATGAACCTAATTTATAAAGGCAAGGGGGAAAAAAGGTTAACGTTTGCTAGTATGTGGACCGCTAACCATTACAGCGGTGCTATACAAGTTGGCGATGCAGGCAGTAAAATGAAAATAGAAACGTGGGCAGAGCAAAATAATATTTTGGGAGAACTTCAAAATAGATTCCGAATCGACAGGCGGTTAGACAATAACCTGTTTGTTCTTATACTCAGTGTATAGTAATATCTAAAATAGAAAAGAGGCCCTTATACGTAGCTTATCTGGACATCATTGCGGCGTATGACAACGTTAATCAAAATTTTGTGGGACATATTGAAGAAAGTGGGCATAGACGACGACTGTATACAGCTGTTGAGAGACATATACTGAGAAAATACAGTTTGCAAAGAATGGGAAAGAATAAGTAGCAATGACAGCGTTGAAATTAACAAGGGGCTGAGACAGGAATGTCTATATTGTCCCCGCCATTATTCATGCTGTACATGGCGAGGATGGAAAAAGTGCTGAAAGGTAGCAACATTCTGTTTATTCTGTCACACAAACAGGCTGGCGCGACGATGGTTGAGCAAAAACTTTCAGGTCTATTCTACACAGACAATATTGTCCTATTTGCAGACAGTCAAGGCAATATACAGCGGCCGGTAGATACAGGTGGAAGGAAAGGCGAGGCTCTAGGACTAGGATTTAGTGCAACAAAATATGGATTGATGATATTCAATGATCACAAGACCCAGCGGTCTCAATACAGAGCCGAGAAATACCGAGAGGAAGCGAGTAATTACCTTGGAGTATGTGTAAATAAGGGAGCTAGATATATGGAGGTTCAGGAAAAAATATCAGCAGCAAATAGAAAGAGGAATGCTGCAATAATGAAACACAGAGCGTTATGGGGGTATAATAGGTACGAAGCTAGTGCTTCGAGCTAGGTCTGTGGAAAGGCGTAATGCTTCCAAGGCTTACATTTGGGAACCAAGTGGTGTGTGCATGAAGTCAGAGGTACAATCAGAAATGGATGTAAATCAAAGGACTGTGGGATGCCTCGCGTTGGGCACTCAAGGGAAGACGACGAATGAGGCTTTGAAGGGGGATACTGTATGGACAGGCTTTGAAGTAAGGGAAGCTCAGAGCAAAATGAGCTTTGAAGAGAGGCTTAGGAAAATGAAGGAGAGTAGATGGGCAGGGAAGGTGTTCAGGTATTCATATAGGAAGAACGTGGACACAAAGTAGAGAAAAAGAACTAGAAGGCTCACCAGTAGACATAAAGCTGGAAGTGTGGGCGACATGGCAGCAAAAAGCATTAAGCGAAAAGTCAGAAAGGCCGAGAGGATTGATTGGATGACAGCGATAGAGAAGAAGCCGGCTCTCAGTAACTACCGAAGGAGAAAAAAGAAATAAGGCGGGAGAGGTTTTACAATAATTCAAGGAAAAGCACTTTGCTGTTTGAAGCGAGGTCGGGTTGCCTTAGAATGTGTAGCCATAAAGAGATATTCAATAAAGGAGAAGAACAATGTACATGCTGTGGGGAAGCTACGGAAACGGTGGATAATTTTTTTATTGAATGCGGTGATATTCACCCAGGTATACGTGCAGGTGCAAGCCTACATGAGGCTTTGGGTTTCAGGGACAAACATATAAAGCTGAACACGTCCGTGATAGAAGCAAGTGAAAGACAGAGTATTGGTGGCAGAAAAGTAGAGATATAGGACATAAATAGTGGGAAAATGAGGTCATTCTGGCTGAAGAAGCAAAGGGATAGAACGCAAATTTACATTTTCTTTTGTTATAATAAGATCGATTTAATGGAAGTAGATAAGGCATCAGGCTAACATAAGAAAGATTTAGTTTTTTTCTTCTGGCGAGCCTGGTGGCACACATGTCACCGCCCTGTTATAAAAGGGACACTCATAGCATCCATACATCCTGCTCATGTGCAGTAATTTTCCCGCAAATAGTCGATTTTCAGCGCGCTCGCCGGTATACAAAAGGAGAAAGGGTTTAAAGCATGCGGCAAATGCCTCTAACTCTATTCGTACTTTCCGGATTCTAAAAATTTCTGCGGCGGTCGATTTGCGAGGCAATAGGCTCTTTTAATGAAGCCACAGCACGATTGCTTAGAAAAGTGTTGCAGGTCCTCTTTAAGTGCTATACAAGATTACACTGTGTCTTGAAACTACTCATGTCATCTAATGACATGAGAAGTCCTTACATCATCATGACATCATCAAGTCAAGACATCATCATCATGTCAGCAAGCTGGATGAGCAGGTAATAATACTCCTCATATTTTAGCAGCTGAAGCTTTTCAAATTCTGCCGGTAATTAATACTAATAGCTTCCTTGAGTCAAGTAATATTAAGTCTGCAATATGTAACATTATGTGCATAGTTCCAGATCATAATCAAGCCCCTAAATTGACACGACAAGAAGTCGATACACATGTTTCTTATAAATTTTTTTTCAAACCAAGAACAAGCTTCAAACTTTACAGACATGCAGCATACAACCCATGGCAAAAAAAATTCCCTTTCCCGTTCGACACAAATGTTCCAACAACATGACATTTGGAGATTCTCACAGGAAAGAATAGATGAATCAAGGGTTGTGATCTGTTGAAAAATTAAAAGTTCTGTTGAAGATATTTATTA
The DNA here is from genome assembly GCF_043290135.1 of Rhipicephalus microplus. Lineage (NCBI taxonomy): Eukaryota > Metazoa > Arthropoda > Arachnida > Ixodida > Ixodidae > Rhipicephalus > Rhipicephalus microplus. Next base: position 320,789,374 of record NC_134710.1, read on the forward strand.
GCAATAAGGCATAATAAATCATAATAAAGCATGATAGTGCAGCCAATCCAAACTGACACCAACGATGGCAGCGTACAGCCTGAAACAAAACAAAAAAAATGCACAAATTACAACTGGAAACAATGCTGATCGCCACTTGTGCAAATGAGCCTGCAGTGAGTCCATGACTAACAAGGCAACCTGGTACAATTTAAACACACACACATCACAAGGGCTATATACACAACAGAAAGAAAAAAAAAACAGGAAGCCCTTTTTAAAGACGAGAAATTCGAGATAAGCAATTCCATCAAAACGCTTATGACATGGCACACATTTTGAATTTACAAATTCTAAGAATTCATAAAAGAAAGCTTCAGTGAATTGTGATCAATTGGCTTTCTGCGGCTTGAAAGCTAGAGCACTATTATCACACTCAGAATTCTGGTTGTAAAGTGGGGAGCGTTCAATCCCAAGATATCTTTGAAGTTCAATTGTTAGTGCAGGCAAGTAGAAAAACAGATGAACTATTGCAGGATGAAGATACAAAGTGAGCTAACCTTATCTACCGGCCCACTGCATCAACCAGTGCCCACAAAAACATTCCTCCAGTGCCTTCTTATATTGGTGCTAAAGACTTAAGTGTGACAACCTTCCCCCTTGTTCATTCTTTTACTATGTGATGCATTTTCAGTGGCAGTTTTTCGCACAATGCATTGCCTGGTTACTCATACACTGAATGCAGTGTACATAATGATGAAACAGCTGATTGATGGCACAAAAAGTGCCCTTTCAAGAAGGATGTGTTCCTTTTTATTGAACTTTCAACAAGATTAGTGGAATCAATTGCTTTGAAATCACTATTCTGACAGTCATTATTGCAAAAGCAGCACCAAAATTTTTCTTTACTACAGTAAATAGTTTTTTATGCATTATTTTTTCTGTTGCAGGTCGGCATGGCCACAGAAACAACCTACACAAGGCTTGAAAATTTGTTAGCACAGAACCTGGGTGTGCTTTAGAAAAACAGAATCTCTGGAGAGTTTGTACTGATCCAAGAAGGTACTTAGAAATACAAAACACAAAAAAATTAGGGGACCTTCAAGCTTCACCTTTGGGAGTTGAATTCGATAGCAATATCCTGTCTCGAGTGTGTACTGAGTGCAAAATGGCTTGTGTCAGTGAAACTTTCACATACGATTGCATTCTGTATAATGGGTATCATGCTTTAAACCAAGGGCAAATGTGCATGTGAAATCTTTTTGAATTAGCTATGCACCTACTAAGTGGCCTTAAGGGAAAAGGCCCTGTAAAGTGTGTGTCTCTTGTAGTGGATGGCACACTTTACACCACAGATTCATAATAGTCACATGTTCTGACGCCCGATTGCAATGTATGCTTGTACCACACATGATTACTGTGATATTAGTTGTTGCATTGTCAAGCATGTATATAGGATGCGTGTTTGTAAAGCATGCACGTTACATTCACTGCATTTCCATACAGAGCAAGTTATTTTCACTGTATTTCCAAGCTGACATGTGGCTTTGTGGTAGAACATTTGCTTGACACGCAAACGACCTTGTTCTGATCCTGGCTCAGACCGTTTTTATTACTTATTTGCATTCTGATTTTTCACTTACAACCAACGACGCCAACATCAGAATTTCCGCAAAGTGAGCTCTTTAACGCTATCACTTTAATACACAATAGGAACTAAATCAGGCTATTATTGCCCTTCACACTATGCATCGCTTCTGGTGCTCCGAGAAAACAAAAACTTGCAGAAAAGTTGAGAGCTAAGTGCCACATAAACACAAAAGAACACTAGAGGCTGAAACTATTCCTTGTAACCGTCAGTTGAAACATTGGTGCGTAAGCAAGCCACATGCTTGCCCAGTAAAACATAGTTCTGTTGTAACTGCCTTATAATTGGCAAGGTTATCCCTGCAGGTCTAGTCGGTGACTAACCAGCCCTCGTGCTAAAAGTTGCCTTTTGCAGCGCATCGCTAGCATTCTTGTTAGATCAATTGGTATAGTGACTGTGCCAGACTTGATCCTCCAACCAGGAGGAATTTTTCTTCATACAAGAAATTAGTATGAATTTACTCATGGCTTTCTTTGACAAATGAGTGCTTGTATATCATCTGCTTAACAAGTAGCCACCGAGACAGCAGTACTAAATGAAATAACCCATTTATCTTGCTAGTGATAAGCGCACAGGCAATGGACGTTGTGAACAATGCTAGTATACTTTCAACAATCTCAATCGGGAGAGAAAAAAGTCTTTCTCTCATTCAGCATATCTAAGAATGCGCTCTCCGTGATACTGAAGTCCTAATAAAATATTGCAGACTATCTGAAGAACAGGATAAACTTCCAGTGAAAGCAATCAGAACAGGCACTTTTATCGCAGATTAAAGTTTCTGTGGTGAATACTGCAGCACTCACCGAAGAAATGCTTCAGTAGCTGCTCATTTTTCTTGCTACTGAGTGCAGTTACGTGGGTGTTCTGTTAAGAAATACAATTAGAAGACTTTCTTGGGCTTAACTGCGGGGACCAACATTTCCAATGCTATATATACAATTGTGATTTTGCTTACATGCGATGTCACTAACTACAAAACACACCAAATGTGAACAGGGGTGCCAAAGTTCAGGCTGTCTCTCGGCTGTCTCTCGAAGATTTCACGAGTTTCAAAACAGGTGCTCACTTTTTTTTATCCATGCTGTTGGTTTCAGTGTTTTGAATTCATCTAACTAGGCGAAGTGGGAGTGGCTCAGTTCGGTGAAAAAAGAATTCAGCGTTTTTCAATGCTGAAACCAGTCTGGAGAGCATGTATGATATGATGCCAGATGCAAGCAATATGCTTTGCTAATATGATTTATAAATAGACAGTGGTTGCAGCAGTGCTCTTATGAAAAGTCCTAAATGCACCAGAAAAAGAATAATTGCATCACTGCAGAAAAACCCCTTGTACTTTACTGTCAAATTTTCATTTTTCAATGAATTTCGTCATCTATATAAAATAAGTGTAAGAAATAAAAGAACTACATATTTAACAGGAGATAGCTGCCTGTGACACACAGAAGCAGAAAGATGTTCCCAGACAATTAGGATACATATTTAGAATGCTGTAATATGGAATTAAGGGGTACCTTTTGGTGTTTTGATTTTAAACATACAAGCTATAGAACCTGAGAGAGGATTGCGCATGTGTCTTGACAATAACGAAAACTTTATTCATTCATGCCAATGGCGTAGCACTTTCACTGGCAGAGCTTGAGTACTCCTTTGGTGGCGCATGACTTTGGATTTTTGGATCGATGGAGGAAGAGCTACCTTTGGGCTGCTCAATGCTGCACATTGTTCAGACAGGGCAGCTTGAGCCTTCCGTATTGTGCTCAAGAGCTAGTAGCACGGCTGATGCGTACAATGTATAGAGTAGCATATTGCATTATTATGTGCATTGGTTTCACAGCAGTTGCCCCAGACTTACCTCGGCTAATGCAAGTTTTACTTCCAATTAAGGTATTCTTATATAAGTTCTCACAGGGCACCTCACCGATGAAATCAGCAGTGAACGCAGTGTGCTACTCTGGCGCCATCTATTAGCCACTGCAGACAGACTTCTGATCATGCAGCACTGCAATTTCTCAGCCATCCCTACACTTCTTTTCTCCTCATGCTTTCACAGTACCTTCCTCTGTTTTCCTATGGCTTTTTTTACATATTGGTGCCATTAATATCTCATATGCTCTGCATTCACCCGCTTTCATTTTCTACTGTGCCAATAGATCATTTTCTCAGTTACGCAAATAGCACCATAACAAAACATGAATGAGTACTTAACAGCTGCTCACTAAAACTTTAAAGTTGCCCTCTACCGTGGCTTTATTGCAGAACTTTTCATGAGCACATCATTCCAACTACCTTTTTTTTCCAGCCTTAAGGCCTAGCGACACCAGCAGCCTGGCAGCTCGCCATGCACACCTTTCAGTTATCAAGCTGCTGTGCTCAGGTGGTTTCACTCACGCACGCCAAGTTTTTGTCACCGTTCGTTAGCATTCTGAGAATGGGTGTGAAAACCATTTCCGTAAAATTCTCCAGCAGAAGAATGTGCCACTTGGCAACAAAGAAGTGGATGCCATAGCTGCATCACGATACTACATTCCTTGCATCTATGGCGTTATGTTCGATGCAGGGTTTCTTTTTCTTTTTTCATGAAATCACAGTCTCGTGTCCATGCAGCGATTGTGCAAGGGGGCATGTGTCGTGTGACTGCCATGCCGGCAGAGCTTGCTGTGCACTTTCGACAACTCTCACACAAGCCACATTCCACAGCAACCATCACAGCTGTGCCGTTACAGCCGGCTTGCATAGACAGGCCTTAACACAACCGTTCACTAATCTAGGTGCAAATCATTACTGGTTAAACAAGCAACCGTGTAGGCTGGCTACATCTGGTGTGAACGTGAACTGCACACACGTGAACTGCACGAACGAAATTGGCTATTGTGCAGTCAATCTCTCGGGCACCATGCCCATGGATGTTTTGGACATTAAATGCAATAATTTATGGCAAGAAATGAAATTAGCTCTGGATATATGTACTCCTTTTCATATACCGTACTGTACAGTCACCCGAAACTTTAGCTATTGCGTGAAACTGCCAGTTTTTCATCTGTCAGTGCCATATTATGCAACAAAGTTAAAAAAAATTGCTTCGTAGACATGTGCTTTACGGGCATACACTTGTGCTTAATTGAACTGAAACTTCATTCAGTGGTATGGCAAATATACAAATAAAAAACTGCCACTCACGCATGATTGCCAAAGATTTGGCCGTCCGTAATTTGGCACGACAAAAAAGTCACGAAAAAAAAAGATTATTACCGCGTGCACACACGCACGCATGCATGAGCGCATTCTGGATGATATAAAATTAATAACAATATGTAGGATTTTACATCCCAAAATCACGATTTTATTATGAGATAGGCCATAGTGGAGGGCTCTGCAAATTTTGACCACCTGGTGTTCTTTAAGGTGCACCGACATTGCACAGAACATGAGCCTCTACCATTTCGCCGGCATCGAAATGCGACCAATGCTGCGGGGATTGAGCCCGCAACCTTTGGGGTCAGCAGCCGAGCACCGTAGCCACTGATTCACTGAGACGGACTGCATGACATGAAATCCTTGACGAAAATGTGGCGAGAGCCTAATTTTCAAAAAAGGTAATACGAGCAAGCGAAATGACTATTATGATTCCGTAAAATATAAACTCCACAAATGCTTGATCTTTCTTAGACTGTACCTTAGCTGCATACAAAAAAAAAGAAATGAGGCATGAAACTGAAGAGTAAACATAACGAGTGCACTAGCAGACAGAGAACCTTTAGTGGGCCAAGCATCGGACAAAGGCACTTTCTAAATGCATAGGGAGAGTCTTTCTTTTTTTCCCTAGAGAATTCAACATATTTCGATATTTCACATTTTTTCAAAAATAGAATAAAATGGTATTTCATCAGATATTTGAAGGCAAATTTTCTTAACGCAAAGTATGAATGCACTCGCATAGTAAACACACCGTTAACCTCAGTAGTCAAAATCTGGTTACTTTTTTCTTCCTGTGTAATAATAAATGCACCACCCACTTTCAACCAATGTTTATAGAAACCTAACTCTCCGCTTTCGCCATACTCTGAAAGCGGTGCATAATCGACTTCCGGTTCAGCTGATGCTCCTGCAACAAGGTCCACATAGCAGACGACGAAGCGTGGAAATACTGAATTGCTTGAAAACGCAAGGACAAGGATCACTAGTTTATCTCTTTAGGTAATTGTGAAGGCTTACTCCATCAGCAAGAATGTTTGAGTGTGCACTAGATGGTGTTTCATGTTGTGCGAACTATAGCAATCACCCACGTGCTCGACGGACGCTGCGGTTTTCGTCAAGTGTAGCACGACAGGCATTAGTGTTGGTTATTGTCCAAGTCCACTTTTCAATGACAAAGGGATTCACTTTGACAATTTTTTTCAGCTACAAGTTCTGGTAGGTGCTATGAAAATACTTAACGATAAAAAATTATCAGAGCTATGAGAGTTGTGCAGTAGGTGCTGCTCACATCGTTCACATTACCCATTAAAGTACGTGTTAAAGTCAACTGTGCGGCACAACACATCCGCAAAAAGCAACCCTCACAAGTGCACGACTAAGTTATGCATGAGTCATGACACAATTCAACAGCGATCAAACAAAGTCGAGGCAAGATTTTTTTGCTGGCTCATCTGTGCAAGTTAAGAGCTTGAAAAAAGTAAGGAGCTTGTACGCTGGCTTAACACTTCACTGTAGCTTGTAGTCTAGTGGCTATGCTCTGCTGCTAATTCACGAGTCATTGGATTAAACTCCAGCCGCAATTTCGATGGAGCCGAAATTACTTGAAGCCCGCGTTCTTAGATTTAAGTGCACCTAACCCTTTACTGCCGAGTGTTTTGAATTCATAACACACCGAAAAACTTAAGGGAGCAAGTCACAAAATGTGTGCCGCCTTTATTAGCAGCTGTCACGTACTCACGGGGAAAGCAGAGCATGAAAAATCTAGCGACATCATGTCTAAGGTATTTTATGAATTCAACAGCGATCAAACAAAGTCGAGGCAAGATTTTTTTGCTGGCTCATCTGTGCAAGTTAAGAGCTTGAAAAAAGTAAGGAGCTTGTACGCTGGCTTAACACTTCACTGTAGCTTGTAGTCTAGTGGCTATGCTCTGCTGCTAATTCACGAGTCATTGGATTAAACTCCAGCCGCAATTTCGATGGAGCCGAAATTACTTGAAGCCCGCGTTCTTAGATTTAAGTGCACCTAACCCTTTACTGCCGAGTGTTTTGAATTCACAACACACCGAAAAACTTAAGGGAGCAAGTCACAAAATGTGTGCCGCCTTTATTAGCAGCTGTCACGTACTCACGGGGAAAGCAGAGCATGAAAAATCTAGCGACATCATGTCTAAGGTATTTTATGCTAGAACCAATTGTTTTGTAGCTGATGGCGGAGAGCGCAAAGCATGTGCAACCGCTCTCACAATCTTTCTCGCCTGGGTAACGTAAGTTCTATCTTCAATATTTTTCTTTATTTGGTGTGTAAGCACAAAAGAGGTGGTACACGACATTATATGTAGTTTTGAAGTCCATTTTTTGATGCAAGGTGCTCGCTTCTGTGGAATATGAAGAATTCGCCAATACATAAGAGCATGCATTAATGTCACATTTTAGATCATTTAACTGTGGAATCATTTCAAGGTTGCTATTTAAAGTTGGAAAACAAAAACAACTTCAATTTTGTTTGGCAGTTTCATATATTACAGGCATTAAAGGGTTCAAAAAAACCTAGGTGGTCGAATTTCCCAATTCCTCCACTACGGCCTCTTTGATAGTCATATCATGGTTTTGGGACGTTAAGCCTCAGCAATTATTCACAGCAGCAGCATCCTCATTAATATAGTAGCGCCCTTGCATATACTTTTTTGCAGCCTGGGCATCATGAGCGTAGCAAGGGGGGGCTTGAAACCCCACCCAAAATACATACATATATATGGTTGAACCTCCTCCCCCCCTCCTCCCGCGAAAAAATTTCTGGCTATGTAGGCACACATTCAGAGGATTAACATGCGTGAGCCATCCTGCTGGGTGCGAAAGTGCGGTGGTATTTAGTGTAGGATTTAAATGTTTTTGCAATGTACCCATGTGCACTAACACTCACTCATCATCACACTCACTCACTCACAACACTCACTCACTCATCAGCGACGATGATGCATTTTTTTTAATGGCTAGAGTCAGGTCTTCAGTCTTTGTTGCGTAAAAAGCCACAAAACCATTATTTTCATCAAATCTGGCAATGTTGCGCCAACCCGCAGATGACAAACAAACCCATTCAATATCACTCAAACTGAGCACCACTTGCCGATGTGGAGTCTCAGTTATCCACACAGTTTTCAGGCTCGCAGGGTGATTTACATGTTCAAGCATTTTTCTGTCTTCCGTTTATAACATAACATTCTTTTACAGTTTCAAAAGATACGATAACAGGTTAAGAAAAACTTTAGGCACAGCTCCCTGTACATGCCTCCCCTTCATTACTGCAAGCGATTGCAACTTTTTTACCTATCGACAACATGGCTGTACGTTTTCAAAATGGCATATCACGACTTGCGATTTGTCTGACAGCCTTTTGTCAATATGGGGTATAGCGCAATTTCACGCTGCACAGAAAGCCAGATCACGTGGAGCCCAGCTAGCAGAAGTGTCTCAGAGAATCATTAGTCTTATGACCGCTTGTGTATTCAGGTGCACAAGTTGGCATTGCAGATCCACAAACATCCCCGCTACATAAAATGCAACAGCATGCAAAATCTCTTCAGTCTGCGTACTATAACACCCGGACACAGTGCAACCACAGCCAAACACACACACAATCCGGCACACGATGCTGAACAGGCAGAAGCCTGTTGCGACTGCAGCGCTACATCCAGCCATCGCTTGCGGCAGCGCCGCGCAACACTGCCAAGCTTTGAACCACTGCACTACTACGAACAGCTGCGCAAGACCTTCTCACCATATTGTCTTTCTTTTTATATTGTCAAACTACCTCAGGTCCCTCCCCCCTCTACCTGCTGCCCCACATTTTATTTTTGTTACCCTTTCTATCTACGCGTGGCTCGCCCTTTCTTTATGCAGTTCTTGAAGTACTGTATTTACTCTCTTAATAGGCGCACCCCCAGTTCAGTCAATTTCCATGCATAATAGGCGCACCCCGAATTTAGCTGTGGTTGTGTACGGTATCTGAACAGTTGCAATCGGACGCCTTCTTATATTCACTTGAGCGATGAGAAATAAAAGAAAAATCACCGCTATATCCACAAAGTGAATAATGTTAGAGGCGCTTGCTCGCAGGTGCACCAGGCGTTTCTCGGCAAGACCATTTCTGTAGGAAGGTTTCTAACAAGGCGGCACATAATGTGCACAGTACATCAAAGGCAGCATTGTCGGGCACGTTCCGCAGCCAGCAATGCAGTGTTGGCCATGTCGATCAGCACGTTAACTACCTGTTCTTTTATGCCATACTGGCCGCTACCGCGAGTCAAATGGCTAGCGCTCATAAATGGCAACTAAAAACCTATCAAGCATTTTTCAATGTGGTTGAGAGCAGGCAGGTGAGGTTGCTTGGGGGGATATTAGTGCCCGTGCATTACACTCATCCTAGGAACTTGTCACGTGCTGCCATGATGACTATGAAGCGACGAGAACAAAGTGGACAAAGTTGCGAGGAGGCGAGCGCGCGAGCCAATGAAAACAGATGCATTGTAGAAGCTTTTATGTACGTCGCTCGGATGTAGCAGTGTGCACCAACCATCTGCTTCATGTGCAGCGACATCGCACAATACACAAGCTTCAACCATTTCCCCTCAATCAAAAAGAGACCCCAGCGGCCAGGATGAAAGCGGTAACCTTCAGATCAGCAGCCGAGCACCCTAGCCACTGATCCACAGAGGTGAAGGGCGGTGTTTTGTAGTTGCCTTATCAAGAATTAAACAATGCAGTGACCGAATTGAATTTACTTATTATTTGGTGCTACCAAAGTGTTGCCTACAACATTTTACTCATGAAAGGCAATGATGCTATTTCCTCAGCCTCTCCTCTCAATTTCTGTAGAAGCCCAACTGATGCGGTGGTCAGAGGTGTGCTCCTTTCAAGTCCCAGGTTTCAAATCTGTCTCGAAGACATCAATATAAAAGGACATCTGAAATTTTGGATGCTGAAAAATTCGGCAGATCCCACATACCTGGGAATCAATGTTATGCGAAGCATGCGGAGGGAAAGTGACCGTGTTGCAATTTTTCTTAATTGAGCAACACGTCATGAAATGACACTGAATACATGTACAAATGTTGCACACACAGACATATGTTGAAGAGTTGCAGATGTTTATATAACCAGTTCTTTGCACTTGTGCAACGATGTCCACTTGAACATGCGTGTTAACAACACCAAAAGCTGACATGAAGCGCTGATGCTCGCAAAATGCTGGCCCTAAACACTGGTACATAAATCAACTTCAGCGCATGGCACGTAACCACAATGGATGTTAACCCGACGTGATGGCTGTATCAAATGAGTACATATGTAATGTTTATAAAATTGGGTAGGCAGCACTGCAACCACTATTAACGTTTCGCAAAGATTACCATCTATTTGAAAATTAATTCCGAGACCTGGCATAGCTCTGTGATAGATAGCTTGGGTGTTATTCCTGCTGGAACCCTGAAATTTATTAATTACATTCGTCGGGGGTTAACGCTGCCTATGTCAGGTTTTTCCTAACACCGAGATTTATTCTACGCCTTCGTTGGGTCCGCGCTACTTATGTCGGGTATTGCTGAACGCTCACGCATTAAAATTGCCAATGTGTGCTCTCGTTGTTCCTGGGTAGATTCTAAGCGTCAATCACCTCAGGCGTATACCGGCATACCAGCGGCACATACCAACCCCTGCGTATGTGCCACTGTCTAGCGGGAAGTGTTTGATGACGTACACGATGGGATTGTGACATTCATGTCTTGACTCGCGCATCTTATTCGTCAAACCATCTTATCCTCCCGTGCTAATTTTGGTTCACGCCAAGTTAAAGGGGTCACCACGAGAGCACCCAAAGTAAGCCGCTAGACAGATAGAGATAGATAGATAGATAAAGATAGATGGATAGATACGCTCAAAGTTGCGGATCTTTACTAAGAAATGCTTCGCATTTCAAACCAATTTTTCGCACTTCCTGCCCGAATTTCCGGTCCGGAACAACATTGAGCTCTCACTTCTGCCATATATATATCAACTCCATCATGAGACGGGCATTTTCCCGAGTCGATACATTGATGACCATGGCAGAGCCTATAAGGCACATTTGCCGCAATACGAAAGTATGACGAGGCGAAGCATATTAAACAGCTGAAGGGCCCACTGCCTATCGAATGTTGATTGTATTTGTCTTTGGGAAGTAATAGTAACATACTGGTGAAAATTGAATAACAAACACTATTAGAAAAACATTTGAAATTTCAAATATTCACACACCCCTCTGTCCCCGAAGAGAGTTTTCGAATCTGGGTACGACAGCCAATAAAAATGATGCTGGACAATGGTGCAAGTTCTAGCCCTACATATTTTTCTACCAGCCATTTTTGCACATTCATAGTTTTGTCTGTTTTTAGCCTGTCTTGCATTCTTCAATCCATGATGGGCCAAAATGCGAGCCACACGGCCACTTCCAAAACAACAGAAACCCTTAACCAGTGCGTTTTTAAAACTTTTTTTGTCAGGATGTTTGAACATCCCGAGAACGTGCTCAACTAGTACGGATGGAGTCCAAGAAAGTCCCATTTTTCGGCCTCGGCACAGTTTCTGAAAATCCACAAATGGTTCACCAGGGCATTTCTGGCACTATGTCAGGATTTATAGGGGACTGAAACATAATACTCAATCGGTCCACCAGGACATTTTGCGTACCAACTGTGCTAGCCACTAGGACATTTCTGGGACAGTTTGCGTACTGAGTGGGCTACACATCAGGTCATTTATGGAACATTTTGCATACAGACTAAGCTGCCCACCAGGATTGGTTGCATGCTGAATTGCTGTATTTTAGATTTTACTTTCATGCGACAATAATGTTAAAGCACGGTTGTGTACTAATAGTATAGAAACGAGTCAGTGCTGATGCAGACAATGCACATGCAGGGTATGTGACTGTGCCACCCGCAGAAGCAGACACAAAAACAACCGGTTTCTGGAAACACTTTATTGTTCTGCATTGGCCAGCAAAGCCAGCAATAAAATCTTTCAAATGATGAGGGGAGCGAGGCACTCGGTAGTCTTCATTCGTTAGAATAATCATTGATGATTGATATGTGGGGTTTAACGTCCCGAAACCACCATATGATTATGAGAGACGCCGTAGTGGAGGGCTCCGGAAATTTCGACCACCTGGGGTTCTTTAACGTGCGCCCAAATCTCATCAGAACAATCAGAGTACTTCAAGTGATCCTAAAAGAAAGTCAAAATGCTTTGGTCAGGACAATAGAGATATTATATACATTTCGCAAGCACAACATGGAGCCACTCTTATGATCAGTGCAGACAGTGTTTGAGAAAGTCGGGAAACAAACTCTTCATGCAGTATATGTGCCTTACACGGCGCAATATGTGCAGCTGAAATAGCCTGTGTGGCTCCCGATATACAGGACAAAGGTTTTGGCAGATGCATCACAAACTTTGCTGTGCAGCTACGCAGGAACTCACACACCATTTACCAAAAGCTCCCAGCAAGCAGTCAGCTACAAAATTGCATTTGCGTTTTGTAGTTCGGCTCTGCCACGGAAAAAAAAACTCACAACAAAAGGTTCTCTGTTTTTCGAATTCCGGAGGCGATCAAAGATTTCTCTCGAACTCTTGGCTAGTCACAAACCGTCAATATTCAAACATGGGCTGAGCTTGTTAGGTAAGCGTGTACATTCCAGCAGTTTGCCACAGTCCGGCCAGCTCTCTGATTTTTTAAGGGCCCTACTTGAAGTTTACAAAAGTATCTTAGGAGATGACGGCAGTGACATAAAACAAGAATGGCTTCTAAAAATTGGCGACGTGACCATGGCGTGCAAGCCCCACGATTCTACCGCTCACGCTTTTAATCTTTGTCGAAAATTAGGCACACTGACTTCGCCGTCGCGAGACACAATGTCGGAACTTAGACGATCATAATCTGCACATCACTGCTGAGTCGGCGCTGATTATGGTGCAACGAAAACACTGGCGGCGGCAAGTTTACATCGTCACCGGGCAAGCCACCGCTGATCAGACCACTTATTAGATCTGGAACATGCTGATACACCATGTGTGCATTATCATTAACAAGGCCGGCAGAATCCCCACTAAGCTCAGGACCATGTGTCATCCTTTCATTGTGCCGAGCCTCTTGACCTTGAAGTAAGGCACAACCAGTAGAATTGGGGTCGGGCAGAGAACATTACACTTCTGTGGACTCAGTCAGACTTCGAGCACTACATGCTGGCTCGGCGAGATCGTTGTTTATGCTCACAAGAAGAAAACGCGCATCGACGCAGAATTTTCTCTCGAGGCAAAAGTCACCGATTGCTTTCTGCCCTCACGAATACACGAAACGACAACTGTAATGGTTTAAAAAAGAACTGCATGAAACTCACCAATGTTTATGCCTGGATGCGCCTTTATAGTGCAGCCTCTCTGCATGCTGCCACTGATGTGCAGAAAGGAAGTGGAAGACACCACAAATAGTGTGAAGATTGCTACAGCCACTAGAGGGCCACTTGATTTCGTTTTTTTCGAACCCCGTGAGTCGCAGTGTTTCCAGTGGTCAGAAATTTGAAAAATTTGAATATCTGTTGATGAATTTTAACTTTGCAAAGGTTATTGTTTCCCTAACTAGTGAATTTTAAAGAACGGCAATAAGCACTGCATACCAAGGTCCTATATTTTCATTCGGAATAAGGCAAAACATGTGGGACTGGCGATTATACTTTGATATCGCTAGAGGTATTTTTTATAATAAATGTACAGTCAAATAGTGCTCATTGCACAAATTCTGTAATTTGTATTGAGAAAAGCTAAGTTGGTTGCTGTCCTAAACACATCTGCTTGAGAACAATTTGGGGATAAGCTTGCAAACAGTGTTCTGCGGACATTTCCAGGATGCTGCCAAGTGGATGGGAATGTTTGACTTCTGTGGACGAGCAGATGATGTCAACTGTTGTCCGAGTTTTTCAAGTTCTAGGCAGGAGATTACGCAGTTGGGCACAAAAATCTTGCTGCTGGTACAGTAAAAGCTCGTTAACTCAGATCTCACAGGACCAGAGAAAACCTCTGAGTTAATTGAATTCCGGATTATCGAATGAACCATCAAAAGGAATATTTACTAGGTACAGACAAAGCTTTATTTCATGAAAAAATGTGTCAACTTTGTCTGCCTCATCCTCGAAATTAGTGCTACAACAATCTTCAACCCCATGTGGTGGTGATGTGCACGCTCGCTGTCGCGAGAACTAATGCAGAACTCCGCAAGGACAGTGAGAGCTTCGGCGGCCTCCTGCACAGTGCGATGTCGCGTTGACTAATCTTGAATATCATCATCGGAACAGTGATTCTGATCCTCTTCAAGCACTTTCGATAACATGCCATCATTAGTCGGTAAACCAGCAACGGCCACACAATCATCAAGGTGCACAAACACAGCCTGAGAACGTAACGACGGTTTCTATGCCAATGCGCCAACTCGCCCAACAGTCAACTTTTTTTATGTACCCGAGCTGCACAAACCATGCACAAAGTCATCGCGCAAAGAAATCAGCAGTGTAGGCATTGCAGACAACTGGTGGTGTGTTCCAATATAATCCAACATAACCGTAGACGACTAAATAGACAGCTAAATAGACGCAGGCCATCTTAAGTCCCATTCCAATTCTCACGTAGCCGGCAAAATAGATAGTTCCAAAAAGACCGCATCGTAGACAAATACGATGCAGGCTACTTTGATGTCTAAACGAGATTGCGGCTCAGCGAATCACTCAGATCAGATCTCACTGATATAGTCTCTGCACAAAAGCAGACACTTCTCCAGTAGCTCAATGTGAGTAGCGTTTAATTTTTTTTCAGATTTCAATACGAAATAAGCCAGAAAATACAACTGTTACATTTGTTTATTTTGACTTTCTCTTCTCGATGCGAGGTGACGCCTCGTCCCGTAAAAAGCGTCTAGACGTGTTCTAATTCTCGGACAGCATAGGCTCGGTGCTGTCTTCTAAGCAGTCTGAGTAGACTGTCTACGTGCTGTCTAAGAATTGGAACACAGCCTGGGTTAGCGGCAGCTGCGCAAACTGTCCCGTGCGGCGCCATGTGTGGAGCACTTCACATGCACTGGATGCACTGGCTGCCCAAGCGCTTTCACCGGGTGGTGACTAGCGCCACCTGGCACCTTCCATCCTCATTCACTATCATCATGACCATATTCTGCTATTAGTCATTTGGTTTTGGTTTCTCCAAAACTTCAGTTCCGCCGTCGGTTACGGTACTTCATGCATTCAGTAAATGGAATTGGTTACTGAAACCATGAAGCCCCAATAGCCCTCTCTGGAATCGTCCAAATTAACCAGTGCGCGTCTATATCCCTTCAAATAAAGAAGCCTTTGACCCCTTTGAAATATACACAGTTTTGCAGGGACCGTGCCGCGTGTCCAAGTTGACCGAATTTCTGAGTTAACGAGATCCGGATAAACGAGCTTTTGCTGCATACATATAGGAATTTCAGCATTAATAATACCCGTGCACACTTCTGAAAGAAGCAGCACAACAAGTTGCACAATGTCAATTATGAGTAGTATGCCTTTAGGGGATTGAAGACTGGAAAGCTCCTTGCCTAGAACTTTCCAATTTTCAGTCTACCAAGGAGAAAATGCAAGCCGGAACTGTAGTAGCTGCGCAACGATACCACCCTTATTCTAGGTAGACTCCGGTGCTGCAGCTTCATATTTGTGCATGATTGATGATTGATTGATATGTGGGGTTTAACGTCCCAAAACCACTATATGATTATGAGAGACGCCGTAGTGGAGGGATCCGGAAATTTTGACCACCTGGGGTTCTTTAACGTGCACTCAAATCTGAGCACACGGGCCTACAACATTTCCGCCTCCATCGGAAATGCAGCCGCCGCAGCCGGGATTTGAACCCGCGCCCTGGGGGTCAGCAGCCGAGTACCTTAGCCACTAGACCACCGTGGCAGGGCTTCATATTTGTGCAAACAACCCATCTAAAGACAGTATACACGACTTGCACACAGACTAGACGGATTATGGAGGACATACCCATACGCCGACCAGCAAGATTATGAACACAGAATAAGACAAAATATGAAAAAAAAATCACTTTTTTCTTTCCAATTTGGAAAGAGTGTTCCCCTTCATGCATATTTTCCACATTCAGGCATTTCTTAAAGATTGGCAGATCCCACATAGTGGGAATCGATGATATGCGAAGCACGAATGACGAAGGTCGATATGTCACTTGAAACACAGCACAATGTTACGAGGCGGACGAAAATTATGCCGTACATGACTTCCATGTCATAATTATCATGTCTAAATGTGTCATTTACCTTCATCGTATATTCACGTCACATGATACCAAATTCAATATACGTGGAGTCACTTATGTTTGCCATGCAGTCATTTCATACCATACCAGTCTTCCAATATGTCATGTGAATAAAACCACTACAAGAGCTGCGAGACCATGAAATAAAAATCATGAGATTCCTGACATACATGTTATGATTTTCATGTTACGACTAGTCACTCATGTTCGTCATAGTCATGTTATGGCACACCAATTTCGGTATCAATACCATTATCGATACAGCCAGGAGAGCTAAAAGTCGTAGGTGGCTAGATAGATATGCTCAAAGTCGCCGAAGTTCGCCAAGATATGCTTCGCATTTAAAAGTTTTTTTTTTTTGGCTGAAAAACAACTTTGAAATGGCCACAAGCACACTATGACTATAGCATGTAGTAATGTTTTAAATAACATGCATATCATGATTATCATGTTCGAATGTGTCATTTACCTCCATTGTCCGTTCACGTCACATAATACTAAATTTTGTATATGTGAAGCTGGTGAAACAGCTGGAAGCACATCAGGACCGTTGCATGTAGTCAAGTTCTTACATGACACGCATGTCAAAATTATGTTTGCACCATATACTTTCGTCGCCAGTTCGTGTCACGCAATACCAAATTTGGTATATGTGAAGCTAGCGAAACGACCGCGAGCGCACCATGAGTGTGGCGGGTAGTCATGACTTACATCACATACATGTCAATTTCCACATTAGGGTCTGTCACTTATGTTTGCCATATAGTCATTTCATACCATACCAGTTTTGCAATATGTCATGTGAATAAAACCACTGTAAGAGCTGCGAGACCATGAAATGTAAATCACGAGATTCACGACATACATGTCATGATATTCATGTTATGACTAGTCACTCATGTTCGTCATAGTCATGTTATGACACACCAATTTGGTATCAATACCATTATCGATACAGCCAGGAGAGCTAAAAGTCGTAGGCGGCTAGACAGATATGCTCAAAGTCGCGGAATTTCGCTGAGATATGCTTCGCATTTAAAAGTTTTTTTTTTGAAAACCAACTTTTTATGAAAGCAGGTACAGGGGTGCGATAGCCTAAATACAATTCGGTGCTATTTTTCGAGCAGCAAAATCTTACTTTTGGAGTACAAAAATGAAAGTTTGGAGCAGGTTATGGGGGCAAAGACATGAATTTTTCACCATGAAATAAAAAAGTTGGAGCAGTATAAAAAAGAAGGCTCAAATTTAGAAAAAATAGGATATGTATAAACCATTCAATATCACCTAAATCGTGGAGTGTGAATGTGAACACTGCCATTTCAATAAATGTAGCATTTTGAAACATTAAGTACATGTTAGCATTTTCTGCATCTGTCAAATCAATTGACAGATTTTTTTAATATACATATGGATCTGCCAAGCTCGCGACCTTGAAATTAGGGAGATCTTTAATAACGAGGAGTACGGGTGGCGAAAAAAAAAAAACTGCACACAATTTATTTGTTTTTAAAAAAAGCAGAAATGTTATACACTGCTCCAAATGATTTTCATTAGCTTATTTAAACGTCAATGATTATACTGTTACTCTGAAATATGTGGCGTACAAAGGTATGAGTAACTGGGCAAAATTTGCAGTGTCCCGTGACTAGCGCTTACAGCACCTTCCAAATCTCAATACGCTTTTCCGCAAAGCTCTCTAATTTGTCTTTGTTGTAGCTACGCAATTCTGACAAAAGAAATAAAGAGTAAGCATTTTTTCCCGTTATCTTCATTTTTTGGCGTGGAAGTCCTTGCATGTTAAAAAAAGTATATTCTGCCCCCCAATTGTCATTGGAAAAGTTCATTAGCTTAAGCAATTTTAGCCTGCACTGGGATCAACAATCCCTGGAGAACGAGTGGCACAAACTCTAAATCTATGCATTGGACAATGCAAAATCTGATGCTTTCAAATACAGCTTAGAGCACAAATTCACAAAATGAATATTTTTGGCATAAACGGTGATCACAATCCACAGAAAACCACTTTATGTGGCATACTTGATGCATCAGAAAACACCAGCAAACAACTACCAATGAAATTCCAATCAGATGCCAAGGAGGCTATTCACAGTAAGTCGGCACAGGCACAACAGCGAGCGAACACAAACCTGCGCCGCTCTGCATGCATTTCACGAGGACAAAAGCCCAGCCAACACAAACATGCATCTAACTTTTACACGCGCGAGTGCCCAGTGCGCGAGGCAAGAATTACTATTTTTTAGTGGTACATGTTTTTCGAGAAAAAATTGGCCCTGTATGTGCATGTTTTACTGCAAATTTCGTCGAAAGACGAGAGTCTTCCGTCTGGAGAGAGTGAACAAAACGTTTATTTGATGTTTTGCGCGAGAAAATCGGTGAATTGTATTCTAGAGGCGCTGCATTAGAGAGTCTCAATTCGTGCAACGAAGGCGAATGAGTGCATCCAAGGCATGAGCGCAATCTGCCAGTTATACATGAGCGCAATCTGCCAGTTATCTTCAGAAAGGAAAGAAGGCGTGCGCGCCTGTCTTGGAGGCGATAAGGAGAAGAACGCAAAGCGACGGGCAGGTGCCACCACTGTGTTGTCTTAGCGAAGGGTTGGAAACACTTGCCTTTTTGAGCATCACGTTGCATTGTCAGCGCAGCGTGATAAACACTATGGTCCTTAGAATTACTTATGTGTGCCTTCTCTAGTATAAGGATGCACATACAAAATATTGATGTGTCGCTATGGTGCCTAAGACATGCACAATAACTGCTTTTTAATTGACAATCAGACAAGTATGAACGCTGAAACTTGAGCAATATTGGTGGGCGCTGCAGATGGGGTTGGCCCTTCGGGTTACTGTTTGGTGCCATTTGGGGAATCGTTAAGGCGGATAAAAAGACAAATGTACAGACAGACAGACAGACCAAAATTTTTCCTGCAAGTACTCAAAGAAAGACTATCGTCTTTAAAAATGTATGCAGGACCATTCACATGCAGGATCGTTGACTTAGTAGTGGGAGAGAGCCACCGTTGACGCACGTGTGCGACACCATTTTTGGTGGGCGATTGTTCACCCTCTAGTGACTAAATTGATGAAATACTGAAATGGATATATTCTCGTAAACACTGACATCAGCTGCCCACAGTTATAAAGCTGAAACTGAAGCATGTGCTGTTCTGCAAGCTTCTTTGTTCATCCACACGTTTGTGTGGGTCAGGCCGTAATGGGATAGCTGCTCCGATTATGTGCCAGGTCCCCACAAGGCTGCGGCACAGTGGGCTGGCGCCGGCTGCAAAGCTTCTCTTCACGAGGTCACCGGAGCGCTTATTGGCCCCAACTACAGAGTGATGCGAAACGTAAAACTGCGTGTGATAGTGTTTTTGTATTTTTAAAATACAATGTGCGAAAATGCAAGCAAATAGGCTTGGAGCCCTATGTTTCTGGAATGCCAACCTATTTGGAGTGAGGTGGCTAATCGAAAGAGGTGACTGTAGACGAAAGAGCAAAGTTCATTGGACATCTGATTTATAGAGGGATTATGCCCATCACAGGCATCGCCTTCTATCATGAAAAAAAAAATACTGGAAAAAAGTGTACGAGGTCACATGTGTTATGAAAAACCAACAAGGATTAAACAAATCTTGCTGGAGTGGAGGTCGCATATACATACCAATGGGGCGCAGTTAAGCCACCCTACGTGCTGTTATGGCGGGAAGTTGTTGGGGGATGATGATGATATATGTTGTTTAATGGCACAAGGGCCATTGATGGCCAAAGAGCGCGAGGAAATGATATCGGATGAGAGCAATGGTTATGTTAAATGGCTGTAAAAGGGCCTAAGCTTCTGCACTCTAAAGGTGCGTAAGACATCTATTTATTAGAATCATGAAACTGAAGTGAAGCATGCCTGGTGAGAATGAGTCTTAAGTTATCATGACACCATAGAATAGGAGTGTTATATTAGCACCGATACCTCGCCAGCGCCCTTGGTCCCAAGGGCTGAGAGACAGGTGCTCTCTTTAGATGTAGCATCCGCAGCAGCAGCCTCCTTTCAGAGGCCGTGCTACCGATCCCTTGAGTAGATAACATGGAAAGTATTTACTTTCTTTAAGAATGCATTCAATGCATTATATTTAAAAAGAGGTTCGCGACCAATACCGATCACTTGAGTAGATAACATGGAAAGTATTTACTTCCTTTAGGAATGCATTCAATGCATTATATTTAAAAAGAGGTTCGCGACCAATAAACATAGCTGGGTGAAGGGGTACGTTTTCCTTGTACGCTAGTGGAAAATGCTAGTGGAAATTTTTTCCTGTAAGCCTCTAGCTCAGAGCATTCAAGGAGTATGTGGAGTACGGTAAGTGGACGGCCACATCTGTGACAGCTGGGTGGGTCACCACCGGACAAAAGGTGTGTGTGCGTGCTGTGTGTGTGTCCTATTTTAAGCCGACAGAGACTGACCTCTGTACGGCGTGTTTTCGACGTGGGTGGCCAGTTACCGAGGTATGGTTTAATCAAGTGTAACTTGTTACGAGTTTGTAGATCCCATAACTTCTGCCAGTAAGCCCTGAGCTTTTTCCGTATGTTTGGTTTTAGGTCCATAATAGGAACAGCAACTGAAGAGTTGGCAGTGCTTCCGTTAATTGACGCAGCGAGCTGGTCGGCCAACACATTTCCTTTGATCTCGCGGTGTCCTGGCACCCAGCACACGATGATATGTTGCTTGGAAGCATAGGCCACGCAGAGTATTGAATAGAGGGATATAATTATAGGGTTTCTGTGTTTTTTTAGATTCTTTAACGCATTTACGACACTCGGGGAGTCTGTGTATATAACTACCCTTGGCGTATTCAATGCTTTGATGTGTTTAACGGCTACTAATAATGCGTAAGCCTCGACTGTAAAAATGCTTGTGCTGGTGGACAGAACGGCAGCATCCGAGAAGGATGGGCCGACCGCCGCATAGGACACGCCAGTATGGGACTTGGATGCACCAGTATAATATTCTGGACAGTCATATTTATGTTGCAGCTCTAAGAAATACATCCGAATGTGTATGGGGGAGGCATGCTTTGTGACAGCTACGAAAGATGTGTCACAGTCTATAACCTGCCACTGCCATGGCGGGAGCCGCAGAGCGGGGGGGGCTGAGGTGGTATTCAAGCAGCGGGACATCTGTTTCTTCAGCTAAGTCTCTAACACTCAGCAAGAAAGGGCGTGCCATTGTGGGCCCATTGCAAAAAAGTTGAGAGCTGGACAGGTCGTTTATGGTGAAATATGCGGGTTGCTCACTGTTCGCATTTACTTTAAGGGAATATATGAAGCAAGAATATTTTCTCTGCAGATGGAGTGACCACTTGTCCGATTCTACATAAAGGCTTTCAACTGGGCTTGTTCTAAAGGCGCCTGTGGACAGGCGGATGCCTTGATGATGAACAGGGTCCAACATTTTCAGAGCGCTCGGCACGGCAGAGTGATAGACTATTGCCCCATACTCAAGGCGTGAGCGCATAAGGCTTCTATACAGATTCATGAGGCACTTTCTGTCGCTGCCCCATGTTGTTCGCGACAGCACCTTCAGGATATTCATTGTTTTCAAGCATTCATTTTTAAGATGTTTTATGTGCGGTACAAAGGTTACCTTCGCATCTAAAATTACACCTAGGAACTTATGTTCTGTGTTTACGGGTAGACACTCACCCTTAACGACCAGTTCAGGATCAGGGTGCAAGCCTCTTTTTCGTGAAAAAGGACACAGGTGCTTTTCTGTGGGTTTAGTTTGAACCCGTTTTCATCAGCCCATTTGGATACCTTGTTAAGGGCGAGCTGAACCTGTCGCTCACAGATCCCAAGAGAACACGATTGAAAACCTATCTGCACATCGTCGACATATGTTGAATAAAAGATATTATGTGGGATGTACAGACGGAGAGAATTCATTTTTATAATAAAGAGCGTACAGCTGAGCACCCCACCCTGTGGCACTCGGGTTTCCTGTACAAATGTTCGGGACAGAACATTGCTCACTCTAACACGGAATGTACGATCAGAAAGATAGCTTTCAATGACACTGAACATATTACCGTGTATACCTGTGTGAGAGGTCTCTCAATATTCCAAACCTCCACGTAGTATCGTAGGCCTTCTCCATGTCAAGGAACACAGATAAGAAAAACTGATTATGAACATAAGCCTCACGTATGTGTGCCTCGATACGTATAAGATGGTCAGTGGTAGATCGGCCCTCTCTAAACCCGCACTGGTATGGGTCGAGCAATTTGTTTGTTTCTAAGTAGTGGAGTAAGTGGCAATTAATCATTTTTTGAAATAGTTTGCAGAGACAGCTTGTTAACCCTATAGGTCTATAACTTGATACAGTAGAAGGATCCTTTCCCTGCTTCAAAATTGGAATTATAACAGCCTCCTTCCAGGAGGAGGGGTCACACCTGAAAACCATATGCGATTATAAAGAGAGAGGAGGGTTTCTTTAGTTTCGGAGGGTAGTTCCTTCAGCATCGCGTACATTACATTGTCAGAACCTGGGGTAGATGTATTACAGCAGCTGAGTGCTGTTTGCAGTTCTGCTAAGCAGAATGGTGCATTATACGCCTCATTTCTTGCGGATTTTCTTTCTAACTTTCGTTTTTCTATTCGTGCCTTGTAATTCTGGAAGGATTCGAGTAGTGTGAGGAGCTCGATATATGTTCGAAATGTGTGCCAAGAAAGTTGGCTTGATCCTCCAAGCTTTCCCCGAGGCTATCTACTAGTGGAAGGGAATACGTTTGTTGGCCCTTAATTTTCTTTACCTTATTCCACACTTTTCTCTCACCTGGTATGAGTTAATACTCGATATAAACTTTGTCCAGCTCTCTCGTCTAGCTTGTCGACGAGTTCTTCTTGCCTGCTATTTGACCCGCTTGAAATTTTTCAGGTTTTCTACTGTAGGGGAATCGCGAAGCAACGCCCATGCTTTGTTCCGAGTGGTCCGTGCTTTCCTGCATGCCTCGTTCCACCATGGGACTCGCCGTTTAGAAGACATGCCGCTCGTTTTGGCAGTACATTTAGATGCGGCATCAAGTATAAAAGCTGTAAAATACGTGACAGCGTCATCTATGGTCAGGGCAGATAGCTAAGTCCATGTCATGTGTGTAAGAGTTCTATACCCTTCCCAATCAGCTGAGTCAATCTTCCATCGAGGAACCTGCGGGGGTAGTTGATCTTTGTTCGGCGCACTCAGGATGATTGGGAAGTGGTCACTCCCATAAGGGTTTTTAAGAACGTTCCACTTAAAAACAGGTAAAAGGGACAGTGATGAAATGCTAAGATCTACGGAGGAGTACGTGTTATTTGCAAGGCTAAAATACGTAGGCTCTTTTATATTTAAAAGACAAACTAGAAGAGAAAAGGAGCTGCTCAATGAGACGTTCTCGCGCATCACAGTGAGCATCGCTCCACAGGACATTGTGTGCATTAAAATCACCTAGAAACGGAAATGGCTCTGAGAGTTCATCTATTGATTCTAGATCACGTCTGTGTAGCTCTTGATGCGGTGGTATGTACACAGAACATATGGTAATGAGTTTATTAAAAAGTACAGCTCGAATGGCCACTGCCTCAAGGGCCATTTGAAGCTTCAAATGCTGGCATGTTATACTTCGATCAGCTATAATGGCCACACCGCCAGATGGTACGACAGCATCCTCCCGGTCTTTACGGAAAATAAGATATTGCCGTAGGAAGTCCTTGTGCTTAGGAGTTGAGTGCGTTTCTTGCACACATAGCACTTTCGCATTAAACTTACTCAGAAGTTCTTGGACGTCATCTAAATTTCCAAGTATTCCCCTTACATTCCACTGTATGATTTTGTCCATAGTGGAAAAAAAAAGGGAAAAAGTGCTGTGTGCAGAGGAGATGGAGATTAGCTCATTTTACAGGGCCTTTGTCAGGCCCTGTAATCGGCGTCTTGTCCTTTTTGGGGCGGTGGAGAGAAGTTCGCCGCTCCTTCGGTGTTTCCTGCGCCGTTTGGCTAGAACTGGTATCCATACCCTTTTGCGAGGCACTAGACGCCCGCTCTATAGAGCGATCTGTGCGTCGCTTAGACTTCGCCTCGATCGATGAAGTCTTTGTCCCCACCGAGCTGGGGGTTGATGAAGCCCCCTAGGCCTCGTGATTGCCCTGGCTGCTGCCAGAGCTTGTAGAGGTCACTGGTGTAGACAGGCTGAATGTGGGCAGGGCAGCGCTGGCTGCTCGCGCCGTAGGGGCTTGTGGCATTGGCCTCGGCACGCTAGGCGCGGTCCGGGCAGCTGCCAAGGGCCTTAGTAGTGCCGCCCCTCGTTGCACCACTTTGGCAAAAGGTGTTTTGAAGGCCAGTGATAATGAGATCCGTTGTCTTGCTTCCCTGAATGTGATATTTTTCTTAACTTTTAGAGTTATTATTTCTTTCTCTCTTTTCCAGGCTGGGCACGCTCTGGAGTATGCGGGGTGACTACCTTCGCAGTTAGCACAGAGGACCTTGTCATGACTACATTCATCAGCATTGTGGCCGGTTGTGCCACACTTGGCACACATCAGCTGTCCTCGGCAGCTCTGGAATGCATGACCAAATCGCTGGCATTTGAAACAACGCCTCGGGTTCGGAATGAAGGGTCGGACATGGAGTTTTATATAGCCAGTTTTGAGAGTCTCAGGTAAAATAGTTGTTGAAGGTGAGTATCAAGTGCTTTGTTGCTATTTCGTTGTTGTTACGTCTGATTTTGATGCGCTGGACATGTATTACACTTTGGTCCTTCCATCCATCAAGGAGCTCTTCTTCACTCAGTGTCATCAAATCTTCGTCCGATACCACGCCCTTCACTGTATTCATGGTACGGTGTGCGCTCACAGAGACGGGGATGTTACCAAAGGCTACATGGTGCGAGAGTTTATTGTACTGTTCCTTGTCTTTTAATTCGAGAAGTAGATCTCCACTTACCATCTTCGTGGCCTTATAACCGGTTCCAATGGTCTTTCTCAAGCACTTGGCCACAAGGAAGGGTGAGATTGCTCTAACTTTTGTAGACAATTGTTCGCAGTGGAGGACATGGTATTTTGGGAAAGTTTCTCTGTTTTTGGGTTAGAGTAGTGAAGTTGCGTCGGTGCGTACCCTTTTCGAGGCACGATCAGTTAGAGAAGGGGTCGAGGATCCCATGGGAAAATGTGGATTTTTAAATAACGGCGCCTACCACCCACCTCGGAGTCCAACAAGGGGACGTGGCAGAGCATGTGGGCATGTCTGCGCAACGCCAGCAGTACACAGTTACTATAACCCAATATGGTTTACCCTAGTTTGGATAGCCACACAAGGTTAACCCTTTCGGCCAGAAAAAACAGAAGTAAATTGAAGAGAGGAGAGAACAGGAAAGAGTGAAAGTAAGAGAGAAAAACGAAGATGAACAGAGGGAGAGACAGGAAAAGGCGACTGCCGGTTTCTCCTGGGTGGGTCAGCCCAGGGGTGCCGTCTACGTGAAGCCGGGGCCAAAGGGGTGTGTTGCCGCCACTGGGGGGCCTTAAAGGTCCAATCACCCAGCATTGGCTCAACCCCCAAGGTTCCCTTTTCCCCGGACACGGCAAAGCCACGCACGGCTAGGCGTGGGATGGAGCCAAAACTCCCCCGTTAGCTCGGGTCCGTGGTGTCGCTACACACCAAACGCCTACTTGCGCAGGCGCCCTTGCGGGGAGTTGTTGGGGGAGAAGTTGTCTAGAATAACAAGTCAAATATCAGACTGGCTTACAGTATACTTTAATCTATTTTTTTGGCATTTTCCTTGCAAGCATGCACACCGACTAAGAGTATTGCTGGCTTTTAGAAGGAAGCATACTCTTGAGAGCAGACCCCACATTCTCGGCACTCATTTTCCCAATTATTTTATTAATGTGACAGAATCTTATGCATATCAAGAGTTCGGCCCCTTTCTTCGCGTGGAATATGAATGTGGACATCCCTATCATCACACATAAGGACACGCTCATCGAGACAGATATGCCCACCACGGCTTTCATCGAAAGCCATTACTTTTCTTAAGAAAAGCTCAATAAGTTCAGAAGCAGTAGTTTTGTTTTGTTTTGCATAGATGTGCTTTAACTAAGGCCATTTATCTTGCAGTTAACTACATTTCTACAGCTTCTATCTGCATGATGAAGTACGATCAGCGCGATATTCTACACAGGGATACAAGAGAAGGCACATACAGCGCTTGTCTGTGTCTCCTCTTTTGTGTCCATGTAGAATATCACACTGTTCGTACTTATCATGCAAGACCAGATAGCCCAATTTTTACTTGATCAAGTTATATCTGCAGTTTTTCGATACAATTTGGTTAATTAGGCTCTCTCTGCTCTCGCCAATGAATCAATTTATGAACACTAGTGACATTCAAAGCCATTAGGTCAATGAGCATATGCACATGCAGTCTATCATCATGCATTCCAGACCCAAAGTCCTCATATCTAACTATGGTAGTCCTCCACAATCTCAACATGTTACCTCATTTGTCATCAACAATCAGCGTACAGTACGGAGTCTCTGTGCAGCATTGGGAAAGCTTTTTGCTACTAATTGTCTTTTCATAAAACTGTGGGACGTTCTTGCATAATGCGCTCTGCTCACAGTGCTCGATTATTTAACTTCGAGTGTACATACGCAGAAGTTGATGGAGAATGGAAAGGCAGGGTTAAGGTAAACGCCCGAATCTCTGACTGATACGCGACTTTCTGGCGTTTTTGTGTACTGTGAAGGAGTTGCTGTATGTATGAGGAAAGGTTGCAGTGAACAAACACCCCCCCCCCCCCTCTTCAGGCATGAGCTTTTGATTTTTTATCTCCTTAATCATACTTTGAGGATAAAGCCTCGCTTTTTTTCCTTCGCTCTACAATTTATATGTGGTAGAATTTTGTTATAAAGCTGTTTTATCTCCCCTTAGAAAACATGAAGCTTTTGTTTGTTTCTTTGTAAGAGCTGCCATGTAGGTGATGCAAGTGTAGTGTCACGTTTTCAACAACTTCAAGTTGAACACATACTGCAGGAGTACCCTGGGCCTCGGTCTTGGCCACTTTCTTTGCAGCTGGAACGAGTACAGCACAGTTCAAACATACCGATTTTACTGGCTGCACGACAAAAAATAAAAGGCACGAATGCAAAAAAAGACAGGTCCCTGTGCATTGCCCAAACGATTTTAGCCACCCTTGTAGTAGCAAGGTACCTTTGTAATTAACACAAGGAACCAATAACAAAGTATTAGGAGTCAATTGCCTATTTAATAGCAACGAATAATTTGTGTACTTTTCCTATTTGTGCTCCACTCCAGTGGTAAGAACAAGCCCAAGGATGTGTACCACTGGACTTTGCAACTGAAACATTATCCCAAAGCACCCTCTCGCTTGATTTATGTAGTTTTAAAAAAGGCACAATGTGTCCACTACAACGTCTGGATTGCCACAACGCTGAAAAACATTTCGAACATCTGTGCGGCGGAAACGGCTAGAGTTGAGGAAGGCGCACTTTCTGCCTATGGCAAGATGGCAGCACGCGGCTTCACCTGGGGGCACCTCCTCCACTCCTGCAAATATTACTTTAACCTCCTTGTGAAAAACCAACAATGCTTCACTGCATGGCACAAACACCTCGGTTCCAGTTTTCTTTATCTATGAAAATAGAAACATTTTGAACAACATTAGTTATTTTTATACTGTTCATAAGTCATTTGTTTTCAAATTGCATACTTTGTATTTTCCTTGTTTTGAATATTTTTGAATACATAGTGTTTCTTATTACACTGCTTACAAGCTGGCAACCAAAGTTTACGCACCTTTCACATTTTTATTCCTTACAAAATATTTTTGTTGCTCTACAACACATATTTTTTGGAAAGAGCACTTCATTGCACAAAATTTGGTATGTTGCAATACATGCCGGAGTACCTTTAAAACTGAAGCACTATTTTTCCGAGGCATATGAAAAATAGCAATTTTGGCGAGGTAACCAAAAAGTTTCGACCCAATCCAAGTCATGTGGCGGACAGTTCTGTGTACTTTCTAATGTACAAAACAGTGTCTCCATCCATTCTGTGCCCATTCTTTGCCAAAATGATTGCCAGCATTGCCTTTCCAGTTCCTATTCTCAGGTCTGAGAGTTGGACCAATCCTGGGTGGCACCATATTTGGTACTTCTTGAACACTCACTCAAGGTTTCGTTCTGTTGCATCACAGAACGTGGACAAAATAATATTTGGGGTTTACTGTCCCAAAACCACAATACCATTATGAGAGACGCCGTAGTGGAGAGCTCAGAAAATTTTGACCACCCAAGGTTCTTTAATGTGCACCTAAATCCCACGGGCGTCAAACATTTTCGCCTCCATAGAAAATGCAGCTGCCGCAGCCGGGATTCCATCCCGTGACCTTTCAGTGAGCAGTCAAGTGTCATAACCATCAGACCACTGCGGGGACAATGTGAGCAATATAGCTCTCCTGCATGGCACCTTTGATCTCATAATTTCAAATATTTATCATCAGTTCATGGACATTTTTATTGAATGAGACGACTAACATGAGATGGTGCATTCAAGAACTTCTCGCGAAAGAGCTTGCAGGAAATAAGAGATTAAGCCCCCCCCCCTTTACTTAAGCCCGAGATCAAAATTGATCTGGTGTATGAATGCTGGTACAGTGATTGTCCGATTAGACATGATCCCAAACGAGCCAAAATAGGGATGATAACAATAGTGAAGTTGAGTAGATAAGACGATCTGTTTGCAAAAACTAAACAAAGCTCACTCACACTTACATTTTCCGCTCAAGGATTACTCGAACTCCGACTCGCCAAAATTTTCCTCAAATGGTCTCCCTCAAACTGAGGCTCACTAAAATTTTTTTCAACTGAACTCGCTCACACTCGTGGCACGATTCAAGTTATGATCGGCCTTCATGAATCGGCACTGCTTGGACTCTCGAAATTATTTGGCAGCGTCTGCCTGGCTCTCCTTCAAGTCAATATT
Organism: Rhipicephalus microplus; assembly: GCF_043290135.1. Classification (NCBI taxonomy): domain Eukaryota; kingdom Metazoa; phylum Arthropoda; class Arachnida; order Ixodida; family Ixodidae; genus Rhipicephalus; species Rhipicephalus microplus. The sequence goes on from NC_134710.1 coordinate 320,818,629, forward strand.
CAACTAAGTGCACCTGAAGCGGCAACGCAACAGTTGTGTTCTGAACCTTCAAAGCTGTCGGCACCCCTCGTCAAACAATCTGGCTGAGTTTGAAAGCTTTATAAGGCCTCGAAGTGAGCTATTTCCAATCAAGGCTGCTCGAAAGAAGTGATCACCTGTGCACTGCTTTGGTCCAACCTTCTGCGAGATGTAATGGACAATTAGCCGAGCACATCAGATCCCTCATCAGGCACCTTCCCCACACTCTGTGGTGCCTTTATCGCATCCTGACCCAGTTGAGAGCTAGAGAGCTAGCCATCAGATTCACTGGCACTGCTATGGGGTAAAGGAAACAATGCACCTGACTGCACGGCCAGTTCTCCGTAATTTGCACTTCCGCAGCCTTTCTACTGCTCTGTTGTGTCTTGTGTTCTCTTCAACACAGCAGAACAAGCAGGGCACACCACTTCCCTCTTTCCTTGGTCAGAAATGAGGCAGTGCTTGACCTTCCCCCAGAAAGGGGAGATGAGGACGACATCTTAATTGTACTACGCTGGACTCTGGCTTTCTTCAACAAGAATCTAGGGAAAATCAAGAAGTTATAAAGAAACGCACCCCACAACACCCCTACCATTAGTCAGGTAAATAAACGTTCTTGTTACCGTATTTACTTGCGTAATCCTTGCACTCGCATAATTCTCGCACCCCCCCACATCGCCCAACGAAAATACGACTTTTTTCTCTCAAGTTATTTCACCCTAAAAAATTGCCGCAATAATGTCGTCTGCTCGTTCCAGCCGTTGATGATGACAGTGCACGTCATCTGGCGCCATCTCTAATGCATCAAGCGTACTATTATTGCAAGAAAATTCAATCTAAGCCAAGCCAAAGCTGCAAGTGCACGTTGCGGCGTGTTTTGTATGTTGTGTCGGTAATCTTGTGACGTTATGGGGCGATACTGAAGCTACACGGCTGCTTTCAAGTTGAAAGTGATTGATCATGCACTAAACAACGGCAACAGAGTCGCCGGTAGGCCCTTTGGAGTCAACGAGTTTTGTGTTCGCTACTGGTGACGGCAGCTGAAAGCCACCAAGACGCGTTGGGCCTGCCGTGTGCTTAAGACTGGGATTGATGGTAAACTTTATTTCTTCAGAAGGAAACTGAACGATTCTGTTAAATAGCCATCAGCCCAATACTGACAACCTACACTTATCTTTTGAGAGCTCTTGTTGAGCGACCAACGCTACCGCTACGCCCGCAAGCTTTGCCTATGGTATTTTAATTCTCGACTATTTGATTGCACTTTTTGTGTCTGAAATAAATCTTGCCTTGTGTTGAACCTCTGCTTTTATTGTTTAGGTAAATTTTAATTAGTGCTTCTCAAAGCTTGCTGTTAGTTGCTGGTGTGAGAATCCCGATTTGCAACCACTTCGTTTTTTTGTTCGCTCTATACGTTTTCGTGAAAAGTTTTCCCCGCGTAAGTCTCGCACCCCCAACTTTGCATCCGTTTTCCGCAAGAAAAAGTGCGAGGATTATGCGAGTGAATACGGTATCAGCTCTGCCTCCTCTGATCCCGACTTCTCCCCAAGGCGTGGCTGGTTCCAGTCCTTTGGACAACTTCTTAAAATGATTGAGGCTGGTCACATTAATGTGCACTTAGGTGCACATTAAAGAAGCCCAGGCAGTTGAAATTTCCAGAGCCCTTCACTACAGTGTCTTAAATAATCATATCATGGTTTTCGGGCATTAAATCCGAACAATTGTTATAAGGGTCCACGTAAGTAAACTCGAGTGAGTTTGCCAACCTACGACTCTATATGCTCAGATAGTCAAGAAGTGATACATTACATGGTTCTCTTCAATTGCAATTAATACTTTCTTCCGGAAACGAAAATACACTATACCAGCTGGGAAGGAGAATTTCAAGAGTCATTTGCCATACTCTGGCACTGCACAGACAAATTTTAAGCGGGGCCTAGTCAGGACATCCAGAAATCACCACACGGTCTACGCATTGCCGGCACAAAAACAGACCAAGGCAACAGAGTTTTAGTACTGGGGGCCCTAAACAGATTACATATGCACACTTTTGTGTTCCTTTGTACTCGCAGCAGCACTTATGGAAGAAACAAAGCGCAAGAGCTTACGTAAGCAAGCCGCTTTAGGGCCCCAGCACTTTTGCTCTAATAAATTAATGTGGGCATCAGTGGTCAAGACGTCCAATAACATTCATGTTCTGCTAATGCAATTTTAATAAGCCGGCCTACGAAAGAGCGGCAGCCAAGACATAGCTGTGGCTTTCTGTGGCAGAAATGAAAAGTGAGCTCGCCATGCTGTCCGAAATAAGCCACCAGATCACAGAGCCAGGAATGCTCTCCCATTCCTTTCACTAATAATCTGAATTGGAAAGATGTTGCCAATGTCGCAGTTATTGCCTTGCAAGCGATATCAGCAAAAAAAAAATGTCACTGGTCCTTTCAAGATACTACCACAAAGTTAACTCTCCATCAGTTTGCCATAAAAAAATGGAATCTTCAACTCATCAAGAAAATGACAAATTATCAGGAAAATAATTTATTTATTGCTGCACGCTTCTTCTGCAAGCCATAAGCAGGAGTGGCTTGTACAAAAGGTACATGTTGCACAAAAGAGACAAAGTAACGAACTGTGAATACACCTTGAGAAAAAAAGGAAAAAAAATTATGGAATCTGTCTTGAACAGTATTCACAGCATGTGAAACATTGGAAACAATAGAATATAAAAAACACGCAAAATATAGCAGGTGGAAATGCGACAAGCAAATACAATCAATAAAAAAAAACGGTTTAGAGCAAGTAGTAACGACAAAGGAATGACAAAAATAAAAAATGTGATTCCTTTACCGACATTAAGCCTGCCTGAGGCCAGTTTAGAAACAAGTTCCAAGCACTGGTGAGGCTCAGTGGTAGAATACTGGGCTGGCACGCAGCGGACCTGTGTTCAAATACCATTGTGTACTTGGTGTTTTTTATTTACAGAGTTTTTTTTCTTCTTATTCCTTGCGATACTGGTTACAGGCAGCAGCGGCGGCGGACAACTACAGCGCCGCACATGTTCTGACTACGGCGCAGCACCTGTGTTCTGATCTCATAACAACTTTAGCTGCAAAAAGGCAGAATTGCTCTACGGGCCCATTTCTTTGTTATACACAACCACTAAAACCAATACATAATTAAGCAGAGGAAAGCACAGGGGACAACAGGTTCTTTTAACTGGGGTGTAATCACTATGACCTGAATTGAAAGACAAAGGATCGAAAGTGGACGAAAATTCACCTGTTCTACTGCTGGCATTCATACCGACAACCTTCAAAATAAGTGTGATGCTCTACCGTGTGGGCTATGAAAGAAGGTGCTCTGTTAGTTTTATGGTGCAAGTTATGGCACCATAATACCACATTGTTTTATATGGTGTCACTACATACACCACAAAGCCATAAGGGTGTACTGAGACAACAGACTTGCAAGACTTGTGGGAATTGAGGCTAACCTGCTGCCTTTGCGCGGGCTTTGCCGCCTTTTCTGCCGTTCTCATGTCCCGACATGTCTGCCCTCCTTTGCTGTCCGCCGTGGTGGGAGAGCGGAGTGACGTTTAACTCCCTCACCCGGAAGCGGATGTCGACTGTGGCGCCGCGCGCGGGGACTCCTGAGAGGTTTTCGCGCGCTGCGTCGGGAGCGGTCAGATACTCTCCGGGACAGCAAACGGGTGAGCCACGCTATCTTTCCCGTCCGTCGACTCCCGTCAGTCGGGGGCTCGTCAGACTTCGCTGACGGCGCCTCGCGCCCAAGGCGAACGCTCACCTGTTGTTGCCCCGCTGCGTACGCACGGCCGAAGGGCGGTACGGTGTCCTAGTGCGTGGCCTCGCTACGCCGACCCGTCTCCCTCCGAAGCCAACGCGAGCGCCTTTACCCTCGCTCGAGCAACCGGGCCCTTTGTCCCGGTGTCTCCGTGGATCACCTTTACCGCGGAGACGTGCTCGTGGCACCCTGTGTAGTACTTTGTGCCCGTGGCGTGGATAAGCCTACTTGCTTTCCCGCCGCGCCTTTTTGCAACGGGCTGTACTGCGTTTGGTGTTGCCACAATAAAGTGTTGCGACTTTGAGCAGTATCGTGTTTTCGCCACGGCGACGGTTAATGCGTGCCCTGCGGCTCGCTAAGACCGGACCCACGCTGGTGGCCGTACTCCTTCGGGATACGTGTACACCACAGACTTCATTGAGCAATCAGAGATGGAAGTGGGCTTCAGTTTTTTGGAGCAGCTCAGGGAGCAGGATTAATGCTGTAACGGAGCAGCTTTGTAGTGATAACAAGGGAGTTTTGGAACAGGTTGAAAAACACAAAGGTGCATTTTGGAGAAATGCAAGTGAGTTTCAGAGTAGCTTCTAGGGTAAAACATAATAGTTAATTTAACATGATTTACTTCTGGTGAACAACAGTTCCAATGGTTTTTAGCAAACACTACAAATGAGCCAACACACCTGCCACAAATTAATATATACGAGTGTGGTGTTGAATAAGGGCGTAAATAGTGGGAAAGTCGGGGGGGGGGGGGGGGGAGGGGGGGTCTGGACACCCCTTTTGCTCAGGCTTGGGGGACACGATTTGTGAGTGTCCCCCCTTAAAATTTCTTTTTCAAACATCATACATCTGAATTGCTTGACAGTTGAGTATAGTACATTACTCTTTATTGCTTTTCCTTTTCTTTTATTTTATAGCGTGCACCGGTGTTCAATACTCCTCACCTGGGTGAGGCTATTAAAATCGGCTCTGCCACTCGGTTTTAGAAAAGCCTCAATAGAACAATTCAACTACGCAAGCTGGCAACCCATATTCATTTTTCCATTTGATTTGAAAGCACACTTTTTTTATACACGTGAAAATATAGCCAACATATGTGAAAACCAAATTGTCACCATAGTAAGAGGTGTGTCAACGTGCGATTTTTCTGGATTTACGCCACTGGTGTGTTCGTGTCATTGAACATCACAGCTGATAGAGCAATAACTTGGAGAAAACAAAAGATAAGTGATACTTATCTCCCATTTTCATAACCACTTTATCATCACTGCACACTTCGCTTGCCGAAACATTATCGACCCCACCCTAACTAAACAACCCACTTCCCTCATCTGTGCTCGGTCTGGAGCGGAGTGAGGACGAGCAACTCGCAAGGTAAATCAACGCCCATGGTACCGCGAGCAGCCAGGCAGCGACAGTGAGGGCACAATAAGCAACGCGCTACAAGCAACCAGCCAGAAGATCCATGCAACTGTACAGCACTTCAATGAAACAGTGACAGTTTTTGCTTAGTATCAGATCATGGTAGAGATGCACACACATGCGTCACAGAAAGCCGATACTGTCGGCTCTGTAGCAATCTTAGTCACTGCGATCGCAGACCTTGTATTAGTAGTTCGAAATGCTCCTTGGCATCGCGTGACTGAGATCGCTACAGAGCCGACAGTATCGGTTGTCTGCGATGCATGTGTGTGCATCTCCACGTGCCTTTGGGCGATTATGCCACTACAGAACCTTTTTCACGTTTTGACGAAAAAGAATTACTTTATGATAGATACTTTAGGCAATATCTGGTATGGTGCGTACTTTTTATTGGTGATGATGGTGCATGTCAGAATATGCAGGTTTGTACTTGGCTGTACACACGTACTGCCTTTAGTGCATTGTCAGGCTACATTCTCAACAGGAACAAATTAATGAGGCCTCAGTGTATTACTAGATATCAATTCACAGTTACTCATACTGGTAGCACCAGTTTTTCGGGAAAAGCACAGCGATAACAGCACTTACACAAACACTTGCAAGAACCATGAGTGAGCCAAACTGCAATGTTATGGAGGCAACATGACTGAAACACTGAATATGGATGCAGCCGCATGTGTAGCCAACGCTCAGTGTTGCTCGGTCGACAATAAGACTTGACTAGATTTGGTAGTTCTAACTTCCAATCTCTTACGCTGCTTTGCTTTAATGCAAGAAGTATCGTAAACAAAACACAGCAGTTGAAAGAACTGTTGCTTTTGTACGGACCTGATGTAGTGGTCATTACGAAAACATGGCTAAACCCTGATATTCACGATTAAGAGATAGTGCCACCAGCATACGCACTGCTTCGTACAGATCAGGATGGTCGTGGCGGGGGCGTGGCCATCGCCATTAAACGGAACACGTCTTTTCAAAAAGAAAGTGGCATTGCTGGTCACAAAAGTGTGTGGTGTTCAATCCTTATTAATAACGTGCCTGTGTTGATTGGTGCTGTATACCGGTTTCCTATTGCTCCTGATGAATACCTTGTAAAGCTACAGAACTTTCTTCACGGCTGTGTAGGTGAGCGAACGAAACTAAATACTTACTGGCGATTTTAATACGCCGGGAATAAATTGGGACACTTTTGCCATCTCAAATACTGCTGTTAAAGGTTCAGATATACTTTTTGACATGTTTAGTTACTCCTTGACACAGCTGGTGATAGAACCGACTCGCATCCACGGGTCGGCATGTTCAGTGCTTGATCTTGCATTTGTGTCTGGCTCATTAACACCACAAATAAGTATTGAAGAGGGAATCTGATCACAAGCTCATTCTGTCAACATTTCATGACATGGGCGGCCGCGTATCGCACGCAACGACGCGCATATTACTACAGAGCGAATGACGAAAGTGTTATAGATTTTCTTGAAGCATCACAAGACGATTTCTTTAATACATCATCGGTTGTCGTGGATCTATGGAACAAACTAAAATCTGGAATAAGCATTGTGAATCAAGCTTCATACCTACTAAGCTAAAGAAAACTAAGCGTCAAATGCCGTGGATTACGCGAAACATAATTCACCTAAAAAGAAAAGTACAACGACTCCGCAAACATAAAAAGAAATCCGCTGCGCTCAATGAGCTTTCACGCCACTTAAAAACCGAAGTAAAGATGGCAAGAGACCACTTTTTCTCAAGCACACTGACCGAGTTTATGACAAATCAACCACGTAAATTTTGGAAGTACTTATCAAAGCCAAATAGCACAGTAACTAAAATGGAAATATTGGGTAGTCTTGTTGAAGATGCACAGATTATTGCAGATGCTTTCAACATTTACTTCCAATTAGTTTTCAGGCGTACGCAGCCTTCATTTTTACCGTTGTCTAACAGTTAAAATCACATGCCAGAGTTAACAATAACAAAGTCTGGCATACTTGACCTGCTTCTTCAACTCGATGTCAAAAAGCCGCAAGGCCTGGATGAAATTTTTAATGGTTTTTTTAAGCGCTATGCCACTCAGCTAACAGCTTTTCTGCACAAGATATTTTTCTTATCATTAGAAACAGCAGTGCTTCCTGATGATTGGTTGGGTGCAAAAGTAATTCCTATCCATAAAAGTGGGAACAAACAACTGATAAACACATACAGGCCAATATCATTGACAAGTACATGCTGCAAGCTAATGGAGCATATAATAAACAGAGCGCTTATGAACTATCTAGAGAAAAATATTATGCTTTACCCGAACCAACACGGTTTTAGAAGGAAGCTTTCGACCGCTACACAACTTTTGGAGATTACTCATGACTTTGATTTAGCCATTAATTCTAGACTGCAAATAGGTGCAATATTTATTGATTTTTCTAAGGCATTCGACCGCGTCCTGCACTCGTTGCTCATACAAAAACTTGAATCATTTGGGGTTAACTAAAAAATAGTCCATTGGATTGCCGCTTATCTTTCCAACCGCACCCAGTATGTTTCTTTTAATGATGTCGAGTCCGACCGTGCCGACGTGTTCTCCGTGCCGACGTGTTCTCTGGTGTTCCCCGAGGGTCCGTACTAGGACCAACACTCTCTCATATACATCAATGACATCTTCACTGCTATGAAATGAGGTATTACAATGAGGCTTTCTGCAGATGACTGCATCATATACTCTCCCACTAGCACAACAGAAGACCAGGTGAAACTTGACAAATCTTTAGAAAAAACTCCCAAGCATTTCCCTGAGGGTGAACATGATTAAGTGCGAATGCACGGGGTGATGCTATGAGGGGTATTTATTAATTCGCACTATTATATTTATTAATCACACTATGGTTCCTTTGTGGTGTAATGGTTCCTCGGAATCGCAATTTGATCACACGGTGGAGTTTACGTTAACTCACTGGCGAATGCGGGAACGTCCACTCGCCGTTGACGATTGCGAGCGGAGTCTTGACGCCAGCCTTCATCGCCCTTCTCCGCCCGACGCTTGCGTTGTCGTTCCGCTTCTTGGGCCGCGTTCGCGGCTCGACGCTGACGCCTCATCTCGGCCTTGCGAGCGCGCAGTTTACCATCCGCTGCACGCTTCGCCCGCTTGTCCTCGGCCTCGCGAGCGCGAAGTTCGGCATCCTCTGCACGCTTCGCCCGCTTGTCCTCGGCCTCGCGAGCGCGCAGTTCGGCATCCGCTGCACGCGTCGCCCGCTTGCACTCGGCCTCGCGAGCACGCAGTTCGGCATTCGCTGCACGCTTCGCCCGCTTACGTTTGGTCTCACGAGCCCTTTACAGCGCCGCCTTGTCTTCCAACGTCGGCGAAACCACCGCGGTACCGTCACCTCTACCGACGGGTGCAGTGCTGGCATTCGGTTGTACTGCATTCGTTGTTGATGGTAGCGTTGCCTCCGGGACATCCATCGCACGACCCGCTCTCGACAGGAGACTGAGAGAGAAGGCGGGCGCGCGAGAGAGAGGGGTGCGCGCGCAGCTGCAGCGAGCGAGGAGAGCGGAGGAGCGAGCGAAGGGGGAGGGGGACGCGCGCAGCGGCGTTAAAGATATAAGGCGCGTTACTGACACCGATATCAGCGTCGCGTTCGTGGCTTATTTGGTAGAGCGTCGCGCTGCGGCCCGCCAAGTCCTGTTTCTTTTAAAGATAGACAGAAGACTGCGGACGCTGCCGACGGCGGTGGATGGTTTGGGGTCGCTTATAAAGTGTATTCACACTTAAAATATTGGGCAATGGTGTGAAAAACATGGCATGCAAATTAATACAGAAAAAACCATGTGCATTACAATTTCCCATAGAAAGACACCACTTCACTTTCAGTACACCCTCTCTGGAGCAGACATCAAGCACGTAAATACCATGAAGTACCTGGGGGTCACAATAACATCATCATTAAAGTGGGATGTCCACATTAATCAAAGTTCTGCACGTGCATTCAAACAACTAGGTTTTTTAAGGCGTAAACTGACCGGAACTTCCCCTCAAGTTAAACTAACAGCATACAAGATGCTCATTAGACCCGTCCTGGAATATGCAGCAATAGTTTGGAACCCGCACCAAAAGAAGGATGATGAAGGATGATTACCTTAAAGCTCCGCACCGTCACTCCAGTAGAACTAACAATGACAAATGCATACGCCTATTCCTGTCACGTTGAAGTATTTTTTTTTTTCCCGCAGCTATAGAGATGTGGAATGACTTGCCGAATGACGTCAGTGCACAATCACCTGAATCATTTTCATTGCTGTTGGAAATTCATTTAGAAGCATTGCAATAAATCCTGTGCTATCTTCGCCGAAATAAAGGTTGAAACAGTGTATCGCGCATATGCTCGCACATTGCTACACGTGCTAAACCGCCTGCCTGCATCTGTGTATCAATGTTACCGATGATGTTATCATGCTAAGTATTTTTTTTAGTGAAACACATGTGCATTGTTCGTTTATTGCTTTATACTGTTATATCGTTGTTTTTGCAGTTTGTGTTGCATATTTTCCATTTCTTTTCACCTCGGCGAAATGAAGTGTCATTTGCTCTGTACACCCTCTCTTCTATAGGCCTGAAAAGGCCCACAGTATTGAATAAATAAATAAATAAATAATAATAAATGGGCAATTATGAAGGAAATCCCTGTTTATGCACAGCCTGGCGCAGCAGGTCAGACTGGTGCAGAAAGGCGCAATTGGAGCAGCACGTCTACCCCTTAGCAGTGCATTACAGGGATTGATTTTTCTAATACTGTACATACATTTCCTCATTTTCTTCCGTATAGTTGCACAAAATGAAAAACATGGAAGCCAAGAACCAAGTTGCTGTAGTTACAACTGCCACCTCTCTTCTATGCAGCAATACAACAGCGTTTATGTAACACACAATGAGATTTGATATTGCATTCGTTGAACTTGTGTGGAAAGCAGTGGCTTGGTTGCAGTATTCAATGTCTCACAATTCAAGGCGAATATTTGCATTTTTTACTGCTTTCAGCATGCTGTACAACTACTGCAAAGACTGTTGGGAGGGTAAAACACAATACAAAAAGGGACGACTTGTTAAAAAGCATGGTAATATCATTTTTTTTTCTTATTTCAGATCCACTTTTTCCAACTGCTTCATTGTGCAGACTTTTTAGCTGCCCTTTCCCTTTGTAAGTGCCTTGCAACACTTTTTCAAGCAACCACCAAATGGCTTCATTAAAACAGTATTGCCTCATGTATCAACCACCAGAAAAATTTTCAGAATCTGTCAGGTAAAGGTGGAGTTAATAATTGTTGCACACTGTAATTCCTTTTTCTCTTTTGTCCCAATGAGCACGTTGGAAGCTAAGCAAGGAGGAATGGCACAGAGGGAAAAAAGTTGCTTCATAGGTACGTATTATGACCTTCAGCCTTTTTACTTTGAATGTGCGGCTTACTTTCAGTGTGATCTCAAGCACACGCGGCTGCAGTAACTATGCAACTCATAAAGCTCAAATCAGTCAATGACTCTGCATTTGGATATATGGAAGAGTCATTTGGGTATATGGCAACATTCGTAGAAAGAAGAGTGAATGATTTCTAGCTCACTGAGAATTGTAAATTCCAGGCCACATGCTGTGATATGTTTAGATTGTGTATTCTAAAAAGTCTTGATTACCGATCGGGAAAGTTTTTTGCCCTCGTAGGAAAAGTTGCGGGGCTGCCCCCTTAAGACACCCTGTAAAAGTGCATCACAATTTTTCGCTTTCTTTTTATCGACAGTTTGCATGAATGTGAAAGGCATGCCCGAATATTTGAGCTCAAACATCAACAGCCAAGATGCAATTGCTTCAAAATGAGAAATAAACTGAGAACTACCAAAAAAAAGTGCTCAGGGTGAATGACCCTTTATACAGCTTAACCCGTATGAACTGGTGTTGTTGGCACTAGTATACAAAACTGAGGCCAACATTTTGTGACGTGTAAAAACGTGAGCATCGAGGGCTAATATTACCGAAGTTCTGTTGTTCATGGCAATAAAATAATAAATAATATCTGCGGTTATACATTCCAAAAGCACAGCATGATTGTTAGAGAGGCTTTAGAGGAGGGCTCTGGATATTTCAACTATTTGGTGTTTTTAATTTACACCTAAATCTAAGTACAGTGCACTCTCAGTAAACGTAAATCAGTTAAATGAAACTGCTTCTTAAACGGAATAGCTGCCTCTAGCACAATTGGTTTCGCACCCGACTTCTGCACCCAAGCCTCTCAGTTAACGAAACTCCTGTTAAACGAAACACATTTTCCTGGTCCCTTACTGTTCCGTTTACCGGGTGTCTACTGTACATGGGCCTCGGGCACTTTTACCTCTATCGAAAATGCAGCCACCACAGCAGGGATTTGATCTCACGACATGAGGACCACTTTCACAAAAACTTTAGCGTGTGTATTCACAAAATATTTCTTGTTGACAACATGCCATCTGCTATGAATTAAAGGACCTAACTATACTCAGATGATAGGAAAAGCAGCTCTTGATTTTTTAAAATACAACCGTCTTTCTTGGAGTACTTCGACACAAAAATTTTGGTCTGTCTGTACATTTACGTGTTTGTTCACTGTAACGATACCCCAAACGGCCAACCCCATCCACAGTGCCCACCAATATTGCTCCAGTTTCAGCGTTCATACTTGTGCGATTGTCAATTAAAAATCGGTTATTGCGCATATTTGAGGCACCATCATGACACGTCAATATTTTGTATGTGTGTCTTTATACTAGAGAAGTAATTCTAAGGACCGTAGCGTGTATCAAGATTGCGCTGTCAATGCAGCGCGATACTCAAGAAGGCAAGTGTTTCCAACGCTTTGCTAAGGCGGCACGGTGCTGGAACCTACCCATCGCTTTGCATTCTACACCTTATCGCCTCTGAGACAGGCACGCACGCCTTCCTTAGCTTTCGAAGATAACTGCCAGATAGTGCTCGTGTATAACGTGCCTCGATGTGCTCGTTCACCTTCGCTGCACGGATCGAGACTCTCTGGCGCAGCGCCTCCAGAATACCATTCACAGATTTTTGTCGCGCAGAACAGCAAATGAACATTTTGTTCACTCTCTTCAGATGCAAGACTATCGTCTTGTGATGACATTTGCAGTGAAACATGAAGATACAGGGCCAATTTTTAAAAATTTGACTTCACACAAGTAGAAACTTACCTATTCATAATGCCTTAAGAAGCCTCCACAACGCTCCTCAGAGTTTGTGAAACTGTGTTCAGCTCCTCTTCAAGGTTCAATATCATGCCTATAGAATAGAAAAGAAAAAAACATATCAGATTACAGCATAGACCACTTACAACTTAAGTCACTGGAATCACAATCATCTGCACTATAAGCAATACCACACTCTCAAATCAACATCTTTGAAAGGCTGCACATCTGCAAAACAAAACAACAGGCAGCTATGTTATTCTCACTATCGAGGCATGCGACTTGATGGTAATGTCCGTGGGCTTGCGGTGCCTGCACAACGAACACACATAAAAACAAAACATAGTTGAACCTCTCATCATAGGAATTGGTATAACATGAAAGTGAAATGTGCCCTTACAAAGGTAGTTCGATGTTTATAGTAGATTGACAAATGAGAGCTTTCACAATGTCTTCTTTGGCAGCTATAGCACGGCTTTACCCTCTCTATCGTAGCCCCCACATAATACCTGGACAAAACATATCAATAAAGTGGAATCAGGCTAGCAAATGCATCGCCTTTAAAATTTATTTGAAATCCTGGTGTGGCATGCAGAGCCGATGAAGGACGGGTCCCAACATAAAACATAATAATCATTTATTAACGTGGTAGCAGATGCAGGGCAAGCATGCAGATGCTGCGCTCGAAGCGTTAGAGATACAATCAGTGAAGTGAGCCAGGCAGCTTGGGTCTTATAGTCACCTGTGGTGACGTCAGCCTCCGGTGAAAATACGGTGGTGCTGTCCCTTATTAGACGCGTGTTGCAGCATGCGGCCGAGCCACGCTGGCTTTGCCGGTTTGTGCACAGTGTGTCGCCCCACTGGCACTACTTCCACATTTAATAAAAAGATCTAGTATATGATGATGACAATGTGTGGTGCTTTACAGTGCAAGAGCCAATTGATGGCCAAAGAGTGCCATTTCAGTAGACAAGAGATGTGAACAATTATATGGTACCTGGCTGTATAGGGACCTTAAAATTTCTCGCACTAATGCGGGTAAAAACAGAAGTATTAAAATCATGAGAGTGAAGTGAAATACTATGTGCAAAGAGAGTGCATGGCGAAAGGTCATGATAATAAAACCATGGTGGGGATGTCGTCACTGCAGCCGCGACCGTGGTACAAAGGTCGTGCTACGGATCACCTAGGAATATAGAGTGAAAACTATATACATCATTTAAAAACGTAAGCAGTGATTGAATTTTAAAAAGCAGATCCCTACCGGTGAGCACGACAGGGTGGAGTGGGAGCTGCTGTCTGCAGGGAAGTAAAAGTGCTTTTTTCTTTGAGCATTTAACTCGTTGCACTAAACGAGGATGTTGACAGCCAAAAGTGGTTCTCCACACTTCTCACACAATGGTGGATCGCTGGCAGACAAAAGGTATGAATGTGGAGAGTGAGTATGTTCTGTTCTTAGCCTTGTAAGTATTACTTTTGTGTGTCGAGATTTTCATAGTGGTGGGCAATTACAAAATTTTGGCTCAAAAGCATGGAGTTTATTGTCCGTGTGTCTATCCCATGCGCTCTGCCAATAGCTCCAGCGCTTTCGTTTCTGAAAAGGCTTCAAGTCAAGTGCAGGGATTGGTATTGATGCACTAGGCAGCGGTGTCATTGGCGGACGCAGCCAGCTTGTCCACCAAAACGTTTTCTTGTATCTCATGGTGCCCTGGCACCCAGCAGATGACGACATGCTGTTGGGATGTGTACACTGTGCGCAAAAGTGAGTAAAGCGAGACTAAGACAAAGTTTTTGTGTTGTTTAAGAGTTTTCAGAGCTTTTACCACACTTCGGGAATCTGTGTATATTACAGCCTTTTGTAGTTTCATCTGTTTGATGTGTGTTTTGACCGCCAGTATCACATAAGCTTCCCTGTTAAAGTGCTCGTATCAGGATGAAGAATGCCGGCCTCTGAAAAGGACTGGACTACTGTTGCATATGACATAGAAGCATTGGACTTCGGTAAAGAACTCGTGGCATGTATATTTCTCTTGCAGTTTGAGAAAATATGCGTGCTTTGTGACTTCCACAAAAGAGACATCACAGTCCATAAGCTGCCACTGCTACGGCGGCAGATATGCAGCAGGAGCCATCACAAACTTTTCGAGAAGTAGCACACCTGTTTCCTCGGCGAAGCCCCTCACATGCAGTGAGTAGGGCTGCCTCAACGAAGGACAGTTCTGGAACAAGCTAGAATTAGACAAATAATTAATTGCGAAATACGAGGAGTGTTGCTTGTCTGCTTTCACTCTCAGAATGTACACAAAAGACAGGTAATATCTCTGTAGGTGGAGCAACCATTTATTCGATTTCAGATACACTCTTTTCACGGGGCTAGTGCGAAAAGCGCCGGTAAAAAGGCGAATGCCCAAATGGTGCACAGGGTCCAGCGTCTTGAAAGCACTTGGTGTCGCAGATTTATAAAGAATGGCCCCGTAGTCTAGGCAAGCGTGAATGAAGCTTTTGTAAATATTGAGAAGGCAATTCTTGTCACTACCCCACGTAGTTCGAGATAACGCTTTCAGAATATACATGGTTTCTAGACACTTATTTTTGATATGCTTAATGTGTGGTATGAAGGTCAGTTTTGAGTCTAATAGTATGCCCATAAACTTATGCTCAGTCTTTAGAGACAGACGCTGACCATGCAGGTTGATGTCAGGATCAGGGTGAAGGCCCCTCTTTCTGCAGAATAAGACGCAAGTTCTCTTTCGTGCATTCAATTTAAACCCATTCTCGTCTGCCTATTCCGAGACCTTGTTCAAACCCAATTGAACCTGGCGTTCCACATAGAGAGGTTACATGATATAAAACCAACCAGTATATTATCTACATAAGTGCAGTAAAACATTGTGTGGGATGGCGAGACGCAAGAAGTTCATTTTGACTATAAAAAGCTCGCAGCTCAATACACCTCCCTGCGGCACTCCCGTTTCTTAGACAAATGTATGGGACAAGACAGTGCCTACTAGAACATGGAATGCCCGATTGGACAGGTAGCTTTCTAATATTGTTAACGTTCTACCCCGCACACCTAAATGTGGCAAGACTAAGTATGCCAAAGCCCCACGCAGTGCCAGAGGCCTTCTCCATATTGGGGAACACAAAAAGAAAAAATTGTTCATGAATGAAAACATCAAGAACTTGTGCCTCAGTATGGTCAGTAGTGAATTTAACCTCTCGACACCAGCACTGGTATGGGTCAAGCAGGCTATTTTTAACGAGGAAGGGCATCAGTCATCTGTTTACCATTTTTAAAGAACTTGCAAAGGCAGCTCGTCAACGCTATGGGCCTGTAGCTTGATGCTGAAGATGAGTCCTTACCCTGTTTATTTAAGAATCAGAATAATGATGGCTTTTTCCCAGACGGAACGCAACTCACCGGAAAACTAAACGGCATTATACAAGCAAAGCAGGGCTTTTTGGGCTTCAGGGGGCAGATGTTTAAGCATTTCGTATATCATACGGTCGGAGCTTCGGGCGGTTCTGTTACAGCGGTTTAGTGATGCTTGTAACTCAGTTAAGATGAAAGGTTCACTGCATGCGCTATTGTTTGTGGATTTAAATTCTATTTTTTCTATTGATTTGTAGCGTTGGAACGCTGGACTGCAATGGGATGAGCTGGAGACCTGTTCGAAGCGTGCACCGAGGGAGTTTGCTAGGTCTGTGATGCAGTGCGCGGAATTGAAAGTGGTTGGAGTGCGCGGAACTTGATATGGATTGATTGAGCGGAATTTGAAGTGCCCGTGTGACCCAAGTTGGCACTCGGCAACGAGGACGAAGCTGGCACAACTGTGAACCAACAAACGATAAACGAATGAAGCGCCAGTTCTACGCAGCGATTGTTTGAAGCACACGCAAGACAGAACAAAAAGAGGAGTCGCAGCGGTGGCCAGAGGAAGACGAGCCACGTATCAGGGCAGTCGGGTTTCCGACCCGAGCCAAGGCTGCTCCCTCCATCGTCCGGTGACCTGAGAGGCTCCGGACTACCAGGCTGCGCTGACGTTCCCGTGCCCGTGGACTGGTCTGAGCTGTCAATTTTCGGGCTCGAGCTCAGGCGAGGCTGTCCGGCCGGGACTCTACCTCGAAGCCATTGTGTGAAATGCATCGTCAGCTGGTGCAGCGCTTGTCAGAAGCCTAGGAAGGCTGCTTCTTTGGCGGCTCGTGTGGCTGCCCAGCCCCGATGAAAACTACGACAACAACAGCATCAACCCCCGTGCTTCGTGCAAGGCTTTCACTCAACGACGTGGGTGAGACCCCGCTTCTTTGCAACTCTCTGTAACCAGCTCTATGCAGGGACTGAGTGGTAGGACTTGATTATGAGTGACTAACTTATAGCATGTAGATTTTTTTGTAACTGTATCTGGGGGGTAGGACGAGTTATATTTGGGTTAAGTGTTCTCAAGCTATAGTCATTAAATGTTTGCGTCAAACGGACTCGTCCTCCGGGAGGTGTCTTGAGGTCGCTCTTCGGACCTCCCAAATCGAACCTGCACCTTGTGCGAAACAAAGAAACCACAATGTTAGTCTTCCAAACACTTGCCTCGTGTGTACTAGAGGAAGTGGATGTGTTTCTTGTTCTAATACCCTACTGACCATGCTCCAGATTTTTGCCTCACGTGTGCACGAGTTGATGCAGGATAGAAACTTCAGCCAGCTCTCCCTTCTCGCCTGTCCATGCCTCGAGAGTTGGTTTTTAAAATTGACAAGATTCTCGGTGGTCAGCGAGTCTCGAAGCAGCCTCCATGCTTTGTTTTGTTGATTATGTGCATTGAGACACTCACTGGTCCACCAGGGCCTGCATCATTTTATGGGTAGCCAAGGTGCTTGCGGAATACACTTAGCTGCAGCTTCAATCAGAAAAGCAGTATAGAACTGTAACGATGGATCTACGACCGCATATGTCAGTCCAACTTAAGCTAGTAATCTCACAAAACTGGTCCCAATCGGCTTTTTCAATGAGCCATTTGGAAACGTGTGCAGGACACTCTGATGATGATGTACTCAAAATTAATAGAAAATGGTGATTTCCGTAAGGATTATTTATGACTTTTCATGTGAGCAAAGGCAGGAGCGATGGAGAGACAATGCCGAGGTCTATCAATGAGTAGGTATTGTTAGCGAGGCTATAGTATGTTGGGTCTTTCATTTAGAAGACATGCCCCAGAAACAAAAGTAACAGTTCAATGAGGTGGCCTCACGCATCGCAGCGAGTCACACCATAGGCTACTATGTGCATCAAAGTCCCCTAGGACGAGATACGGTTTTGAAAGTTCAACGAATAGTGACTGAAATTTATGTTTCTTCAACTGATGGTGTCTCCAGAGGTGTGTAAATACTGTAAATTGTTACCGGTTTCTTAAAGAAGACAGCTCGGACAGCTACTGCCTCCAGGGATGTCTGAAGAGGTAAATCTGTACAGGCTGTTCCTTGATTAACTATTATGGCAACACTATTGGATGACTCGACTGCATCATCTTGGTCCTTTCAAAAAACAATGTAATTGCATAGGAAGTAGGTGTGTTTTTATTTTAAGTGTTTCTTGCACACACAGCCCTTTTGGTGTATGATTGCGTACAAGTTCTTGGATATCGTCAAGGTTTCTCAGCAGTCCTCTGATGTTTCACTGTATTTATTCTACGCGTCATATTAAAGTTGTGTGGTGCTGTGTGTACAAAAAATGTTACTTCAGGCACGGCCGCATAGATCAAGCGTGCGTGGCAGCGTTTCTGAGGCTGTTCCATTCAGCGCGTGCCCTATTAAAAATGTAATTGGAGAAGTGTCAACGCGCACTGCGATGCACTTCTTTTTCACTACTCTGCAGACGCCGCTGACGCTGCTGCACAGTAGACATGCTTGGAGAAAGGCACATTAGAAATCATTCACGTGGTGACTAGAATCAAGGTACACCAATATGTATTCATAATTGTGCTTGACATAGTGAGTAATGTTCTCTGCAGCATGCTATGATCGAGACACAGCCACGCAGCGTAAGGCAAATTCGTGTGGCCCAGCTTGTTCGCAAATTTTGCTTTCATAACACATGTACTAAGCCGATTACATGATTTGCCGTGCTTTTCACTTAGTTTTAGCGATCGTTTTTCTCAGTGTCACCTGGATTAGTGCGCGTCAATTTAGGCAGCCTTGTTCTCTTAAAAGGAATGCATTTTGTCGTTGATCCTGCATAGATAGCTATGTTATGTAGTCCAGTTCTGTCGTCACAGCATAACATTGCTGGAAAACTAAACCGCAGTACTGATAATGCTAGTCGTTTTCACCGGCACGATGATCGGCGAAATTTCGTTGGGAGCACGACACTTAGAATTTCCAAGTTCCCACAGCATGACAGTTATGTGAGTGTGATGTTCTTATCTAAGCACTGTCCGAATGTAGGTTTTGCCCATCATTTTCACATTCATATTCGCCTACATGCCAAACCTACATGCGGCCAGTGCTTAGATAAGAGCCCTGAGAATTATAGGGCACCAGAGATCGGTCACCCCATGACCAAATAACTTTCTTTCGCTTAGGTGAAGCTTGTGGTTTTAAATCACAATCTCCTTAAACAGCTTGTTTCGTAGAAATTATGTCGTCGGTGTGTATCTGAGCAGAAAAGCTACATTGACCGCGAGCAAAAATTTGAGGTAGATGCAATGAAGATGGTGTTTGCGATTCGGCTTTCATTATGATAAAGTGTAGGTCTCCACCGAGAAGCGAGGGCTTCATGCTAGCGATTGGGGAGGCGATTGTACGTGTGTGTTCTTGATTGATTTGATTGATATGTGGGTATTAACGTACCAAAACCACCATATGATTATGAGAGACGCCGTAGTGGAGGGCTCCAGAAATGTCGACCACCTGGGGTTCTTTAACGTGCACCCAAATCTGAGCACACGGGCCTACAACATTTTCGCCTCCATCGGAAATGCAGCTGCCGCAGCCGCGATTCGAACCCGTGACCTGCGGGTCAGCAGCCGAGTACCTTAGCCACTAGACCACCGCGGCGGGGCGTGTGTTCTTCCGTGCACGAGCGCATGCCTATGTGTGTGTGCATACATGCATGCTTTTGTGTGGGTTCTAGTGCATGTGTGCTGTGTGTGTTCTTCCGTGCGTGAGGGTGTGCAAATGTGTGTGTATGTGCGAGTGCACGTTAGTCTGCCGGTTGGGCGTGCTTGTGTGCGTGGGTGAATGTACGTGTGTGCATTCTGTTGTGCGTGAGTGTATGCAAATTTGTGTGTGGGCACATGCGTGCATGCATGTGCAAATGTGTGTGTATGTGAGCGTGCTCGTCTGTGTGCCTGTGTTTGTGCATTTTCATTGTGTGTGTTTTTAGGCTTGTTTGTGTGTGTGTTCCTATGCGTCACCGCATTTTTCAATGCGTGAAAAAAACCTGCCTTCTGCATGAACCTCAAACACTAAGTGGCGTCTGTGTCTGTATGTAAATCAACACTGGTTTTGCTCAGCCATCACATTCCACAGAGTTATGAGACGCGCGCCAAACTAGACTGCTTCCCGTAGAAGCAGATTTGCAGAAAATTCGCTCCCATACCTTCTCCTTCATTGCTGAAAAAAGTCTGCGAGTAAAGCAGGTAAGCTTGCACACTGAAGGCCTCAGTACCCCAAGGCATCTCTGCCAAACTCCACGATGCAGCTCAGCTATCCGAATCCTTTCCCTCTTTTGGAAGCAGTCAAAATTGATTTAATAAATCAATCGGGTGAGTTCGCTCTCCTGTGTACTTTCTACTCATGTGCTGCACAAGAGGGTGCCAAAGTTTTCTTAAAAACTGGCTCACGGATGTGTTCGATTTGGTCACTATCAGCACGACAGGAGCTGGAGAACGAAAAAAAAAGAATATAGGACCAGTCGCCATCAATTCTATTTTATTTGAGGTGATTGGGGGCGAGGAAAAATAAAGTGCACGGTGCACAGCTAACCTGCAGTCCGCAGTTTCTATAAAGAGACATCTTCAAGCTCCGCAAATCATCCGGCATAAACAGCAAAGGAAAGGAGGGGTAGTAGGTGCGCACCACCATGCAGCGAATGGAGCGGTCACGCCCCCTTTTGCAATTACGTTTCCATCTGAATAAAACTGCCAGAGGAACACCGCCGCTTGCACCGATCTAGGTGGCCGTGCTTTAGTTTACAGGGCCTTTTGGAGGCCCTGTAATTCGACGTTTGTCTTTTTGGGCACACTCCAAAGAGTTTCACCTATTCTTTAGCGTCTGAGACGCCAGAGGAGAGGGACTTGTATTCATCACCTCTGCGAGGGGGCCAATAGTGCCTGATCAGCAGGCACGTTCACATAAGTTTTGGACCTAACTGCACTTGCAGTATTTTAGGGTTCGAAAGACTCTGAAGTCTATAGAACCTGTTTTGCCAGGCGGCAGAGCAGCACAGGCTATTTTCCTCAGGCGCAGATGGCGTGATCGCAGTCACACTCCGTGTGACACTCGCAGCTGTGGAAAGCTGTGGCGTGGGAGACTCTTGAAGTCTGTAGAACTGGTTTGCTGTAGGTGTTATTGCGCTTCAGGTGTTATCACGTTATCAGGTGTTAGTGCGCTTCTGCGTTAGGTGATAAGGTTGTCTTAGTGTCAGTACAGTCGAGCCTGACTATATCGAACTCGTTTATATCAAATTATCCCGTATATCAAACAATTCCTAAATACGGGAAGTTTAGATTGAGAATATATAGCAAAAGTTACTGTTTTATCGAACAAAAATAACAACGACAACTGATATATCAAACTCCATGTGCCTCAAAAGTGCCCCAGCAAGTTGGCTTTCCCTCGTGGTGGCGGGAAAAACTGCCGGCGCCACCCTAGAAAAAGTTGGTTAGACCCGGTTGTGCGTGGGCGAACACCCCCCTCCAAGAAATGATCCTGGCCCGCTCACAGTGCTTACAGCCAATCAGAGGCCGTCGTGCTTTTTCCGAGGCGCGAAGGCGGTAGAAGTGAGCGCCATTTTTTCTTTATGCTTGTGTGCCCGCTGCTGCAGATTCAGCGTGGTCTGTGGTGTTGCCTGTTGGTGCTCTGTGAACTGTATTGGCCCGCTGTCATCATGGCTTGCGCAAAGAGGCAAAACTTGCTGTTCGCCGCGAAACTCGAAATCGTCAATTGGGTTGAGCGCGGTGAAAAGAAGTCCGACGTCGCCGTCGCATACAAAATTCCAAGGAGCACCTTGAGTACTATCCCGAAGAACAAGGCAAACATCAGGGCCAAGTCGGACAAAAGGCCAGGTGCCCGTGGCACCCGACGTGTGCGCGCTACTGTGTACGAAGATGTGGAAGCGGTCATTTACAAGTGGTTTGTGGGCGTTCGGTCACGAAACATCCCGGTGTTCGGCCCTATGATCGAGGAGAAGGCCAACGACCTTGCTTTTCTGCTTGGCAGGAATGATTTCTAAGGCATTTCAGGCTGGCTTCAGCGGTTCAAAGAACGGCACGACATCGTTGGCAAAGCTGTTACAGCTGAAAGCAGAGTGGCGGACCTGGACAGCGTAGAAAAATGGCTCGAGGAAAACTGGCGAGATATCGCAGCAAGATATAGAGCCCAAGATATCTTCAATGCGGATGAAACCGCTCTATTTTGGCAAATGTTGCCAAATAAGACACTTGCAAGTCGTGGCGACAAGACAAGCGGCGGCAAAGCAAACAAAGCTCGTGTGTCCGTGCTGTTGGCCGCTAATTTAGACGGATCGAAAAAGCTTCGACCTCTGGTTATCAGGAAAAGCACGGCACCGCGGCATTTTCGAAATGCGCTGTCGCTTCCAGTTACCTACCGAGCAAACTCAAAAGCGTGGATGACCGGGGAGCTTTTAAGCAGATGGCTATTGTCGTGGAATGATGATTTGGTAGGCGCAAATCGCAAGGTGTGCCTGCTCATGGACAACTGTTCATCGCACCACTGCAGTACGACCTTCAGCAACATCGAGCTGCGTTTTTTGCCCCCGAACACTACGTCTGTACTGCAACCAATGGATCAAGGCGTTATACGCGCAATGAAAGCAGGCTATCTGAAGCGCCTGGTGAAGAGGCTGCTGCAGAACCTTCGTGTCGGCAGGGAGCTTAAGATCAACTTGCTCGGAGCTATTTCTATGTTGAGTAGATTGTGGGCAGATGTCAAGAAGGAGACGATCCAGAACTGCTTTAGGCATGCCGGCTTCCGCGTGCCTGGTGATGAAACCCCAAATTCTGACAGCACTGAAGACACCGCAGGTGTTTTCGCCGAAGTTTGGAACGAGCTGGCAGAGTTCCCGGGTGCTATCGACGGATCGACATTCGACGAGTTCGTCAGTGCGGACGATGTCCCCATCATGGGCCAATTACAGGATGCGGATTACATAGCAGACGTCGTGCCGACCACGAACCAAAGCGACAGCAATGTGGAAATCGACGACGACCCATTGCCTACATCCTCCGAAGTGATTAGTGCACTTGCGTTGGTCCGGCGCTGGAAGGCTGCAGCCTCAGCTGCTCCGACTTGTTGGACAACGTGGAGGCGTGCGTGCTGTCACAGGCAGCGAAGTCCTTGACACAGAAAAAATCTGAGACTACCTTATTTACTCGCATAATAGGCGCACTTTTTTTTTTCAGAAAATCCGGCTCGAAGTTAGGGGTGCGCCAAGTACGCGGGGTAAAATTTTCGAAAATTTTTTCAACTCGGTTGTCACTCTTTAAATCTGCACACTTGTCAAGTAAAAGGCGACTTTATCGTTTACCAATTAATTCAGCATAAAACAAACATACCTACGTACCTTTTAATGAACAAGCGAGAGCCGTCAACTGGACACACACACGTAAAATTTACACAAAAGTCGTAGCTGTTCCTCCTTTTCCCTATTCGAAGTCCGAGTCGGAGATCACACATTCATCCTCGCCGAGCGGGGATTCGTTTTCGGTGTCCGAATCATCCGCACCCCACAACATGTCATCCTCACTCGCATCCAGTGCGTTCGAGATACCCGTCTTCTTGAAGCTTTTCCTGACGACTTCGTCGGAGATCGCCTGCCACGCTTCCACGATCCAAGCGCACAGCATTTCCACAGGTGGCCTCTTAATCTTACCACCTGTAGTCAGCTGATGTTGTCCTCCAGCCATCCAGGTGGTGTACAACCTTCGAACATTGTCCTTGAAAGGTTTATTCAAGGACACGTCCAAAGGCTGCAGTATCGATGTGAGGCCGCTTGGAATCACTGCCAGATCTGTGCGCAGCTCCTTTAGCTCATTTCGTACGCGGTCTACTAGGTGCCCACGAAAACCGTTTTTCTTTTTCTCTGATGGTGGTGATGGCGATCGAGCCCCCGGCGTTGTACACGTGACCTCCAAAAAGCGCGGCGATTTGGGGGGTATCAGTAATTGATGGAACAGCCGTTTTTTTTTTTTCCCCTCATGGACGCTTTTTTTTTTTTTCAAGTTTTATTTCGACAAACACGTTGGTTAGGTCGTTGCACTTCGAATTTTTTTTATTTGCTCGTCGATTTGCCTTCTTTTTTTCTTCAGGGTACGGGGACCGCGTTCCAACTGTACCGCTGGGGGGTAGAATCGTTTCTGATCACGGCCAACTTCGGGGTGCGCCTATTATGCGCGGAATTAAAAAAAATCAAATTTTCCGCGACCAAACTAGGGGTGCGCCTATTATGCGAGTGCGCCGATTATGGGAGTAAATACGGTATTTTGTTCCACAGTAGGACACGCAAGTAAGCCACCTTATTAATAAAGTAGTTTTCTTCTAGTTTGTTATGTGCCTTTGTGCCAAAACCTATACCGGGCCTATATCGGATTATGCCATATATCGAACTAATAAACGTTTTTTGGCGAGTTCGATATACCCGGGTTCGACTGTAGCAGGCGTTAGTCTTGCAGACACACACGTGCAACAGTAGTCAGTGGCTTCTGCTTCAACTTCGCGCCCATAACGACGGCCACAATTTTGCTCCTGCAATTTTATGTCACGTCAGCACCGCGTAGTCAGTACTCGGCTGCTTTTAAAACGGAAGTTATCGCTGCTGCCGAAACCACTGGCAACTGCGTCGCAAAGCGGCTGTTCGGAGTCAACGAGCGGAGTAGAAACAGATAGATGCACTCTGTTTTCAGCGACTAGCAAAAAGTTCCCGCGAACCAAAAAATAGAGTTTCCTGACATGAAACGAGAACTCGCAGACTTTGTGCGGGAGCAGCGAGCTAAACACCAAGCTACTACAAGTGAAGGCAAGGGAGATCACTCGAGAGAAAGGCTCTCAGCTGTAGCAATTCAGAACGAGCAAGCACTGGGCGTCTCTATTCATGCGTCGCACTGGGTTCTTCTCCCTATGTCGGCGTACGTCGATCTCCCAGAAGCTACCAAAGAGCTACGAAGAGCACCTTGTGAAGTTTCAAAAGTATATAATTGCGTTGCAAAAGGCTGTCCCCTTTCAGCTGGGCCAGATCACCAATGGGGACCAAATGCCGATCTACCTGAATATGCTCTCGGCACTGACTGTGCATCAGAAAAGTTATCGTGTGATCGACTGAGAACGAAAAAACGAAGGAGACTGTAATGTTGCCCTTCACTGCAGACAGTCACAAGCTACCACCCTAGTGGTATTCAAATGAAAGGCGTTGCCGAAAGGGGAGAAATTCCCAAAAAATGTCGTCCGCTGTCAGATTAAGGGGCGGATGGACAAATCGCTAGTGCTTGACAGATAAAGTCTGTGTGGTGTTACCGGCCCGGAGCACTGCTGGAGCTCCGTTCAATGCTTGTGCTAGATGGGTTTCGGTGTCACCTAACCGACTCCGTAAAGCAACTGCTGCGCGACTCCCGCACCGAGCTCGTCGTCATCGCAGCTGCAGTCACTTGATGTGTGCCTTGATAAGCCATTTAAGGACCATGTCAAGTGCCTGCGGAGTGGATGAGGTCCGGAGAACAAGAAGTGACTTCTACTGGACGGCTGGAACGGGCCTCGCCAGCGATGCTGCGCTCGTGGATAGTAGAGGCTTGGGCCTGCATTCCCAAGGAGCACATTTGCCGCACGTTTAAAAAGTGCTCCATTTCGAATGCACTGAGGATGATGTGTTGCACTGAGGATGATGTGTTGTGGGAGAACATTTCCGAGAAGGGGGCTTCGGTAGAGAGTGCATCCAACGACGACGATGAATAAAGTGTGTGAATAAATGCATTTTTCCGTTTTACTCGGGCTATATTTGAATGGAAACTTTTTTTATCATTTGCTATCCCCAAATTACACCCCAGACTATATGCAGGCTTTTACGTTAAACAACCAGTTTGTAACATTCCCTGTGTATCGTACAATCTATACACAAGCTGGGATGATGAGGACTGCTCAAGTAAAGATTAGATGTGGGTGGCCGATTTCAGTCGCTTGGAGGGCGCACGCGATAGTATCCCACCGCATGTTAGACCTGCCGTCGAATGCTCAAGCAGAGATGAAACACACCGCCCATCTTGAACAATCATGAAAAGATGCGGGGGAGATGGGGGGGGGGGGAGTAGCTCGAGCAGCAACTGTGAACTTTGATTCTAGGTGCGTAGTTGCAATAGCTGGCGCACGCTACCAGGCAAGCATCAGAGCATGGCTCGTAAACTTTTCTACATGGTGCGCTCTCAATGGGAAGAGATTGTGCGATAAGAGTACATATTTTATTCCTGGAGCAGTCATGAATAGATGTGATAGCCACTGTGTAAAACTCAAAAGTGAAAAGAAAAACAGACAAGGACTTGCAAAACTCCAGAGCAAGCAATGTTCACAGTGAAGCTAGATTATGTTGTTAGAACTTGACTACAACAAAATTGACCAATGGCATCAACCCACCAGTATTAGCTGAACTGCTCGCAACAAGTGTGATGGTCACGGGATGCCTGTTGAAGCTCACCACCTGCACAGCAAAAGCAAGAAACAATTGTTCTTACTACCACCCAAATAGTTGTTTCTGCTGAGAGCCAACTTATGTCAATGTCTGGTGTTTTACATGCTGAACTCATAATAATATGAGGCATGCAGTGGTGTGGAACTATGGCCCCGCCGCGGTGGTCTAGTGGCTAAGGTACTCGGTTGCTGACCCGCAGGTCGCGGGATCGAATCCCGGCTGCGCCGGCTACATTTCTGATGGAGGCGGAAATGTTGTAGGCCCGTGTACCCAGATTTGGGTGCACGTTAAAGAACCTCAGGTGGTCGAAATTTCCGGAGCCCTCCACTACGGCATCTCTCATAATCATACAGTGGTTTTGGGACGTTAAAACCCCACAAATCCACAAAAAAGTGTGGAACTATAGATTGATACTGACCACCTGAGAATGCATAATGATATTTAATGTTTACCAAAACTGACAAACACATGGGTATTTTTATCCCTGATATGCAGACGTGGCCAAGAATATAACATGTATTCTTGAGCTTAGCAGTGCTAAACTTTGCATGCTAAGCTACCCAGGCAGGCAAGTTTGCCTCACTCCCCCATCTTCAATATAAAGAAAAAAAAATCCACGAACCAGGGGAGTCTTCCAGTATGATTGATCGATTGATTTGTGGGGTTTAATGTCCCAAAACCACCATATGATTATGAGAGACGCCGTAGTGGAGGGCTCCGGAAATTTCGAACACCTGGGGTTCTTTAACATACACCCAAATCTGAGCACACGGGCCTACAACATTTCCGCCTCCATCGGAAATGCAGCCGCAGCAGCCGGGATTCGAACCCGCGACCTGCGGGTCAGCAGCCGAGCACCTTAGCCACTAGACCACCGTGGCGGGGCAGTCTTCCAGTATGCTTGTTCAGAATTTGTGCTATCAGGAAAAAAAAGTTTTCAAGCTGCAGCAGTCACTGTAGTTGCTGCAACATTGGTAGATAAAGCATGCTACCCAAAAGAAAAAGTGCACACCACTACTGCTCATGAACACAGGTGCTTATTCTGCATATTACTCTGCTGTCAGTGTTTCTCGACACATTTATTCAGTGCCATTTCATGGAGTGTATCTGCAAAAGTAGTCAAGCTAGCATGCCCATACAGCCTTAGTGTCCGAGCGTCATCTTGTAGATTAGTTCTTTGAACAATGTGCACATCTTGCTGCTTGTCAGCTTTATCGTTTGCACCCACAGGGACACTAAGAAGAAAAGTGTCATCTGCCTCACTGAATTATCCCTCAATGTATCACTTTTGCTGCAACAAGTTCACACACCAGCACACCGGGAAAGATTTCGATGAAACCATCTAGGGCCTATGCAATTCTTCACAGAGCAAAAATTGATCACACTGTGTTCCAAAGCAGGCAGAAACGTGACAAGCTTTGAGAACATTTACTGAGCGAGCATAGTGAAAATAAAAAAAATACATTGAAATCC
This sequence comes from Rhipicephalus microplus, assembly GCF_043290135.1. Lineage (NCBI taxonomy): Eukaryota > Metazoa > Arthropoda > Arachnida > Ixodida > Ixodidae > Rhipicephalus > Rhipicephalus microplus. The sequence continues at coordinate 320,846,450 of NC_134710.1, forward strand.
ACATCACAGGGCTTTAAAGGCATTAGGGTTTTAGCAAGACCTCCAACACTTGGATCTGGGCGATTCATTTCCTCTTCTACTGCAAAACCAATGATCCATGACTTAATGATAGAGTTCTCATGATCCATCACTTGATAGAGTTCTCATAATCCATGACAATGATAGAGTTCTAAAAAAATTATTCCATGCGTTTCACTTCTGCGTCCCATGTAACAAATGTGTGGCAGGAGCATGTCTTGCGGGCATTTCTCCTAGCACACAAGTGGATAAGCTGCAAGAGCTATCCAGAGCTTAACAGAATAGCTTAGCACGCAACGCTTGAACAAGGGTATGCCCTCTAAGCATGAACTTAGCATTGCTATGCTAGGCTCTAATAGCATAACACTGGCTCGTGTCAATCAACACTTTCATGAGATCGCTATGCTTTCAGGAGTTGTACTTTCTCCTCAATCATTTATGGTATCTGGGCTGTATGTATTCTGCAAGAGGCCACTAGATGGGCTCTTCATTTCAGCGCTCAAGAGCTAGTGAACTGAAGCAAACAGTATACAGCAAATCTTGAGTATATTCATTTATTGCACATTCAACGTCCAACTGATGAACTTTGTAGGGGGTCAGGGCCAGTCGCTACACCGAACCTCTAAGGAACGACATGGAGACACCGAGCAACATATCTTGGCTGATGAAAGGCTTGGCTGCAACTGATAAACAGCGGAAGCTAAATGCAAGCCGCAAAAAATGCCAGCTAATCCTCGTTACCTTCTATACACTGGCTCCGCCACTGTCAGCGTTCCCATAACTTGCAGAATACTGCCCCTGATTTATAGAAGCAACTTTGCATTGCTATTGCAGTTAAGAGCCATTCAACAAAACAAACAAGTTTTTATATTATGCCTGTCACAAGAAACTTCTTGTTAAACTAATGCAGCAGACAGAGACAGCAGATATACTCCAGTGACATCTTCAGGGAAGCAGAAAAATATAAGGGTCTCACGATTCTACAGACCATAAGCAAGCTGCTGGTTTGTTTAAAACACTGATAGTGTAAGCATAAGTATGACAAAACTACTGCAATGCATTTTAGAAATCAAAGAAATATAGCAGAGTATAGTAAAACAAAATGTCACTGTTAAAACTTAAAGGGAACTCATGAAGCGTGGAAGCTTGGGCAAGTTGGTAGGACATAACTGAATGCAGGAACAGCGCAACCTAGAAGTAGTTACTTCGTAACTACGCAAGCGAAAAAACAAGGACAGAAAAGAGCGCTGTAGCGCTCTTTTCTGTCCTCGTTTTTTCGCTTCCGTAGTTACGAAGTAACTACTTCTAGGTTGCGCTGTTCCTGCATTCAGTTAAAGGGAACTCATTAGATCTGTTTCGAATTGGTCGCACGAATAGTACATACATTGAAACCTTATTAATATGCACCCACATGAAACGTACTAACAGAAACAGTTGCAGCGAATCCTTGACCAAATCCCATCGCGACTAATCTCAAGAAATACATCACAATGTACTGCAAAAGGTTTTGCATCTTTTCGAGAAGTGTGAAGAGCCGCCAATCAATGGTTCCGACAGCCACGTGTTTGCGATTATGCCTTTGCAGTAAGCATCAGGAAAACGCCGGCGTGGCAGACACTAAGGAGTTGGTATGACTTATTGCCAACAACCTAGTCACCATAAGTAGTACCTTCAGCTATCTGCCCAGCCAATCATGTGGCGTAGGGCTACTTTAAGCCTACTGTCTGCTTTTAATAGGAGACTACCTGAAAATGTTGGGCCCCCTATCACTGACACATTGTGCAAGGCTGGATACAAGCACGCACTGCTTTAAGGAAACAAAAGCAGCTCGCTTGCGCGCGATATGAGCGCCGAGAAACCTCACTGCATTGACGCTATCCCACTAAACACACGTGGTACAGAAAGCATAGAACTGTTGTAACCATACTGAATGCTTTCAACAGTGGAGCTGTTCAAGCCCAGCATTGGTCCATAACCGATAAATAGAAATGATCATGAACCCTTGTGCACTCTTCTCTGCTTCACTCCCAGCATGGGCCTCAAGCATTTTCTCCTCCACCGAAAATGCGGCTGCTGCAGCCAGGATTCAATCCCATAACCTGCGAGTCAGCTTTTAAGTGTCGTAACCACTAAACAACCCACTAAACAACCACAGTGAGGGAAAAAAAATTTCTTGGCAAGGCAGGATTAGAACACAAGTCTCTGTGTATGAAAGCGAGCAGCGTAACCATTCTGCCATTTAGGCACACTACCCGAGCATAGCATATCCTTGTATGGTATGTACAGCAAGAAGTTGGGAAAAGATGCGAGGGTAAGCAGGAGGGAAAGGAAGAAAGGAGAGGAACACATGGCCGAGAAAGCATGAGTGAAAGGATGAGTAAGAGTAAAATGAAGATAAAGGCAGAAAGGGAGCGAGAAAGAATGAGACTGAGAAGGACACAGACAGAAATAAATAGAAATAAACAGAAAAAAAATGATAGACAAGACTGAGAAGAGAGAAGAAAGGAAGCAAAAAGAGAAACCTAAAGAAATACCTAAAGGAATGAACCACTCCGAAGGATGGGATTAAATTTATAATTTTCGGTAGTTCTTTTCTTTGGGGTTAACGTACTGGGTTTTAGCCACAGGAGCATTTGCGAGGCAATATGCATTTCCTACACGAGACAAGATGATATGAATGCCAAGATCAAATTCAAGCATAGTTTTCAGAAAAGCTAGTCCTTGTTTTTGTTACTTTTTGTTATCATGAATTAAACTAATAAGTTAGTATTTCCAAACTATCTATTGCTAAGACTTATGACAATATAAACAAAGTATTTTATATACAAGGCACTGCTCATTTCATGGCCGATCCACCATGATGGCTTACGCCAGGTTAAAAGGGCCAATCAATCAATCAATCAAAGAAGGCAGTCAAGGTTCACACTTTTTTCAGGCTTGGCACCACTAATGCAAATCTGCCTTGATGTTTCAGATGCGAAGCATCTCACGAGCAAGCTTGATCTGGTGGCATCCGCACTCCACTGTGAATTCACGTCCCCTCCCCTCACTCCTCTGTTGTGCTCCCCTCTCTTTTGCCTCGCAATGCCAATACAGGCTTGAAAACTACTTGCAGCACAAGCTGAAGAACAACAAGAAGGGAGACAGGAAAGAGCACAATTCCCTTCCCCTTTTCTTTCAGTTTGCGCAGCAAGTAAACTTTTCAAGTATGAACCAACTAGTCTGCAAAGAAATATTGCTCCAATGCAAGCAGCGCAATGAAAAAAAAAAAAAAAAAACTGCTCGCATTCCCCAATCGTTCACTAGCCACCCCGCATATATAGGCACTAGATCTTGACCTCCAAGGTAGTGCTGGTGTGACACTTCTCCTGTGCCTTGTTTAACAATAAAAACTCGCAATGTGTGTGTGGACTGCAGGTCTCCCTCCGTCCAATTGTAGTCGTCTGTCTCATTGCCCATTAGCAGCGATTGACATGTTCCAGTAGGAAACACCGGTCTATCACCGCCTGGTTTGAGCCTCCCCAGGTGTCTCTCCTACGCAATGCTGCGATTAGCCCCAGCATCAATGCCACGGTCAGTTTAAGCGTTAGAGGCCCCTACTTCACATCTACACATGGTATCCTTCAGCAGGAGATAGTGCAATTTTTTTTTATTAGACGACAACCAAATTGTGCCGCGATCCACTACCAGGAAGCCTGTCATCGCCGCGTTAACCCAACGAGCTAGCTACCACATCTCCACACAGTCATTAGCGAGCAGAGTGGACATGAAGCGGGCCCGAAGAAGACTTCCCTGGCAAAAGTGCATATACGATACAGGAAGTGGCCCATTAGTAAACATGCGAGCCGAGCAGGCAAACATGCTGCACGCAACTAGCCAGGTGACTAGTAGCTACTCGTGCCAGTAGAGCACTTCAGAGAAACTATTAGTTTTCACTTAGTAGCAGATCGTCGTACAGACATGAACACGTGTTGAGAAAATCTGATCCTGTCCAGTCTTTCCCTATGTCAGTCACTGCATAACCTGAAACCTGTTGTTTCGAACGAGTAAGGGTATCTCACAACACTTAAAAACAAGAACTAATGGTGCAACATGCACATTATCAGTTTGTGCTAAATCAGTACACTTAAGAACACACTCAAACACCTTTGTTTCACACAAAGTGAAAAAATGTCAACACAGTGCCCCTGTGAATGCCGCAATCTCTGTTTGCAATATCAGCATGGTGATGGAAGTGGTTGCACGTGCCAGACAAAATCATTGCCACCATGTTGCTTGTTTAGAAATTCCATGGCAGCCGCACAGCAACACAGCCAATCAGCAATGAAGGCGTGGTCACATGATTGAATCAGCACACCACATTTACTTCTGTAGTTCATTATCACTCTTTACCTTTTTTTATGCACGAGTTCTCTCATTTTTACTAGTTGCATGTTCATGCTGTAAGTGTGCGACTGGGGAATTTATAATGCAATCGCCATGCTGGCGAAGCTTTTGCCTCAGCTTTCCAACGTTTCTATGCACTTTGGACAGTTCTCATGCAAGCGATGTTCTACAAAACATGCTTTTTGCTGGAGTGGTCAAGGTCGCATGCGACTTTACAACTGCACAATGTGTACCTATATTGTGCAGTTACTGTGGCTCTACCTCTACAAGGTTTTGCGTTTCACAATTATATGCAGCTGCAAGCGCATATTTGCAAGTTTTTTCAGCTCGCAAACATAGGAAAAAAAGGAACAGGGTACACAGAAAGAGCGCTGACTTTCAACTAACTTTATTTTGCAGAGTGGCAAAATATATATGCGTCGAAAAGGACGACACAGAACAGGAAAATAAAAAACAAGCCTAATCAATGCATCAGTATCAAAACACGTGAGACGGGTCCTTGATTGCCTCAAAGGCTAGCCAGGTAATCATGTTCTAACTGTGATAAAGCAACAGATGAGGTGCTTAGGCAGTTATTGCCTGGTAAGTATTTTTCAGCTTCAATAATTTCGCGGGTAAGGCGATTACTATGCCTCGCCAATATACAGCACCGATCGAAGATGGGGGTGCAACCACAATCTCGGCAATGGATGCCATTGTGCCCTTGTACCACGTTGTGCAGGTTACTTCGAAGCTCTCGGAGGCTGTTATTTATGCACCTGCTAGTTTGGCCGACAGACATTCCCACACATCAGTGGAATAAAGTAGACGACTCCCACTGCGCATGGGACGTATCGTGACCTGTGCGCAACAGAGCAGGGGCAACAGTTCGTGCGAGGTGCAATGCAACAGTTCGTGCGAGGTGCAATAACCCGCTTGCAAAGTCTCTGCAATTTTTCTGGTGCAGAAAAACCACCAGAACTTTGGCTGACTGAGCAATGTTTTTTAGCCTGTGCGAGACGTGAACATAAGGTAGTATGACAGGCCGGCTCTTTCTGACCCTGTTGCCCTTTTCCGGTTTGTTGGCTCTCTTCACGACAGTGACCAGCTTTTCCGCCACCAAGACGAGAACATGTGCGGGGTAACCAGCTTTTGTCAGATGCTCCACTTGTAGAGCAAAGCTGTGGTGGACCATGTGGGAGCAAGACTTCTTTAAGGCGTTGGCAAGGCAGAAGTTAGCAATGCTCTGCTCAACCAATTTTGAGCGAGCCAAGATGAAAGGCAAACATTCCTTACCTTGGGCTGTGCCATGATCAGGAAAGCTTGTGCTGAGTGTGTTCTGGGACAACCAGAAAATCGCGGTGCAAAGAATGGCACAGCATTTCAGATTGACATGTCACGTATTAGACGGAGAAATAGAAACACCACCTGTAACAGAGGCTGGCTGTTCTATTCTGCCTCAGTCTCTTCTTCGTCTGGACGAGTATGTGCCCTTACCTTAGCACCGCTTAGTCATCAATACACTCGGCCACGACTGAGACGTAGGGTCTATCCGCGTAAATGTCTCTGGTAGGCGAAATTGACTGTTTCTTGGAGGTCTTTACAGATATCGGATCAGCTGTGTCGGTATATGCTGGAGGGCGGATGTGTCTGGCAGTCGGCACTGGCTGTTGAGGGTAGGTCATAGCCGCCGCTGTCGCCTCTCTTGTCGCACCTCTGCAGGATGTCGTAGGAGACTCGCAATAAATGGTAGGTAATAGCACTGACGTGTCGTGACCCCACGAAGAGCATCTGCTCAGTCGCCCCATGCATCCTCTCCACTTTGCAGCTGATGGGCAAACTCTCATCGACACTCTCCCACAGGTCAAGTTAGGTGGAACGTACAGATTTTTTGAGTAACGGGCATCCACTGCCATCAGGCTCAACATAGAGGACACCCGCACATGCCCTAAAATCTTTGGCTTTTATTTTGTCTGCATGAGGGGTATGTCAGGCACGAGAACATCTGGCCCCTCCATGTGCTCAAGCACTGGCGAGCTTGGAGGCGGCCTCGGCAACTGTTGTGGCTTCTGAGTGGCAGGTCTAGCGTGGGGAGTAGCCTCGTAGCTGCTCCCATCTGTGGCAGAGAACACAGCTTGTGGCCGATCGTGTCTGCCACAAGACACTCAAAGCCTTCATTAGGGTGGCTGCTGTGGTCATCTTCAGCACAGAGACAGTGCCCCTCATGATCTTTATCACCAAGAAAAGAGACAGATGGCTTGCACTCTTTCGGTGCCTTCACTGTAAGTGTGTGAAGCACGAGAAGAGCTGGTACCTGAATGTGCCCCTGTAAAGGAGAATATAGCCCTGGTTTGGGCGCAGGCTTCTCCAGAGTACATAATAGAACATCAAGACGCACTGAAATTGTCAGCGGTGCCGGTGAACACATTCATGGATGCCATGGACTCCTGCTCTTCTGGTCCTTCATGAAAGGAGTACGTGTCAGGCACGAGAAGAGTTGGTGACTGCATGTTTGCCCAAGCTGCTGGGTTCGGAGGGCACGCTACCAACTGCTCTTGCTTGAAGGTGGTCGTGGTCTGTATTTATGGTCCTGCCGATGGTGACAGTGCGTAACAGAAGCTGTACAGTGGGGAACCCTTATGGCGGCCGGTATTGGTGTCTGCTCTCCGCACAAGGACTCGATGGCACAACTATACCACCAAAGTGATTTTCATCGCAGTTCCCATTAATGGTAGAGAGTGGACCAAAGATGACAGGGTAGATCTAAAGGGAACAGAAAATACTTGTCAGTTTAGCACACCATTCAGGCCAGGTTTATTCCACGATGCCTTTGTAGGCATGCCATACTTTTGCTGCATCGCGAAGGTAGTCGATGGCCCTTCCATTTCTGTTGGTCTGTCCAGCCATCACGGTTTACGAGTAAGTTGATGGTGCTGACCCGAAGGAACATGTCGTCCTAGAAACCGCGGCACTCCGGTACTCCGGTAATTCCCATGCAGCAGCCGATAGTAATGTGGTTTGGCAGGATGCGGAAGTTCCCGCACTGAAACGGGCTAGTTCCTTTGATAGCAAGGATGCCACTTGCGTGACACCTGTGTGGTCGTTGCGCGAAAAACACAAGGATCTAGAGTCAGGCTCTGCAGAAAATGTGGAGGCCCCAGCACTCAGGCAGGTGGTACAGGGGATACAAGACGCCAAGCTGCCCAGTTGGTGCGACAGGCGTGTGGGGGCGCGGATGATCTGCGCTGCTTTGTCAGATAAGCAACCCAGAGAGCCTTTGGTGGCGACTGCGAAATAAGGGTCGTCGCAGCAATCAGCGCAGTGGCAATGTCCTAGACCGTGGAAGTGGGAACAACACAATCAAAGGGAGTGGTGCTGGTATAAGGACGTCGAGCCACTGAGGCCTGGACGCCTTCCGCAGACGGTGCTTGTAGTGCCAGCAGGTAAACTGGTGCCGAGGAGGCCTGGACACCGTCCCTACACTGGGCTTCCGACGACAAGCTTGTGAATTCCATGCATGCTCGAGGAAGTGTGCACGATGTGGCCTAACTGGCGGCTCCGCAAGGCGCATTACCCTAGGGCTTCGTTTTAGACGACTGCGCCACTGTCACGTACTAGATGGAGAAATAGACAACGCCCGTAACTGAGGCTGGTTGTTCTATTCTGCCTTGTTCTCTTCTTCCTTTAGACCAATATGTGCCCCGGTCCAAGCCCCACTTTGTCATCATTACAATGTCAAGAACACACACTAAAAGCATCTGAATTTATTGCAGCCAAAAAACCTTGGGCTGTGCCATGATCAGGAAAGGTTGTGCTGATTGTGTTCCGGGACAACCGGAAAATGACAGTGAAAGAAGTGGTACAGCATTTCAGACTGACGTGTCAAAAAAACACTTATACCTCATTATAACAAAGTTCCACCTTACAATAAGTTCGTTATATCCAGAAACTCATTATGAAGGTTTATTTTCAACTATATTGTAAAACTATTTTAATTTACTTCATTATACAGGTTATTTTATAACAAAGTTTGAGTTTACCTATATCAGACCAGCTGCCCAACTGTACTGCTGAAGCTACCATACGCCTTAAAAACACTGAAGATCATTAAGACAAAAATTTATTGTGCTAAAGCAAATGCCAACGATGCCAAGCTGCACCATGGCAGCAAGGATTAAGTGCCATGGTAAAGAAAGTGTTCAGTGCCACTTTACCTGCTGAATGCAAAATGCAGCAGGTAAAGATGGAAGTCAATATTGTTCCCCCAAAAGTCATTCAAGGTACACTAATGGCAAATAATTTATGTCAGAGTGAAAGCTCAATGAATGACTACGTATAAAATGACAATATTATCAAGAGCAGTGCCATAGTTAGCGAGAAATTAAGCTAAATGCACGAGATGTGCCACGAGAAGTACAATCACAAAATGATCCCAATGATGTCAGAGTTACCGCCTACAATTAATCACTATAACCTGTTACACCACTGTGGTTCAGCAAAACCAAAGCTACGGGGTGTAAGAAAGCCACACCCTAGCGCAGCGAAATGTAATCCCACATACAAGAGCCTTGAAATTGACAGGGTTGGTGGCGTTTCCTTTGTGCGTGTTTCGCCACATTGCCACGATATGGTTATTCTTAGTCGCATTTACCGTATTTATTTTGCACCCTCACATAAATTCTGCACCCCTCATATTTAGCCTGCTTTACGAAAAAAAAATTTACTCGCATATTTCACGCTCCCCCACCCAGCTGAGCCAGCTCACTGGCCCACCCACAAAAAGACTTTGGACACCTTGAACGGGCGCCCGCTTCGCTGAGTAGGCTAATGCAATCAAACGGGCAGCAAGTGCAAAGCCCCTTCTTCTGAGGACTTCCGAAATAGGGTCCCTAGAACACTGCACCCGCTGGAACTGCTGAAGCGTTTGCCTCCCTCCCCTATTCCTATGATCGCTACCATGATAATATACGCTTGCATCATGGCACGGACAACTTTCTGCATCGGAGGCCTGCAAGCGCCTATCGCGCCAACTGTTCCCCTTGTTCTCTGTGTCCGCACTGCAATGCATGCTTGGTTGATTTCTGAAATTTGGGTTCTGCCATCAATTCGTTGCCTTTTTACAGTTCTTTTGAAATGGCCAACAGTAACTATATATATATACTGCAAAATTCAAGCTCGCTGTTGTGAAGTTTGCTGAAGAAAACTGGAATGGTGCGGCCACCAAGCGTTTCAGCATGAACTTTAATGTAGAACAATCGCCGCGATCGGTACAGGAGAAAACAGCGTGCGTGCTAGCTAATACAAGTTTTCTGCCGTTGAAGAAGGCCTTTTCAATTATATGTGAACCCTCGAGTCCTTTGGTATTGCCGTGTCATGGGACCTAGTTTCTCCAAGCATTGTCCAAAAGCTTCAAGAAAATGGGGCATTCGAAAAGGCTCGACAGAACCGAAAACGATGCGCTTTGGGAGGGCGGTGACAGCAATCGCGACAATTATTCTCAATGTGAACTTTCGATCAGCGATTTTGACTAGACTGCGCGTGACTGCATCTGACTGGTGGTTAAACTACATGCTAATGCTGTTTAATTGACAAGTACACTTTCTTTGTGCATCAATTTATTATTTTTAGTGTATATACTGCACACGTTAAGACCATTGCACATTATGTCACATGCATTCGCAAAATCCCCGCGTAATTTGTGCACCCCCTTCTCGGAGCCCCAAAATGGCGAAAAAAAGTGCTCAAATTATGCGAGTAAATGCAGTATTTTGTATGCATTTATTTATTTGTGTTCGTTACTGTCGATACCTGCATTTATAAATCAATATGGCAGCACCCATCCAGAAGCGACCGTCTGCTTCGATCCGGACTTGCTCTTGCTACACACTCACTGCGCTGACTGCAGTTAAACAGCCATTGATTAGTTTCATCTCGCTCTGGCACTAAAGCATCAGGTACGTTTTGTCTTTATTAGCAAGATAGGCTGCTTGCTTAGCCACACATGATCAGCCTAACGCAACAAGGCAGTGTTCGGGCTGCGTCACCAGACCAAGAACTCTGCATCTCCAAATACCGGACATGCAACATCGCACAGCGTTCCGTGTGCATAAGCTTGATTGAGATAACCTCCGCATACAATTCATCTCGCGTATAGTAAATCGCACATGACATCGCAAATACTCATGTGGCTAAAACCTAGTGTTGTAGCCCCAAAGGAAATAACCTCTGGAAGTGATAAATTGAACCCTATCTTTCAGAGTGGTTCATCTAGAAGTCTTTTTCTTTGATTGACAAGCAATTTGCATGTTTGAAAGAAATGATGCAGGGAGTAGACTAGCCGAGCTACAGAGTAAAAAACGAAGCTTTGTGAATGCTGTAGAGATGGATGTGCATGCCAGTGTTTGTTTCAGAAAGTAACATGAACAACGCAAGATGTTGCAGTGAATTAGAGACTCGGCAGTGGCCGAACTGACCATGCCGTCGCCACTTTCGTAGCGCGTTCTCTTTCTTGCATGTGCCTCAAGCTCTTAGCATGAGCTGCGTGAGCAATGTTGCGTTCGGAGAGCCACCCTTTGCTGCGGCCGCCGGAACGAAAGAAACGCGCCCGCCTCACTTTGTGGAGATAAAAGAGCAGCGCGAAGACGTCCTGTTGTTTTTCATGTACCGGGCGGTGCATGGTTGCAGTTACTCGACGGAGCATTGCTGTCGTTGGGGCCGGCGCGAAAATGCAACAGGTGGCATCTTCGTGCCCCAGTAAAAGCCAGCATCTTCGTGCCCCAGGAAAAGCCACAATGCAGAGTTTCCGCCAAAGGCAAACGTTGGACCACCACGCTGTGCGTCTGACTGATAGGCCGCCGACGCTCCAATCCGTGCCAGATGTCCAGGCACATCTGCCATTCGACAGCCTGTGTGGTCGGCCGGAGCGGTGAGATGACATAATCACTACATTCCACTTGCTGGAAGCAAGATTCGCCAGGTGAGACAACATCGCCAGAACCACACATGTGCTTGGGTTGTGTGCGCGTGTATGCTGGGGACAGTGCCAGCATAATGACCCTCGTGAGTGCTGTGGGGCCTGTTATTTGACAGTGCAGTATTGATCTATTCCCCAATCTAGGGATCTGGGGAAATGAGACTGTTTAAAATGAGCCCTCGCGGGCTGCTCAGAGAGTTTTTTCAATGTAGAGCTTTGGGCCAGAGAGCTCGCCATGTACATAATGTAAATAAATCCTCTACAAAGTTTCCTTCCTTCTGGCTCGGCACCCTTATTCCGGACCTCCAATGCCGCAGAGGCCAGTCGCAACAACTGGATGGCAGTGTTGGGATGAGACTCAGTGACATGAACCGGAGGTAAGCCAAAAGCCCTAGCCCAGGAATTCAGTGGGAACAATGCAGCGTACCATGACCACATGTAATGGGGTGAGTGCCTGGTTTTGTACTTGAGATATACCGAGTCATTTCGCCTATACCCCTTAGAAAATAGATAAGACCAACAACTGCCCAGCCACTGTGGTTTTTATTTCAGCACAGAGCAGCACTTTATCATTATCTGAGCAAGAAGATTGAGGAGAAAAGCTTGGGTATTTCAGCAGTAATGTTGATTTGATTAATATGTGGGGTTTAACGCCCTAAACCACCACATTATTATGAAAGATGCCGTAGTAGAGGGCTCCTGAAATTTCATTCAGTAGTAATGTAAGTAAGTTTTGCAGGAGTTGTAAGGGCAAGTTGCGGGAGAGTTTTGGGATGTTGGAGAGAGCACAGGCGTGAAAAAGAAAAAAGGTAGAGAGGAAAGTTGGCCATGTGGGACTACTTGTGTGGTTAAGCTTTTGGTTTGCACAGTCAGATTTGCCAGGCTTCAATTTTTTCCGAACGAGAATTGAAACTGGTGGGTTTGTGATTCATCACAGCTGAGTGAGAGCAGAGCAGTCGCCATAGACCTTATGAGATTGACCAGAGATAAACCTGCTAAACTTGTGTTTGGATTTTGATTTAGAATTTGACGATGGTATGCCTGCATCTCAACTCTGTGAAGTAATTCTCGAAAGCAAAAGTAACAGCGAAGACATCGAGTACTTTAAGAATATGTACTTGATTGAACAGGATTGGATAGAGAAAGAAGATGAAAACAGGAAGAGGAAGTACAGAGGGCACATGGAAAAGAAAAACACAGGAAGATGATGCAAGAGTTACACGAGCAGATTGAAAGACTAGATTGCAGGTTAGATACAAAACAGCAGAGTGGTCAAATTGTAGAGGTAGCACACATGAAGCACGAGGAACGGTTGTGTGCGATGCGATTCAATCTCGCAAAGGCTAGCAGATGTGTAGGTAGCAGCAGATTCACGAATGAACCGAGTTTGACAACTGCGAAAGAAGCTGCGCTAATAGAAGAGGTCGATGAAGGCCAAAGTGCTGTGCGGCGACGTGCTGTGCCAGGACAATTCTAGTAAAACAGCTAAGATAGTTTTAGACCACCTCGCACAGACACAAAGTGAGAGTGTCCCAATGTCAGATCTTGCCTGCAGGCGAGAACCGCTAGGCGAGAACACCAGCGTTAGGCCAGTAGAGTACGAAAGTAGCGCACGGTAGAGTAGTTGTGGACAGCTCCCAAGCATGTGAGCTTGGTCCGCATGAGAGTATCGGTACAGTGGATCCTGCATACAGTGTCCACGAGGATTTTGACCTGCTAGGCTGGAACACCGGAATGAATTCAGGAGAAGGAGCAAAAGTAGATCGGTGAGTACAATGCAGTTGTAGGCGGCTTCCTAGAATGAGAGCTAGTTTCTTCGGAAGAAAACAGCTGCAGTGTTAAGAGACTCGTTAAGCTGTCCGGCAGTCTAGAGAGTGGGGGAGAAGATGATTTGTGCAAAAATCATTTGGACTGCACAGGCAAGAGAGCTAACAAAACCAGCCAGTGCTGGCGAGCAAGAGAGGCTAGTGGAAGGGTCAGAAATGGGCCCCAAGAAGAGACATAGCGGGAAGCGGCGTCATAAAAGCAGGAGTGCAACAAAGAGCAACCCGCTTGAAGGAAGGCAATAAGTATTCAAACATAGTAAGCCGAACGAGGCGTTTGTCATCCTCGCCGAAGTGGTGTTGCATGAGTCCGAGTCGCCGGACAAAAAGAAATGCACGTCGGGCGAAAATGCAGACAAAAGGAACGGGACGGTCGGCCTCCCGTCATCCTATCCACGGGAAGTTTGATGGGGCGCAGGAGTGCAAAGTCGGCGGCTCGCAAGAAGCAACAGAACGAGGTGAAGAATGATCGCCAGCGAGGGGCTTGGTGGGGTTCAAAGGCGAAGCAAATGGGTTTTGCCATTGTTTACTCCCCATTCACCAAGAAAGGCACACAGGGCGCGACCGCCACGCGTTCGTCTCAAAATTGAGTGACAGCAGTAAGTGTTTGAAAAAACTCATTAGTAGATTTAGTTGTTCTGTTTTGATTTTTTGTTTTGACTGTTTATTTTAGTTTTGTACCATGTTATTCTAAGTATTTCGGCTACTATATAACATTTAGGTAACAATTGCTAGTTTTGTTAATTTCTTAAACTTTGCATGTTTTGTTTTTAGAAGCAAGTGTTGTACGGTTGTGTAACGACACGCATAGGAGTGTTTGTCGAGTAAGAGCAACGTTAGAAACTGATGTTGCAGGAACGCGGAGAAGCAAGAATATTTCAAGTTTTTTTAGAGTTGATGCGAAAGATTTTAAAATTGTTTTTGTTTTGTCCGCATGTGTTTGGTGCGGACGTGAGTAAGAATGTTAGTTCACGAGTTTACGAGTATATTTTATGAGCATGGCAACCACAAGGAGAAGTTAATTAGTAGTTCATCCACGCAGGAGCACTATAACTTGCGATTGCGGACGTGTAATGTGGATGTTCCTGATGCAGGCGCAGTAGCACAGTTATTCTTTCGTCTGCTCAAAGGAAATTGACAACTAGCTTTGGGGGCCTAAAAGATAGGGGAAAGTAAAATGCTTTATTTTATGAGTATGAGGCTTGGTCAAATTACAGCGGAGTACTGGCACTGGCACACAAGTATGCCACGAGGGCACATCTCTTGAAAGAAGCTTATTCTCGTGTTGTAATTGGGAGTTTCAGAGAGAGCTCAGAGAAACGCTTCGATTGCTGTTTTGTGCTCTAGTTATAATGTTGAAGAAAGGTTGTTATAACATCATTTTTCAGACTCGATGTGTCTCAGTGTGGGCAGGGCGCTCATGCGTGCCAGTGGTTGTGTGTATTTCTGAGCAATCCCAGGAAGAAAAGGCCCTTGGATGATTAAAGAATGCTGTATTACGTCATCGGTAGTGGCCTGGAGGACGCCACCAAACAACGACGCTTCGGGACCTGTTTAGCAGGTGACCCTCAGGTCGAGTCTTTCACTGGTGGACAATCTATTGTGTTTGGCGAGCCACCCTTTGCCACGTCCGCTGCGACAGAAGAAAGGCGGCCGCCTCACTTTGTGGAAATAAGGAGCAGCACGACGCCCTGCTGTTTTTCATGTTGCGTGGTTGCAATTACTCAACGGGGCACTGCTGTCATTGGGGCTGGCGCGAAAATGCGACACGTGGCATCTTCGTGCCCCAGAAAAAGCCACAATGCTGAGTTTCCAACAAAGACCGACGTCAGACCACCAGACTGTGCGTGCCTAATAGGCCACCTATGCTCATATCAGTGCCAGATGTCCAGGCACATGCCATTGAAGGCACCTGGCCAGCACCTGCCATTCGACAGCATGTGTGGTTGGCCTGAGCAGAAGGACGACATACTCATTACCCCACTTGCTGGAAGCAAGATTCAAGGACGACATACTCATTACCCCACTTGCTGGAAGCAAGATTCGCCAGATGAGAAAACATACACATACGCCGGAACCATACACATGTTTGGCTTGTGTATGTGTGTATGCTGGGGACAGTGCCTGCATACTGACCCTCACGAGTGCTGTGAGACCCGTTATTGGACAGTGCAGTATGGACCCATCCCCAATCTAAGGATCTGGGGAAACATCAGCCCTCGCAGGCTGTTCAGGGAGCTTTTTAGACGTAGAGCTTTGGGCCAGTGAGCTCACCATGCACACAGTGTAAATAAATCCTCTACAAAGTTTTCCTTCCTCCTGTCTCGGCATCCTTATCCCGGATCTTGAGAGCCGCAGAAGCTAGTCTCAACAGCGGCGAGGTAAAAACCATGATCATGATTAACGATGATGATGCCACGACATTTTTGAGCAAAGCACTTCACAGGATTCTATGGCTGAAAATCGCCGTGGCATGGAGCCGCAACAAACAAGCCCGGTGCCAGGCCACTCCCCCTCCCCCCCCTCCCGATTGCCACGGCAAGCGGCTGTGGAGCCATGGATAATTTACACTCAAACCTCGATATAATAAATCCAGATATAACAAAATATAGGTTATAACAAAATGAATGAAGAATAGTCTTGCAATATTTTTTAATGAATTTTTGGATGTAACGAAATTATTATTATGAGAGATACAACTTTGTTATAATGAAGCTCGAGTGCAAATGCAGCGAGTATTTCGCAAGTATGCAGGTAGTGGGCATGCACCAATATTATTCTAAGTGTGAAAGAATGACAGCTTACCGCAACAGTTATGAGTTCAGCATCTTGCATTACACACACATGACGTACGCATTTAGCCATAAATCTGACGATGGGCAGCAAGGCACTCACTAACGTTGAAAACGTGGCCACTTTCGGGCAGGTTTTCCGTGACACACTCTTCCATGGTGCATTCTTCCATGATGATGGCATCACGGAAGAATGCCCTTCAATGATATCTTCAAATACTGCTTGAAGCACTGACATACCGGTCGCAGGAGCTTGTGCCACTATAGCTATCAAAGCAATGAGGCCCTGCTGTCTGTCAAGACTCAACATTGCGCGCCCGCCGCACCACAAGTGGCGCTACGCGTGGCTTTTCAAAACACCCCCTATAGGTCTCAAATGAAGTGTATAGCACAAGCACGTTGAGTGCAGTAGAATAATGCAACTGCAGTGCCCGTTCGTACACCCCACTGGCCAAGCATTACTGATTTATTCAGGAGCCCATGACTAATGTTGCTGTCTAGTACCAAGTAGATGAAATCACCAGACAGCTAGGTATAAGAGCCGTACAATATTAAAAAAGCTCAAGAATCACATTTAAAACAAGAATGGAGGCACAGGCAACAGCTCAAATGGCGGCAGTATTGCTTGTGATGGCTATATTTACATCTCTAGGTATACACATACATCTCTAGGTATACATCTACATACACATACATCTCTAGGTATGTTAGTTCCAGAAATTAAGCCATACACTGTGCGCAACCCGATATTGAAGTGTTACGTTGCCTCTCTATAGAGTACATGTTTACTCATCTCTACAAAAGCTGTGCAAATGGCAAAACTTTGAATGTGACAAAGATTGCTTACCAGCGCAAACGACAGGGCAGGAGGGAACAGGAAAAGAGACGAGACAGAGCATTGATACCGATTGTTGCCGGCCAATATTTTAAGAATGTACTATTGTTGCAAGATGCAGGGATCACACTACACGAGAGATCATAGAGGCAGAAAAAATTTGCTCACTGAAAGATGCTTGTGTTAGCACCCCTTCTGCCGCGCTCACTGATAAGGAAAAGTTGTTCCTTTGCTTGTCGGTGCGACATACTTATGCATTGTCATTGTGTTTCGCGCATGACTATTGCAACTGGTAACTGCTTAAAAGCGAAGACCTTCGCAAAAAATAAATTGTTGGCAGTTCAGCACTCTGTCTCATCTCTTCTGTCCCCTCCTGCCCTGTCGTTTGCGCTGGTAAGCACTTTTTATCATGTTATACCAACACGCCCAATCCTACTGTCTTTAGAGTGCGAGACGGTCGAAAAATTAGGTTTGCGTGACACTGAACAGAGAAATTTTAGAATACTTGAAGACTATTTTTTGAATACTCCAAAGTAACATAACAGGTAAAAAGTTGCAGATGGTTCCTAAGAATATTTTGAATCATAATAAAAAAATATATATTACAGCTTTCCAATGGGGCAACCAAGCACCGCTGTCACAAAGAGCATTTCTCAGCCTTAGTGTTTCTCATTTCAGCTAGGTGCCCAATTCAGAAATAGGCGTAAAAAAACCAAATGTTTAAAGTTTGTTTTGAAGTCATCAAATAGCAGCATCTAATTACCATATTTACTCGAAAATAGGTCGGGCATGATTATAGGTGTCTACCCCTACTTATTGTGTTCGACAGAAAAAGGAAGGAAAGGAAGGAAGGAAAATAGAAGGAAAAGAACGGCAGGAAGGTTAACCAGCCTATAGGCAGCCCGTTTGCTACCCTGCACATGGGAGGGGGATGGGGGAGATGAAAAATAGAGAGCAGAGAGAGAAGAGAGAAACAGCACATTTGGCAGCACACGCGCGCACACTCAGTCATAGTTCAGTCTTGTCTTTCGCGGTGTGTGACTTTGCTCTTACAGCCGCTTGTTCAAGTCCGTGTCGCGTAGAAATTTCAACAGAGCTTTGGTTGCCTTCTGTTGTAATGTCTTCTCTCGGGCACTTGACAGAATAGTGTCCACAGACATTTGGCTGTTGTCGATGCGCGCAAGAACAGACGCTAGTGACTGTCTCTGGGTGTCATACAACGGACAGTCGCACAGGATGTGGTGTAGCATCTCTTCGCAACGACAGGCATCGCAGAGAGCATTGTTGGCCATTCCTATGACAAAGAAATAAGATTTTGTAAATGCCACTCCTAGCCATAAGCTATGAAGGATGGCTTCTCTTCGGTCGAGCCCAGTGAACATGCTAAGAGCCATCAAAGAGGACAGGTGGTGTTGATTCGTCTCGTTGCTTGGTGGACACCATAGTGAAAACGTGATTTCACGCGCAAGTCCTCGAAGATTACTGGCAGCATCGGTCCACGAAAGTGGTATGGCTTCTCGTGTTCCTTCAAGAGCTGCCCGTGCGGCAGTATCGGCATGTTCGTTCCCTATGACGCCGCAGTGACTTGGCAGCCACTGAAACGTCACATGATGCCCTTTCTCGTGTGAAGTGTGGAGAAGGCATTGAATTTCGAAAACGAGCTGTTCGTACGGCCCATGACGCAGTGCTGAGAGCACAGATTGTAGGGCAGCCCTTGAGTTGCTGAAATTCGACCATTTTTGCGGTGGTTCCTGATTGACCACACAAAGTGCAGCGCGCAAAACAGCTAGTTCCACTGCTGTAGATGCCGTGGAGTGGTCAGTCCTAAAGCTTATGGTAACACCTCTTGCTGGGACAACTACTGCACCTGACGAACACTGTCGGTTCGTGGAGCCATCGATATACGTACATTGTCTGAATATTTCTCGTGTAAAAGAAGAAGAGAGTTGTTTCAGCACGGGCGATGAAAGCTCGGATTTCCTCCGGATCCCTGGTACACTAAAATGCACTGTGGGTCAAATAAGACACCAAGGGGGTATCGATGGTTTTGATGCAGGAGTGAAGCCCGAGGGAAGTTTCTCGTATTTCACAATCATTTTAGCGAACGATGCTTTGCGCCTCTCTGAAGGAAACAGTGCAAGGTGATGACAGGGAGCATGCGCGAAGTGTCTGATGTGCATTCTCCGGACTTCTACAGCAATGTGAGTTTGTATCGGATAGTCGCCAGCAATTGCAATTGTTGGCTCTGTTGACGTAAATCAGGGCAGACCAAGGTACACTCTCAGTGCTTGGGCTTATAATGCCTGTAGAACATGAACATTGGTCTTGCAGGTATTGTTAAGCACGGGCAAGCTATATCTCGCGAAACCGAGAAACAGGGCTCTGTAGAGTACCATCATTGCGTCTACTGACATCCCCCACGTCTTTCCTGCCAGGAACTTAAACAATTGGGAAACAGCGGTCAGGCGCTTCTTCATATAGGCCACATGCCGACTCTAACAGAGGTCCCTATCAATAATGATGTGCAGAAACCGGTGGGTTCTGGCATAAGAAATGGGTCGCCCGCAGATTGAGATGACATGAGGGCTCATTGCTTTGCGAGTGAAGGCCACCAGCGTGCATTTTTGTGGTGATATGCTGAGACCTTGTTATAACAAGTAGTTGGCAATCATAGTTGCTGTTCTTTGAAGCCGGGAACGTATCTGAGGACGTGTGACTGCAGAAGTCCAGACACATATGTCTGCGTATATTGAGATTTTAATGATACTTGGCAAGTATTCAGCAAGGCCAATTAGTGCAAGATTGTATAGAATCGGGCTAAGAACTCCGCCTTGAACATTCTTGGAAGTATAGCGTCGTGTAGTTGGGCCATCTTCGACAAGAAAAAAATATATATTCGAATGTAGGTCGACAATTTTTTTTTAGTTTAGAAACAGTGAAATTGAAACATAGCACGCCATTATTTACATAGCTCAGTGCCCTCATCGCTGCCGGGGCTGTCATCTTGTCAGATGAGCAAGATGATGTCATCGGCTTCTTCGCAAGCATCCGTGACTTCCCAAACGACGTCGCCCTTGCTGCCACGACTGCTGCTAGGCCGGAAAAGGCACGGCGCCAACATTTGCATGCAAACAAACGATCCCGTTGCTTTCGCCAAACCCTAATCAATAAACTCCCCCTGCACGGCAGAATCACTCGAGTCCTCGGTAAAAAGTATCACTTGGCCCTTAAGTCCCCTGTGTAGCTCTGCCGACGTGTCATCGACACAACCACGCACAACCAAATGATAGTGCGTGGTCGGCGGCGGGGCAGCCGCGGAAGATGCATGCTCGTACCAAAATGACAAAATGCGGAGCAAAACTCCAAGGCTTTCCATGGGGCAAATTCGTTATATCAAGGTTGTCTCCCACTGTTGCTTTGGTACATAGAGGTCGCAAATACACGCGCTTTTATTTAGCGACAGCGGGGAATAGAAAAACTTTGTTATATCAAAGAATTTGTTATATAGAAGTTCGTTATAAGCTGGTTTAACTGTAACTCAGCACCGGAAGTGTTGTTGTCGATAAGTTACAGCATTTAAAGTGCTGCTGCTCTGGTTCCCAAATTACACTTGAGACATTGACTATCCCTGGAAGTTATCCACAACACAAAAGCACACTGCTTGTTGCCAGGAGCTCTACTGCCCTAAAGGGACACTAAAGTCAAACAACATTGAAAGGTCAATGCTTGAGAACCTCTAGAACGTCACTATTACACACAGAAAAGCCTCAGTAATAGAGAAATTAAGGAAAGTGTAGGACATGATTTACACCACCAGTGGTACATTCTGAAATAGGTTCTTAATGACCAAGAACATACAGAGTAAAGTTAATTACAAGACTGAATGAAATGAAACAAGGATGGAAGCAGACTTCAGTGTTTTGGAGCAGCTCAGAGAGCAGGAATAATGCTGTTTTGAAGCAGCTTTGGCACAGTAAAAGGGAACTTTTGAAGCAAGTTCAGAGCACCAAAAGGTGTGTTTTGAAAAAACGCAAGTTAGTTTTAGAGCAGCTTCCTAGGGTCACACATCATTAAAAATCAAAATTATTTTTGGTAATAGAGCTTCCTATGATTTTTACTATACATTCAGTACTAATGAGCTTGCCAGACTTCCCCCCTACAAAAGTGTGTGTTCCAAGCATTAAACAACACAGCTGACAGAGAAATAGCTTGGATAACAAGGGATTGGCAATGCTCATCCCTTGTTTTCATGACCTCTATACTGCATTTCACACATTAGGTGCAACGCTGCGGAAGCTATGGGAAAATGTTCGGTAAGCAAAGTGTACCACTCCTCGTGTACCGCAGCCAGTTTTCGTCGTCATAAGCGCTCCCACGAGCCGAGCAGGTGCTTGTGCGCGACGCTCATCCTTTCTTTAAAAAAAAAAGAAAAAAAAAAGACTTTCCCGTGAGTACTTTGGGCAGCATCTGCTGTGGTAATGTATTCGTTTATTGCTGGCAATGGCACGCATAGAGATTTAAATTTGTACTCGCACGTGCACTGCCAATTTGTGCATGATCATGCCGCATTCTCAGCTAGTATAAATTATAGAGGTCTCACTTATTATGCTTGATAGATAATTCATAGTTTCTCATGTTGCTGCCACCACTTTTGCGGGGAAACCACGGCAGTAACATCGACGAGATGAGCACTAGCAAGCTCCACGAATGAACCAAATTACAAAGTGATCGAACTACACCGGATATGGATGTGATCACCCTAGAGAGTACTAGAAAGGTTGATTGGCATGGCCGCCACTCAACTTCTGAGGTGTGGCACACGGAAAGAATAGAGGGCGCTGGGAGCGAAATGACTTGCAGGAGCAGAACAAGTTTCGCTGTGGCGCCGCGCTCATCGGCTGCGTTTCTGCAGAATTTCGTCAGTGAATGGCACTGTTTGAGAAAGCCAGCACTTTACGAATAAAGGAAGAGTTGACACTCACGACGCGCTAGAATTGAACACTAAAAGACACACTGAAGCACAGGTAGGACACACACGTATATCATGCAGAAAGCAGAAAGGACTGTAGACACAACACCTATTTGTAGGTGTGGAGCTGAATCAAGCAATAAAAAAAATTTCGGCAGATCCCACATACCATGAAAATCAATATTATGTGAAGCATGCCGATTGAAGGTGACTGCGGTGTAGCTTTTTCATTAAGCGAAATGTTACGAAATTCCGTTAAAAAAATGTACAAGTGCTGTACGCACATGCATATGTTGAACAGTCGCATGACATATGTAACCAGCTGCTTATATTTGCGTAACAATGCTAGCAGCCACGTAGGTATTGCCAACATCAGAAGCAGTAAGCTGATATGTAGCGATTGTGCTTGCGAGGATGGTAATGCTG
The DNA here is from genome assembly GCF_043290135.1 of Rhipicephalus microplus. NCBI lineage: Eukaryota > Metazoa > Arthropoda > Arachnida > Ixodida > Ixodidae > Rhipicephalus > Rhipicephalus microplus. The sequence goes on from NC_134710.1 coordinate 320,868,651, forward strand.
GCTAGTGAACGTGGACAACATTATTGAATGGTGCGTATACAACCTACGTTACATATCTATGATTTTTAAACTGTAAATTTTAGAACGCTGTTACAATAAAACGCTTGTAACGCTGTTATTGTTCTGCATGGGCTGTCATGTCTTTTCCTTACGCCTTTCACTCTGCAACAGTGCAGGCGCTACCCGTTTGCGACGTGAGTGTTCGGCAGGCGCTTTTTTGGTCAAGTACTTTGGCGCATTTGAAAGTATTGTTGGGACTGCATCACACGTGAGCGTCTGGACTCCCACGTGGTATTTGGACTTCTTCCCCGTTCTCAACATCGATGTTGTCCCCTAGAATATATCTGTCTTCGAAAGGCAGCTCACAAATAGCACATTGGTCATCCAATTATTGGCTTGTCGCTGCGATGCAAGTTCATCTCCCAGAGCTTCTCATGGTCTTCGTTTTTCGAGACGTTGAACAAGGACACTTTCCACGTCACTTTGACACCTGAATAACCGGTGCAGCAGCCTGGAGCATAGCAGTGCCGCTGACTGTTCTTCGCCATAATGGCATGGGCAGGGCGAACACAAAAAACAATGAGCAGCGAAGCCTCCCGCTCAGTTGCTACCACCATTACCATGCATCTGACCACGCGCGCCTTGGCACTTCTCAAACCACCTCGACTGCAGCGCCCTCGCATCGATTGTCCGTGTGCGGAGCGTCGTTTGAAAGCATAGCTGCCGTTAGGGGACCGCGTCCCTCAACCTTTCTAGTACACTTTAGTCATGTCCTTTGTGTAGCCAGTGTTGCTCGGTCGACAACAATAATTGGCTTAATATTGCAGTTCACACTTCCAATCAGCAATTATCACGGAAACTGACAACTGACATTTATGCGCAGCCTAGCGCAGCAGGTCAGGTTTGCGCAGAATGGCGCAATTGGCACAGCACTTCCACCCCTGGAAACATGTTCGTTTTAGTTGCGTTACTCCTGAGAATGATGCAAGTTCTGTTTTTGCCGGGCTGTGCTGCCCTGCCCCCACAGCACTGGCTATGAGGCAGTAAAAGGTAAGTGATGAATTGGATGTCACAAAGTTGTTCCAAATGGCATGCAGTTTGAATTGTGCTAATGATATGTTTAAACTAAGCATTTGCTTGGCCCAAAACAAGCACTAAAAAATTTCTGAAATAATATTTCAATACACCACAGCAACTTATGTACTTGCCTTTAGTTAAAGCAAAGTTCACTAAAATAGCCACCAGAACACAGACAGCAAAGCTTCATTTTGAATAGCCTCTCGTTGAGCAACCACAAAATCTTCACAAAAGCAAATTTTTTTAGTTCTCATGCAGTTTCACTGATGCAAGGTTCAAATGTGTAAAACTTTTCAGCTTCCCCTTCAACTGTAGGGTGAAGCCAGCCTTGAGTGCGGTGCAAGTAAAATGTAAAGTGACTGGGGATGTAACATACCTGATAGTTGCCATAAGAGGAAATCATCTTGTTGCATCTGCCTAGGCCAAGCTTGTTGCCTTGGGACATGGCCATGCCCACTGTTGCCAGAAAGCTGGGCCTCAAGGCATGCTCAGGTGCTCCGTCTGTTGCAGCTGCACATCCAATCATCCATTGTAAATTATGCACAACACATGTTTAGTGCAGTCAATGCTAGTGCTACAATGCCAGGGTATATATAGATATAAAGTAATGCATTGCAGTTTTACCATTAATTTTGCATTAACAATACTGTAGTTTTTAATCTTATTGTGCAATCTGTTACATAGTAGTCAATGTTTGGGTCTGATATCCCAAATCTCCACTGTGGGCTACAACTGCCATCTATTATGATCAAGTTTCACTCATCACCTTATCAACTTATCAGCTTATTTTCTCCTGTACCTATTTGTCAATATAAAGATATTACTTAATATGCTCACATACATATCTGCCCATGGTTTCATGCCACTAAAATTCGATACATTTAAAGATAAGCTACAATACATATCTGTGCCATTACTTTTTAAATGACTAGTCTATGATCTGCCCACAAAGTCACCGAAAACTCATGGGAACATTTACCTTTATATTTACACTCTTAAATTCAGCAGTGCCCTCGCAGCCCTTCTGGGAAATGGCTGGTTTGACAATGCCTACAACTTATGGTTTCGTTGACATCTGTGGAGCTTCTTATACATAAACTTTAATTAAGGAAATGGTAACCGTAGCTTTTTTTTCTAGCTAGAAACTCTGCTAGAAAAAAAGTTTTAGAAGTTTCATTTAAAATTATTGAGGTGTGTACTAATTTTGATTCAGTACATTCAACTAGTACGCCCAAATAGTTATGTTTTCTCTAACAATGGCAGCGATCTAGCGATTCTCATGAAAGAGCGTTTGAGTAGAGTAAATAACGATTAAATTATATGACCAATGACTTTTCAAACAAGGCAATAGCTTTTGTTGCCAAGTTTGGTTTTTCTTAGTGCATTTTCTTAGAGATGCATTTTCTTAGTGCTAGTTAAAGCCTCTTTATGCCTAGGCAGCAGTCATGAGCATCAGTCCTGGCACATTATCACTGGAATCAGCCAGCTGTGAGTATCGAATAAGTCAAACATAAAATCTCACAGAAGATATCGCTTCAAGGTAGTAACGCCGCTGACAGTGAAACCTGACATCTCCGTGAAGCCTATTGCTTACATTCATCACATTGTAGCAGAACATGACCAAGAAATTTTGCAGCAGATATATATATGCATTCTCTCAATCTGAAATCTACGTGCACCTTTCGCTTCAATGTAACTTGGAATGGTAGTACAGGTGATAAATGGCTTTCTCTCCACTGCTTTTACCTAGTAAACTACATTTCTGTTTTTTTTTTTCCAATTTTATCATGATGGTCAGCTGACACAATGGTCAGGTGATCAGCCATTGAACATCATGAAGCCAAATGTTAAAAAGAAAACAATTTATAGAGCGAGTTCACTTTCCTTTACAATTATAAAACCTGCAAGATTTATATTTCTTCAAATATCCCCTAACAAGTGTAATCTACATATATCAGAGCAGACAGACATTACAACTGTATCACCCTACTTTGATATAGAAGAACTAAACTCCGAAACAAGCTAAAGAACTTGCAATCAGCCTCATTTCTATAATTATGTATCGGAAGCCCTGGCTAAGACCCCTCTGTATATCTACCATCATGCTGCAACCAACTAAACATTATAAACATGAGCATTTTGAAGTGCAGCATGGGCATTTTGCACAACAAAGCCAGCTGGTTGCACTTGCTAGCTGCAAAGTTATACCCATGTCACACGGGCCCAATAAATTATATTAAGGCATTAAGTTCCTAAATGACGTTTTTTGCAATCGAGCTGCCACATGTCAAACTGAAATGGCACCTGAACTCATGATGCAGGTAATGGTCATTTCAGGAATGCACACTTTTAGGGAAATAGTAGAATATAAAAATGTACTTTAACAATGTTAATCTGATTTCAGGAATAGTAAAACATAACAGTAAGCTATTATATTGTGATTAGCTTGAGCTGATTCTCTCTTACAGCATTTCAACAGACCGAAGCAAGTTCGGCCATTGCATGATGAATCTGATATGGCGCCTGTCAAGTTGAAAATCTTTGCAATTCTCAATTAAATTGTCATATGATCTAACAAGAAAATAACCTGCTTTCCGTCACAAGTCTTGTAAAAATATTTTTGTCTCAATGGATGCTATTTTAACTGTCTTCTGTGCAGTGCACTGAGTAAGCTTTGGCATTGACAGAGCACATTTTTCAGTCGAATGAGTTCTAGTAAAGGCATTAGATGACAAATGACATCAAAGCAAATACCATTTCATTTACACATGTAGTACCGCGCAAATAACACTACATCTTAAGGCATTAGGAAGCTCATGCGCATTAATTTTCTGTGTTCGTGCGGCATGGTTATTACTTGTCGTCCACAACATAGTTTAATGACATTACATGAATGGAATGTTTACCTACATGTGACATGGAAAGAGGGAGAAGGTACACTTCAGAGCCATTGCTGTATAGATGGCTTTCACAGATGACACTAAAGGTGCCATTTTGTGAACATTATAGGCACACTGCATAAGGTTTCTGTTGATATTTTGGTACAGACACCAACATTATGCAGCGGTGAATATGCAGCATTGATGGCCTTACAGCTGTCATGCTGCAACAAGAGTACATAGAGAAGATGCATGCATGACGTCATTCAAAACTATTGGCCCCACTGGTTATATTATATGTACACATAATTAACCCCAATTGTAATATTTATACACGTAAGACCCTATGGGCATTCCAAGGACTTTCTTACAATTGTTGTGCATGCAAATACAAAGATCATGACTCATTTATTTTAGCAAAGCACTCTGCAATGACTTATCTGTACTTGTACTCTCTTCAGCAAGCGTGCATAGGAGTGCATTCAGAACAAAGTTTTTTACATTTTATCTTCGGAACAAGAATATGTTAGCATGAACCCCCCCCCCCCCCCCCCCTCCACCACAATCCAACAAAAGTGTTCAGCCCTGTCCATGTCTGTGTGAGCGCACGATCAGGCGAATGGATTTGCTTCGGGGGTGACACCTTGCGGCAGGTGCACAGCCCAACGTAGTCTGCCCAAGAACATGCACAGCCCAATAAACATGTACACCTGCTATGCACAAGTGGTAATGCTCAGTGCTCTTGTTTAAATGAATTTGTACTTGGCCTCAAGGACGATTGATATGTGGGGTTTAACGTGCCAAAACCACCATATGAGAATGAGAAATGCCATAGTGGTGGGCTCCGGAAATTTCGACCCCTGGGGTTCTTTAACGTGCAACCAAATCTAGCACACGGGCCTATAGCATTTTCGCCTCCAACGAAAATGCAGCCGCCACAGCCGGGGTTGAATCTCGCGACCTGCAGTTCAGCAGCTGAGTACCTTAGCCACTAGACCACCACGGCGGGGAATTGGCCTCAAGAAGCTTGCTGCATCTTGATGCTAGAGAAGGAAGTGTCTGGAATGATAACCCATGCCCTTCTCTTTCAGAACAAACAATGCGCACTTTGCAGCTGTTCCAAAACCTGCAGTCACATGACAAAGTGATAACCTCGGATAATGCGCAGAGCCAGCAAAATAAGGGCCCTCACCACCCTAATTTATGATTTAAAGCGATGTGTACTGCTCTGAATGTCTATTAGGCTGTGCATGCTGCCAGGCACACCACGTTGAAGAACAACAGCTGCAAGATGCAGCCCCACAGAGCAAGGGCGCCTGTTAGCATGCTCTACAGAAACATGAGTGGGGCTAACATCAGATTGTGATTGTTACTATAACAACACAGTGAAATACACTCAACACCCATTGTTTGTGTGGTTGCACTTACAACCGAAAAGCTGCATCTTCCCATGAAAAAAAAAAAAAAAAAGAGTCCCTGCAACAAAAATTTAAGAGTTCTGTTTACCAATCCTTTAGATACCTGGGGGTGTTGCAGACTTCAGGCATTACCTTTGATTAGAGGCACACCGTCTCGGTCTGTGAATACAATAGCCTGGAGCCCTTGGACCCTAAATATGAGAATAATGAAAAGACCTACTTATTCATGCACTGAAAAATACGGACAAAAGGCTCAAGTATCGCCCACGCGACATATCTTCACCACGATGGCGACAAACATTGTTTTCGTATTACAAACGTTACATTCTGCAAAAACTGTGCGATGAAAGTGACAATACATGAAAGATTGCGTGCATCATTGCCGAAATTTGTTGCGGAAAGGCTGGCTCACAGAAATAATTGAACTCCTGTGTCGCAATTCGACACCATATAGCGAAACCTAGATATTTCTAAAGAAATAGAGCAAGAATAGGGGTTCTTACAGCACGTAGCACGTACTCTACATAATCCGTCCCACCATTTTTCAGCGCGAAGAACACAACTCACAGATGTTTACACCGTCGTTTACAATACAGAAGCATGAACACGTAAATAAAAACGACAGGTAAGTTTGCCTACCTGGATATGAGGTGGATAAGGTGCTTCTTCAATTCCTGTAACGTGACAGAAAAGTCGTAAGGTTCCGGGTAAAAATACACTCGTGACATTTGGTGGGCGGATGTATCGCGGCAGCGACAAGACGACGCAGGAATTAATGAATGATAAAAACAAAAAGGAGCTTTTGAAGTTAGTACGTTGGGCCCACACAACCCGGCTGCATGCCACTGTATGCACACTCAATGTCACGCACCACTGGCCCTCAAATTATCGGCCTTATTGAAAACATGCACTGGGGGCTGAACATCATATGACTTACATCGGCCATAGTGTTTACATCGACTGGCACCCGACGCGCCACCCCACAGATGCGACGCATACTAGCGGTTAATGCAAAAGCACAGCGCGTGTTCATTTGAAATACTGAACTGCAATACTATAGATTTATCCTAAATCACATATATGAGTACTAAACATATGAGTTGAATTTCTTGCGTTAACTAGGTCATAAAGAGAGGATGAATATTGGACGCGATGATAGCGTTGTCTGAATTCCGGTGGCAGTTGCACAAAGATTAGAAAATTATTACTTTACTGACAATTTAGAAAGTTTTTATTATTTTCTGCACTTAGATAGCTTTTTGAACAAATAATAATTAAACATATTGTTTGTATATATTTAAAACTGCGTATAAAACGAAATAAGTTGCAAGGCACCAGGGCGTTTTGATATGGCGGCTGGCCGTTCGCGTAGCAGACGACACCGTCATCGTCTGCTTCAGCGTCATGGCTGTCCCGCACTCGTTGGAGCAGCTCCCTGCCTTAATTTCTCTCGTTTTCACATAGTACAATGCAGTAAACTACTTACTAGAAGCTCACAAGCATATTGAATACTTGTTTTAGTAAGTGATTGATGCCGCGTACAGGCCGAGCGCAACGACGACGCTGATCACAAAAACATGCGGCAATAAATTGTTTCATTGAAAGTCAATCGATGTTTACATGAAATAAAGGCCACGTAAGTAACGTTTTATTATGTACAGCAGTGAACAATATGCGTGCATCAGCATTCATGTGCAAACAAGGTACGTACTACGCATAGCCCCAGCACAGAAGCTGTTTAGCGCTGGCTGATTTATCCATTGCACTCCTCAAAACCTTCGCTGCAGTAAAGTGTACAAGAACAAGGGGAGTTCCAGGAACAGCCGCAGCACCAATACATTAAAAGTGAAGCCCAAACAGGGTCAATTCGCTTGTGCAAATGATTGTGGCGCCGAGATCGGTAGTCTGCGATGTGTCGTCGGTCTAAGAACCGCGCGCAGCTTCACCAGAGTGGTTGTGGAGTCGTGAGCCACTACCTAGTCGTTACCTAGGGGTACAATTGGACAGGTATCAAGACAGTGAAGCATTTTGGCTTGAAAAGGCTGAAGAACAGCGTGCGACCGCCGAAGGATGGGGCGGTCGTGGCTTATCAATTTTCTCTCGGTCAGCTGTATGCAACGTGTTTCTGGCTGCGAAAATTATGTGCCTTTTGCGAGTACTTAGTTGTACGCGTAAAAGCATTCATAAAATCCACAGGATATTTGCCACGTTCATCTGAACCTCTAAATGGGAGCGAACATCTAGAACAAATTTGTTTCGGCGTGTTAAGCAAGGAGGGCTGTCTTTGTGTCATCTGTTTCTTAACCAAGTAATATCACGTTTCCTGCTAATAAGAGACCAGAGAGACTCTTTTTTATGTTTCTTATTTCAAACAACGCTCTTACACCACATGCCTGACTTCTTGGTATCTTCAGACAGGGGAGAACGACACACCTTGTCACCGTTCTTGCGCGAAGTTGTGTTCTCATATCGTTTCTTAAGCGCAAGGTTTTCGATAGATTACCTAACTAATGTGTAAAGAAAGCGCCTTATGAAAGACTTGATACAGAATGTTTTTCCTGTGCCCATGTACCGTTCAAAGTATGAAAAATCATATGGTCATGACGTACTAAGGCGAGTGAAAAACATGTGTATACCACCCAATGCGACAATTTTCTTTTTTTAAACTTCATACGGGAACCTTGCCAGTAAAAACCTGGCTTGAAGAGAGAGGGATGTATGTACCATGGGGAAGCAGCTGTCTCCTGTGTAAATAACCTGAGGCCATTGAACATGTGTTTATTTATTGTAAGAACGCTATTTTCTTTTGGGACATTTTACAGAGGACTTTAAAAAAAATATTTACCTTTTACTCCATATGGAATTCGTAATTTGCCTTGTGATAGTTCAGTGCAAAATTTGGATGTTATATTTTTACTTGGTCTTCATTCGGTTTGGCGTAGTATGCTATCGTACAGACACTGTGATATGAGAGTTCTATCCGTTAATGAGTGTTTCGTGGAAGCTGTTGTTATAAAAGTGCGAGATGTGTATAAGACTACCGACTGTGTTGAAGATGTGTTGAAAAACCAGCCCTTAGGTATACACTTCGTTCCTTTATATATATATATATATATATATATATATATATATATATATATATATATATATATATATATATACTAAGACGTCGTCTTTACATGGAGCACAACAGGTGCCACCATTAGTTCAGCGAGTATTCAGCGCAAGGAAGCACGCTTGCGCATTACGAAAATAGTCTATCGGACCCTGGAGAAATGTTACCGTCAGCTAACGCTAGCACTCTCACGTCAGTCAGCTCAAATCACCGCCCCCCCCCCCGTCTTCTGATTGATTTGTGGGGTTTAACGTCCCAAAACCACCATTTGATTATGAGAGACGCCGTAGTGGAGGGCGCCGGAAATTTTGACCACCTGGGGTTCTTTAACGTGCACCACCCCGTCTTCTGCGGTGGCGCAAAAGAGGGACAGCTGCGAAATACTATATGTTCTAATGCCTAGCAGCGGAGCCCTAATACTCACGGTTCGTGCCGCATGGTGGTGTATAGTGACTGCAGTGCTTTACAGCTAACCCGAAGGTTGCGAGACTTAATCCTGGCCGCGGCCGCCGCTTTTTCAATTGAACTCAAAATGTCCGAGAATCGTGTAGCTATATTAGGGTGCATGTTCAAGAACTCCAGGTGGTCGAAGTTTCCGCAGCTCTCCACAGGGCATGCTTTAAAATGATATCGGGGTTTTGGGGACACAAAACATCATCATCATCATCGTCATCGTTATTTTATATTATTATTATTATTATTATTATTATTATTATTATTATTATTATTATTATTATTATTATTATTATTATTATTATTATTATTATTATTATGTTGTTGTTGTTGTTGTTGTTGTTGTTGTTGTTGTTGCGGTTGCACGCACGATTGAAGATGTGCGCGCAGCGCCTAGTTAAAGCAACGACCAGGTAACTACGGAAGCGAAAAAACAAGGATAGAACAGAAAAGACAAGGATAGAAAACGACGAAGGGAAATATGTGAACTACACCGGCGCAACTGCCGTTCATTTTACCGTGCGGAACACACTGATAGCAAACCCGTCAAAATTATTGCTGAGCTTAATGAAACTGCTATATTTTACGCCGAGCTAGAATGATTGCTTAAATTCTGCTATTAATATGGTCACAAATTTTGGAAGGAGAAGAGAAAACGACCAATGTTGAGTAGGAAAGAAAATGTTAATTTCATTTTTTTTTCAGTTTGTGAAGCATCCGTCACTTTGACTTTCTTTGTTGGCGTATATTGCAGGTAATTGCTGATAGCGTATTAAAAGCGAAGCACCATTAGGTTTCAATAGTTTGGAAAAATGTCACCAAAATCTTTTTAATGGAGTTGTTGCTATTACTGATTATACACATATCATCAATGTGAAGGTTTATTTTGTTAAGACGGCTTTGTACACCTCAAATTTGAGGTGTATGAAATCTTGGCCACTATGCTCCGAAAAACAATTCAGGAAGCGAAATAAAAACTGTTTCTGAACGCCTAAGGGGGAGTTCATGCAGACTTCGCAATGACTGCACTGCTAACAATTTAAAACGAGTCACAAAAGCAGGTGGCCCATATTTTTATAGCTTCCATATACAAAACCTGTAGGTTGCCACAAATCGCGGAAGACCTAAGCCGAATCTCAAAACTTGTCTCTCGAGGACGACAGGAGGATGAAGCTTATGTAAACAGGAGCTCTAGCGTATGCACCCGAATACAAGCACTGGGTGAACATACGGGCAGTGCGAGCGTCTGATTGATGATGATGATGATGATGATGATGATGATGATGATGTGGATGATGATGATGACCTTATTGTTTGTTTGTTTCTCTGGACTCATGGCTCGCACCCACTCAGGGTGATTGGCCAAGAAAGCGTAGTGCATTTCTTCTGTGAGCATTAAAACTATGTGTAATGGATTTGTATTATAATATGACTAATGTAAGTAAAACCACATAAAAAAGAGCAAACGAAAAAAATGAAAAAGTCAATTTGAGAAATTTTGAGATTCCAGGTGTTGTGATTACCACTCAGCTGCGTTTACTTCACCTCACTATTTAGAATTTTTCGATAATAAATAATATTTATTTGATTGAAGATCACAAAGGTATACGTTTGGATGCCTGAATATAATCGCAAACGGCATTGAAAGCATCCCTGTGGCAATGTGCCAAAACTGAGGCACCGAAGCTTAGTGCAGTTTCCGCCGTCAATCTAACGTCTATTTTCAGAAATGGAATAACTAGAAGCCTTCTTCTAAGTATATCGTATCAGCGACAATACAGAAAATAATGTTCTAATGATTCCATTTCTCCGCAGAATGCGCAGAGGGGTGATATTGTCTGACCAGCCATGTGTAGATACAGGTTGGGGGGGGGGGGGCATGACATCGGAATTTAGTAATTAAAACTTCGAGCTTCCTTGACTGGCTCCAGTGGGGTCATCATACGTTCTCTTCTTCCTCGTCTCTTATTTGCCTTTCGCGGGATAATCTAACCCTCGGCCAGCTGCGTGTTTCCGATGCGTCTTCTCTCCCTCTTTTCTCTGTCCTTTTGTATTTGTGTATGCAAGTCAAATAATAATAATAATAATAATAATAATAATAATAATAATAATAATAATAATAATAATAATAATAATAATAATAATAATAATAATAATAATAATAATAATAATAATAATAATAATAATAATAATATCAATAATAATAATAATAAAGCCTCATTCATCATCTACATGCCGCCGCTTCGCCTCACTGCGCCGAATAATTCTTGAAAGACCGAATGGTATGCTCGGATTGCCAGTCATTACATCCACCCTATTATCGTTTGGAGCCAGTCAGTTGGGTGTGGGCCGCAGTGCTATTCTGTCAGCGCTACATAAATTCATTCAGGCAACCGGAAGGATACGCTGCTAGTGGTACTGCCAGCTATATCCAATTCTTTCTCCCCCTTCCTCATTCTTGTTAATTTGTTTTATATATTCTGGTTTATCGCATTCTTCTGCAATTTTTCACGTTTTTTCAAAGGAACATTATTATTGTTCCTATCTAATTTCTCTTTATTTTTTTTTAGCAAGCGTTGTAAAAAAATGATCTATTATGAGGTACAGTGTGGCCAATCCCTCATGTGGGTATGAGCCAAGATCTCCTAGGAGACAAGACAAGACAAGACAAGACATGAGGTCATCACCATCAAGAAGGAGAAGGAGAAATTCAACCTGTGTGGTCACGAATAACGCCTACGATTTCGGTGCGCTTAGTAGGAAGGCTTCGAAAAAACACAATCTGCTGCCGAATTGTCCATGAATAATGGCCACAGATCCTTCATTCTCTGACATCATCCATAGATGACGGTTGAGCTGTGTCCACTGGGCAATAGTGCAAATTTTCACGAAGGCGCAAAGGTGCACATGTGAACTTTAGCGCTTCTGATGGATGAACAAATAATGCATTCGTCTTGGTTGACACAGCACACACGAGACGACGAAGGAGAATATGAAACACAGGACAGGCGCTGACAGGTGCGACTGTCCTGTCCAGCTGGCTTCGAGGCCAGTATGTTTTTTATTCTTCATCCTCCTCTCAAGTGCGCTGTATTAACCAAGATGAACACATGCCGATTCGCTGAACCTTCCATACTTACACAAACATTGCTTCTCAAGTAATGAGTACCCCTTTTTATGCACCCATCAAAAAATGTCGATTAATCGAATAAACATCCCATTAAAACCAATTATTATACTAACGACTGGATGAATTAACGATTAGTTTATTAAAGCCTTTAATCAACTGTCTTCATTACGAAGTTTCTGATAGTTGAGTGACGATCGAGAGAGAAGTTCTGGTTGATTTCTACTCAAGAATTTATCCCTCCAAAAAGAGATTATGCTGTGAATAGCGAGCACAAAAAATCGTTCACGAATGACATAGAAGAAAAATACGGTGATTATGTGAGCAATCAGCATTATTACTCTTACTTTCAGCAGACTTGAAAGCAGCAAAAGCACCATTAGTCTTCCACATGTATGCAAGGGAAAATGGCAGTATTCAAGCAGTAGCGTGAAAAGCTGATTGATTGATTGATTGATTGATATGTGGGGTTTACCGTCCCAAAACCACCACATGATTATGAGAGACGCCGTAGTGAAGGGCTCCGGAAATTTCGACCACCTGGGGTTCCTTAACGTGCACCCAAATATGAGCATACGGGTCTACAACATTTCCACCTCCATCGGAAATGCAGCCGCCGCAGCCAGGATTCGATCCCGCGACCTGCGGGTCAGCAGCCGAGTACCTTAGCCACTAGAACAACGCGGTGGGAGCATGAAAAACTGGGCTACATTGTTGAACTTCGTAGTAAAGCAGGAGGAAGACAAAGGATGAACAACTACCCGCGCTGAACTAGCAACTGTCGGGTTTATTGTAGAGAAAGAAATAAATACATGCATTCCTAGTGCACGCGCATAATCACATTGAGACAATTGTCACTTTTTCCGAGCAGGCTAAATTCGCAATCATGAAGACGGATAGATAGGGGCGGAAATGCAAAGATTATAGTCTTCCTTAACGTGAAAGGCTTTTATGACTTCACGTGATCATCTTAATCAACCTGCCTGAAAACGACACGCGTGCTAGGAAACAGCAGTTTGCAACCTCAGGGGCGACAGTGCAATGCCAAATGTGAAGAAATATTGTGAAGGTTTTACGCCCCAAAACTACAAATGTGAAATAGAAATGTCTTTTATTGTGTTGTGCTGGAGTAGCGTCTTGTTAAGGCGAGCACCAGTCTGTTCAGTATGTTTTTTTTTTTTTGCACAAGCTAGCGGGATATTGTACACTGCACGCACCACATACACACGATACAAAACGAGCGCGATGATTGACGGAGCACATATTCCTCCATGACTGGCCATTCTTCTTCGTATCTATCGCGGTACAAGCTTTTTCTAGTCTTAACATAGGCGGAAAAAGAACATTTACGTTCAGCTAAATATCATTGTGAGTGCAAGGTCAAGTGTATACCACTTCAAGCTTCAGAATGGCGGAAGACATTCCAGTGATTTCACGTGACAGAGGCGTTTTATACAAGAAGTTTTCATTCAACTATCGACAGTCCCAGATGTGGGAACCATCGTGTTGCTGGCTGACAAATATTGCAACCTATGGCGCTATGTAAGGATGAGAAATGCGAGAATTCTGAGCGATACTTTTGAAGAGAAGTACAGGTGTGTGGAAGTGAAAAGCAAACGCGACTTGCTTCGCATTATTTTTTGTGCAAGTGAATCAAGAGGGCCTTTGCCAGGACCGTAGATGGTGGGGGATATTATGCGTGCGTTTCGGCTCGTGCTTGTATAATTACCCGAGCAAAGTTGAACAAAGTTTCAAGTGAAGGGGGCTAAACTTCCCCTCTCTGGCTAAGCCACTGAAAGCAAGACCTTGCCAAATGCATGCTAGTTGAGAAGTAACGAGATAGAAAGATGAAAACAAAAAAACTGTGTGTCATGAAATATATACGTTGATTCTGCAATGATTCGTCGAATGGAATGCGAGGAAAGCTCGTTCGTGGAAATTCCGCCCACAATGGCCTATTAATGTTGTGGCACGCATTGCTGAGAGCCGTGTCGAAACACAGTGCTTCGATTTGGCTTCACTGTTGTGCTGACCATCTCTAGATACACATTTGCGCGGACTTCACCAATGGTTTTATTAATTACTTTACTATATGACCATGCATTACTGTACATTGCTCATTTTTCAGACAAACATTTCCTCACACAGCCAATCTTGTTCGAGTACTTCATTTTCAAGAGTGCACATTGCTGCTGCCTCTGCGAAATTGTCACACTCTTGGGCTTCTCTTCAGCTAAACACGTATCACTTTGAAGTCTGCGCACCGGCGCGGCAGTGCACACCTGCGTTCATGCCCTAGGGTCGTCACTATCAAGCTGGTGAGAAGTCGTAGATACGAGACTGCAGCTGGAGCCAAGGCTTCGACAATAGGCATGGTCTTCATGAGGGCAGAGACAGACCTGGCAAAGGTAAGTCATGGACGAGTACAAGACAAACGAGAGTCTGTGACACGGGCTAGCAAGTGACAAAGCATTATCTGCTCCGAATTTTTTTCCCAACCTATCTGCATTAAAAAAAAAAAAGTGAAACCCTTTTATTTCATACCTCTTGAGGAGTGAAGCAATGGGTTGATTCTAGGCAGGCTTGTCATTCACTTCACGCTTGTTATTCCCTATTGTTTGTATATTAACCAGCGCGTCAAGATATGAACACGGAAGCGACATGCAAACGTGGTCTTCCATTTAGATTTATTACACACGACCCAGGTATGTCAATGTTTGATAACCATTTTTGCGATTTGTTTTATGACTTCCGCCACTATTATTTGTTTACTTGATTCGGATACACGGATACACAAGGACACAGGTGAAAGAGGAAGAGAGCGAATGGGCAGCTGCCACCTGGAGGGGCACAACGCCTCTTTCGGCAGGAGCAAGCAGTTAGAGAGAAGGAACATGGGAGGAGAGAAATAGAAAAGAAGAGAGGGAAGTAAAGGAAGAAGTGACGAAGACTTAGACAAGTGTAAGTAAATTAGAAATAATAAAACAAGCGTCCGTAAACGGATAACCAGGTCCATTGGGTTAGTAAAAGTCAGAATTTAAATTCATTAATCAGCAAATACTAGTGCGTAGCGAATGCGGGAGATGCTCAACTGTTTCGCAGGAGCCACAAACTGCGCACAACGGACAGTCAACACGCCCTTGACAGTATAATCGTTCACGCACTAGCACAGGGCCTACTCTTATACAAGCTTTTTTTTTTTAAGCAATACAAATTTTCCTTAAAAAACAATAATAGATAGGCAGTTGCCGTCTTTGCAGACAATTTCTAGGTCAACGCGGAAACATTTTACCACTGATTAAATCATTCAGAAATGATAATAACAAAATAATTTAAATTACCTTTTCATTATCAATTTTATGGTGGTGGTTTGTATGGGGAAGTTGTTTTACGTCACAAATTACGACCCACAGAGTTTTAAATGAGAAGCATTTTTTGGCGAACTTCGGCGACTATGAGTCTATCTATCTATCTATCTATCTATCTATCTATCTATCTATCTATCTATCTATCTATCTATCTATCTATCTATCTATCTATCTATCTATCTATCTATCTATCTATCTATCTATCTATCTATCTATCTATCTATCTATCTATCTATCTATCTATCTATCTATCTATCTATCTATCTATCTATCTATCTATCTATCTATCTATCTATCTATCTATCTATCTATCTATCTATCTATCTATCTATCTATCTATCTATCTATCTATCTATCTATCTATCTATCTATCTATCTATCTATCTGGCCGTTTACGTTTGGGTGCTCTCGTGGTCAGCCCCTTAACTTCGCGTGAACCAAAATTAGCATGGGAGGGTAAGATGGTTTGACGGATATGACGCGTTGATTAAGACATGAGTAATGTCACAATCCCGTCGCGTACGTCGTCAAACACTTCCCGCCAGGCAGTGGCACGTACACATGGGCGGGTATGTGCCGCTGGTATGCGGGAATGTGCCATAGGTGATTGACACTTAGTATCTAACCCATGAACGATGAGAACACACATGGGCAATTTTAACGCGTGAGCGTTAACAATACCCGACATCAGTGGCGTGGACCCAACGGAGGCATAGAAAAATGTCAGTGTTAAGAAAAGCCTGGCATAGGCACCGTTGACCCCCCGACGAATGTAAATAATAAATTAAAGGGTCCCAGCAGGAATTTAACCCAAGCATTCTGCGTGGCAGTCAATCATTCTACCATATATAGCTACGCCAGGTCTCGGAACTACCTTTCAAATAGACGCCAATCTTCGTGAAACGTCAATAGTCGTTGCAGTGCTGCCAACCCAATTTTATAAACATTACATATGTACTCCTTTGATACAACCGTCACGTCGGGTTAACGTCAATTGTTGTTAGGTGCTATGCACTGAAGTTGATTTATGTGGCAGTATCCAGGCCAGCATCTCCGCGAGCATCAGCGCTTCTGCAACTCTTCAACATCTGCAACTCTTCAACATATGTCTGTGCTTGCAACATTTGTACATACATTTAGCGCCATTTTATGACGTGTCACTCAGTAAAAAATCGCAACACGATCACCTTTCCTCCGCATGCTTCGCATAACGTTGAATCTCAGGTACGTGGGATCTGCTGAATTTTTTTGAAAATCGACAATATCACGCGTCATGTCAGACATGTATGGCCACATTTCTGGACTGCGATGCGGCAGAAACCAAAACTTGATGCGCCAGAGAGAGACAAACAACCTTTTTGACGGCATAGCAAGGTCGGTAAACTTAATTTGCCGGTCGTTCGAAGGGTGGTAGCCAGAAGCTTGCCACTACCGTTTCGGCCCAGTTAACCACTTCTGCCTGAAGACGGTATATTTGACGACAGGAGCGACTCCCACGCCTCGAGGTAGGAAGCTGGCAGTATTGTTCTTGGTGGGGGGTCACCCTCGCGTTCCCAAAGATTGTTAATTTGGGTAGCTTTCACGCAGCCGCAATGTCGGCGGTTTGGTGTAATCTCTTTTGGATAAATTTTAGACAGCCAATGAGGGCTTGGAAAAGAATCTGTTTGGATTTGCTTCCAGATTGTGGCCTGTTCCCTTGACAGGGCGGTCCCTGTGCTGCCTCACGCTAGAGAGCAATGCAAGTGTTTTTCTTTTTTCTTTTTGATTTGTACCGCGAATCACAGCAATCCGCGAGACTAATATGCCTCAGTTTCGCGTGCGTTCGTGTATTCGCGCTTTGCGCATCGTGCTGACGCCATCTGCGTCACCCTCTTGCGTGAACGGTAGACGCTACAACTGGCACATCACGCGCGAAGGACCACTGATTAGCATGGTCAGGTGGCATGAGAAATAGTTTGTCGCGCGGCATGCCATCAATTGATTTACGTGAAGTATCGTTCCAGTCTGACGCAGCACAGGGACCGCCTTTCGGGCGCACCCGGAGCCTTTAGTTTCGGTTTCTCCCGCATTGCGGTCCGGAAATTTGGCAATGAATATTTGAAACCAGGCGCAATATTTTTAATTTTTAGAAACTTGACGGTCATAGTTTCGGACATAAAACAACTTCCCCGTATAAACAAGCACCATAAAGTCGATAGTAAAAAAAAGTAATTGAAACGTTTTGTTAATTAATTGTTTATGAACGATCTATTTAGTGGCTAATTCTTTCCACCTCGACCTAGAAATTGTCTGAGAAGATGGCAAGCGTCTAATTATTAGTTTATTTCAAAGAAAAAAAATCTGTATTGCGTAAAAAAAGACACTTTATACCGGCGCTCTGGAACGACGACGCAAGCCACGCGACATTCATTAAACACGGAGTGTACCCTCTTTGTGAACAGGGATGAGCCGAGTTGCTTTCTCTGCAATATAATGTCCCCCCCCCCCCCCCCCCAAATATTTTTCTCCATGGCATAAAGAACGAAATAGGACATTTTCCAGAGGGAGCCCTCCTCTCCTCCTCCCCGAAAATCAAGAAGGTGCCCACCTGTCCGGAAAAAATTTCTCGCTACGCCCCTAGTGCTCAGTAAACATTCTCAAAATCCTCTTTGGCCATAACTTTGCCTGCACTTCAAACATTGACAGGACAGGTCGCTCTGTGTATACGTATGCGGAGCAGACTTTCCCTCCCCCCCTTTCGATGATTGGGGACAGGGGAGGGGGGCAGCCGCTCTTCTTTCCACTCTTTGCTCACGCATATGCTTCACTTAAGCTCATTAGAGATGCCACTGCGAACTCGGGCGTCTGAGTGTATCGCGGTGAACGCGTCTTTTTCACTGCCGAGTTAAATTGAATCCATTGTGGATTATGCTGCTATCCGCGGCAATCCACGTGCGCACACAAGCTCCGTTCCCCCTCCCGTTACCACGAACGGTCTTGTCTTTGTTTACTGATTTATTCGTTTACTTATTCCAGCATCTAGTGTGGCAAAGAAGAGACTTGGCTGAATGCACTGCCTGGAAGTCTCCTCAACTGCATGGAACTTTGTTGCAAAACACGCTGCGCCTCATGTGCGGGTCTGCTGCCTACCAAGCAGGCAACAACGCACGTCCGGGTTTGCCTCTCGTATAGCAAAGGTGTTGGCGCAAGGTGGGCCTCGGAAATTTGCAGTATATCTCCAGTTTTATTTTTTCCTCTCGCTTGCTTTGCAAAGAAGCTGAGCATTTTCTTTCACTCTTCTGCGTGGCGGCTCGGTATAGTTTATTGCACCGCGAAGTTCGCGGCAGCTATCAAGCGACGGAATTCGATATTCCTTTGAAACAGCCGATTTAAGGTGTGGTTTACGCACAAAGGCGGCGGTGACGAGTATAAGGTTCAAGAATTATAACGGTATGTGTGCATTACGTCTGCGGCGCTTGCGCAGTCGCAGCAACAACCGTCAACGTAGCCAGATGCTATGGTATACGCGTGCTCAATGAGGTGTCAGAGTCAAGAAAATGCCGCCTATTTTTCAGCTGTTGCCGACATCGCCCAAGTACGCTCGCTCCGGGTTTCGAAAGCTTACGCTCTCGCTAAAGGCACCCACGCGATGCATCCTTGTGGCTGTTCGTACACGAAGTGAAGCGACAGCTTGGCACATTTGCCCCCTTGCGGCTCCCTGAATTTTCTTCTTACTGGAGAGCAGCAAAAAGTGCGTGTAGATGCATGCCTGAAAGGTGGCAGGGCTCGCCACAGCTCCGACGCCCTTGCAGCGACGGCTTTTTATTAAACGGGGAAAACTGTAGCACTTTCCCTGCAGCCGCTGACACCATAGACACTGCTTTGAAAGAAGTGTTTCTACATGCCGAGGGAAGTGCGTAACATAAATGTGCCTTTGCGTATGGCGTCCCTTGGACATAAAGGTAATGCGATTTTATGTCTTGGCAAATACGAAATAAGTGAATATATGAGTATCTGAGCGCACATAGTGTCGTATAACATAAAAAAGGATATATATATATATATATATATATATATATATATATATATATATATATATATATATATATATATATATATATATATATATATATATTATATATATGTGTGTGTGTGTGTGTGTGTGTGTGACGCTACGATGTTTGGGCGACGTGGCCTGGCTCATACGCCATGTTTATTCCATACTGTGACTTCTTCCTTCTCTGCTTCTACCAACCATCACTTCATACGTCACACGATTCCCCCTCCCCCCGAAAGAAAGCGTGGATTACGAACAATAAAAAGTAAACAAGGAGAGATTAAAAAGTCACAAATGTCATAGTTCACAATTGCTTCTGTGCTCCAGGGAAGTTCCATAAACTTTCAGACTTCAGGGGAGAGTCAAGCAGTCCGGTTAACGCAGGAGTTCTGGTGGGCGAGGCTGGTGGTTGCGTCCTGGATAACACAAAAACACTTTGGACATGAAAACAGATGGAAATGCAGCCGGTATTCTTGCAAAGAACGAACGATGTTGGAACGCTTTGCAGGATTGAATGTTTCGTAGGCGTCGCATTTTTTGTCGTGGGTCGTACAAACGTCGTGCATGCAATTTGCGCGCCCGTTGATCGCGGCTCATTAGGCGCTGCTTGTGTTCCTGCAGAGCACAAGCGGTTGTTTTGTGGCTTTTTGGGAGTTTTCTGTGGTGATGACGCAGATGTTCAGACCGAAGGTGCAATCTTGAACGCTGGTGCAGAAAAGTTCCTTGGCTTTTCTTTCTGCGAAGATATCTCAGATGCGGAATCAGTCTTTTCTTTAGTGTATATTGATTACGACACTCTTCCGGCTGCAAGTATCTTTGCGATGTATTTTTAGTTGTTCGTTGCCGATGTTGGTGTGGGCGTTTTAGCTGTTGGGGTTCCTCTTGTTGCTTTTGTTGGCATTGCTGATGTTGCACTGACTGACGAGGTGGACTTCCTTTGGAACCACGAGCCCGCTTTTCTTTGTAGGTTGACGTGACCAGCAAATAGTTGATACTTGTTAGGGTGTCGCGATTTGTGTCAGGCAATGAAGATAGTGCACCAGAATTGGCAGAAACATCTGCTGAGGCTCTTGCAACGCCTTTTTTGATGGATGTTTCTGGCACAGGGCAGTGCTTGAGAGTTGATCCTTCCGAGCCTCCTGTGTGGGTTGGGCTCTCAGGTGGCTGGGAATTCGACGGCGACACTGCGGAAGGATCGGTTTGGTCATATTTTAATTGTGAATGACTCTCTTTCTGTGGAACGAACAATGCGAGCTCTTCTGGCGCATGAAACTGAACTGTAGGTGAAGGGCTTGACTGAGTATGCTTGGACCTTCTCCGCTCTATTCCGACCATAGTGAACGCGTGAGACGCGAGGTGGGCGTTGTGTAGAACTGCGTCGATTATGAGACACTGATGAAGTGGCTGGGAGGTCTTCATCCTGTCGACTTGTGTGACGCTACGATGATTGGGCGACGTGGCCTGGCTCATACGCCATGTTTATTCCATACTGTGACTTCTTCCTTCTCTGCTTCTACCAACCATCACTTCATACGTAGATGGTCGGTAATGAGGAAGTCTTGGTCATAGTCATTAAAACGGGTAATCATCTCGTCTTTGATTTTTTGCCATGACTCATCGTTCTCAAATATGTGAATCAGGTAAAATTTGAATGCCTCACCGGTGACGTAGTCGCTGAAGTTCGTAACCATCTCCCGTTCCGACTAAGATGCAGCGGTAGCGTGGAGTTCGAACAGGTTGAACCAGTCCTGTACGGGTCCGTGACGGATTTCGTGACGCAGTGTCGTTGCTTTCCGACTTCGGTGCGAATCGTGCTCTCTTTAATTTTCTTCTCCCAGTATTGTTTGAAGTCTTGTTGATTGTTTTTAAATGATAATCTTGTCCGTTCATCAAGCATATAATTATGAACTTTTTTTTAGGTCGAAGCTAGATTGAAGACCTTTCCCGGTGAGTTTCGATTGATAGTGCGCTGGGCGAGCCGATTCCGTTGTACACGCGTGCGAATTAACTTTATTATCGCATTGAACAACCACCCTCGGTGGAGTTTCTGTTACTTTGCATTGATACCGTAGCTCCAACTAATAATTTGTGACACATAATGTGATGTTCCCAAATCAATTCGTTCCACGCATATTTAGTGTCACTTTATAAAAGCGACACATGGGCTGATGTTTAACGATATGACGATAGTCATAGCGCGAAAACAAAACGATGACACAGAGACAAGAAGGACACGAAAGACACGAGCGCTAACTTCCAACTCTTGGGGTTGGAAGTTAGCTCTCGTGTCTTTCGTGTCCTTCTTGTCTCCGTGTCGTTGTTTTGTTTTCGCGCTATAAATATAGTCATGCCATACCAGCTAGCCCAAGCTGCCACACTTCTATGATGTTTAACGTTGTACAGGTCAACATAGAACGTTTGTGCAGGTCAACATAGAACATAGAACGCATGCAAACGCACGCACAAACATTCATAAAATTTAACTGCCCCCCCCCCCCCCCCCAACATTTCTGGCTACGCCGCTGCTATGCCGTCATTGTTTAAAGAGCAAGGTTTTGACTAAAGACCGGAACTTTAAGGAAAATGCCTATTTTCTCCTGGAGTCCATTTCGAGCCTATTTAACATATAAACAAGAACTAAGGAATGGTAAAAATTTTAATCACACATTTAATGTGCCTGTAAGTGGCTATTTTTAGGTTATTCGTGCTTATATCAGCTTTTCAGCGCAAAGCGCGCTGGCTGTTGTTTTTTTAGTTCATGTTTTTTAGCTCCCGGTAAGGCGCGATTATGTTTCGACGTAGGGTCTACGCGCGAATACGCTGTGTCATGTCGACCAAAGCAGATCATAAGTCAACGCACTAATGTATAACTCGACTTTACTGATGCGCTCTGACGCATGTGACGTTTGCCAACGCTGCGATGACGTACCACTATAAACGCGCCTTCACGTGAGAGGGGCTTGTATCCCAGCAATCAACTCGATATCGATTGATATGTGGGGTTTTAACGTCCTAAAACCACCATATGATTATGAGAGACGCCGTAGTGGAGGGCTCCGGAAATTTCGACCACCTGGAATTCTTTAACGTGCACCCAAATCTGAGCACACGGGCCTACAACATTTCCGCCTCCATCAGAAATGCAGCCGCCGCAGCCGGGATTTGAACCCGCGACCGGCGGGTCAGCAGCCGAGTACCTTAGCCACTAGACCACCGCGGCGGGGCAGCAATCAACTCGAGGCTATAGTGCAAGTGTAGCGCTAGCGGGCCCCCCTAAAATATTTCCGTATTGCGGCATGGGGGTTGCGTGAGCGTGGCTAGAGCGTATAGTGAAGCGAGGAGAGGCTAACACTAGTGTAGCTCCTGTCCGTTGAATATACCCGTCGCTAGGTTCGAGAGAATAGTGCAGCTCGGCAGTTGCGTTTGGGAGGCTGTAGAGTACAGTGTAGCTAGAACGTACGCTAATCAGCCGAAACTAAGCTAGGCTAGCGCTGCCGCCTACAGCCTACACGTAGGTTTCGTTGGCTTTATGTTCTTCATAACGGCAGCTGTCAGAAGTCTGCCGATCACTGCGGAATAAAAAGAAACCCTAAAGTGTCCTTGTCAGGCAATGGACCAGCGGATCACAGCACTACTCCGTCGTTCGACAAAAGGCGCATGTGGGAAGCAGGGAAGAAGACATTGTAACGGTCAACAACATTTTGAGTTTGATGTGCACTCCGAACACGCAAAGGCATAAAGCTCCCAACATTGCTTACGCAACTGCCAATTTATTTAAATAACCCCCGAATCTGCGCAAAGACCATGTATTTTGTGGACATTCCACGGGCACACTGATTCATTTTGTTTTGTTACTTTTATATCTGCATCTGTGAACTCGCTTGCACAGATTACACAAAATGCAGCCATATGCGAAAGCTTCTCTGACAAGTGACTTTCAACTTTATCTCTTACACTGTATAGTAATCCACAACTTGAACTTCTTGAGTAACATCATGCAATAAAAAGTATGCACTTAGTGGTTGAAGTATGCACCAGAGACAGAATATTGCTATCGCGTTAAACGCTTAAAGGCAAAGCTTAAGGATACACAGTTTTTTCGGACGTGCAGGAAAGGTTCGCCCAGTCCTCAATAGACCAGTCGCCGACAGGGCCGACAGGGTAACCTCAAAGCTAAAATCTGCATTGGAAGGAATCTCGGGTGGTATGTGCTAAAGCAAGTGTCTAAAGTTTCGAGTGGTGCTGATTAAAATATTCTGGATGTAATTAAAGCTTTGAAAGTGAATGCTACGCTACAATTACGCCTCACTAACTTCAGTGGACGTCGAGTGTTCTTTTTCACATAAAAGCAAATACTGACTGAAAGCAAGAACAATTAAAGCCCGAAAACCTTGAGACGACGCTGGTGGGTCACTGTTTTCATAGTCTTTCCCACAATGTCAAACTACCTCAGCTTCCACCTAAATCTGTTCAACTTATTATGTTTTTCGTTAACTCTTTTCACGAAAAAAATAATTTTAGCTTTCCCAAAGCAAAGAATTTGTCTGCTGTGTTTGTTAGTAGTTGAATATTTGTCCTTGGCATGCTACTCAATTAGTTATGAAATGTGCGTATATTGCCTGAACCATAGTTTTTAACTCCTATTTATGCTTAAATGGCAGCTTTCAGGGCCTGTTATAGGCGCCTAAAACAGTCTTCTTTTTAATGCCTGAAGTTCCGGTTTCTAGTTATGACCACGCAAGCTTCTTACGATAATGGCGACCAACCACCCCCGATATTGCATTCAGGGCTTTCTACTTCCAGTGACCTAATTTATTCCCCAAAAGCCAAGAAACAAAGGGAGTGATCACGGTAAGCACGCCATTGCTTCGTTTTAATTTTTTTCATCTGTTGTTATGCATGTTGTCGTTTCTACTTGGCTGAAATTGGGTGTGTGTGTTGGGGGGGGGGGAGTGTTGAGATGAAGCAAGAAGACACACATTTTGCCTTTTCTCCACAGCTGAACTATACACGAGGGATATGACACAAATTATGTCCACGGTGAAGGATCTCAAAAGTACGCAAAGTGGTTACACCATAGATATATGCTCATAATAACTTAACCAAGTTGTTTATGTACATGTAGGACAAGAGGTCACTTATAATTATGAATTCATCTGTAGTATGTATTTGTTTAATCATTTGTTCGGAACGTAGCCACACCCGATTTTTCTAGAAGTCTTCATGAGTGCCCCGTTATTCAAGGGGGCAATTATTCATCGCGCGGCAGTGAATACCACTGTGAGTAGTAAGAAAGTCTCGCAATAGCTTAGTGAATAATAGCCCCATAAAAGTACTGAATGGCTACGGTATTAAGCAGGAGAAATTGATTTTTAGGATAGAACACACCTTGTGTATTGGCTAGGCAATTATACTATCAAGAATCGCCGTATCATGTGCGCTATCCAACACAAATTCACGTTTAAGATATCTCTTCAGTACTACATCTTTTAACTTGACGATTTTCTACCATAATGTATGTATAGCAATGAGGCCTCCTTTACCGAGGGGATTCATGGAATTCAGCCTACTTGACCATCGCTTGTTCAACCTTTCTGATAGGTAACAATGATCAGCCTTTGGGGTGTCTCACCGAACAGTGATTTCTTTTGGTCAGGGCAGTGGTCATTGTACAATGGAGCTATAAAGAAGAATGAATTTAACTTAACAGATTTTGGGATACAAGCATAGACTATGACGTCAGACACATTCCGCTATAGAGGGTGCTTCATCTGGCATCTCAGAAACATTTCGCCCTAGTATCTTGTGTCTGTATGACATAATCTGAAGGTAGCCCTGGCACCAGAGAATGATCTTCACTAGCGCACGAGACTGAACGTTGCATCATGACGCATCACAGTATAAGTGATCGGTTTCTGAGAGCGATCGCACGCCGCTGCAGCCTGGTCCCTGCCGCGCCTGCTCTCGCGTACACAGTGTTGTATACGCACACGGGCTTCTCAAATCCAGTGCTTAACGAGCCGGGGAAAAAAGTGGGACAACATCAAGGCTGTCTCAAACACTATTTCACAAGGGGGTCACATTCCGTGTCCTGTCATGAGAGTGCAGTGGTACGAACAACAACAACAACAACAACAACAACAACAACAACAACAACAACAACAACAACAACAACAACAACAACAACAACAACAACAACAACAACAACAACAACAACAACAACAGTGCAATAATGGAATTGGGAAAGAAAGCCCATGAGGCATTCCGAGCGCGATAGGTGCAACTGTGCTCGCGCTGCCGCCTGATGCAGCGGGTTTTTCCGGTTATCCTACACGACTGTTGCGATGCCGCGAAAGCGCGCACCCACCGCTGAGCTTGCAACTCTGCTCTAATTAGGCGCGTATACTGTGCATGTTTTCTAGAGTATCACTTTGCGCGCCATCTAGGGCATGTCTCGAAAGTGTAGTGGCGGTCGATGAACACGAAAAAAAAAAAGGCCCAGATTATATTGCTGCATGATCATTACACATTGAAAACCAACAACAGAGAGGCACGTTAGTGCAGTTGCCTAGTGAACGGCACGCAGAAACAAGATGAACGTGTCCCGAGCGAAGAGAGTCCAGCCCCACTCTAGCAGTGTAAGTTGTGCGTTTGCTGCACAAATGCGTACGTATCTGCAGTAGGCGGTGGCCATTTGCACGTACCGCCAGCGCTACAAGTGAGACACGACCAAGAAAAAATAGATAACTTGTGACGCGTGGTTTACTGTACATGGAGAGCAGTGTAGCGTAGCTGCATGTTATGAATGGTCGCTGAACATGTTGCAGTCCTAAAACTAACCCCATTCGTCCCCCTCTACGCCGGTCTGATCCGAAACACGTACATATGACAGTTAGAGGTGGAACCCAAAGCAAACGGCTGTGCCTGCTCACCTATTCCGGCCCTTTCGTCTAACCAGCCTAGTTCCCAACTAGTTTTCTAACGCACGTTAAGCCGCAGTAAATATAAATGTGCATACGTTAATTAACGATAAGATTCCAGATGCTTGTAGCTGTGAAAGTAATTCTGCACAGTGGCAGGTATTCTAATGTACTGAGCCTCAAGAAAGCGATAAGCAAGAAAATACGCTGAGGCTAACCAGACACACGTGCAACCCAATTTTGATACTCTACACTGGTGCTAATGAATAAAGCTCGACAAAAAAATGTAGAAGAAGACAGAGAGATAAATATAGCTGACCACGCGGACACATGAAGGGGTCGTGTAAAATTTTTTCAGGCAACTGTCGAATGGCTTCGTTAAAGTAGCTTATTGCCTTACGAATCGGCCACCACCAAAAGCTTCAGAAACCATCGAGTACGAGCGGAGTCCGAGTTAGAGAGATTAGTTGCTTTCTCGTGTCTGCCTCTGTGGAACGGAGGCTACGGACCCAAAGGTGGCGGATTCGATTCCAGCCGCGGCGGTCGCACTTCGATGGAGGTGGAATGGTAGAGGACCATGAGCTGTGCGATGTCGCTGCACGTTAGAGAACACCAGGTGGTCGAACTTTCCGGAGCCCTCCACTACGGCGTCTATCATAATCATATGGTGGTTTAGGGACGTGAAACCACAGATATTATTGCTATAATAATTGCATTTTCTCCTCCCTCGTACCGACAAGCTTAAAACAGGAAAGGAAGGGAAGGGAGAAAAAGAAATTACGTCCCACGCGTGTCGTGACCTTGAGCGCCTTTTCTTTTTTTATGAGACCGCGCGACTTCCTTTCAGTGTGAACGTGAGTACAGTGTACACTGTAACGTGAGCACGGGCACGTGGCGGCCTCTCGCTGCAGCTTCGGTAACTATGAAGCAAACAATTTTCAAATCCGCCCATGGCCGTGAATTTGCGTACATGGCGTGGTAATTTGCATCTTCTGTTGAAATAAACTGATTTATAGCTGACTTTGAACAATAATGATAAATTCTATGCTATGTGCCACGTTATAATGTGTAGCATGAGCGTTTTCAGAAGCCTCGACTACCGCGATCGGCAGTGTTTTCTCACCATTCTGGAAAAGTGCTGAAAGGCATTAAAGGGGTCCATAAAGTCTACACAAAAATGAGCGCTTTCCCCCCAGTGGCAGACAGGGATGTATTGATTGATGCGTGGGGTTTAACGTTTCAAAACCACCATAAGATTATGAGAGACGCCGTAGTGGAGGGCTCCGGAAATGTCGACCACCTGGGTTTCTTTAACGTGCACCCAAATCTGAGCCCACGGGCCTACAGCATTTCCTCCTCTATCGAAATGCAGCCGCCGTAGCCGGGATTCGATCCCACGACCTGCGGGATCGAATCCTCATGCGAGCGTGAAATCTCATTTCGAGGAGGGGAAAAAAGTGCTTTGGACAAACACATTCGTTTGTTTTGGTGGCGTGATTCTACTCTCTAGCAGCAGAGTGACACGACTCTATTCCTCTTTTTTTTTTAGTCGCCTTTTATGCTTCTGAGCATATGCTCCAATTAAGTCATTTTACATTGGCGCTGGTTGACGAAGCCTATACTTTCACCAGCGCCTCCTCTATTTTATCAATGCCAGCCAGATTCACCCAATTCAGCTGTTGACCACCCTCTCCACTAGCCCTTTCCTGCTCTCACCGATCACTGCAGCATTCACCTGTGCTTAGCGGTTATGGGGAAGAGAGCCCTCCATGCAGTGGCTCACGACGGGACTAATATAAAGTAATTTTCGTTCAGTTAAGTGCAGATCCGTGGGGCGGCGTCTTGCATTCCTCGTTATCACGATGTTGTCGGTCACGCCGGCTCTGTAAGTGATACGGTGCTTTGAGATAGCGTGTCGTCGTTCGTGGTGCTATGCGGCCAACCAATGGGAACGCGTCACGGTGAAGGCGCTGGATAAATAGCACTGTGAGTTGGCGGCGGCATTGCTTCCAGCCACACACACACAAAACAAGGGGGAAAACAAGAGAACAAACCTGACAGACATGCGATATTGGAGAGGGACATACGTCTCTCTCTCCAGGCACTGCGCCGTGCTCCCGACCGGGTTGCAGAAATTAGGTGCCTTTTCTCATCTTCTAACCACTACCCACATACGTCTCTCACGTTTCCGTGGGAACGCGCTCGGAAGCACGGGTGATGCTAGCGGCCCTACCCCTCCTGAAGCGTCGCAGCACGACCACTCTTTTAACTGGGGCGGACCGACGGCTCCCGTTGATGATCACGCGTTTGCACTGGCAATAAATGAAATAAAGGAGGCGTTGCTTACACCAAGTGCCCCGGATGAGCTAAAAACTCTCGGCATTATGTATAAATAAAAATATGACCTTTGTTAATGCTAACAATGCTTGAGTGGAATTAATTGATATGTGGGGTTTACCGTCCCAAAAACACCATATGATTATGAGAGGCACCATGATGGAGGGCTCTGAAAATGTCGACCACCTGGGGTTCTTTAACGTGCACCCAAATTTGAGCACACGGGACTACAACATTTTCGACTCCATCGAAAATGCAGCCGCCGCAGCCGGGATTCGAACCCGCGGCCTGCGGGTCAGCAGCCGAGTGTCTTAGCCACGGAAATTCTTCAGTGGGAGCAACGGTGATATAAGACGTGTGGTTAAGCGAATGTATTGCATGCAAGTGAGACAGTTGGTTCTTATAGTTACTGTGAATTCCACCATATAAAAAACAAAAGGAAAAACAATAAAACAAAGGGGGACAGACAAAAACGTTGCTGCCTTCGTTTGCCAACATTTGTCGTTACTGGGGTGACGATTCACTCGGAGACCAAATAAAATTCAAGTTGACAGCAGAAGGAAAAAGTAGCTGCGCCAGGTACCTTTCAGTTTATCTCAATAACTGCATAATTTTATATTTTATTAAAGCATGTGACAAGGTTTGTCATAAACTACTTCTTTTCAAGCTAAGTATTTTAAACCATTAGTAACATACTAAAATGGACTCGATACCAAATGAAATGGATACTAGAATAGAACACTTTCTTTTAACCACTATCATTTTTTTACTGTTGATTACTCCAACTCGCCTTTAACAGAGGTTCGTTCCGGTGTGCGTCAGGGATCGCTATCAGGACCACTACTGTTTTCAGTTTATATGAGCGACCTATCATCCACATTGACTTTTCACGTTCACTAGCTTGCTGACGATTGCGTATTGTACCCTGAAATAATCAGTACTGACGATTCCAATGCTCTTCAATCAGATTTGAACTCAATAAGTGATTGGTGTAATACTTGTCGAATAAAATCAAATAATAACAAATGTAATATTTTGAATCTTCACAGCGATTTATCCACCCTTCCATTCTACCATTCGAATAGTACCTCTTTGAATCCTGTGAATTCATACAAATATTTGCGCATTCATATAACTTCAAATCTAACCTGGTCATTTCACAATGAGTACATATTAGTAAAGCTAAGAGCACGCTTGGCTACTTACGTCACAACGTTTCCAACGCGCCATCATTCTTAAAATTACTAATTTATCAATCACTAGTGCGCCCCAAATTAGAGTATGCTGCAGCAGTGTGGGACCCACGCAATGAAAACCCGATACTTTCTCTACAACTGGTTCAAAATAATTCAGTTCAAGTTGGTTATTTTAACTGTAATCACACTTTCAACACATGTTCATTGAAAGCGAACCTATGTCTTCCATCCCTAGCATCACGGAGAAAAATAGCTCGCTTAACTTGGATTCATAAGTTATACCATCACCCATCCCTTCACAATGATTTCATTTCACAGCCGCATTGCTTATGGCGCGGTATCGACCATTGCTTCAAAGTCAGAATTCAAACAAGAAATACTATCACTATCAGTCATTATTTTTTCCCTTGATCATCTCGGCAGTGGAAACATCTTCCCGATGACAAAGTCACAATCAATGATAAACTTTTTCGCAAGGCAGTAAGTAATATTACTTAACCTAGAAATTCTAACATGTTCTTGTAATGTTCTTGCTGTTGAGCAAGTAACAAGTGAGCTACGTTGTATGTTCATGTTAGTACTAGGCAATAATTACCATACTACACTGTATGTACTGATATTACTCGTCTGTTGTTCTATTGTGCTACTGTATTATTTTCTTGTATCTTGTTACGTTACTACCAAATTTGGTATAATTTCCCGTTTAGCACACCTCTGTAATTCCATTGGATTTTAGGGCACAAATAAATAAATAAATAAATAAATAAATGTTGTTTTTTGCTTACAATAATGACGATGAATGAAAAAGGAAATAGATTGTAAAGGGGAATAGGAACTATATGACACTAAATATCACTAAGACATCAATCAATCAATCAATCAATCAATCAATCAATCAATCAATCAATCAATCAATCAATCAATCAATCAATCAAGCAATCAATCAATAATCAGTTGCGAGCAGTACGGACATATTGACCATTCGAAATGAATACGGGCAGTAGAGAACAAGGAATCCTGGTGCGAACAGTGTTTGGGCCGAGCTGCCACTACAGTCTAGATGCATACGTAAATAGATCTCCGCATCAGACCAACAGAAAAGGGAGCGATAAAAGGCGTGAAGGAACGTGGCAGAGAGTCACGCGTCCAAATATTTGTCCTGGAATGATAGAAACCGGAGAGGAGTTACGGCGAGTGTGCGCGCCCTGGGATAGACCACGCGGCATCGCAACGCGCTGGTTTTTATGAATACCCCCCTCTTCCGTCTCCCACCCGTACGCGCTTCCCGCTCAGAAAGCGATCACCGTACGCTTGTCTGAGCCTTGTGTATAAGTGTTTTTCCGGACCATTAAGGCTCGAACGTCACCGTTTTCCTCTTTTCAAAGGGCGCGCGCACACAATTTTTTCTTGAAATTTCCAGCTTTAAGAGCTATACAGTTGAGCTAGATTGTATATATAATCGAAAAGATTGCGCAGTTCTTGGACAACGAATGGGATTGAGAGTAATAAAAGGTACTTTCGATTATGGCAACACAAGAAATGTAGCAGACCAATTCGGATATACGACAAAAAAAGAGGGTGCTTCAGTCTAGGCTGAAAAGGGCTTTACAAACACACACACGTATATATATATATATATATATATATATATATATATATATATATATATATATATATATATATATATATATATATATATATAAGTCGTCGACCGCGTTCAACGAAAACCATAGCTTTTTTTTTGGAAACAAAAGGAACCACGCGATTGATTCGAACAAATAACAGTGTTGCACCGGCTATGGTGGTTACAAAAACGCATTCGCTCTACATTGTATGGCCTGAGCATTTGAATCATGTAACATTTTCAACGCAGAGATAATATCCTATGTAAGGCTTCTCAATATCCATTCTGTTGAACCGTGATTGTCGGAATGCAATGGCTTAGCTTCTCTTGGTGATTGCCCAGCTCGCGAACGGTGTTCAATAGAATAATCGACAACATAGACGGGGAGAGAACGAGAATCGCACCATGAAGTATTGGGATTATGAGGACTACAGTCCTCGGATTTCCGTACGAACACAAATACACCTATATGTTAACTGTGAGATCACTAGAACACGGAGTTTTCTGCTTTTTTTTGCTGCCTTTAACTGATCGCCAGTCGTGAATTCTTGTTCACCTATTATGTTACAGAAAGACACTTTTTGTCTACTGCAGATAAATATCTAGCCCTACTCCCCGACATTGTCGGCTGAAGTCCTGAATCATTAGTTGCAAGTAAAACTATACAAGCATTCCTGAACAGGAAGATGCTGTCTGGAAACAGTCATTTTCTGACGTATTTCCCATTTATTCTAGGGATTCGCACTTTCAAGAATAATTATCCTGGGTACGTAGTAGAGGTCAGACTTTTAGGCTTTAAATGAGCTCGTTTGAAGCGCCAAAAATAAGTAGGCAAAATAAAATTTTAGGTAACCACCAGCGTAAATAAAAACACATGTTTTAGATGAATAAAATACCTTCAAAAGACGACGCGTGTGACCTGTATCTATGAGAGGAAAAAAACATTGTTTATAATGGCACAAAGAGGCCAACAGCAGAACATATATTCGTGCCATTGTCCATTCTTTTCGCATGGTCCGCTGAGCATAGCCTCTCTGTTTATTCTGTGTAGCATGGCGAGTCAAGCGTTTACTGTTGAATTCACACACTCCATGTGAGTGCTGTTCGTGAAGGCTACGAAGACAGAGCAGGAACCGATAGCCTAAAGCCTCCTCTCTGATCGCTCAAAGACGCGAAGGGAGGGGCGAATGTCTCCTATATTAGCCGGGTCAAATCGCGTGGAAATAATTTCTCTCCTGGCAGTGAACGCCTTAAAAAGTAAATTGCAAGCAGTATGAAAGCCACAGGCACATCGCATGTTTTCATGCTTCTTTTTCTCTTCACTACACTTTTCCCTGATGGCTATCCGACGTTTTGCATTCACCAGCCACTCGTGCCATGTCAGCGGGGTGGCGTATTCTGGCCGGAGCGTCCCACTTCACTGCTGCTTGCGGTTGTTATCCGGCAGGTGGCTTAAGCAGAGGGCGAGGTTTAACCCAGTTCTCAATGATGTTACCCGATCAAATAAACCCGAAACTGTGTCTAAAAGATATACTATACGCTAAATAGCGTTCATGAAGACGCCTAACTTGAAAGGTAGGCATAGACATTGGTAAGAATTTAGACACAAAACCGAAAATAGGCATCTAGAGGCACTGTTGAATATATAACGGGGAAACGTTGGCGGGAAACTCTATGCTGCGGACCAGACGCGCGAAGAAGCGAGCGCAGGGCGGGGCTGCATGTGAGCAGGCAATAAAAAAGAAAAGGAAGGGTTCTACCAGGGCTACGTGGGTGTTGGTCTCTTCTCTGTTTCAACATTATTGGTGCCGAAAACATGGGAGAAGGCCAACATCCTCCCTACCGATACGTCACCAGGATGGACAAGTTATGGAAACACCGAGGCATCATTCACAGTGCCACCACTCGACTCTTGTCTGAGGCCAGCCAAGTCCTCCTGAAAGACAATGTACCGTATTCCGCCGACCTGCAGGAACTCATCGACAGGCTTCGTGACAAGGAATAAGCTCTCGCCGCCCTAAAAAAACAGATCGCCGAGTTTGACAACGAAGTTATGGGTGCTCTGGATTACCACGTCAAGGTCACGAATGCCATCAGGAGGCTTCGATCCACGATGAGCGCGCGCATGCACGATGGCTCTACCGTCCTCGAAGCCAACCACTCGAGGTACGCGGGTACGAGTGATGGATCCAGAAACTCCACAGAAGCTACCCACTCGGACACAACCAGCCACAACTTCACCAAACGCAGTAGACCACAAGCACCTGGCGTGCTAGACACCTTGCCGAAGCTTCAAGCACTCGCCCTTAGCAGCGAGAAGCCTGAGTTGCCGCGTTTTCGGGAGCACTACGGTGCGACAATTTACACGTACCCGAAGCTCACACACGTCGAAACACCCAAGGTCTGCGATATGAAGCTACACACTGATGAAACACACATGGCCGTGAGGAGATACAACGATGTCATCAAGGTGCCCACCGATAGGTATGGCCGCAAAGATCTCATCGATGAACAAATCGCCAGCCTACTTCGCACAGAACCATCCGAGTCATCATCACAAATTTCAAGGCAACAGGACGAGTACGAGAATATCCGGACGGAGCCCGGTGGTAGCCTTGGCATGGAATCTGCAGAAAACTGGAACATTTTACTCCGCGAGCTCTCGTGCTCATCACCAGAGGACTTGGCAATACAGTGCCGAAAGCGCACGAAGAGTAACACAAACGCCGCGCACTCAGCTGTTAGATTAAAAAAAAAGGAAAAGAGCTTAATCCCGAATTTCATTGAAGCCGAAGTGGAAAACCATGAGAAGAACAATGTCACACGAAGAAGCCACTTCAGTCAAATCGTGTGAAACCCACAAGGCAACGGCAACGGACATCTTGACGCAGGATGAACTACTGTTCGCCCTAGCACCGACACCATGGTCATCATAGCCACCTGTCACTTCAAGGCCTGGAGAAACTACGTGTTCCACCTGCGGCATCTCAGACACATGTCGCGTGATTGCCGAGCCACGACATCAGAGGAGGAGGGACGCCGACGTCTATGGAGAGAAGACATCTACTGGGACGAGCCTCTTCCACCTGCTGTCCAGAACTTGTGAAAGACGACAAAATTGTGATTTGCCACTCTTTCTGCCTTCTGCATTGCATGTTGCTTCATATTGACTTCTCAAAATCATCCAAACTTGACAGAATCACCACCTTCTGATGCAACCCTGTGAACACACCGAACATGCACGGGCAGTGACAGGATCACACCTCCTAACCGACAAACGCGTCCAGATGTACAAGGAAGATCTCGCAGCTGTTGGCCTGTTTCCACCGAACATGAATTGCGAAGTCGGATGATGTGCAAGAGGGATCTGCTTTTCCGAGTGTTGAAACGAAGGAAGGAAAACTACTTGCTTCCACTGCATTCTGCCCATATTCGTCGCACCTGCGCTTCGTTGGCAAAAACGACAGCGTGCCAGCGTTAAAAGTGAAGCGTGGTCGGTGTGTTTCAAAGCAGCATTTCAGCAGTTTCTATAGGCAACATCGACATGCATTTCGAGCTCGCCTACCCAGGCGGAATCAAGTCTGACGCACGGCAAATCTGCATCGGCTGTACCTTGGGCACAAGCAAGCACGCCGCGGCCCTGGGAGAATGTTGAATCTACCGCGGGAAAACGTTGGCGGGTAACACTATGCCGCGCACCAAATGCGCGATGAAGCGAGCGCAGGGCGTGGCTGCACGTGAGCGCGCAACAGAAGAAAAGGAAGAGTTCTTACGAAAGAAACATGGATGTCGGTCTCTTCTTTGTCTGATCAGGCACAATGAAAACTCTACGATTTTTTCTCTTACGCTCTGATTCATTTTCATTTATCAAAGTGCTGCTAGGAGCGTAAGGGACAAAATAGGCGTTCGCCCGGAATCTGGTCTCATGCAGACCACCTTAATGAATATTTCACAAAAGCTGTCAGATACTGACAGGAGAACCAATACCAAAGAAATGTTGTCACTATATCAAACGGGAACCTGTCAGGAGTGGGGCACAGTGCAGGCATTACCAAAGCATGACTGACAGCTTACAGTTTTTTTAAAGGGACACTAAGGAGAAACAATGGCTTGCTCTAGATTGACAAACTGCACTCTGGAAACTGTAATACCACGCACTTAACTATGAAAAGTTCATTATTAGCAGACAAAATTAAAGTTAAAGTTTCATTTATAAAGTTCGCGCCGAAATTTTCGCGCGTCACGTAAAACAATTTCAAGATGTATTTTTTGTATTTTCGCAACATTGGCTCGACAAAATTTTCTGAAAGTTGATACGCTAGGTAGACGATACCCACATACGATAATGTATTTCATTGTTATCGATCAGAAGCTGCATAGGACCCACTAGACGCCTTCAAAATCTATGACGTTACGGTGTTTTGTGCGGGAATCTCAAGGTGCCGTCTCCACTCGCATTTCCTCTTCCCACGTTTTCTCGCTTACCAAGCATCGTCTCGTAGTAATAGCGGTTTTTTTGGTGCTCTTTAGGGTCCCTTTAAGAAGGAAAGTGTATCCCTCAATTCACTATTTCCGAAATACAGGGAAGAAATTAGGAGGTTGACGGAAGCACATGAAAAAGCAAGTATGAACTGCACAGGGTATGATGAAGTGAAATCTGTTGGGATTAACTTGAAAGCAAAAAAAGGTAGCTGATTATCCACCCCCATTATTATTAGAAATACAAAAAAAAGCACTTGAAAGACGATGTAATGCAAGACCAGTAAGTAACGAATTGTCGAACTCAGAGAAATAAGGAATGCCACTGAAACAAAAGCGCCGTTAAGAACGCGATGATGATTATAATTATCAGCTGTGTTTGTGAAACTGCTAAAGTATTCTTTTAGTACAATTCAATTTTGACTGTTTGTTTTAATTCCAGTGAGGCAATCAGTAAACAAAGGATGAATATTGAATTTAAAGACCGAGCGAACATTGGCCACAAAAATGGCTTCAGCCCTCTTTTGATGCTTCACTGCAAGGCAAGACTTGCGACTATTGTTATGTGCAGTTTGCGATTCGCCTGTCATAATTTTTAACTCCCAAGCCTGAAAAAGTGAATCTGATAGACATTTCATTAAAGTAGTATTGACACAAATTTTAAATATTTTTGAATTGCCACTCTGAATAAAAACACTGGTGTCAAGAACCCTAAAATGAGTATTACTGTACCTGGGAGTGCATGAAACGTATCTTTAATACCACTACATTAGTGGTATACCACTGCCTTAGTGGGGGCAGCGTCTTAGTGACGTGTAATCACAGTGTAATGACACAGAGAGACAGCAACTGGTGACGTAAATTTGTGGGAGATCAGTCTTAGTGCATGTAAACAACGATGAGTGAATCATCGTCGGGTGACCCCAACAGCGAACTCTGCGATTCAGGATGTGTGCAGGACGCCAAGTTTGCAAACTCAGTAGAACTGTGTTGTCACCTCATGGCCATTGCTGTATGACTGACTTGCTTGTTCTCAGGGAAGAAAACTTTCAGATAAATAAAAAAAATCTATATGTGTTGTTTGATGTGTAGAGAGCGTTAGCACTACAAGTCGAGGAAAAGAAAAATGTCCCTACTCCCAAAGTCGCGACATTACTCTTTTAGGCGTTTTTTATTCGGACGCAGGAAAGAAAAGAAAGAAGTACTCACTTTCGAGATAACGTGAGCCCTTGTAATACTTTGTTTATGTTCTCCGGGGTGCTTGTTTTGATGGCCGGAGAAGGAAAGCTCAGCGCATTGGCACAATGTTCACATGCTGCCGCGACGAAACGTTGCACGCGCTATTATCTTACCAGGCTTTGTTTTCATTCCTTTTGTGTGCAACGTTTCAACGGTCCACTTCGGTTGGTAACCCGACGGTGCATATCGAATACGTCAGAACACGCCCCCACGCTTGTGTCATATGGGAAGCATTATTAAGCAGAGAGTCCAACGGATTACCATCGCAGCGATTCTTCACCTCAAATAAAAGCACAGTGTTTGCTGAAACGAACAACAATTGATTGATATGTGGGGTTTAACGTCCCAAAACCACCATATAATTATGAGAGACGCCGTAGTGGAGGACTCCGGAAATTTTGACCACCTGGGGTTCTTTAACGTGCACCCAAATCTGAGCACACGGGCCTACAACATTTCCGCCTCCATCGGAAATGCAGCCGCCAAAGCCGGGATACGAACCCGCGACCTGCGGGTCAGCAGCCGAGTACCTTAGCCACTAGACCACCACGGCGGGGCGAAACGAACAACAACAACAATAACAACAAAATCAAGGAATAAAGATGCGTTAAAGAAGTAGCGTGAATAGCATTTAAGCCGCCAACTTCGTCTCAATTCATTTTCGTTATTGGTAAGTGTATGTGCTAGAGCCGCTAAACACGTAAACGCAAGCAGGCCGTGCTGCTTGCAGAACGGAATGGTGGATGCGTGTGGACTGGAAAGAGAAGGGGGGAAAGCTAGGAGGAGGGTAGCACCGGAGAAAGCTGTTTAACTTTCTGTCTTGCGAGAAAAAAATGGACACATTGTCGCACTCAACGGCTTTGCGCTTCGTTTTATCTCACATCCATGTCGCTTAAATTGTCTATCAGTGTGCCCCGATATCTTTAATCTCTAGTCGGAGTTTATAAACATACGCTGACGAACTGGATGATGATGCGACCACTTCATGATGTTGCATGGCACTGCCTTCAGTACGCTACACTATTTTTTTTTCTGTTAATCTGAATTGGCTCATTAGTCGTGTGTAGTTCACTAAACTTGAAAGGATGAAGCCAGGCCGATAATTGTAGTAAAATATCCGTTGGCTGGTTCAAAAAAAGTCCCACTAGACAGTTTCAAACTTCTCATCTATATAGTAAGTATTAGTTTTTTTCTGGCTACTATAAATTCCCGTCAAACAAAAAAAAAGTTGCGTGCCATGCTCGCTTGCGCGCCTAAGCGCGCCGTGACTGTAATGTGAAAATGGTGCATACAATATCAAATTATACTCACTCAATACAAAGTTTTGTTAAAGAGACAGGCTCGCAACTTTGTATTAGGCAGTGCGGCATTCCACTCCGTTTATTACATCCCCTCTGCCTTTTCCATGTTTGTTTTCCTGTAATGTCTTCGATTTCGAATCCGTTCGCTACCTTTTCCCAGCGCAGGGAAGCAGGAACTGAATGACCTCCTTGTCTCTCCAAGATTTGCTTCCTACCTTCCTCTTTTAAGATATTCTCGGTAAAATTGGCGGGCTGAGCTTGTTGGTTCATAATGCCGGCACACCACACTGACAACTCCTGTTGGAAATTCGCACTCGAAATCAAATATCTAAAGTAACTCAAGTTGTTGGGCTAATAGGTTAATTGCTTTGAAGACATGTTGAAATTGCGCGAAGAAGGCAACACCTTAGACATACACAATGACCACAAACAAAGCGCAGTGTGTGCGTGTTCTATGTGTCGAACACGTTTATTTCTTTGTGGTTAAACATGTCTTCAAAATCAAAGATCTATTTTTTTCCTGCGTAATTTAACATACATCTTGAATGCATGGACCATTGCACTGACACATACGGTTCCGTCTCTTTTCAAAACACTGTGGATGTTTCTTCCCACTGTTTCGTAGAATGTTTAGGCTTTTAATTGGGATATACGTGCAGAATGCTTCAAACAATTTACCATCTGCAGAAGCAAGACACAGGAATTCGTTCGTCATATGAACAATTCGCTCACCGAGAAATATGCTCTTAGCATGTCCGAGTACGTTGATATCTATTTCAATGTTTTAAATTGTGACCCTAAAATTATTGAGCTATAGGAAGCAAAGTGTTTTTTTTATTTGTTTAAAGAAGTTGTGAACTATACCTAGCCTAACGCATGAATCCCCCAGTAAATGGCACAAGTTAAAATTTACGTATTCATTTTCCTTCCCAAGGCATCGGCGTCTGATGGAACATAAACATGCGCCAATAAACCACTTCTGCCCTTCTATTCCACTTACTCTGAGCTCGTCGAATGATCTATTGCCACGGTCTGCCTCAAGGACGCTTTGGACAAATCTTGTCAACACTGTAATTATGAAGCGTTCAAGTGTCAAGAGGATAGGCTGACAAGCTTTGGTACACCATATTTTCCTTATTTAAGTCGCAGAGAGCCTGCGAACAATGTAAGAAACGCGCGCGATGGGAAGAAGTTTGAAGGTTTTTTTTTAGCTAGCCATTGTATAACGTACCAGGATTGCTCACTCAGCCCAATTAACACTACCCCTGCAAAATTATTGAAGAAGAACGCAATGCCTATCTGTGAGAGGTTTGTGTAAGCGTGGCATCCCTACAACCTTATTCTTCAGTCTCAAAAGTATGGCAAATATTTCGCTCTCTGAAATCTCCACTAACTCACACACATCCTTTCTGGGCGATAGTGCTGGCAACAAATTCGACGGAAGAGATCATGGCTGACGAATTTTGTGAATTGGTTACACTACCAGCAGAATCAGTGTCCATAAACCTGTTCATTTCAAAAGAGTAGGCTTTGAAGCGACTAATAAGAGACGCACTTACGGAAGAGCACTCAATCCTAGACGTAGATATCAGGCTAGCTGAACTACAGTCTGTCTTACGTAACGTCCGACAAAAAACTTCCCCAGGCCCAGATGATGTCACAGCATTTTGAGTAACCTCAAACCTTCTGGAAGTACGGCGCTCCTTGGCATATAAAATAACAGCAGGAAAAGTGCGTCAGTGCCACTTTCCTGGAAGGTGGCAAAAGTCGTTCCGACTTGTAAACCTGGTACACCCGCCAACGTGCTGTCATCGTTTCGACCAGTAGGCTTAATATCCCGCATTAGCAAAATCATTGAAAAAATGGTGCAGCACCGACTGCAGTGGTGGATAGAAGTCACTGAGGAATTTCCTGACCAATTATTGAATTTTCGCCAGCGTCGCAGTGCTTTAAACTCTGTTTTAGACCTGGTCACTCATATGGAGCATGAGAACACATTCAGAAGAATGACAATGGCAGCTTTTCTAGACATTAGGAGTGCCTTGGAGACATTCAGCCACGTACATGTTTTGTAGGTGTTATATAGTCTAGGAATGAAGGGACGCCTATACTTCGTTGGATTTTTGATTTTCTGACTGGCGGAACTGTATTCATGGCGAAAAGCACTGGTAGAAGCACGGCACAGGGCCTCAAGGGAGGTGTACCCCAAGGAAGTGTATTATTCCCTATGCCATTGAACATAGTAATGCACCACCTGCCGACTCTCTTACATCAGTACACATTTTAATGTACGCAGACGATATCTGCTTCTGGTCGTCAGGGCATGAATGCCAGAAATACAGGATCTGCTTCAAAAAACGCATAGATATAGCAGTGCGCTTTCTGACAGAATGCGGCATGGGCTTTTCAGCAGAAAATTCTTCGGTATTATCTTTTACCAGAAGGCGTCACGACCAGCTGGGCCTCTCGGTC
Organism: Rhipicephalus microplus; assembly: GCF_043290135.1. Taxonomy (NCBI): domain Eukaryota; kingdom Metazoa; phylum Arthropoda; class Arachnida; order Ixodida; family Ixodidae; genus Rhipicephalus; species Rhipicephalus microplus. Next base: position 320,909,692 of record NC_134710.1, read on the forward strand.
AGCCAGACTGTAATTCCTGTCATGCGCAAGCATCGTTTCCTTGACATAACATTGGACCGGATGCTAACCTGGGGACCTCATATATCCAACATTACCAAGCGGGTCGGTTGAACCGGACACTGAATGTTCTCCGATGTATTACAGGAACCAAATGGGGTGGCACATCAGAGGCACTTCTGAAGGTTCATAGAGCTCTTGTTCGACAAACCATTGCATATGCATTACCAGTGATGTATAGTATGTCCCAGACAACTGAGCGTATAAACTACACAACATCGTAGCCCACAGTCTACGTATTCGCCAGAACTTACCACGCTCAACTCGCAGTTGCCTCGTAGTCGTAGAAGCGAGAGAACAGCCAATTCAAGTTCTTCGCATTCAAGAACTCTGCCGCCACTTTCTCCGCTTATCGCAAAGGCATTATGGCCATCCGCCTCAAGCAAAACTTATTCAACGAAACTGGTGAATTGGTGACACATTGCGAGCTTACGAGCTGGCACTTCTTCAAGAACAATATTCGTTGCTTCCCGATAATAATTTTCCTCCTTGGCAGCTTACATCACAGCCAGTCACTTTGGACATCAAAAGGATAGAAAAAAAGCTCGACACACTACCTTGAAGCCAAATTTCTAACGCTTCAAGAAATGTGCAATTACCAAGACCGTTTCATATTTGTTTTCACGGATGGCTCTACAATGAACGAAAGTTCGACTGCGGCTTTTCATATACTAGAATATAAAGTAGAAAAAGATTTCCGACTTTTCCGAAAAACATCGTCTACTGCAGCGGAGCTTGTTGCAAGATTACAAGCTTCGAAATTCATTGTTGAAAGACAGCAAAGACAAAACTTGGTAATATATTTTGAATCCAATCGCGGGGACCCGAGCGCTCCTCGTAGCGGGAGACTTTAACGCTCATCATTCCGCATGGGGCTACAAATACGAAAACCTGAAAGGCAAAAACCTATGGGAGGATGCTCTACTGGAGGGTCTCACTCTCATTACCGACCCCTCCGCGCCTACGCGACAAGGAAATAGTGTTTGTGCTGATACGTCACCAGATCTCGCGTTCGTTAAAAACATAACAAACGTATGCTGGACGAATACACAGGAGGATTTGGGCAGTGATCACACTATTGTAGAAATTCGTGCCAATGCGGGGCCGTGCAAAAAGAAAAGCAAGCTACTAAAACTTGTAGAGTGGGACAAGTTTAGGCAAAACAGGGAAAATAGGATTGACTCCTCGGAAAATATCGAAGATATAGAAAAGTGGACATCAATGCTGAGGCAAGATGTCGCGGCAGCAACGCATGAGGTCCCTCCTGAAGCAAACCTCCAGGTCCTAGATAGTAAGCTTCTGCATATGTGGGAGGCTAAACGTAGCCTACAAGCCCGGTGGAAAGTACAACGACACAATAGGACTTTACGTAGGCGAATAGCTAAACTGAATAGAGACATCGAGGAATACGCTTTACAGCTTTGCAAGTCACAGTGGGAAGAGACGTGTAATAGCATGGATAGCCGGGTAGGGTTCACCAAGGCGTGGAATCTCCTCAGGTTCCTGCTGGATCCAGAGGAGACTAAAACAGCATATAGGCAAAATGTCAACAAGATAATCAACGTCTACAAAGGCACCCACGCAGAACTCTTGCATGAACTCAGGATGAGATACACTAATCCGACTAGACCCGTGCTCCACTCTGAATACAAAGGCACTGCGAACGAGTGCTTGGACAGACCTTTCAGCATTGCTGAAGTACGCGCGGTGCTGCACAGGCTCAACACGAAATCATCGCCCGGACCAGACGGGGTTACGAACAAAACGCTTCGGAATCTAGATGACACATCGATAGAGCACCTCACGGTTTTCCTTAACGAATGCTGGGAAAAGGGACGTATTCCCCGACAGTGGAAAACCGCCCGCATCGTTATGATACCCAAACCAGGAAAGCGCATACAGCTGGAAAATCTAAGGCCGATATCGCTGACGTCCTGCGTTGGTAAGGTCATGGAGCACGTGGTCCTCGCGAGACTAACAAACTTTCTCGAGGACCACGATCTGATTCCTCACACCATGCTGGGCTTCAGGAAGAGCCTCTCCACGCAGGACGCCATGCTACAACTCAAGCACCAGGTAATAGACAGCATGACCACTTCTACCAAAGCAATCTTAGGCCTAGATTTAAAGAAGGCGTTTGATAATGTCAAGCACTCGACTATACTTACCCGAATAATAGAACTAGGACTCGGTAAAAGGACGTACGACTACGTCCGTGATTTTCTAACGGACAGGACAGCGAGGATCACATTGGGAGAATTAGAGTCAGGAGAGATAGAGATGGGCAGCGCCGGCACTCCTCAGGGTTCGGTGATTTCGCCCTTGCTCTTTAACCTCGCACTCATAGGGTTACCAGCTAAATTAGAAGAGATTGACGGGCTCTCCCACAGTCTGTACGCAGACGACATTACTCTGTGGGTAACTCGGGGATGTGACGGCCAAATAGAACAGACGCTACAGCGAGCCATCGATACGGTTCAAAGATTCCTAGAGGACACGGGCCTCACCTGCTCGGCTGAGAAATCGGAGCTACTGGTTTACAGACCTACGCGCAGAGGTCGAAAGCCCAAATACAGCGAACAAAGCGCAAATCACGCAGAGGAAGCGATACAGCTAACGACCTCGGAAGGCCACGTCATTCCCAAAGTAGACGTTATACGCGTGTTAGGCTTGTATATTGCAGCCAATGGCCACAATGGCGAAACTGTTCGCAGGTTGGAACACGCGGTAAATCAGACAATCCGACTTCTAAAACGAATTACGAACCGACATAGTGGTATGAAAGAAGGGAACACTATTAGACTTGTGCAAGCCTTTGTCCTCAGTAGAATCACGTACGTTGCCTCTTACTTGAATTGGCACGTCGCCGAGAAGATAAAATTAGATTGCTTAATCAGGAAAGTGTATAAGCAAGCTTTATGCTTACCCATGAACACAAGCACAGTGAAATTATTAGAACTAGGCTTGCACAACACGCTTGACGAATTAATAGAAGCGCACAACGTAGCACAGTATGAACGACTTTCTAAGACTAAAACGGGCAGGTACATCCTCGAAAAACTGGGAATCCACTATCACACGCAGCAAGGCGAAAAAGCCGACATAACCGTGATGGTGAGGGAAAAGATAGTGATTCCGCCGTTGCCCAAAAATATGCACCCGGAACATCACACCGGCCGAAGAAACCAGAGAGCGCAGGACTTGCAGAGAAAATTCGGAAATTGCAAGGAAGCGGTATTCGTGGACGCGGCCAGATACGCGCGAAGGTGTGGTTACGTGGCCGCGGTGGTCGACGGTAAAGGGACATGCATGACGAGCGTTACGGTGCAAACGCCACTGACCGAGACGGCCGAGGAGGTCGCCATAGCACTCGCGGTGGCGACCACTGAGGCCGAAGTAGTAATTAGTGACTCGCAAGCAGCGATACGCAACTATGCGAACGGTCGTGTCTCCCGAGAGGCGCTGCGAATCCTAATGACTAACGAAGACAAAATTCGGGAAAAAAATGACACTTTCGTCATATGGACCCCCGCACACACACAAACCCCGCTGGCCGGCAACGAGGCGGCGCACGCGGCGGCTCGAGCACTCACGAACCGAGCCGTTGCGAACGCCGACGCCGCCTCGGACGAAGTTCCACGCGGGGGGGAGTGGGAGTGGGGGGACCGCATGACTAGTTACCACGAAATAACGCAGCACTATAAGCTAGAAAGGCGAAAGTACCCTCCGCCACACAACAGGTTAAATAAAAAACAGGCAGTTGCGTGGCGACAACTGCAAACATATACTTATCCGAATCCAGTTCTCTTTAGTCTCTGTTACCCTGATCTGTATTTAACAGAAAAATGCAAGGTTTGCGATGAAAGGGCGACACTTTCACATATACTATGGGAATGCTCGAGTTTAGATGAAAGCAACGATGAAAACCACGAAGAGGCAGTTTCGGACCGCAGGACACGCTGGGAGGGGGCTCTGCTCAGCTCCTCATTCGAACAACAACTGTGGGCCGTCCAGCGAGCCGAGGAAGCCGCCCGAGCCCAAGGGCTCGTGGCCGACGCCTAGGCCCGCCCCAAATCAACTTCGCTGGACTTCATAAATAAAGTAATTCTTCTTCTTCTTCCAAAGGAGTGCTGCAAATGATTAAGGATTTTATATTCCTATAGATAACAGCATCATATATGAAATATTACAAACAATCACCGTCGGTTATTTGAACGGCCACAAGATATGTTTTCAGTGGATTCTAAGCCACGTCGGAGTGATAGGAAACGAAACTGCTGACAAATTAGCCACTGAAGTCCACAAAAACGTTCGCTCGATACCAGCACCTGTTCATTTCTCAGAGAGCAAGAAGGTGCTTTCTGAACTGTGCCAGAAATTATGCAAAGATGCTTGGTTTGACGAAAACACAAAGTCGCCACTCCTATTTCAAATAAATATGTCTCTCAAATTTTCACCTAATCATAAGATCGATAGACCATTCGGCACCCTATTGCACTGTCTACGATTAGGTGTTTCATACACACCTCACTTTTTAAGCCGCATAAAAAGAAGAACGTCCCCGCACTGTGACCACTGCGATCATGACGATGCGCAAGAGGAGTATATTTTTTTAGAATGTCCGCAATACGATCAACAACGCGCTCAAATGAGGGATCGCTTGAACCGACTTGACAGACGACCATTCACGATTACAAAAGTATACTTGGACCGTGGCCGCATTCGGATAATGAAAGGCGCGCCGTGAGTGCCATCCACGACTGCCGCCGCCCTCCACGACGGCGGCGGAAGCAGCAGCAGCAGGAGCAGCAGCCAGCAGCGTCGGCGGCAGCCGCAGCAACAACAATGAGAACGACAACAACAATTATGATGATGACGACAACGACGACGTCAACAACAACAACAACGACAATGACGTCAACAACAATGACGACGAAAACAAGAACAATAATAATGACGACGACAACAACGACAAAAATAGTTGATGAAAATATTGTGATTGTAAAATACCAAACATAAATTTTAAAAGAGAGCGCAAAAAATAGTTATTTCCGCACACACACCCACCCACCCACCCTCGATGCGCCTCCCAGCCTCCTGGCTGGGAGGCGCATCGTGTGCGGAAGTTAGTAGGGGATATAAGCTTCAAAACAAGTCTGGTATCGGTTCCTTGCGAGTAGTCGTTGAGGCAATACAAGCCAATGTGCTGTGTTATCAACCTCATTATTGTTGAGAGAAAAAAAGAAGGCGAGTTTTTGGAGCACTGTCATGCAGTGAAGTTTTGTGTGAAAATGGATGAAAAACAGGGCGGAGAAGCTCGAAACGCTTCAGAGAGCCTACATTGACAACATCACAAAACATAGCTATACTTTGATGTGTTAAAAGAGGTTCCAGGAAAGTAACAAGTCTGTCTACAACGACGACCACTCTGTTGCTCCGTCGAAATCACAAACGGATGACTCGGTGCAGAAAGTGCGTCAAGTACTCACTCTTAAAGGAAGGTCGACATACTCAATAACTAAAACTAACCGTTCACTTATCACAAACCGGAGTAGTCCGTTAGTAAGTGAAGGTTGTAGAATGCAGGTTAGAGAAATTTACTACCTATTTTGTCACTGAAAAAAAATACGATTCAAATGGTTAATCCCTTAAAAATTATTAGTAACTTCGAAAAGAGAGGTCGAAGTCTATTGTGTTAAGTGTTCGTGGGGGTCACCATATTGAGCTGATTCTATTTCAAAACTACAGGATGAAAAAAAAAACAAAGTTGCATTGTCCTCGGATAGTAAATAACGGCTGCTAGCTGTGTTCTTCATGCAACTATACCGTATGCGCATCACATTGATGAACTTATAGAGTTATGATTAAGTATTCATGTGAATAAATGAATATATAATGATTTAATCATATGTTCATATATACACATATATATGACACATTCATATGATCACATCATACTCACACATGACCATGCTCTTGTGATCATATGAGCATATGATCACATGGGTATGAGAATTCATATGAACGGATCACCCCAAGCGAGAACACACGAGAACGCACGCACACTTCAAAACTTGAACATAGCAGATTTCTACTGCAGCAGCAGCTTCAAGGCTTTATAGGCCCTGCATTGGCATGGCACACCATGTACAGGTTAGGAGCCATCGAATTTAGAAGAATAATTGAAGTTTTCTACAAATAATCATGTGCCCTTCTATTTGCTTGTATATATGCTTTCACGTTGCACGAAACTTCTGTTCCAAAGTAGTCAATCAGTTTTAAGCTTCAATTTGCTTACGAGTGTCACCGTTACGACCAAATACACTGCGGCAGCTAATCTGACAACGTGGGTGGCTTATTAGTTACTTAGTCAAAAAAGATAAGAAAGCTTCCCAGGTTAGTAATGGCCGAAGTGACAACCTTTACTAGCTACTGGGTAGTAGAAGTATGCCGTGAAGGTAGTAAAACACGCTGGAAACAAGTAAATACACACATTTGCTAACTGATGTCTAACTTTTTGTTTAAGAGTGTTGGATAAGGACAGGCGGTCAGGTGTTCCGATCACTACGGAAATAATCGTGTTTCATCAAGGTTCTTATAATTTATGAAGGTCAAAGGTCTCGACGAGCGAGATGAAGCAGGAGTCACACCACGCTGCAGGGTTGTCTCCAAGTTACTGGCCAAAAAGATTGTGGTAGCTCTGTTACACCCATTGCACAGCCTCGACTTGACTCCGCCTCATTTTTTTTCGTCTTTATTTGATGAAATAAAACCCTGAATAGAACTCAGCATGGGACGCTGGAGGCGGTAGAAGCATCTCTGACAAGCCCAATGAAGAAGGTCGTCGTTGAGGGCATTCATGGTGCCTTCAATGATTCAATGAAGCCTAGAAATCGGTTCGTTAAACAGGATGGAGAGTATACATCAAAATGTTCGGAAAAGATTATAAACTAATATTGTATAAGTAAATTTGAAAATAAATCAGGAAACTTTTGAGACAGGCAACGTGGATGGTTTTTTGCTCCCAACAAATGGCACCAGCACCGGAATTTCGTCGAAATGAGCTCTTTCACACTATCGCGTTAGAAATGTAAATTAGATTGATGATGAAAAATATGGTCCTTGGCATGGTTGAGCAAAATCTTCCCAGCTGCTGTCTCAAATCTGGTTAAAAAAACTTTCTTTAGCTGCTCTAAATTGCAAGATGATACATTTAGGACATCCAGTGTCAATGCAGTGAAAACATCTTCCTAGAAGTTTTTAGCAGTACGCTTAACGAGTATTAAATATTCATTTCTTGTCCCATTTATAAATGCTATCACCTACAGCACAAAATAGAAACGTTGTCACTTGATGTACGAGAGGTATAGTGCTTTTGAGACATTGGGTCTAAGGTATAGACCCTTTCACTCTTTACAAACACAGATCCTTGATGACATCTGGTTTCATCCACCGATGAGCCTTAATAGCGTCGGTAGGCAAGAAAAGCTGTGAGAAATAGCCCGCTCATTTTCTAGAATTTGTTCCCTTACTTGGCAAAATATATTCAATTAGATATTTTTTTGAGCTACAGAAAAGCGATAAGAGATTTCTTTGAAATCTACACTCGTTGCTTTTATCTGAAAAACAAAAAAAGAGACTTTCCTTACCCCTGAAAAAAGACAACTTGAGAACATGCTTTCTATTTTGAAGTTAGGAGCTGGTAAATAAGGTGACCGGAAGTTTTTTTGGATACAACACATGCTATCTTGAAACCGTATATAGGATCGCGCTTGTCTTGTTACATGATATGAACAAAACAAGACGGTTACAAAGAAAAAATAAACAAAAGCTCACGCACTTTGGAACAAAACATATCCATAGAGGCTCGAGTGACCGTCTGCTTGTTTAGTAACTGATCTCGGCAATGCTGATCCGCATTTACCTTTGCTCCGTCCCATGCATGTTGATCGGAGTATATATATATAAACTTTCTGTCCGTTCTTGGTCTCATGCATTCGCTTTAGCACCGTTATGGTAGCTAAAAGCAAAAGTGTACTCACGTTTGGGCCTAGCTCGAACTCGTCGTTAGGCTTCATCCATAGCCGGAGCAGGGACATGAAATTCACCTCCGCCATTCTATAGACGAACGCTCGCGAGTCCGGCAAGTGTCACTTGCGTTCGTGGTTTGCCCCGTTCGCAGAGGCAGCAGCGCTCCCGTCGAGCGGCAAACTTGAGCTCGGGCTTCTTGTACCAGTCTTTCACTCTCCCCCATCCTTCCCGTACACTTCCTGCCATCGGATCCCGCTATGCGAGAAGCCGCGAAACGTGAACGTAGTTATGCCGAAGCCCTGAAAAGCACCTTGCTATGCGGCTGTAGACGGCACACCATCGAATACCTGAGTTGGCCGCGAAGGGTTGATCCGAAGTTTATTGTGTTTTGCGAATATTTGTTTAGAAGCAGCCTTGGGTGTTGGATGGCGCGCTGCATCGCGTGACGAGCATCCGGTGGCGTACACGTGATCCTCGCGGGATGCCAGCCTTCCGTAGCCGCGGGACTTTGTGTTCTCTCGCACCCATCGTCCCGTATAGATCGGCACGTTTCGTCTGATTGCTCGAAATATTTGACCGCATACGCACGCTATGCTGAATGAACCAGCATACTACGTGCTCATATAGGGCTGCTCAAAACAGGCAGTGGTCGACAGTTAATAAGTGTGCTAATGAGCACCCGCAAGCCAAAATATTGACAAGTACAATGAACTATACTGTCCAGAAACTATTTAACACTCGTCCCTGCATTTCTTTTCTTTGGTGTCTCCCTTTCTATGTGTTACATGTAGTCACAAGGTTTACATGTCAATAGGGTTGATAATTACCCTTGCACTGAGGAAAGGTACGCGAAGTCACGTGACTTTGTCATGTTAGCTGATATTCGCGAAGCATGCGCAATCGCAGAGCACCCGCGACCTCCCTTCGTTTGATATCTATGTCGATAAGGTTGTCAATGACCCTTGAACTGGAGAAAGGTACATGAAGTTATGTGGCTTTCACGTGACCTAATGGTCGCGACACACATGCCACCGCAGAGCACTCGCGACCTCCTTTCGTTTGAAACCCATTTCGATAGGCTTGAAAATTACCCTTGTAGGGAGAGAAGGCACATAAAGTCACGTGACTTTCTCACGTGACCTGATGTGATACTGCTTATACGTGCTTATGGACCCTGGCGGCAGTGGCGGACAACTACGGCTTCACACGCGACCCTTGTAATTTCATAACACCTTTCGCTGTAAAAACAATAGTACATCAAGTTAGGAGTCTAAAATGGCGGCGGTCACATGTCTTAGTAGAAATAGTCTATACTTTGATGGATTTTCCCACGTTAATCGACTGCTTTGTTACCGCAGTAAAAGAAATTTGTAATTCAGAACAAGCTCTACCATCTTTTTTATATGACGATCAACGTCAATTGAAGGAATTTTCGATGTATACAGAATCCTAGAAGCAGAAAACTATGAAGGTATATCGACTCCACAAAAAATATTGTATGAAACTCTATGATTAACAAGGATTATTTTTAATGAATGTGGATTCTGTGAGACTTGTTAAATACTAGGCCGCTTAGTTGGCCCCAATATACAGGGTACGGTACGAAGAACTTCATTTATAGATCCAGGGACACAGGGTGTTTCAGTTAGGCATTAGACGATTTCGCAATCAATTTCTAGGAGAAGGTGGAAATAATTTGACACTAATTAGATCAGCCAGGAATGATTATTACCAGAATCATTTCAATCGAATTTTTTTCTAAACTTTAGGGTGTTTGCTTATATCGAAAAAATGTTTAACGTCACAAACCACGGCCCGCCCCGTCTTTAAGAATGAGGAATATCACGCGCATTTTAGAGATCTATCGTCAATTTTGTGGACCACATCGGGAGAAACCGAAACTGAGTGCAACGGGTGCGCCGCAAGTGCAGTCGCTGAGTTGCGTCGCTCTGGAAGGCCCCTTAACGCAATTTGAATGATCGAGTGCCTGGCGAGAAATGATTTCTCATCTTTCCAGAGCATGCCAATCAAAGCTTTTTCGCGTGTGATGTGCCAGTTGTAGCGTTTCTCCTTTACGCGGGAAGAACGCGGATAGCGTATGCACGATGCGCAAGGAACGAGAACACGAACGCATGTAAACTAGGGGCAACTAAGTCATGTGATTTGCTGCATTTTGTGGTACCAATGAAGAAAGAAAACACACCCACATTGCTTTTAAACGTGATGCAAAACAGGGACTGCCCGTTAGGAGCAACAAGTTCGTTAATTTCGGTTTCCCGGCACTGCGGTCTGGAATATCGACGACGAATCTCTCAAACTACACGCGACATATTCAATTTTCGAAAACAAGGCTTGTCATACATTGTGACATGGAAGAACTTCCCCATGGCTGGACAGAGAGAGATACCCGAAAAAGTATTCCGGAATACATATATCAAAATTCATGATTTGGAAGCCTGAGATACAGATACATACTTTTGTAATTGACGTAACGTCTGAATGCTCGAAATATTTGACCACATACGCACGCTAAGCTGAATGAATCAGAATGCTACATGCTCATATAGGTATGTTCAAAACAGGTAGTGGTCGACAGTTAATAGGTGTACCAATGAACATACGCAAGCAAAAATAATGACAACTAGAACGAACAATACTGTCCAGAAACTATTCAACACTCGTCCCTGCATTTCTTTTCTTTCGTGTCTCCCTTTCTATGTGTACACTGCAGCGCTAACTACGAGGCGGGACATTTCCACTGCACTTCTTCGAAAAGTTTTTTCTCTGCTCTTGCACCTGTTGGGATTTGCAGATGCGAGCGCACCGTTACTTCCCCATATAGACAACCACATCAAAATTGGTAATAAAAACGGTAATTAAGATATTATTGTGAAATAATGAGTTTTGAGTGGCCTAATTGATGGCTAAATCTTTCCGCCTTGACCTAGAAACTGCTTGCGAAGAGGCGAAATGCCTAACAAATATAGTTGTTTTAAAAATTTGTATTTATTTAAAAAACACTGTATATAGGGCCTGCCTATAAGATTATACGCAAGTTCTCTTTAGGAGGTCACGTTTTAAGAATGCATTTGTCATATGAACTCCGTATCCAATTTTCTGTATTGGTTTTATCGGTATCTAAGGTTTGATCTCGGTATCCAAGGGTTTCTATAAGAACCACCTTATTGTGTGGTGTCAGTGACGTTTGATGGCATATAACAAGCAAGGGCGATGATGTGTAGGCCAAGCTGCCCCGACTCGCACTTTAACTGCTTTGAGAAGTATTCTCCCTTAAAACGTATGAACGTACCTTGCTGCATTTGCGTCCGGAAGTTGTGGGCCACGCATACTACGAGCAATTATTCTTGTAGAAACTTCTTGTCTTCTTTTCCTAACCAGAGTCGATAATGCCACACCTAGAAATGTCCAAGAACTCATAGTGCGAACAAAAATAAACTGAGTAAATTGCAATTACTTGTGAATATTTTTTTTAGTATAACAGCACTCTTTTCAGACGGTTCTTTTGAGTATATCAGCACTCTTTCCTGTATTCAAACATTACATTTTAGAAGAGTCTTAACAGTTCGCCAATAAATAATTCAGTGTTTGCCGGTTTAACTGAGGCCTTCCTCCCATCTCCAACTACGTGACAATATTCTTCAGGACAGCCTTCATCAAGCATACTACACACAGCACGAGTTCTACTTTCTAGCTTTATTTGCAGTAGGAAGTGCACCGTCACCCTGTTACAAAGCCATTCTTCTCACTTTTTGCCACCCATATTCCGCGATAAATGGCTTCAGGGTCGCACGCCATCTTCGAGCTGCCAAGGCAGTCTCATTGACTTTTTTTCTGAATGGTGCCTGACGCCTGCTTGGAATCGCTCTATCCGGCCAGGTAGGGGAGTGCAGCGGAGTATTTGGCCAGGATAATCTCGCCAGCGCTGTAGATAAGCATCTTCAGAAGCAGATCTACCGCCTCGCCGTCTAAATCGAGAAGCAGCTCAGCCATGATGTTCTTTCTCCACATAGGGATGGCCGGCTTGTAATTTGGTAGCTGTTTCACTTTGGGCCAAGTGTCTACCGTAGGTCTACCCAGGACGCGGGAGATACAAAACAGTTGGTCGATCTCCGAATCTCCGCGGAAGAGAGTTTTACTAGTGAGCAGCTCGAAAAAGATGCACCCGATATGCTCACGTTACTGATGTCGAGTAACGACTTGCACCCGTAAGAATCTCCGGCGCTCGGTACCACATGGTGTCCACCTCGTGAGTTAAGGTGCGCATGGGCAGCGTGAAGGCTCGGCAGAAGCCTAAGTCGGCCACCTTGAGGTCATCGTTGTCGTCAATAGGTACGTTGGCTGGCTTGACGTCGAGGTACAGAACTCAACTTTGGTGGCAGAAAAGGATAGCATCCACGATCTGAACGAGGCACTTCTTAGCGACGGCGATCCAAGGTCTTGTTTTTAGGATGAGATTCAAAGAGCGTCCTAAGGTCCATGGTCATGTACTCGAAGACCATATGTGCTCGAAGACCATGTGAAGACCACTGGTGGCGTTACGACATCCATGAGACGCACTATGTTCTCGTGCCTTACCTCCCGGAGAAGGGCCACTGTCGTATCGTCATTGCCGCAACACCTTCATCTGCACCCTCGACTCGGGTCTTCTTCATGGCGACGACCTTATTGGTGGTCTTACACTTTGCTTTGTAGTCGACGCCGTACGTGCCTTCGTCGATCTTCTCCATGATGACGAAGTTGTTCATGCTCTCTGGGCTGGTACCTGATGACAGGTCTGCAGAGACTGCGATGATACGTGCAGATTCCTGATCGAGTGATCTGTAGCTGGCCCGGTCGAGCGGCCGCTGAAAACCGTTGTGACGATGTCGGTGCGCGTGGCTGCTCGCGAAGCGTGCTTTGCCTGCTCGCAAAGGGACGCGTTTGCTTGCTTGCTTAATTGTGGTTATGTTTGGCTCATACCCACTACGGGGGATCGGTCAAGAAACCGGCGACACCTTTCTTTCTTCCTTTTCTTTTGTCGGTGTTCCTTTCAGGTGTATGTTTCTTTCTGCCCTACCACGAGAATTGCGATAAGCGCTATGTTAATTTAGATGCAGCCACCGCTTGACAAAGGGATAGTCCACGAGCGATGAAAAGGAAAATGTGCGAGTCCGTCGTACCATTTGAATAACGGTAGTCTCTGTTAGAACTTTCAGTTGGGAGGAAAGGAACAAGAATAGTGACCTCAGAGACAAGAAGAAGGCAAAGTGGGTAAGGGAGCAAACAGGTCTAAAAGACTTCTTTACAAGGTCAGGGAAAAATGGTTATTAAGAGCAAATAGGTGTTAACAAAGCAATAAGATCATGCGTTTTTAATGCGTAGGCAAGGTAACTGCTGGTAAATCCACCACAATTCCAAAGACAGGCAAGCGCACGAAGGGGAAACAAAAGGTTAATGTGGCAATTGACAAGAAGTTTACGGCGATTATTTGGCCGAAACGAATACAGGACACCGAGACAATTGGTAAAACATGGCAAAGGGTTTTGTTCTGAGTGTGCTTAGTCGAGATTCTGCTCTCAATGATGATAATGTTGAGTGTTTGAATAAGCGTGCGCATTCGTTCAGGCTATGGCAAGCTGTTCGTACATCCTCCGTCGGAACCTGGCTTACCAGAGGGTGCTCAAATGCTGCGCTGTGGGGCTGCGAGAGCTCTGCAAACACGAGGACGCGGTCCACATGCAGCGATGCACCTGCACCCTACAGCTGAATCCTGCTAACCCAACGGTGCTCTACCACTGCGCTATGGAGCTGCGGGAGCTCGGCAAATACGAGGAGGTAGCCCACACGCAGCTACGCGCCTTCGTATTTCAGCTGGAACCGATAGACCCGAGGATGCTGTGCCACTACGCTGTGGGGCTGCGGCGGCTCGGCGAATACAAGGAGGCGACCGACTTGCAGCGACGTGCCTTTGGGCTCCGGCTGAACCCGGCTCACGCTAGGATGGTCTACTTCTTCGATCTGAGGCGGCGGGAGTGCACTGAGTACCAGAAGGCGGCCCATATGCGGCGACACGCCTTCGTCCTTCGGCTCAAGTCGGCTGAACCGAGGGCGCTCTATTGCTGCGCTGTGGAGATGCGTGAGCTCGGCGCACACGAAGAGAATGCCCAAATAAAGCTTCGCGCATTAGTTGTCCGGCTTGACGAGGAGGGCCGCCAGGAGGCCAGGGAGTTCGGATGTGCCTTGCATCAGCTCCACAGAAAGTTGTTTGGTCTGGTGGAAATTGTGCAGTTACAGCAAACAACTCCTATAATCGCCTGCCTGAAGTTGTAGGGATCATCTAGACCACGACTTCAGGACTGTGAGTACATTTTGGGACATTTTGTGGCTATTTTGTGTCGACTGCGTCTCCGCCTAGCAAAGCCTAACGCTAGCGGTGAACAAACGCGGTGGCTCGGCGGTGGCCGACGCCCCGGCGTTCGTTTCAGTGCCCCGTTGCGGAGACGTGACGGATATGGAGGTGACCTTCGAGGGTACTGAAATGACCCCTGAAGAACTTAGAACCGCGGACTGGATCACGAAAGTTAGAAAACATGTCAACGATCTACGGGACTCCGCTAGAGGTGACAGACAGGGACGCCAAGATGGCAACGCCTGGGCAGAGAGTGAAGCCGAGCCCGGCGAAGACAGCAAGATGGCGGCTGCGAACGCAGCATACAAAAAGCTGGGGCGCAAGATCGCGGAGCGCTATATTGCGTCTTACTACCGTGGTTGCCGGCAAACGACTACAATATAATCATTCGTCCGAAGTGCGGCCTGGCGCTCACAAAAGTTCTGAACACCAGGCTCAGTGAGGTGGTGCGTATGGCAGCGCAAATTCCGTTGATTAAGGGACAAGAAAAGGAAGTGCTCATTGTTAACGACAAGCAAGGCACCCTGCTTTTCAGCACTCCAAACATAGACACTGTTCTGGAAGGTGACCAGGACTAAGTCTATCAAGATTGAAGGCAAGAACTACGAGGTCACAGCATACCTCGCGCCGCACGAGGATAGCGGGCGGGGTGTGGTGCGCGGCATCGACGCGAGATTGTCAGTAAAGGAACTGTCAGAGGCTTTCGGCAACTCAAGGAACCCGCCGATACTTGTCTTTAGGGAGCTGGGGAACTCAAGTTCAGTAATAATCATCTTCAAAAATGAGACAGTACCCAGGTGGATGTACTGTTACGGCGTACTGCTGAAGTGCGTGCTTTATAAGAAACGATACGAGGTGTGCTACCGATGTGGCCAGCTAGGACACAGATCGGGCGTGTGTATTAGCGACCATGTTCGCTGCCGGGGATGTGGTGTGACAGCTCCACCCGAGGACCACGCATGTGAGCCCAAGTGTAAGCTGTGTGGCAAAGGTCATCTGATAGCAGATCGGAAATGCAAGGCAGCTTTCAGGACCCCTTATACAATAAAGAAGAGACAGTGGGAGGCCTGGCGGCGCACGGAAGGAGAATAGAAGGCGAAAGACGCCAATCCACAAACGTGCAGAACGGAAGAGATCAAAGAACGGTCCAGGAGCCGGTCGAAGCATCGGAGAGGGTCGAAAGGAAGAGCAGGTTCCTTCCCAAGACTACCGAAAAAACAAGAGAGCTGCCACCAATGACTGGTCCAGTAAATGAGGGGACTTCCGGAAGTGCTGTCCTTAACAGTGGGAGACCCACGTCACTGAACCGCTAGGTGGGTTGGGGAGAGAGGGCCTCCCGGGATAAACGTGAGGAAGAAATGTTAACCATTAAGAAAGAGAATCACATGCTTAAAGAGCAGCTAGCAATGATGAGTCGGCAAATAGAGGAGCTTCAAATAGCTATTAGGTCGTCTAACACAACACCGGTTTACCTACCACGAATGCCACAGAATCCAAATATAGAAAGCCCGAAGGAGCAGAGCACTAATCCGCCTCCAACTAAAAAGAGGGTAAAATAAGCGGAAAAGCCCGTAATAGATGAGAACGTAGAGACAGTGATAGACATGAAAATAGCGCAAATGGAGGCAAACATTGAAGCCAAATCTACCCAGGACGACGAATGGCGTAAGGCCTTCGAGAAACGAATGTTCGAGATGTATCAAAATCTGACACAGCAGTTGCATCAGCGGGATAATAAACTTACCGAGGAACTTAAAACAGAATTCGCGAAGAGGGATCGGGCGTATGAAATGCTCGCCCAAGAAGTATTAGGCAGGCCGATGAATAACCTTAGTGGCAATCATGGCTCACAAATCCAGTAAAAACACCGTTTGGCAATGGAATGGCAGAGGCTTCACGCGCAAGGGTGTGGTTCTGCAGGAATTTCTGAAGAAAAGGGATCGACCGGACGTTATTGCTTTACAGGAATGTGGGAGAAAGGCGACATTGTCGGGTTATAAATCCTATGTAAGCGAAGGCACGAGTGCGCAGGTGGCCAGCCTGGTCAGGCGAAACGTTACGGCGGTGCAGCATGACATTGGTAATGCACACATCGACCATGTTCTCATAGAACTAATACCCCCCAAAAAGGAAAATGCCAGCTTGTTCGTATTAAATATATACAGCTCTCCCAGGCAAAGGCGATGCGACTTTGGGGATATCTTCGCTTTTACGCGACGTAAGAATGGGAACAACTGATTGCTGATCGTCGGTGACTTTAACGCTCACGACACGGCATGGGGATATAAGCAGGCTTCAATTAAGGGCAGGAAATCGTGGGATGACATGCAAACTCATAATCTGGATCTAATAACCGACCCGTTGCAGCCAACGAGGAAGAGAAATAGTGTCGCGGTTGACACCACACTCGACCTTACTCTGACGGGGAGCGGCACTAGTGCCACGTGGTGCAACACAAACGAGGACCTAGGCAGTGATCACATGATTATAAAAATAGTGGTAGAGGGAGGCCCGGCAATACCTCGGAAACGAAGGGCAGAGGCCGTAAATTGGGACTCTTTCAGGGACCTCAGGGGTGACACAACTCCCATTTTTGACATTGCCGAGTGGTGCGATGGGATGTTACGTACTGTTAAGGAAGCCACTGAAGTAGTGGAAACCGAGGAGGATCACGAAGATGTAGACAGGACTTTAGTAAATCTTTGGAAGAAAAAGAAAGCTTTGGAAAACTGTCTCCAACAGAGGAGATGGGATCGGAGTATCCGGAAACAAATAGCAGCTTTAAACAGGCAAATTGAAGATCACGCCATCACGCTCACGAAGCAAAGGTGGGGGAACGTCTGTCAGGAGATGGATAGGAATATAAGTGCGGCCGGGACGTGGCGACTTCTTCGTCACCTTTTAGATCCGGAGAGCACGAAGACAGCGTGTAAACAGCAATTGGAACGGATGGCGCACCAAGTTGAAGGCACTACGAAGGAACTCTTAGAGGAAGTTCGGAGCAGAAACATTAATCTCGCCGGATCCGAACCTCTCCCAGATTATGGAGGACGGGAAAACGCAGCCTTAGATGCCCCTATCTCCCTGGCTGAGGGGCGAGCGGAGAATAATCGGCTAAGGACTAGATCAGCGGCAGGGCCGGACAGAGTGACCAACAAAATGCTCCGTAATTTAGACGATAGGTCCATCGCTAACCTAGCGACGTACATGCAAGAGTGTTGGGAAAAAGGGACAATACCACAGGAGTGGAAGCTCGCAAATGTAATTTTCATTCCTAAACCGGATAAAAAACTCGGTTTTGAGAATCTTAGGCCGATATCGTTCACGTCTTGTGTAGGTAAGCGCATGGAGCATGTCGTTCAGACGCGGCTCAATAGGTACATGGAATACAATGGTATGTATCCGGACAGCATGATCGGTTTTCAACCCCGATTATCGGCGTGCGACGTTACGCTACAGCTCAAGGACCAAATTATGGACAAGCCAACGTGAGACGCAAAAGTTATTTTGGGGTTAGATGTGGCAAAAGCGTTTTACAACGTGAGGCACGTATCGATCTTGGAGAATCTGAGCTCCCTGAACGTCGGAAAGCGAGTTTATTACTACGTCAAGGACTTCCTTTCGAACAGGACAGCCAATTTAAAAATCGGGGAAGAACCTATCCAGGACATTAAATTAGGCAACAGGAGGACACCTCAGGGCTCGGTGTTATCACCCACCCTTTTCAACATTGTGATGTTGAAACTGCCTAAACAGTTAAAGGACATTGAGAATTTAAATCTTACCATTTACGCGGATGACTTAACATTATGGATGAACAAGGGCAGTGACAGCCAAATTGAAGGCTCTCTGCAAATCGCCATTGATAAAATCGTGGTGTACTTGGAACCCAAAGGATTTAAATGCTCGACCGAAAAGTCGGAAGCACTCTTCCTCATTCCCGCCGGAAAACGGCGGCTCCACAACAGGACTGAAGTGGACATTCACTTGTATGTTGATGGCGCAGAGATCCCCGCGGTCGACAGTATCCGTGTGCTTGGACTGAGGATTCAGGCGAACCGTAAGAATTCTGAAACTCTTGCTAGGTTAGAAGCCAGTTCTAATCAAACATGTCGTCTCATTACGCGAATAGCAAACAGGCATGCTGGGATGAAGGAGACGAACCTTCTTAGATTAGTGCAGACCTTCATAATAAATAGGATAATGTACGTGGCACCTTATCTAAAATTAAACTAAGTGGAGCGGGGCAAACTCGACACCATTATCAGGAAAAGTGTTAAAGTCGCGCTCGAACTTCCCCCAAACACGTCCACTGACATACTTATGAAGTTGGGGGTATCTAACACACTCGATGAGCTGATTGAGGCTACTGTGACTGCACAACATCAAAGACTACTCAGATCTAAAACGGGGACAGCAATATTAAAGAGATTGGTCTATGAGCCCACGCGTGAGCAAGCGCATTCAAAAGACATACCGATACAGATCAGGGACAGGATAAAGATACCTCCGCTACCCAGAAATATGAACCCTACCTTTCATGAAGGCTGGCGTAAAGCCAGGGCAGAGGCATTACAATCCAGGTACACCGGTCGACAGGACCTCACGTATACAGACGCTGCGGAATAAGAAAGCAAAGTGGCACACACGGCAGTGGCGATCAGGGAAGACGGTGGCCTGATTGCGTGTTGCACAGTACTTGGTGTCGAGACTGTAGAGGCTGAAGAAGTGGCCATAGCTTTGGCCATCAGCCAAAAGGGGGTCAGGGTGGTCATCAGCGACTCAAAAACACCGTGAGAAACTATGAATCGGGAAGGGTGACAGAGCCTTCCGTCCGTATATTAAACATGGTAGCAGCACCCAAAGAGCAGGTTCTGCTTGCCTGGGCTCCAGCTCACCAGGGACTTACAGGGAACGAGGAGGCTCATTCGGTCACCCCAGGTCTCACGACCCGGTCGACCCCTGGAACCTCCAGAGTTCCCGAATAAAGAAGCGAGGATATGCGCACATACCGTAAAATCGCCGCACACTACACGCTGAATCGGCAAGTATACCCCAGAGCGGACAACTCATAAGTAAGAAAAACAAGGTTTTGTGGCGAAACTTACAGACTGGGGTTTTCCAAACCGCGCAATTTACAGCAAGTGGCACCCCGCAGTTTTCGAGTCCCAGTGTATATTTTGTGATGAGGTAGTGAATTTGGTCAACATAGTGTGGGCATGTCGAAGTCAAAACGATGGTTCTCACACTGTATAATCCTGGGAGGCTCTGCTTAGCAACCCAGACCCCAACGTCCAGCGCGACATCATCAGTCAAGCCTTTGCTGCTGCCACGTCCCAAGGGATTCCGGCCGACAGCTAGGGGCGACGGGCCATGCCCGAACAATTGAGTGACTTTTTAATAAAGTTTTCTCTCTCTCTCAATCCGCCTTGACCTGACAGACCAGAGGGCGCTCTACCACTGCACTCCAGGACTGCGGAAGCTCGGCGAATACGAGGAGGCGGCCCGCAAGCAGCGACGCGCCTTTCTCCTCCGGCAGAACTTGGCGGACCCCAGAGCGCTCTACCGCTGCGCTGTGGAGCTCCGGGAGCTCGGCGAATACGAGGAGACGACCCGCATGCAGCGACGCGCCTTTGATCTCGGGCTGGACCAGGTTCAGGCGAGGGTGCTCTACCACTGCGCTTTGAGGCTGCCGCATCTCGGTGAATATGAGAAGGCTGCCCGCATGCAGCGATGTGCTTCGTCTTCCTACTCAACCCGGCTGACCCGAGGGTGCTCTATTGCTTCGCTGTAGAGCTGCGGAAGCTTGGAAAATAAGAGGAGACGGACCATTTGCATCTTCGCGCCTTCGTTTTTTGGCTCGACCTGATAGACCCGAGAGTGTTCTACCGCTGTGCTGTGGGACTGTCGGAGATTGGCGAATACGAGAAGGCGGGCTGCAAGCAGGGACGCGCCCTCTCACTGAAGCGACACCTTGAGCTCGTCGTCAACGAATTCTTGCTGCTCGAGCATGACGATATCATAAAGCTGACGCGAAACCAGAATATGCAACGGTGAATAATATTTTTCAATCCACCCGGAGCGTGTACCGATATTGGTTAAGATTCCAGCGAAATATTGACCGACTTATTCAAACAAGATAATTTGCTTTGGATGTGATGTTGTTTTTGAACCGCTAATTATCTGCATGTAGTCCTGGCTGTGTGTGTGTGTGTGTGTTTGTCTGTATGCGTGTGCACATGTGCGAGGGCTTGTGTGCGTTTTTCTGTGTGTTTGCCTTGATGTGTGTATATGTGTGCATGCTTATAATTTTAATAGTTCATTTCTTTCGAATATCACGACAACACAAAACAAGAAAACGCATTAATAGCATGGGAGCTCACTTGCAGCTCTTAAATCCTGGAGAAAAGATGCTAACATAGACCCGCTTCTTGTCAACGCATGCCCAACGTGCAGGAACCCTTGTTTACCTAACCACGCTATAGGACGCGTGTGTTCTATATAGTTGCTTGTGTTTGTGTTTGTGTGTGTGTGTGTTTGTGTGCGTGCGTGCGTATGTGTGTTTGAGAAAACATGGAGAGCAGAAATCAAGCAGAAGAAAAAACGATGAAGTATTTTGACCATGTTGCAAGGATACTAGAGGCGAGCGAACGCCGAGAAGCGAGCGCTAGGCGGCGAGGACCGATAAGGTTCTCGTTTGCGGCATGCCGATAGATGGCTCACCGGATAGCACCGAGGCGGGTTTCTGGAAAATTCTGCAAAGCACATCCGGCATGTGGGCGACGGTCTCCAAGTCTGAGAAAGTCTGGTTATCGTGGATATTAACCACGCGAGGTACGTAGAGCAGCGCTGCAAATTAGGGGGTGATAAGGGAGGAGGTTGACAGTACGGCAAGGGTGTTGTGGCGATGAATAACGAGCGCCGCTACCTTTCTTAGTCACGGGGATTTCTAGACCAAGAAGTTGGCGGGAAGCCGGGGCATAGGGTGCCTTGATGCCCGCGCGCTCCGCTGAGGGTGAGGACAGCCGCGTCGTCTGCTACAACCGCCGCCATCGCGCCTCCCCACCACAACTCGACCGTATGCAAAGCCCGCTACGCAACGCTCGTGTGGTGCCCTGATACGCCCGGAAACATGTGCAAGCTAGCGAGCTTTTCTTCTTATTGAAGCTTGGACATCTTTTAGAGTTAATTTTGCCTGAATGCATGCAGGGAGCGCATATTTCATGTAAGCTGACGGCTTGCGCATGATTTACGCGCTAGAGGCAGACGCTGACTCTTTCATGTTGAAAACAAATCCCTACGCCGGTTACCACAGAGGGGATTCTAAATCTATATCGGTGGTGTCGTTTATATGCTTTCTTTGTTAGTGTTAATTATTATCTGAGGCTTTTACGTTCTAAAATGACGCCTGATTGCAGGACTGCAGCAATTTTGACAATCAGTTTTTTTTTTGCCTGCACTGACACAATACATGGGTGTCCTCTGGTGTTTTACGTTATTCAAAATGAGACCGCCGTGGCCTAGATCAAAAGCGTGAGCCTCGCGTCAGCAACCGAGCACCGTGCCCACGGTACCACTGAGGCGGACGCCTTTCTTATTGCATTAACTATTTCTCCACGATCTTCTCATCGCACAACTTGACTTGTTTTTTTTGTTTTTTTGCGACATAGCGTGTTCATTCTACACAGCGGTGCCCCGTCTTGTCTTTATGCATCTTCTTTGTATGGACGCTTCGCGAGTACAGTTTGCATAAGCACTTGCGTATGATCCCTGATAGCTCACAGTATTAATACATAAATTATTTACTTAAATAATAATGCGTGCTGAAAGAGTTTGAATACTGACGGTGCGTGTGTGTGTGCGTGTGTACACGCCTGCCGTTTCCCCTATTATCATCCAGTGTAGAAATAATTTATTTTTGTGCATTAATGCAGCACTGCCAGAAGCAATTCAAATTATACGCTCCATGGCATAATTCACTCAGCACTGTCACTAGTTGCTTCGCAGTGGTCGTAAATGATTAAAAAAACAACATCAATTGCGTAATGATTCGAGACAGGACGAAAAGAAAACTTGAAGTACAGGAACAATGAAAAAAATTTGAACTGCACACATTCTTACAAGGGTCATCACACCAGCATAGAAGGCGTACCTAAACCGAGGAAAAGATCGTAGAAAGAAAGAACCTGTGTGGCTTTGTAATGGTTTGGGCGCTCGAATAGTCGGTAATCGAATTCCGGCCGCAGTGGCCCCACTTCGATGGAGATGAAATGCCGCAGTTCTTAAACTTAGCTGCAAGTTACATAAAAACACCTGTTCAAAATTTCCGAAGTCCTCCAATGTATACCGCGTCTCTCGTGATCATATGGTGATTCCGTAACGTACACACACTCTTCAAACTTCATTGGGTACGACACCACCGCTACGCAAAGCTTTATTTCCACAAATGAATATTACGAAAAAAAACAAGGATATCATCTGCAAAGAAATACGTGTAATATATATTTTATGATAAAGTTCTCATCGCACTTAGTGAAACCAAGAATGAAGGGCAGATATAGTACCAACCAAGAGCAGCAAGCAATGTTTACGAAGTGAAATACGCGATTCATGCACACGAGAATCAAGCATGCAGCCGTCAGCGTGTCTGTTGCTTACACAAAATTGGTGCCGGTACAAATTATGCATGCGGAATACCGGCTGGAAACTTACGCTGTGAATGGATGATCTGTTTGTCGGATGCCACTTGTCATGTTTGATTTTCACTGTTGAAAAGGCCTTCATTTCGGGTCTCTTAGGAAACGATACAGCTTCCAGAGTTTCTGCAATGATTAGTGCCCTGCGGCACGCAATACCCGCTACGGTGACGGTAGCGAGCGCCAGCACAATTATTCGGGTGCAGCGAACACGCAGAAGTGACTGAGTGGAGTCAAAATGGCGGCCATGCCGCCGCTAAGGCCGAGGAGGCGGCACCTGCCCTTACAAAGGCTGACACCACTCTAAGCGGGGGCGCGCGCATCGAGGCACTCTACCGGGGCAAAGTTTGCAGCGCCATCTCTCGGGCTCTTTGCAAAGCAGAATATTATCTGACAGGAGATATTTTCAGAGTTCGCTCACCTAAAATATTCTTGCACCATGGTTTGTCATACATTGAGAACTGCAACTTCATTACCCCACGTCAGAAAATACAGCGGTGTTTTCGTTTTCCTGGTTCGAACCATTGTCTCGAGGCACAATATTTACCCTAATACGCACCTTTATTTAATAATAGGCACTTTTGTGTACCCCTAATATTTGTCCTTTCTTTATATATAAATGTTTCGAGATTTTAACTGACCCTTTGAAGAAAATATATAAACTTCGAAAACCATTCATGTTGTAACAAAAATAGGTGCTGGGGGTGGGGTAACTTGGATGGGTTTGGACTTCTCAATGAACGCACCTTGTGAAGAGTGCTGTTATGATTCATTGTGGTGTATATATGTCAGGTCCCCCAAGCTGCTTGGGGGACGTGACATGAAACTCTGTGGTATCACAAATTTGCAAGTGCATTTGCTCGCGCATAATACGCACCTCTCGCTTTCCATTCTCATTTATAGTCAACATGGCACCAAGCCCCGCTGTGGTGGTCTAGTGGTCTGACGTACTCGGTTGCTGAACCGCAGGTTGTGGTGTCTAATCTCGGCTGCAGTGGATGCATTTTTGAAGCAGGCGGAACTGATGCAGGCTCGTGTGCTCACAATTTTGTGAACGTTACAGAACCCCTGGGGGTCAAAATTTCTGGAGCGCTTCACCACGGCGTCTCTAAGAATCATATGGTGGTTTTAAGCAGTTAGGTGCATTAGGTGTTGTTTCTTTGCATTACTATATCAATAAAAGTATAGTATTGAATTATGAGAGACTTTCAAGTATGCAACAATGTTAACAAACATTTACAACAAGTTTTTGTCCTTCCAGTAGTATATACGAATTTGGCTTCTCTGATCAGGAAACCTCCTTCTGTAGCCCATAAACTTTCAAGGAATACCTATTCAATGTTACTGTGAATTTGACCTTTACTATGCACCTGAAACTCATTGCCAGTTTCGGTATCAAGAACATGCGCCTTCGTGTCAGTTGCCAAACATTCTGAGATCTGACAGTGGTGCGATCTCTTACGCGTTTCAAATTCAGATGGAGGCGTTCAAATCGTTACGCCAAAGTATCGGCAGCCTTCAATGGTCGCGAACACTATGGCTATCTAACACCGAATGAAGGAAACAGAGGCTTGAGTCATAATCTTCTTTTGCTCGCTTGACCTTTCAAAATATCAAGCTGTATTATATGGCTTATAAAACTGCATCGAACACTTTTTGAAAACAAGTATGTAATATTTGTTTGCACAAATTTCTCAATTAGTATAGAAATTTGCTCTTCGGAAGAAATTTAAGTAGACAACACCTTGCAAGGCTTTCAGAAAAAAATTTTTTGCTGCTCGTCTAAACTCTATTTACAAAAAGGCTGTATGAGTGATTGATAAATCACTATGGTATATTGAAAATTTAGATTTCATTTGAATGCATATACTCCCCAGCCCAAATATAGTTTTAATTTTTCTCGGACTTTGAAGTGAGCGACATTGTTGCCAGGTTTTCACGAGACGTTTTTCTTACTCACATGAATTTACCTACGAACTTAAAGGTGCTTAAATGGGGTAATATATTAGCTACAAACATTTCTTAAAATAAAGGTGACGTTTGTACGCATCCTTTCCAAATTAGAGTGTATACAGTTTCGATTTTGCGATCGTTTAAATAAAGAACACTGTTGCCAGTATTTCGCCAAAAACTTTCTACTCGCTTGAATGATAATGAGAACTCTATAGCAGCTTTGAGAGGGGTGTATTTGGTCACAAAGAATTCTGGAGCATTAGAGGTTATTTTTTTTGCATTACTACCCCAATAAAAGTGCAGTTTTGAATGTTGGCAGGCTTTCAAGTATGTAACAATTTTGCCAAACTTTTAAAACAAGTTTTTGTTTTCCCTGTGGTATATCCTATAATGGCTTCGATCATTAGAAAACTGCCTTTTGTAGCCCATTAGATTACAGTTTTTGTTTACCAGGCCTCAGCTGTTCCATTCCGATGGAATTGTGATGGAAGAGGCCCGTGTCCTGGGTAGTGTGAGTGCACATTGAGGATTGCCTGATATCAAGTTTTACGGAGCCCTTCGCGACGGTGTCTCTCATATTATATCAGTGTTTCAGGATGTAAAACCTTAAGTATTTATAAAGTTCAAGTGAGAAGCAACGCTGTCGATGCGGCAACAAGGTGAACCTGTCAAACCAAAGAGCACGCGGGAACCATGCAGGCATCACGAAGACAAATCGCTATCGAGCTTACCTACTGATGTTTGCCGCGTGTTCTGAGAAGTATCTGGGACATTGCAGATCAAAAAACTTCCCAAGATTAATATTTGGGATCGGGCACTCTGTTCAGTAAGTTTTGTTTCACTAAATATAAAAGGAAAAGCTTTGAGGTAACCTGTTTGCAATGCCTGGCTACACCATTTTCTATTACCTACATTGTAGCCTCTGGGATTACCTCAGGCGTTGCCGGATCAAGTCACCGATTCTGCACCGAAAGTTGAGTACACTCCCGATATCGCAATTGGCAAAATTAAAACAGTGTCAAGTTTTAAATTTAAAATATAACTATGAATATTATGTGCTGGTACTATAGGCTCTAAACTTTCTATATATTCAGCCATTGTTTTCGTTTTTCATGGTCATCATCATCAAGATGGCCACGTTGGTGACGTTAACAGAATAGGTTCCCTCGAGCGCGTGCGGATGCTCAAGACAGAAGAAGAACACCTCTGCACGCATTAGGCTTTCGAAACTTCGGTATTCGCGGGCCTGGAGGAGAGCTGCATGAAGTATGCGAACCAGCTGAGGTATTTCGACGTCTAGAGCACTGCTTTGCGAAATTTCCCCGATGATGGTGGAGTCATGAAAGAGGTGAGAATGACGCACTTTCAGTTGTATGCAGCGCGTTCTGAAGGAGCTTTCCGAATGAGCTTCTGATTTCAATGAGAGCCTGTGTAGGATGCCATAGCTCAGGGGCTTAGGGAAAGAAAAAAAAACTATTAAAATATCCCTGCTACGGTTAAAGATGGTGGTGAGCGGGAGCACAGGCCACTCAACAACATCCTTTTCTCAGGCGCCAACCAGACCTCCGCCCGTGTTCACAAACGCTCTTCGACTCCAAACTAGATCTTAAGGGTTCCTTGAGACTTTTCGTCATGAAGAAATCGCAACATGAAACAGTCCTCAAGGATGCCTTGAGATGGAATTTTGAGTCTTGGACCGTTAGTGAAGACGGGCCCATGAATCATGGTGGATTCTTCATGCAGCTGGATACCCTAGATTGTGTATTTCGGGCTGATGCTGATCAACATAGCCTCCCATTACTCGCTCGTGTGATCGTAAACAGAAGGCTTGCGCGGTTGCCATTTTCTGTTTCTAGGGTTAGCATGCTGGATTTAATGAAAACAGTGAGACACTTAATGCCGACGGACGTTCAGTTTACGCGTCTCTACTTTGTGTGATGGTTGCTTTGCACATGCCAAGGTTTATAAATCAAAGGGGTACTGACACAAAAACTTTGGCCTCACGTTTTTTTCTGCTGCAATGTGTTGCTGGGATCATGTTAGTTCTAACACGACACATCGTTTGCCACCCTGCACGAGAAACAATTATTTAAAGGCCCCTCAATATCGACCAGTTTTAGTTTCGGTTTCTGAGAGCTTGAAAACGAGACGCCACCGGGTGCAACAATCTCCACCTAGTGCGTGCAGCTGTCGACTACGTCAGTACACATAACTGTAACGCACTTGCCCATGGTCCGCAATAAGAAATTTTTTCAGATAAGAAACTGGACTGCAGTGCCGCCAGAGAAAAAACTCGCAAATCTTGCGCCCCGGCCACACACTCACGATCAGCCGCTGAGAAGTATAAACTGCAAGAACAAACGTGGCAAAAGAAAAATGGAGGCTATGAAGTCATCATAACTTGTTTTAATGACTGTAATGTGGTGATGTGAGGCAAGTTCGAGGTTCCCAAAAGCTCCCCTTCGAGGGTGAAAATGGCACGATGCAGTTGAGCGCTCAAATAAGTTTGAAACCTAAATAAAATATCTTCCATACAAAATTCACTGTTAATACTGCAGATGATATAAAAGTTTACAGGAATAAGCCCCACAGGGTATCTCGGCAGCAAAACTTTGTGTCAGTACCCTGTTGAGTTACCAACCACTAGATCATATTTCTGGATGAATAGTGGCTCTGAGAAGTACTTGATAACTTTTGTTTCGTTACTAACGCTAATCGGACCGCTGTTTTGGTGAATTGCATTACGATGCCTTTTTTCTCTCACCACAAGTATTGCAAATAAGCGCTATGTTAATTTAGATGCAGCCAACGTCTAAAAAGGGATAGTCCACGAGCGATGAAAAGGAAAACGTGCGAGTTCATGGTACTATTCGAATAATGGCGGTCACTCTTACGACTTTCATTTGGGAGGAAAGAAACTAGAGTAGTGTAACCTCAGAGAGAAGAAGAAGGCAAAGATGGTCAGGGAGCAAACAGGTTCAAAAGACTTCTCTACAAGGTCAGGGAAAAATGGTTGCTAAGAGCAAATAGGTGTTAACAAAAGGATAAGATTATGAGTTTGTAATGCGTAAGAAAGGTAACTGCTGGTAAATCCGCCGCCATTCCAAAGACAGGCAAGCGCGCGAAGGAGAAACAAAAAAGTAATGTGGCAAATGACAAAACGTTTACGGTGATTATTTGGCCGAAACGAATACAGGATCGCGATACGATTGGTAAACCATGGCAAAGGGTTTTGATATGAGTGCGCTTTGTCGGGATTCTGCTGTCAATGTTGATAATGATGAGTGTTCGAATAAGCGTGCGCATTCATTCAGGCTGTGGCGAGCTGCTCGTACATCCTCCGTCTGAACCTGGCTTATGCGAGGGTGCTACACTGCTGCGCTGTGGGGCAGCGAGAGCCCTGGAAACACGAGGACGCGGTCCACATGCAGCGACGCACCTGAACCCTACAGCTGAGTCCTGCTAATCCAACGGTGCTCTACCACTGCGCTATGGAGCTGCGGGGCCGAAGCAAATACGAGGAGGTAGCTCACATGCAGCTACGCGCCTTCGTCTTCCGGCTGGACCCGATAGAGCTGAGGTCGCTGTGCCACTACGCTGTGGTGCTGCGGGGGCTCGGTGAATACGAGGAGGCGACTCACTTGCAGCGACGTCCCTTTGGGCTTCGGCTGAACCCGGCTCACGCGAGGATGGTCTACTGCTTCACTTTGAGGCTGCGGGAGTGCGGTGAGTACCAGAAGCCAGCCCATATGCGGCGAAACGCCTTCTTCCTTCGGCTCAAGCCGGCTGACCCGATGGCGCTCTAATGCTGCGCTGTGGAGCTGCGTGAGCTCAGCGCATACGAGGAGACGGCCCACTTGAAGCTTCGCGCCTTCGTTTTCCGGCTGGGCCTGGAAGACTCAAGGGTGCTCTACCACTGCACTCCAGGACTTCGGGAGTTCGGCGAATACGAGGAGGCGGCCCGCAAGCAGCGATGCGCCTTCGGTCTCGGGCTGGATCAGGTTCAGACGAGAGCGCTCTACCGCTGCGCTTTGAGGCTGCGGAAGCTCGGTGCATATGAAGAGGCGGCCCGCCTGCAGCGATGCACCTTCGTCCTCTGGCAGAACCCGGCTGACTCCTGGGCGCTTTACCGCTCCGCTGTGGAGCTGCGGAAGCTCGGCGAATACGAGGAGACGACCCGCATGCAGCGACGCGCCTTCGGTCTCGGGCTGGGCCAGGTTCAGTCGAGGGCGTTCCACCAGTGCGCTTTGAGGCTGCGGCAGCTCGGCGCATTAGAGGAGGTGGCCTCCATGCAGCGATTCACTTTCGTCCTCCAGCTGAACCCGGCTGACCTGAGGGCGCTCTATTGCTTCGCTGTGGATAAGAGGAGATGGCCAACTTGCATCTTCGCGCAATTGTTTTGTGGATCGACCTGATAGACCCAAGAGCGCTCTACCGCTGCGCTGTGCGACAGCCGGAGATCGGCGAATACAAGCAGGCGGGCCGCATGCAGGGACACGGCCTCACACTGAAGCGGCGCCCTGAGCTCGTCGTCGACGAACTCTTGCTGCTCGAGCGTGATGATACCGTAAGGCTGACGCGAAACCAGAATATGCACTGGTGAATAATCTTTTTTCAATCTACGTGGAGCGTGTAACGATATTGCTTATGGTGCCAGCGAAATATTGGCCCACTGCTTCCAACAAGATAATTTCTTTGGATCTGGTGTTGTTTTTGAACCGCTTAATATCTGCATGTAGTCCTGGTTGTGTGTGTGTGTGCCTGTAAGCGTGTGGACACGTGTGATTGCATGTGTGCGTGTCTCTGTGTTTTTGCCTTGATGTGTGTATGTGTGTGCATGTTTATATCTGTCAATAGTTCATTTCTTTCGATTATCACAACACAAATCAAGAAAACGCATAAACAGCACGAGCGCGCACTTGCAGCTGTTAAATTCTGGAGAAAACATGCCAACATAGACCCACATCTTGTCAACGCATGCACAACCTACTGGAAGAATCGTTTACCTAATCACGCTATAGGACGCGTGTGGTCTAGATTGTTGCTTGTGTGTGTGTGTGTGTGCGTGTGTGTGTGCGTGTGTGTGTGGGCGTGCGTGCGTGTGTGTTTGTATGTGTGTGTGTGTGTGTGTGTCAGAAAACTTGGAGAGCATAAATAAGCAGATGAAAAAACAATGAAGTATTTAGACCATGTTGCAAGGATACTGCAGGTGAGCGAACGCCAAGAAACGTGCGCTAGTCATGAAGGACCTATTTGTCTCGTTTGTGGCATGCCGATAGATGGCTCGCCGGATTTAGCACCGAGGCGGGTTTTTCGAAAATTCCTCAAAGCACATGCAGCACGCGGGTGATGGTCTCCAAGTCTGAGAAAGTCTGGTTATCGTGGATATTAACCACGCTAGGTACAAAGAGCAGCGTTGCGAATCAGGGGGTGATAAGGGAGGAGGCTCACGGCGCGGCAAGGGTGTTGTGGTGAGGAATAATCAGCGCCGCTACCTTTCTATGTCACGGTAGGTTTCTAGACCAAGAGGTTGGGGGGAAGCCGGGGTAAAGTTTGTAGCGCCATCTCTCGGGCTCTTTGCGAAGCATAATAATATTGGGCAGCGGATAGTCCCAGAGTTTGCTCACTTAAAATATTCTTGCACTGTGGTTTTGACATACAGTGAGCACTGCAACTTCTTTACGCCACGTCAGAAAATACAGCGACGTTTTCGTTTTCCTGGCTTCACCCAGTGTCTCGAGGCACCATATTTACCCTCATACGCAGCTTTTATAATAATAGGCACTTTCGCCTACACCTCATAATTGTCCTTTCAATATATATAAATGTTTAGAGATCTTCAGTGACCCTTTGAAGAAAAATATCAAAAAAAGCATAAACTTCGAAAACCATTCAAGTTTTAACGAAAATAGGTGCTGGGGGTGGGGTAACTTGGATGGTTTGGACTTCTCAATGAGCGCGCATTTTGAAGAGTGCTGTTAAGATTCCTTGTGGTGTATATATGTCACGTCCCCCAAGCCGCTTGGGGGACGTGACATGAAACTCTGTGGTATGACAAATTTGCAAGTGGATTTGCTCGTGCATAATATGCACCTCTCGCTCTCTATTCTGATTTATAGTCAACGAGGCACCAAGCCCCGCCGTGGTGGTCTTTTGTCTGAAATACTCAGTTGCTTACCCACAGGTCGTGTTGTCTAATCTCGGCTCTGGCGGCTGCATTTTCGAAGCAGGCGGAAGTGATGCAGGCCTGTGTGCTCACAATTTCGTGCACGTTAAAGATCCCCTGGGGGTCAAAATTTCTGGAGCGCTTCACCATGGCGTCTCTCAGAATCATATGTTGGTTTTAAAGAGTTGGGTGCATTAGGTGTTATTTGTTTGCATTTCTACATCAATGAAAATATACTTTAGAATTATGAGAGACTCTCAAGTATGCAACATTGTTGAAAAACTCTTACAACAAGTTTTTATCCTTCCAGTAGTATATCCTATTTTGGCTTCTCTGATCAGGAAACTGCCTTCTGTAGGCCATAAACTTTCTAGGAATACCTATTCATGTTACTGTGAATCTCACCTTTACCATGCGCCCGAAACTTATTGCCAGTTTCGGTATCAAGAACATGCGCCTTCGTGTCAGTTGCCAGACATCCTGACATCTGACTGTCGTTGTGTCGGCGAGTGGCGTCCGACGGCGAGGGCCTGACGACTGAACGCGAGACGCAACTCACTTCTACTGCATGTGTCGGGCACGCGCCCCCGACACGCGCAGTAGAAGTGAGTTGACCGGATCCCGCGGAAGCCCAACAAAGACTGAGCCGGCCAGCGGCCGTTTATTGAGCGACACACAACGGACACGCGCACACACATGATTGGCTGCATGCAATCATGTGTGCCGTTAGAGCATGTGTGCCGTTACAGACGACATCTGTTGACAGAGTACACACTAGGGCGCTTTCAGTGCGCGCGCCACTCACAGGTGGCGCTACGACAACACATCATCCCCCCCCCCTCCCCATCGACAAAATGAGCATTATCACAGGGTAACACTACAGAAAGTCCCAGGATCTCCACTAAGGAATGTTCACGCCACACGAGCGGCGGGAAGAACAGTTCGCGCACAGGCACAAGTGGCCTAATACAACAGATACGTCACACATCTTGTGAAACAAAATACACTGCAAAAAAACATGGAACCGAAAGTCTCCTGCGATGTCATGCTGGGCCCACTGGCCACGGCATTATAGGAAGAACTATTTTGACCGTAAGTGACAAAATCTTTGAGCCAGTCAGGTCGTTTTTTCTGACGGCGCGGACGCATAGAAGTCTCCGTAGAACTGGTTGAAATGCGACCAGGTTCGGTCGTCTTTGAAAACCTTGTACCCCCTTCACTTTCCCCCTCCCTAGGGTTGAAATTTAGTGGATTACTTGAAAAAGGTACCCACACCGGGTCCTGCTGACTTCCCAACGTTCCTTGGGGAACAACTGATTCGGACCCTTCACTATAAGAAATTCTGACGAATCAGAGTCTGGCTGAAAACTGGGGGTGGAGCCCTGCAACGTAGGTCACCAGGGGACTGACTGCCACAAAGATCTAAACTGGAATAAGAGTAAATAAGTTCTTTCGGTGTAGTAGAAAGGGCGGCATTCTCGAAAGAATCCCTAAAAATTACTGTTAACTTGGATGCATTCCACACTTTTCCGTCACTGAGGAGAAAAGTGGACGGCGCAACCTGAGCCTTCACTGTGAGAGGCCTACTATACTTGAAAAAACCTTTCCTATGGAGTCTTACCCCAACCAAATCGCCGACCTTTATGCGGGTTTGCTGCGCACCTTTCCTTTTGTCAAAATACCCTTTGCTCTTATTCTGTTTCGCTGCAACCTGATTTTGGACATGAGGCAACCCATTGGGCGACTCCGATACTTTAGCACGAATCCTAAAGCTGCTAATGTCTACTTTAGAACGAGGTTGTCGGCCGTGCAGCAAAAAAGCTGGAGACAGGCCAGTCACCGCATGTGGTGTGACCCTATACGAATGCAAAAATTGTGTGATGCTCCTCGAGGCAGCTTTACCTTTAAGTCTGGCTACCTGAAAGACTTTCAAGTGTGCAACAATGTTACCAAACTTTTGCAACAAGTTTTTGTCTTTCAAGTGGTGTATTCAAATTTGGCTTTGCTGATCAGGAAACTGCAATTTGTAGCAGATAAATTCCGACAAACACCTACGTATGTTACTGTGAAGCTCACTTATACCAGGCCCCGGAAACTCATTGCTAGTTTCGGTTTCAAGAACTTGCGCCTTCGTTGCAGTTGCCAGACATCCTGAAACCTGACACTGGTGCGATCTTGTACGCGTTTTGGAATCAGACAGAGGCGTTCCAATCGTTATGTTTAAATTTGGGCAGTCTTCGGTGGTTGCCAAAACAATGACAAGCTAACACCAAATAAAGGAAATACAGGCTTGCGTCACAATTTTCTTTTCCTCGCTTGACTTTTCTAAATATCAAGCAGTATTATGTGGCTAATGAAACTGCAGCGAACAATTTTTCAAAACAAGGTATGTAATATTTGTTCACATAAAATTCTCAATTAGTATAGAAATTTGCTCGTCGGAAGAAATTTAAGTAGACAACACCTTGCAAGATTTTCAGAAAAAAATTTTTGCTCCTTGTCTCAACTATACTTACAAAAAAGCTGCATTGAGTGATTGATAAAACACTATGGTATATTGAAAATTTAGATTAGATTTGAATGCATATACTCCCCAGCCCAAACATACTTTTAGTTTTTCTCAGACTTTTGAGTGAGCGACATTGTTGCCAGGTTTTCACGAGATGTTTTTGTTACTCACTTGACTTTACTTACAAATATAAAGGTGCTTGAATTGGCTAATATAATAGCTACAAACATTTCTTGAAAATAAAGGTGATGTTTGTACGCATCATTCCCAAATTAGCGTGTAGTTTTGATTTTGCAATCTTTTAAGTAAACAACAGTGTTGCCGGTATTTCGCAAAAAACTTTCTACTCGCTTGATTAATATTGAGAACTATGTAGCAGCTTTGAGAGGTGTGTATTTGGTTACAAACACTTCTGGAGCATTAGTTGTTATTTGTTTGCATTACTGCCCCAATGAAAGTACAGTTTTGAACGTTGGCAGATTTTCAAGTATGCAACAATTTTGCCAAACTTTTAAAACAATTTTTTGTTTTTCTAGTGGTATATACTATTTTGGCTTCATCATTAGCAAACTGCCTTTTGTAGCCCAATATGATGACAGTTTTTGTTTACCAGGCCTCAGCTGTTGCATTCCGATGGATTCGTGATGTTAGAAGCCCGTGTCCTGGGTGTAAGAGTGCACATTGAGGGATGCCAGATATCAAAATTTACGAAGCCCTTCGCGACGGCGCCTCTCATACTATATCACTGTTTCAGGATGTAAAACTTCACATATATATATAGAGTTCTAGTGAGAAGCAATGCTGTCCACGCGGCAACAAGGTGAACCTGTCAAGCCACGGAGCATGCGTGAAGCATGCAGGCATCACGAAGACAAATCGCTATCGAGTTTACCTACTGATGTTTGCCGCGTGTTCTGAGAAGTATCTGGGACGCTGCGGATCAAAAAACTTCCCACGATCATTATTTTGGATCGGAAACTCTGTTCAGTAAGTTTTGTTTCACCAAATTTAAAAGGACAAGCTTTGCAGTAAACTCTTTGCATTGACTGCCTACACCATCTTCCATTACCTATATCGTGGCCTCTGGGATTACCTCAGGCCTTGCCAGATCAAATCACCGATTCTGCACCGAAACTTAGGCACACTCCTAATATCGCAATTGGCAAAATTAAAACAGTATCAAGTTTTAAATTTAAAATATAACTATGAATATTATGTACTGGTACTACAGTCTTTAATCTTTTTATATCTTCGGCCATTCTTTTCGTCTTTCATGGTGACCATCATCATGATGTCCACGTTGGTGACGTTTACAGAGTAGGTTTCCTCGTGCGCGTGCGGATGCTCGAGACAGAAGAAGAACACCTCTGTATGCATTAGGCTTTCGAATCTTCGGTATTAGCGAGCCTGGAGGACAACTG
The DNA here is from genome assembly GCF_043290135.1 of Rhipicephalus microplus. Classification (NCBI taxonomy): domain Eukaryota; kingdom Metazoa; phylum Arthropoda; class Arachnida; order Ixodida; family Ixodidae; genus Rhipicephalus; species Rhipicephalus microplus. The sequence continues at coordinate 320,944,934 of NC_134710.1, forward strand.
CATGAAGTCTGCGAACCAGCTGAGGTATTTCGACGTCTTGAGCACTGCCTTGCGAAATGTCACCGATGATGGCGGAGTCATGAAAAAAATGTGATTCACGAAGTCTCAGTTGTATGAAGCGTGTTCTGAATGAGCTTTCTGAATGAGCATGTGATTTAAATGAGAGCCTGTGCAGGGAGCCATAGCTCAGGGGCTTAGGGAGAGAAAAAGAAACTATTAAAATATCCCTGCTATGGTCAAAGATTGTGGTGAGCGGGAACACGGGCCCCTCCGAACACCCTTTCCTCAGGCGCCAACCAGACCTCAGCCCGTGTTCACAAAGGCTCGTCGACTCGTAAGTAGATCTCACAGGTTCCTTGAGGCTTTTTGTTATGCAGATATCGTAACATGAAACAGTCCTCAAGGAAGACTTGAGATGGAGTTTTGAGTCTTGGAGCGTTAGTATTTATGGGCCCTTGAATCCTGGCGGCTTCTTCAGGCAGCCGGATAGCCTAGATCGTGTCTTTCGGGCAGATGCTGATCAACATAGCCTCCCATTCCTCGCTCGTGGGATTGTAACTGTAGAGCTTGCGCAGTTTCCATTTTCTATTTCTACAGTTAGCATGCTGGATTTAATAGAAGACAGTGAGACACTAAATACCGATGGACGTTCAGTTTACGCGTCTCTACTTTGTGTGATTGTTGCTTTGCACATGCCAAGGTGTATAATTTAAAGGGTACTGAAAACAAAAAATTTGGCCTCACGTTTTTTTCTGCTGTATTGTGGTGCTGGGATCATGATAGTCATAACACGTCACATCGTTTACTGCCCTGCACGAGAAACAAGCATTTATAGGTTCTCAATATTGACCAGATTTAGCTTTGGTTTTTGAGAACTTCAAAACGAGAAGCCACCGGGAGCAACAATTTCCACCTATTGCGTGCAGCTGTCGACTACATCAGTACACAGAACTGTGACACAATTGCGCTGGACCGCAATATGAAATACTTTCGAATAAGAAACTGGACTGCAGTGCCGCAAGACACAAAACTCGCAAATATTGCGCCCCGGCCACACACTCACGATCAGCCGCAGAGAACTATAGACTGCAAAAACAAACGTGGCAAAAGAAAAATGGAGGCTATGAAGTCATAATAACTTCTTTCATGACTGTAACGTGGTGAAATGAGGCAAGTTGGAGGTTCCCAAAAGCTCCCATTCGATTGTGAAAATGACACTATGTACTGGAGCGCTCATATGAATTTCAAACATAATTTAAAATATCTGCCAAACTATATTCACTGTAAATACTGCAGATGATATAAAAGGGTTTACAGGAATCAACCCCCCCAGGATATCTTGGCAGCAAAACTTTGTGTCAGTACCCTGTTGAGTTATCAACCACTAGATCATATTTCTTGTTGAATAGTGGCTCTGAGAAATACTTGATAACTTTTGTTTCGTAACTAACGCTAATCGGAATGCTGTTTTGGTGAATTGCTTTACGATGCCTTTCTTCTCTACCACAAGTATTGCGAATAAGCGCTATGTTAATTTAGATGCAGCCAACGCTTGAAAAAGAGATAGTCCACGTGCGATGAAAAGGAAAATGTGCGAGTCCATGATACCACTTCAATAACGGCGGTCACTCTTAGGACTTTCAGTTGGGAGGAAAGGAACAAGATTTGTGTAACCTCAGAGAGAAGAAGAAGGCAAAGTGGGTCAGGGGGCAAACAGGTCTAAAAAACTTCTTTACAAGGTCAGAGAAAAATGGTTGCTAAGAGCAAATAGCTGTTAACCATAGGGTAAGATCATGAGTTTGTAATGCGTGAGCAAGGTAACTGCTGGTAAATCCGCCGCAATTCTAAAATACAAAAATACAGGCAAGCGCGCGAAGGAGAAACAGAAAGGTAATGTGGGAAATGACAAAACGTTTACGGTGATTATTTGGCCGAAACAAATACAGGATCGCGAGACGATTGGTAAATCATGGCAAAGGATTTTGATCTGAGTGCACTTTTTTGGGATTCTGCTGTCAATGTTGATAATGATGAGTGTTAGAATAAGCGTGCGCATTCGTTCAGGCTGTGACCAGCTGCTCGTACATCCTCCGTCTGAACCTGGCTTACCCGATGTTACTCAACTGCTGCGCTGAGGGGCAGCGAGAACTCTGCAAACACGAGGACGCAGTCCACATGCAGCGACGCGCCTGCACCCTAGAGCTGGATCCTGCTAACCCAACGGCACTCTACCACTTCGCTACGGAGCTGCGGGAGCTCGGCAAATGCGAGGAGGTAGGCCACATGCAGCTACGCGCCTTCGTTTTACGGCTGGACCCGATAGTTCCGAGGACGCTGTGCCACAACGCCGTGGGGCTGCGGGGACTCGTAGAATAGGAGGAGGCGACGCGCTTGCAGCGACGTGCCTTTTGGCTCCAGCTGGACCCGGATGACGCGAGGATTGTCTGCAGCTTTGATTTGAGGCTGCGGGAGCGCGGTGAATACCAGAAGGCAGCCCATATGCGGCGACACGCCTTCGTCCTTCGGCTCAAGCCGGCTGACCCGATGGCGCTCTAATGCTGCGCTGTGGAGCTGCGTGAGCTCAGCGCATACGAGGAGACGGCCCACTTGAAGCTTCGCGCCTTCGTTTTCCGGCTGGGCCTGGAAGACTCAAGGGTGCTCTACCACTGCACTCCAGGACTTCGGGAGTTCGGCGAATACGAGGAGGCGGCCCGCAAGCAGCGATGCGCCTTCGGTCTCGGGCTGGATCAGGTTCAGACGAGAGCGCTCTACCGCTGCGCTTTGAGGCTGCGGAAGCTCGGTGCATATGAAGAGGCGGCCCGCCTGCAGCGATGCACCTTCGTCCTCTGGCAGAACCCGGCTGACTCCTGGGCGCTTTACCGCTCCGCTGTGGAGCTGCGGAAGCTCGGCGAATACGAGGAGGTTACCCGCATGCAGCGACGCGCCTTTAGTCTCGGGCAAGTCAGGTTCAGGCGAGGGTGCTCTACCGTTGTGCTTTGAGGCTAAGGCAGCTCAGCGAATACGAGGAGGCGGCCCGCGTGCAGCGATGCGCCTTCGTCCTTCGGCTCAAGCCGGCTGACCTGAGGACGCTGTATTGCTGCGCTGTGGAGCTGCGTGAACTCGGTGAATACGAGGAGGCAGCCCACCTGAAGCTTCACGCCTTCGTTTTCCGGATGGACCTGACAGACCCTAGGGTGCTCTTTCTCTGCACTCCAGGACTGCGGGAGCTTGGCGAATATGAAAAGGTGCCCCGCGAGCAGCTACGCGCCTTCCTCATACGGCTTAACTTGTCTGACCCCAGGGTGGTCTACTGCTGCGCTGTGGAGCTGCGGGAGCTCGGCGAATACAAGGAGGCGACCCACATTCAGCGACGCGCCTTCGATCTCTGGGTGGACCAGGTTCAGGCGAAGGCGCTCTACCGGTGCGCTTTCAGACTGCGGCAGCTCGGCGAATATGAGGAAGCGGCCCGCATGCAGCGGTGCGCCTTCGTCTTCCGGCTCCACCCTGCTGACCCGAGGGTGCTCTATTGCTTCGCTGTGGAGCTGCGGAAGCTCAGCAAATAAGAGGAGATGGTCCGCTTGCATCTTCGCGCCTTTGTTTTGTGGCTTGACCTGATAGACCCGAGAGTGCTCTACCGCTGCGCTGTGCGACAGCCGGAGATCGGCGAATATGAGGAGGCGGGCCACATGCAGAGACGCGCCCTCACACTGAAGCGGCCCCCTGAGCTCGTCGTCGACGAAATATTTCTGCTCTATGAAGACGATATCGTAAAGCTGACGCGAAACCGGAATATGTACCGGTGAATAATCTTTTTCAATCTACGTGGAGCGTGTACCGATATTGGTTATGATGCCAGCGAAATATTGGCCGACTGCTTCAAACAAGATATCTTGCTTTGGATGTGGTGTTGTTTTTGAACCACTTAATGTCCGCATGTGGTCTTGGCTGTGTGTGTGTGTGTGTGTGTGTGTGTCTGTATGCGTGTGCACAAGTGTGAGTGTATGTGTGCGTGTCTCTGTGTGTTTGCCTTTATGTGTGTATCCTTTTGCAAGTTTATAATTTTAGTAGTTCATTTCTTCCGATTATCACGACAACAAAAATATAGAAAACGCATAAAGAGCACGGGCGCTAACTTGCAGCTGTTAAATCGTGGAGGAAATATGCTAACATAGACCCACTTCTTGTTAACGCATGCACAACGTACATGAACCATTGTTTACCTAATCACGCTATAGAACGCGTGTGTTCTAGATAGTTGCTTGTGTGTGTGTGTGTGTGTGTTTGTGTGTATGTGTGTGTGTGAGGGAGAGAGAGAGGAAACATGGAGAGTAGAAATTCAGAAGAAAAAACAATGAAGCATTTTGACCATGGTGCAAAGATACTTCAGGTGAGCGAACGCTGAGAAGCGAGCGCTAGGTGGGGAGGAACCGCAAACACACCTGCCAATTCCGCAAAGCACATCTGCCACATAGGCGACGGTCTCCAAGTCTTAGAAAGTCTGGTTATCGTGGATATTAACCACGCGAGGTACATAGAGCAGCGCTGCGAATAAGGGGGTGATAAGGGAGGAGGCTGACGGTGCGGCAAGGGTTTTGTGGCAACGAATAAAAAGCGCCGCTAACTTTCTATGTCACGGGGGTTTCCTAGACCAAGAGCTTGGGGGGAGCCGGGGAAAGTTTGTAGCGCCAACTCTCTGGCTTTTTGCGAAGCAGAATATTATCGGGCAGCGGATAGTTCCAGAGTTCGCTCACTTAAATTATTTTTGCACCGTGGATTTGACATGCATTGAGCACTGCAACTTCATTACGCCACGCCAGAAAATACAGCGGCATTTTCGTATTCCTGGCTTGAACCAGTGTCGCGAGGCACGAAAGTTACCCTAATACGCACCGTTATATAATAATAGGCACTTTTGTTTACACCTAATAATTGTCCTTTCAAAATATTTAAATGTTTCGAGATCTTAACTGACCTTTTGAAGAAAAATATCAAAAAGATAAAGTATAAACTTCGAAAACCAATCAAGTTGTAACAAAAATAGGTGCTGGGGGAGGGATAACTTGGATGTGTTTAGACTTCTCAATGAGCGCGCATTGTGAAGAGTGCTGTTATTATTCCTTGTGGTGCATATATGTCCCGTCCCCCAAGCCGCTTGGAGGACGTTACATGAGACTCTTTGGTATGTCAAATTTGCAAGTGCATTTGCTCGCGCATAATATGAACCTCTCGCTTTTCATTCTCTTATATAGTCAACGTGGCACCAAGCCCCGCCGTGGTGGTCTAGTGGTCTGAGTTGTTCGGTTGCTGACCCGCAAGTCGTGGTGTCTAATCTCGGCTGCAGCAGCTGCATTTTTGAAGCAGGCGGAAATGATGCAGGCCCGTGTGCTCACAATTTCGTGCCCGTTAGAGAACCCCTGGGGGTCGAAATTTCTGGAGCGCTTCACCATGGCACCTCTCAGAATCATATTGTGGTTTTGAACAATTAGGTGCATTAGGTGGCATTTTCTTGCATTACTACATCAATTAAAGTAAAGTTTTGAATTATGAGAGACTTTCAAGAATGCAACAATGTTGAAAAACATTTACAACAAGTTTTTGTCCTTCCAGTGGTATATACTAATTTGGCTTCTCTGATCAGAAAACTGCCTTCTGTAGCCCATAAACTTGCAAGGATTACCTATTTGTCATTCACTGTCTACTGTCAATCTCACCTTTACCATGCAACCGAAACTCATTGCCAGTTTAGGTTTCAAGATTAGGGCCAGTTTAGGGTCAGTTGCCAGACATCCTGAGATCATACAGTGGTGCATTTTCTTGCGCGTTCCGGATTCAGACGGAGGCGTTCCAATCGTTACGTCGAAATTTCGGCAGTCTTCAGCGGTCGCGAAGACTATGGCTAAAACACTGAATAAAGGAAACAGATGCTTGCGTCACAATTTTCTTTTGCTCGCTTGACTTTTCAAAATATCAAGCTGTATTATGTCGCTTATAAAACACCAACGAACACTTTTTGAAAAAGATTTAGGTAATATTCGCGTGCACAAATGATTCGATTTGTATATAAGTTTGATTGTTGGCAGAAATTAGGCAGATAACACCCTCGCCAGGCTTTCAAAAAGTATTTTGCTGCTCGTTTACCTTTACTTACACACCTAAAGCAGCAATCAGTGATTGATAAAACACTACGGTATCTCGAAATTTTAGATTAGATTTGAATGCATATACTCCCCAGCTGAAATATAGTTATAAATGTTCTCGGACTTCTAGGTGAGCGACATTGTTGCCAGGCTTCCACGCGAAACATTTGTTTTTTACTTTACTTTTACTTACAAATGTGATGGTGCTTAAAATTTTTTAATATATTAGCTACAAACATATTTTGAAAGTTTATGTGATGTTTGTTTCCATCACAGCCCAATTAGATTGAAGTTTTGATTTTGGCAATCTTTTATGTTAACAATGTTGCCAGTATTTCTGAAAAAACTTTCCACTCGCTCAATTCATAATTAGAACTCTAAAGGGGCTTTAAGAGGTGTATAATAAGTTACAAACACTTCTGGAGCATTATGTGTTATTTCTTTCCATTACTACCCCAATGAAAGTACAGCTTTGAATATTGAGAGGCTTTGTAGTATGAAACAATGTTGCCAAACTTTTACAACAAGTTTTTGTCTCCCCAAGGATGTATTGAAATTTGGCTTCTCTGATGAGGAAACTACAATTTGTAGCAGATAAAATCGCAACAAACACCTATCCATATTACTGTGAATCTCACTTATACCAGGCAACAGAAACTCATGGCTAGTTTCGGTTTTAAGAATATGCGCCTTCGTTGCAGTTGCCAGACATATAGAGATCTGACAGTGGTGCGATGTTGTAAGCGTTTCGAATTCAGACGGAGGCGTTCCAATTGTTACGTCAAACTTTTGGCAGTCTTCGGCTGTCGCCAAAACAATAGCAAGACATCACCAAATGAAGGACATGCAGGATTGCGTCCCAATTTTCTTTTGCTCGCTTGACTTTTCTAAATGTCAAGTTGTTTTATGTGGCTTATAAAATTGCAACGAACACTTTTTGAAAAAAGGTATGTTATATTTTTCCACACAAAATTTTCAATTAGTATAGATATTTTCTCATATGGAGAAATTTAGGTAGACAACGTCTTGCCAGGCTTTCGCAACAATTTTTTTGCTGCTCGCCCAAACTCTACCTCCACACATAAAGTTGCATTGATTGATTGAAAAAACACTATAGGATCTTGAAAACTTAGGTTAAATTTGAATGCATATACTCCCCAATTCAAGTATAGTTTTAGATGTTGTCGGATTTCTTAGTGAGCAACTTTGTTGCCAGGTTTTCACTGGAGTTTTGTTACTTGCTTGACATTTATTTACAATTAGAAAAGTGCTTGAATTGGCTATTATATTACCTACAAATATTTCTTGAAAATAAAGGTGATGTTTGTATGCATCATTCCAAAATTAGACTGTAGTTTCGATTTTGCAATCTTTTAAGTAAACAACACTGTTGCCAGTATTTCGCGAAAAACTTACTACTCGCTCGGTTGAAATAAGAACTATAAAGCAGTTTGAAATGTGTACATTTGGTTACAAACACTTCTGGAGCATGAAATGTCATTTCTTTGCATTACACCAATGAAAGTATAGTTTTGAATGTTGGCAGTCTTTATAATATGCAACAATGTTGCATAACTTTGACAACAAGTTTTTGTGCTTCCAGTTGTATATCCTAACTTGGCCTTTCTGATGAGAACAGTGCCTTTTGTAGCCCATAAACTTGCAAGGAATACCTATTCTTCATACCGTGAATCTCACCTATACCTTGCACCAAAAACTGATTGTTAGTTTCGGTTTCAAGAACATGCGCCTTAGTTGTGCCCGCTAGATATCCTGAGTACTGACAGTGGTGTGATCTTGTTCGCGTTTCGAATACGAATGGAGGCATTCCGACCGTTACGTCCGAATTTGGCCACTCATCATAGGTCGTGAGGACAAAGGGCAGCCAACAGCAAATTAATAAATTAGAGGCTTGTGTCACAATATTTTTTTGCTCGCTTGACTTTTCTGAATATCAAGCTGTAATAAGTAGCTCATAAAACTACAACGAACACTTTCTGAAAAAAAAGGTATATAATATGTGTTCGCACAAATTTCTCAATTAGTAATAAAATTTGCTCATTGGAAAAACTTTAAGTAGAGAACACCTTGCAAGGCGCTCACAAAATTTTTTTTGCTGCTCTTCTAAACTTTACTTACACAAATAAAGCTGTATTGAGAAATTGAAAAAACACTATGGTTTATTGAAAATTTTGATTAGATTTGAATGCATATACTTCCCAGCTGAAATATAGTTTAAAATTTTCTTGGACTTCTAAGTGAACAACATTGTTGCAAGGCATTCACGAGAATTTTTTGTTACTCATTTGACTCTACTTACAAATATAAAGATGCTTAAACTGACTAATATATTAGCTACAAACAATTCTGAAAATAATGCTGATGTTTGTACGCATCATTTCCCAATTACAGTATAGTTTCAATTTTGGCAATCTTTCAAGTAAACAACAATGTTGGCAGTATTTCGCAAAAAACTTTCCATCGCTTGATTGATATTGAGAACTATATAGTAGCCTTGAGAGTTGTATATTTAGTTACAAATAATTTTGGAGCATTAGGTGTTTTTTTTGAATTACGACCCTAATGATAGGATAGTTTTGAATGTTGAGAGAGTTTCAGGTATGCAACAATGTTGCCAAACTTTTAAAACAAATTTTTGTCCTTCTATGCCATGCCAAGAAAAGAAAGAAAAACAGATGACAGGGTCTGGTAACGGCCCTGTTACTTGAATTCAATCTCCCCACCTAAACAGCCACTCGCTTATCGTACAAACAGCACTACTTTACATTAACCATGAACACTCAAAGATACAATAGAATGTCAGGGGCTTTCTCAGAAACCTTGACGACGTCCAAGAACTTTTACACGGACACTCACCAAAAATACTGTGTGTACAAGAAACACACCTACATTCAAAACACACCAACTTTCTCCGTAAATACGTTATTTTCCGAAAGGACCGGGATGATGCCATGAAATCATCCGGAGGTGTTATAGTGAACTAAGGGATTGCATGCACACACTTTCAACTCCCATCACCTCTTTAGGCAGTCGCGGTTGGAGCTGTGCTTTTCAACAATCTGATCACAATTTGTACTCTTTACGTTCCTCCTATCACCTACAAAATCATGACATCCAGTCCTTAATAGACGAACTTCGATAGTCTTATGTTCTTGGAGAATTGAATGCGCATAGCGGGCTATAGGGAGACTCTCGTTGCAACGCGCGAGGTAGATTGTTTGAACAGTTTTTTCTCTTGTCGAGCACATGCCTTCTGAATTGAAAAGAACCAACATATTATATATCGCTAATAATACCTACTTCTCCATAGACCTAAGCATACTATCTCTGTCTCTTGTGCATCTACTTCCGTGGAAAGTCATCAGAAATCCGTACGAAAGTGACCACTTCTCCGTAGTTTAGAGAACAGCTACAGCAGCTGAGTGTTCACCACAGCTTCCCAAATGGCTCATAAACAGAACCGACAGGGAAGTTTTATACCATCGCTGGTTTAGGTTGGAGTGACATATGTATTTTGAGCATTGATTCTGCTGTCAACTACTTTACAGTGGTTTTCAAATATCCTGAAACAAAATGCATCCCACAAACGAATTGACACCCAGGAAAACCACGTGTGCCATGGTGGAACTCTGAATGCCATAACGCGCGCAAACCGCAAAACAGTGCATGGAGGTTGCTTCGGAACCCACCGACAGCCGAAAATCTTGAGAGCTTTAAGAAAATAAAGATTCAAGGCAGGAGAATGCGTCGACAGGTCAGAAGAGAAAGCTGGCAGAAGTTTTTGTCAGGGTTCAATTCATATACACCGGATGCTAAAGTCTGGAACATGGTTGGTAGAATAGCAGGAAGACAAATACACTCACTCCCACTCGTAAACGCACAGGGTGATACCTTGGAAGATCAGGCAAACTTCCTCGGTGCACACTTCAAACGGGTGTCCAGCTCGTCACCCTATACTGATGCTTTCCAAAAATACAGAACAAGAATAGTAAAGCAAAAACTCCACCAATTTACTAGATACGCGGCATATAACCAAGCCTTCAGCTTAGCTGAGTTCCAAACATCACTTAACACCCTACAGTGACTCTGCCCCAGGTTCTGACCATGTGATGTATAAAATGCCAAAAACCTACCAATCGAAGTACAAAAACCTTACTTTGTTTGTACAATGCTACCTGGTTCTCTGGCGCCATACCTACTTCCTAGAAAGAGGCTATTATTATTCCCACTTTGAAACAGGGCAAGGACCCTTCTTTAGTTTCGAATTATAGGCCTATTGCTTTTACAAGCTGCTTATGCAAACTTTTCGTAAAAATGATAAACAGCCGACTTGTACATTTCCTTGAAACGAACCATTTGCTTGACCCATTTCAGTGCAGGTTTCAAAAGAGTAGATCCACCACCAACCACCTTGTTCGTATCGAGGCTTAGATCAGAAACGCTTTCGTTCATAAGCAATACTTTCTCTCCGTGTTCCTCGATATTGAAAAAGCATAAGATACGACATGGTGCTTTGAAATATTATGCGACCTGTCCCACCTGGGTATGCGTGGCACAATGTTTACTATAATCGAAAGTTACTTGTGAAACTAGACATTCCCTTTTCGAGAAGCAGTGTTTTTCCCAAACAATTATCCACGAAACAGGCATGCCGCAAGGTGGTGCGCTTAGTTGCACACTTTTTATTATCAAAATGAATTCTTTGCGCTTGTACATCCCTCGCAATATGTTTTATTGTACATAGGTCAATGACGTTTAGTTTGGCTTTAGATCATGCGATCTGGCCACGTGTTAGTGGCAGGTTCAGTTTGGTCTGAACAAAGTCTCCAATTGGGCAGAAAAAACGGCTTCCGGCTGAATGCACAAAAAAGCACGTGTGTCTTGTTCTTCAGAAAGAGAGGCCCTAATTCTGAACCTGATATTCAACTTCATAAGCAACGTTTTGCTGTTAATACTGAACATAAATTCTTAGGCCTAATATGGGACAGGAAGCTAAGCTTCATACCAAACGTCAAGTGTTTAAAAAACAAGTGCTTAAAAACCATAAATATTCTAAAAGTGTTGTCACTCACTACATGGGGAAGTGACAAGAAGTGTTTAATGAATTTCTATAAAGCCTCATACGTACCCACTTATAGTATGGGGCAATAGCATATCAATCTGCGATACCTACTGCCCTTAAAAAGCTTGATTCTGTTCATCATCTAGGCATCCACCTCTCTACGGGTGTTTTTTGCACTAGCCCTAGGGAAAGCCGGTACGTGGAATCGAATGAATGGTCACCTACCTACAGAGATATTACATGCCTTTTAAATATTATTTAAAAACGCAGACAAGGATCACCCATCACATTCCATGATTAATGACATGTCAAGCTTTGCTGTGTTTGAGAAACGGCCGTCTATGAGACAGCCCTACTCACTCCGTGTGAGGCACCTAGCGAAGGAAACCGGTGTGCCACTTGTACACCGTTTGATGGCTCCCGCAGTATGCCTGCCACCGTGGCAGTGGCATGCGGTAGATTGCGATGTGTCTTTTTTGGAGGTTACGAAGTATGCACCGATTGCACATATTCAGACACTTCCTAAAACTACAACAGAAATACACATGTCCTGAGTTCTTTACGAATGCTTCAAAGTATAACACTTCTGTCTCGTACGCAGCCGTCGGCCTATCCTTTTCAGGCGCCGGCGTTCTGCACTCTGATACAAGCATTTTCACCGGCGAAGCTTATGCGATATCTGCAGCCGTTAAACACAATAAACAAATAAAACTACAGAAAGCAATAATAGCTACAGAATCCCTAAGCGTAGTAAAAGCTTTGAACACTCCTAAAAAGCACGAAAACCCTGTCCTTGTCTTGCTTTATTCGTCCTTATGCACAGTGTACTGATCCAAGCAACATGTTGTAGTCTGCCAGGACACCGTGAAATACAAGGCAACGTTCTGGTGGACGATCTAGCTTGAACCACCAACAATATCGCTACCAATACATCGATACAGTTCCTGCACTCGAATTGAAACCTTTTCTAAAACGAATGCTCAGGGGTTATTGGCAGAGCACATGGGACACACACACACAGGTAATCAATTGCCCGTCATAAAGCCGCAACTTGGTCATTGGCCGTCAGTATTCAAATCAAGCCACAATGACGTAATCCTTACAAGGTTAACAACAGGACATACACACACAACACACTGATTTCTTTTGTCTGGGGGCGATCCACCTTTGGGTGGCAGATGGGGAGAAGCACTCACTGTACTTCACACTATAATCCAGTGTAAAGAATTAGACATGCTCAAAAGACAACACTTTCCATTACCCTACCGACAACAGATACCACTTCACCCAGCAACGTTCGTCGGTAGGAAACCACTTTTCACACATAAATTGTTGTTGCCTTTTTTGAGAGACGTCCGCACTATTCACGTCATATACCCAAGCATTCCGCAGCACAACCTCTCCAGAGAAGTCTCCGCTGCGGTGGCCACGCTGAACAAAGCACTTGCCTCATGGCCTTTTTGTGCAAGGGTGTGAATGATAAAGGTATTTGTGCTAATTCCATACATTTCCACCATCTTTTATATTATCACACGCTTTTGTCATCCATTAACACCACACACTCATCACAGCATGGTCGTGATAATATTATTTCTATGTTTTTACCCGCCTTAGCACAAGGATTTTTAAGGCCCTTACACAACCCCTTATCATAATTATTGTCCACATCTCTAGTCCCTTGAACTTACGCTCTTTGGCCATGAAATGGCCCTTGCGCCACAAAACACCAAACATCATCATCGGTTCATTTTGGCAAGCCACAAATAAACACTGACAATTACTTGCAGATGCACATTGGCCGAGCCTCACATCACAAGCACAGCCATTGCATCAAACCTGTGTTCTCAAGAACTAATTTATGTAAACGTTCAATGTTCCCGTGAACAATCACAGAATGGAATTCATTACCATCTACCTCACCTTTGCTACCCTAAAAGTTTATAGCATTTTCATTTTGTATGTGTATGTGTTTATGTTCATCATCCCCTGCTTGGACTAAAGCCTGCAGTATTGTAAAAAAAAATGCTTGCCTGAAAGGCCAGCCATGCATTTGCTTGTGACTCGAGAGGGGTCAGAAAGTTCTGGTGCTTTTGAAACACGCATTTCTTTTTGTCTTCGTGTACTATCATTGACTATTAGTAGTTGCATAGCATATCACTAGATGTATACCAAAGCGACTCCTGTGGTGTGTAAATTGCATTAACTTTCTACTTTTTGATATGCGAATACCATCTTTCAATTAGAACTATGTTATGTGAATGTCTGAAATGTAAAAAGCAGAATGTCATTTCACGCGTTCCGCTGATTTTTTAAGTAGCAGTACGTGCGCTAAGTGCTACACTAATACCGCTTTTTTACCTTAACGGTAGGTAAAAAAACAGATTCATACACACTAACAACAGGCAGCAAATTATGTGTACTCGCAAGATGCTCTGATGACAAGGTGCAAGTTAAAAATGCATATGACAATCAAGATTAAGAACAGAAATACCGACGTGACGTGCTAAATACATAGCAAGTTAGGCATATGAACAAGTGCGATGCTGTGCCAAAAACAGGAAAATCGTTGCATTCTCAAATACAGGTTTCAGGTTGGCGATCGCAGTAGCAGGAACGTCAGGCACCCGTACTGTTTCCATATTGTCTTGTGTCTGCGTCGTGTTCACGCTGAGTTTTCCAAATATATCTGTGTATAGTGCTTATTTAACTTTGATTATGTTCGCAAGAAATGACAGGAAGCATTGTATGCTGCCGTAAACCGATAAAGCATGGTGTTGAAAATTTGATCATGGCTCATGAATGGCTCGCTTACCTTTCATATGCCCCGCCGCGGTGGTCTAGTGGCTACGGTACTCAGCTGCTGACCCACAGGTTGCGGGTTTGAATCCTGGCTGCGGCGGCTGCATTTCCGATGGAGGCGGAAATGTTGTAGACCCGTGTGCTCAGATTTGGGTGCACGTTAAAGAACTCCAGGTGGTCAAAATTTTCGGAGCCCTCTACTACGGCGTCTCTCATAATCATATAGTGGTTTTGGGACGTTAAACCCCACATATCAATAACTTTCATATTTGCCCTGATATCCACGATCGTCTTTCTTGAAGTGACCGTAATGCTTCTAGCATACACACACAGGCACATACATGTATTTCACCTCACTGTGTTGTGCTTTGAGTGGAACTTCGAGCTTGATAGGCACTTGAAATTCGAAAGTCGAAAGAGGAAGCCACCATTGCAAGTTTTTACCAGAAGAAGATTGCGCTTCCCGCAGCAAGAAAATGGAACCGAAACTGTTTTGTGTCGAGTTCTTGGTAGATCAGCTGTGTACTTTATTATTATTAACATTGCTAGACCTCTTACATCATATGCAGAAGTATTTATTTTTCTTATACAAAAATAAATATGTTCTTTTTCTGTGCGTTCATTATGGTACGCGAACATTCCTTGCTCGTAAGCGTTCGACTTGGAAGTCACGCTCGCAACAGTCTGATGTTGTCGAGCCGAAGGGTTAGTCGCATCGAGTTTCAAACAATAATTGTATGAAACTGTATGGTTAGTTCTAATGCTTGGTATAGTGCACTTTGGGTATATTACCTCACGGCCTGCTATCCTCGGCATGTAGAACTTGTGAAAATTATTTGTGCTTGCTCAGTAGAAATATTTAGCCAATGAAAGCACGAGTTCTGTGAGGAGAAGACATACTAGATAGGTTCTCGCATTCCACTGTTTCTTACATTTCATGTGGGAATACACGTGTGCTATCTTCGCTAAACATTGCAAATGGTCACAGCGCACACTTCTTGTCTGCAAAATAATAACAATAAACAGCTGAAAGTGGGCGCCCATCCTGCCACAAATGACATCCACTTTTTGGGGCCCCTCCACTTTTTGGAGTAAAGCTGCATCTCAGCGTTTTCTTCAACTTCCCTCATATTCTTCTCAGAAAGGGTGTATTACTGTTATTGTTCTTATTATTCTCTATACTATAAAATCTTAGATAAAAAGTCAGCAGATCACATGTGCCTTGGAAATCGACGTTAAGTGAAGCACGCTGAGGGAAGGTGACGTAATGTAATATTTTTTTATTTCAACAATACCTCACAAATTGACGCTAGATATATTACGGCACCAATATTACACACGCCGACATACGTTCAACAGCCACAGATGCTTATGTAACCAGCTGTTGGCACTTGACAACGATTCCTATAGGAAGATGGGTATTAGCAACGCCAAACGCAATAAGCTGATATGATGCGCTGGTGTTCGCGAGCATGGTAGCCCTGAACACTGCTAAATTAATCAACTTGAGTGGGTGGCACCTCGCTACAATTCGCGTTAACCCAACGTGACAGCTGTATACTAGGGGGCATATGTAATGTTTATAAAATTAGATAGCTGCACTGAAACCACAACTGACGCTTCACAAACATTACACGCTATTTTAAAAGTACTTATGAGACCTGGCCTAGCTTTGTGGTATAATACTTGGTTGCCACACAGAAAGCTAGGGTTTGAGTCTTGCTGGGACCCTGACATGTATTTTTACAGTGAAAGCTATTACGAGTTCACAACTCGTGTCACGCACCACCGTATATAGTTGTCCGCCGCCACCGGTGTTCATAACCACATCGCACGAAATCACAAAAGAAAAACCTAGCGCCAATGACACAGTGGGACTCTAACCCGGGTTTGCTGGGTGCCAGCCCAGCATTCTACCACTGAGCCATGCCGGGGCTTGGCACTTCTTGGCAAACTCGCCTTAGGCAGGCTTGATATCAGGAGAGCAATCGCGTTATTACCACTCATAAAGCGTTTTAAAACAGCGAAAGAACAACCAGTCGTCGAGCAATGCGAATAGCGTAAGGAGTGGGCCGTCCGAAGCTCCAACCCATTTTCGTGTTCACGTATTAACAGTGGCGTATACCTACTTAAGGCATAATTCTTCATTGTCGTCAACCCCCGCATGAACGATTGGCACAAAATTTCTTGCAGGTGTTTAGCGGATACCACAGTTATCATGATGAAAAATAGCATAGCGAATGCTGACCTACTACCAGAAAAAGTTTTATTGATAATGCCACAGTCGGTATCAAGCAAGTGTGCTTGCAGTAGTTACCCAATGAGTGTTTTGAAAAGGCTCTGAAAGGCCGCTCCTCTAGCTTTCGCTGTGACTGTGCTGCGCCTTACACACAGGCCTTTTTTTTTTGGGGGGGGGGGGGGGGGCATTTGTCCGGTAGATCCTGCCGATGTCATCTTTTTTAAATGTTCTATTACCCATGTGGGTCGTCACCATTCCTGGGTAACTAAGTGGCAATCACCTGTTGCACATACCTGCATACCGGTGGAACATACCATACGGCAGGTATGTGTCACTGTCTGGTAGAAAGTGTTTGACGGCGTATGCGGGGGAATTTCGGCATTATTTGTGTCTTGACCAGCACGACTTATTCTTCAAATTATCTTACCCTACGACACTAGTTTTCGTTCGTGCCAAGCTGAAGGCGTGACCACGAGAGCACCCAGGCTAAGCGACTGAGTTAGACATCAAAAGTGCTTGCAGTATGCAATATGAGAAAATGTGAGCACACTAAGTGTATCTTAAATATCTGGAAGGTTTGAACACTGTACAACACGTAATACGAACAGAAACAATTCACAAACAGAATGCGGGTATACCTTAAGAGGTTGCTGCCGCTGATGTAGGTGCACTTCTTTCCATTGATGATCCTCAGTATTGAAATTGTCCTTTCATTGTCAAAAATGCCCTTTTAATTTTGGAGTTGACCTGATAATTTCTAATGGTCAAAAAAATTTGGGGTACCGTTATTGGATTCATCTGAAGACAGAAAGCTCTAATAATGCACATGTGCTTTTATCAGACACCTGTCATCATAATGGTTACTTTATAATACAGACGTGATTTATGGCAGGGACCTACAGAGCTGTGTTATTCAAATGGCACAATTTTGTTTCAAACCAGCAGTATGCTAATTGTTTGTTTAAAATCGTGCGTTGCATTCTGTGTAGTGACAAGGAGGGTTGGCACAGACTTAGCACTGAAGTTCGTCATACTATAAGAGAAAAGTCGCCATTTTTCTTCAAAGTTCACCAACAATGTCGCCACTCTATATGTGTGGCATACCTAGTAATACAAAATTGCAAATTCTGTGTGCCGTGCAGTACGGTTGCTTCCATAATCTCTAAAATATACTAACGTTAACGCCCTGCCTTTCATCTCTATTTATCTCTTTCCCTCCTGTCAATGCGGGTCGCATCGCCCGCTTCACCAGGGGAGGGATTAGTGGGCTTGAAATGACATCACCCACTTGACATGGAAGCACTGTGAAAGAGCATGCATGCACCATCAGCGTCCCTGAATGCTAGCACCTCATAACAAAAGTTTGTGAGGGTTTCAGTTGTAGCAAATACAGGACAAAGCAGTTGCTACAAGAAGAGAGGGATATCGAGTGTAGCCTCTCTGGAGATTTAGAAATTTTCATTGCAGTATATATATGTGTGCAATAATCAAACAACGTAATCACAAAACAACAAATAAATTCTACAGTACCGCCTAATCATCGCAATGCCCGTGCCATGCTTTCTGTGTGGTGTGAACAAGCGTCTCTCGCACCTTGAACTATGGCCCCCGTGGCAGCTAGCATTGTCTACGTGCAATTCTCCGAGATACTCATGGAGGTCATGCATTAACAGTACTGCTTTTGCAGATGATGAAGCATAATGAACATGACATCACTGCGCTCATTCAGCATCACAGAAAGCCGTGTGACTGCAGCCACTATTTCATATTTTTGCAAAAAGAAATAACGCTCTTCGCATTCACATTTGAGAACTCCCGCATCAGTTTTTGAATTCATCTGGGACCAAATTGTGATTGCATACCCCAAGGTTATTTTTGAAAAGTAATTCAGCTACCTTTAAGAAAATTTGACCATGAGTAAGCACTGCATATAGGCACTGCAAAGATTTAAAATTTATTGCACAACTATATTTAAGGTAGAGTAAAACAATGCGAAGTGCTTATCAATGTTCATAATTAGGCGTAAAAACATTCAACCAAGACATCTGAGTATACACAAAATCATAAACATTTAACCAATACGTCTGAATATACACAAAAGACTAGAAACATTTACTAGCGAAATCACATGAGTGCCTTTGATCATCAATACAAAGACCACATCTTAGCAAAGCGGATTTAATTTGTTGATCTGCTCACGGTAGGTGAGAGAGCGTGACAAGATTTTAGAACAAGACCTTCATTTGGCGAATGGTACATTTACAATTTGGTGCTAATTATTTGAAAAAGAAAACCTTCTTTAAGTGCAAATTTTTATTTGTTTAGCAAAAGACTAAGCATGGGAAAACCAAGTGAGCATTGTTTATCTTATGACAAAGTTTCACATGACATTCATGAAACTTCTTCATTGTGACACATCTTTTCAGTTGATTTTGTTCGTTACGATTTATTGTCATAATTTGAATGCATATTTACATGTATATAAAGGGGTTTTGAAACGTGTATGAAATTTTTCATCGTGTGAATTCAGAATTCTGGCCATCCATTTAGTACCACACCTCAACTTTTTTTATCGTCCGGGTTCATTTATTAGCTATAAGAGCCCAACTTTGATTACCCGCTTGCGTTTCCCTCAGTTGCACAGTTCATGTCAGTTTAAGTCGATCAATGAATGGGCTCTATCATCAACAGAACATGGCAATGCAGCAATGTTTGCTGAGTGATAGTTTACGGAGGTCTTTCGCATCATACTGTCACGATTGCAGTGCTGTAGAGCCGTCATGTTATTTCCATTTCGAAGTTGTGCAGCACTGTCTGACTACAAAGACGATAGGCATTTTGTGGATTAAGCCACCCAAAACGTGCCGTAAAACAACCTAAACAACCAGTAAGAAAAATGCTGGGACGTTGTGCCAAACAAGCGAAGGTAACAGGTGACGGAGCCCTTGAAAGTGGAACCCAGCAGATCCCTCACTGTGCTTTCACAATATACACAGCAAAATTAGAGCGGACGAATTGCTGCGTTATTTTTTTTCTAGGTTCCTATAAATCTATAATTTTGGGGCAAAGTAAAGCTTACGCTCTTTTCTTTAACTTCTTTTACCATACGTTTCAAAAACATCACGTGTTAGTGGCTGTGGCAGCCCGTAGAGCCAGGGCCACATGGCCGTTTAGGAGCCCGGGAAAGGGCGATTTCAAATGGGTGTCATTATTATAGGCTGAATACTGCTCTGAAATATTTCGAAATCACCATGTGTGTAACGTTTATTGAGGCAGGGAAAGTTACAACCTGGCAGCTTCGTTTTCGTTTTATGACCGCTTTAATGCTCCTAACTGTTTTTCCCTTTATGCCCCATGGCTACCAAGCTTATGTTGAAATTGACGTCAGGGTAGATGCTGTTCTAGCCAAGATATGATCAGTGTAGCTCCAATTGTGCCGTTTTAGCATAGGTATGGTCAAAGCCCTTATGGCGCCCTTCTTTGTTTACGCTGCACAAAATGTCGGCAATTTCTTTCTGTTCAGGCAAACTTGGTTTTGCCATACCTTGCAATGAGCCAACGGGTTTAAGTTTCATTGACTTAAACGAATTCGCTTCTCCTTTTCTTATTAAAATGTACACTCGTGGCTGCTCTGTGCAGTACAGTTGGAGCTACACTGTCCAACTTTACCAGAATTTCTTACAGTTTTGAGTGCCGCCACAGTAGAACTTTTTCTACAAACCCGGACTCTTGCAGGCCCTCAACAATAGCTGAAGCCATTGCAACACAGTCTGTGGTACAAGTGCTTTTCGTACTTCCTTTGTATCTGAGCTCGCTTAAGGAATCCAGCGAAGCAACTGTGTCCACAATTTCTCTGTCAAATCCCTGTTAATATAGAAAAAAATGAATTGTTATTGGGAAGGTTTCAATTTGAATAAAACAATGCTTCTGCATTGTAGTCCGATATAAAAAGGGTACACTTTCTTGCCAAGGTTTTAGTAATTAATTTATTTACTTGTTCATAGTACCCTACAAGCACTGAAGAGCATTGAGTATGGGGGTTACATAACACAACAAATAAAGCATTAAAAGAAACTACTTCAAGAAACCAAGAAAATTGTACAACTTAAGGGAAATGAACAGATGATAAAATAGAACACAGTATAATACAAAATGAAAAAAAACATCATTATACAAAAGTCAAGAGAACATATAAACTTTTAAATGCTCATGAAATTTCGCAGGGTCTCTTAATGAAAAAATTTCGCTAGGAAGACTATTCCAAAGTGCGATGGCACGTGGCAAAGCAGGAATGTTGAATGACTGTGTGTGGCCGAAGATGCGCCGGAAACCGAGAGGATTATGGCGACGACGTGATGCATGTGAATGAATTTCAATCGAGAGGCAACTGGTCCACGAGCTGTAGTAGTACTTATGAAAGATGAATAAAACGGTCACAGAGCGGAGGGAATCCAAATTAAGAAAGGCAATATCGCGTTTGATGTTGGTAATGCTGGAACACCGATAGTACTTTCATGTTATGAAGGGGGCTGCACAATTTTAGATGGATTCCACTTCACCTATTAGATATTGTTGTTGAGGGGACCAGATCGATAAAACGTATTCCAATTGAGAGTGCAAAGGGGTCAGATAGGCCAGTTGCCGAATGGAAAACAAGGAATGATGCAGATTCCGGCGCAAAAATTGCGAAGTTCTGTTAGCTTTTGCATATACTTTTTTGATGTGAGTATACCAAGCAAGATTAGAACAAGTATGAATGCCACGATATTTGTAAGTAAACCAACGGGAAAATCCAGCGGTACAGAGAGAGTAAAGAAAGAGAAAATTATATTTTTTACTAGTGATTAGCACGCTGCACTTACATGTAATAATCGTCCTTTGCTAGCAGTTATTTAGGCCTGGGTGCTGTTGTAAACTCGCAGGTATTGATTACAATGTGTTATCATTTGTTGCCTATTTTATTTATTTTAGTGTTGATGAAGCTATGAACATCTTCCTGAACGTGAACGTCTCTCTCAGAACGTAGTGACTAAGATCTTATGCCATGTGTCTGCACTGTGAACAAAGAATTGCGGCAAATCGATCATATGTTAGCCATTATGTCTATAGACGGCTAGTACGGATGCCACTGTAACCATCATGTTGGTGCACCGCAAGAAACACTTAGGCTTTGTGACGTCAAGAAATACTGTAAATGTTATATCCCTTGTAAATTCTTTTGTATTCGAAGAACAGAGGCCCCTAAAATTCTGGCTACATCATTGTCATATTTAAACAGGTCAGGGGCGATGATCGGCTTACGTCACCAAGGCCGCCATTGTGATGAACCAGTATGTTATGAAGCTGCAAACGTGACGTCGCGTGCAAGCTATCTGTACAAATTATGAAACGCCTAAGTAGCACAAAAACTGGTAATTTCATGAAGACATATAACCTTCTTATAAAAAAAAACTTTTGATGGTGTAAAAGCGAGTTATATGCAATACTTCGAAAATTGACCACAGCATGTGATTGTATATACAAAGTGCAAAAGGCTGGCAGTAGAAATTGCACAGTAAACCAAGAAAAAGAGGTGGAGATCTTCACAGACGCAATGTTCTCCCCCAACTCAGGCTGTCAGGAAAAATACACTGGAAGTGAGGCATTCATTAACTCTTGTCACTTGGCCAGTACACTAACTATAGCTGCTGTACTCTTTCAAAAAGTGAACTGAAGTGAAAGGTTCGTTCGATAGAATGTTTCCTATATTTTATACACTGCACGTCTTAACAAACTAATAGAAATTTTGCTATACGGCCTATTTGTACAGTAGTTACAGTGCTCAGGAGCCGGCCTAAAGGTCATATGGGTTTCATTTCAATGGGGGCCAAATGAAAGAGGCCCATGCTCTTTGCAATGCCAGTGGAAATGAAAATTTTCAGAAGTGCTATTGCAGAGCCATTTTTTTCATGCTATGACTTGTTTATGCCTTTTGCTGCCTTGTACCATTCGTCGAGAGGGAGAGCAGAATGCGGGGAAGTCAACCAGGCTGTGCCAGTTTGCTTCCTTCAAGTGGGAAGTGGGTGGGAGGTGCTTCATATTAGCACTCTAAATACTCAAAATTTTCTGAGCTCTTCACTTCAACAAGCCTCATAATTAAAGCACAGTTTTCATGCAAAAGCTCAGAAGTTCTGAAAGAATGTAGTAAGTAGTACATGTGACTCTAGCTAGTGTCGAAGCTTTCTCAAGAAGAGTGTGTACGTGTCTCGATGAAGTTGCCTGTTGTTATCCTACTTCGTTGTTTCACACTGTGTGTTTAGATATAATTGATATCTTTACACAGGAAGAGGCTAATAATAGTGAAGTAGCTCTAAAACTGTCTCACTTGAGGAAAAAAAGCAATTCCCCTAATACAATGAACTGGTGCTTTCTGTTTCCCAGTTTTTTTTTGTAGCTAGCCAACATGAATATTTTGACATAAAATGGCATTAGTGATATGCACAGCGAGAGCTTTATGCAAATATATTCATGCCAACGGAATAATTTTGTGGGGTGCAGTAATCTGCTCACTAGTTGATTGTTGCTTCATGTGCATACAAAATATTTATTTTACAGGATAATGAGTTCACGCGTTTTTCTAAAGCAAAGGTTCATGAAGATTGACATGAGTGTTTGGGCAAATTGGCACTGTATTGTCTAGAAATTTTCAACAGCACGGAAAAACAACACAAAAAAAAAAGAAGTGACACAACTAAGTGCTGTAATGCTTTGATTAGATGGCGTTTTCTGGTTTTTACTTTTTTATAACTTGTAAGCATTTAACGTTGGTTTTCACTCTTCTTTTTTTAGTGCAGCACAATTTTTCATAAAGTATGTGTATTTACTGAATTTAAAATTACTTGAAAGTACCGTACTTGTCTATATCAAATATTTCTTCGTTCGTTGTCATGTATTTTCCTGCGTTGTTGAAGTTTTCTTAAAGATAACATTTTACTAACATAATAATGCTTGCGTACCATTATTATTGTCCCGTGCACTTCATGAAACACCTATCTGGCATATCCTGTTCTTCCTCTGCTTTCTTTGCACTACTGTGATAAGTTCTGCATGCTCTCAATACCAAGTTTTAACCTGATAGTTATGAAGCTTACGTGAAACATATTCTCAATTTTCTGTGTGTTGTCACCTTCGTCATCCTCACAGGTTGCACTTCCATCCTTCCACTTGACCGAGTGAATGTGCTTACAGATGCGTCGACGAAGTTCATTGTCGGGGCAGGAGCACGCCATCGTGTGTACGCACACTTTGCAGTCAGGGCAGGTGTACGGGCAAGGGTTTATGCAAGTACCTTCGCTAGTCACAACAGAGTTGTGAGCAGGGTGACTTTGAGATCGAACAGTCCACTGATTGAAAAACACTTTGCTTATATCATCGCCACAAATTGCTCTTTTTTTTCAAGCCTAATTCTTGTGTCATGTTCAAATTCACACTCTGCATTCTTTATAATTTTATTTAGTTGTTAGACGGTAAAAAATTTCGTTCTTTGTCAATTTTAGGAACACCGATATCAGTTTATCGACACGCTTGTTTGTATTTCCATGGAGGTAGCAATACTTGATGACTTTATGTAGAACCTCAAGTCGCATATTCATGTTTATGCCTGCTGTCTTTCTGAAGCAGGGTGCCCAGACCTCTCGTCAATTTGCGTAGTGATTTTTGAATTATTCTTCAAATTGGAGCAGGGCTGGATGCTCTCTCGCTTCAATTTCGCACCACTGAAAAACGTTTTTTATACATTCATCCAGTGATCATGCATCTGTAGCAGCCAGGAGTGTATGAAGCACCTGTAAATAGAATGAAATATTTTTACACCTCTATAATGTGCATCACAAATTTCTTTAAGCATGGCACATTGTATAGTTGGATCATCAAAGCCAAATGGATACGAGTCAACACCAATGGGTGTGCACTGCTGAGCGGCATGCTGTGTATAATTTCTGGTACTATGAACTGCAGCTGACATAGGTCGGCACATTGAGAGACTACTCGCTCATACTCACTCACTACAATTTTCTCAGCCTTCGCACTCACGTTCATACTCACGTCTGCTCACACTCATAGGCCCTCACTCACGTTCATACTCACGACTACTCAGACTCATGTGCACTCACTCACGTTCATACTCACGCCAACTCACAATCATAGGCCCTCACTCACTTCACACTCACGACTACTCACACTCGTAGCCACTCACTCACTTCACACTAATGACTACTTACACCTATTAGAACTCGCTCACTTTATGCTCATTGTCACTTAGTTGTCTACCGCAGCCGTGGCCTCGTGGTTGAGTGTCCGCTTCGGCTGCGGGAGGTCGTGGGTTCAAACCCGCGTTACCGCCGGTCACCCACCGGTTTTACAAATGGGCACAGGCGTCCCCCGGCCCGACACTCGGCTTCTTCAGGGGTGAAACGTCTGGGAAAGGCAGCCTACACCATTCAAATCCTGTCAAAACATGTGAGCAACCACTGACCTGCAAAGGGAGGACGAGCTGATGAGAGTAAAAAGTCGCTCAGTTAAATCACTATGACATGCCACGCTCAGTCGCCGCTGTTTACAAAGAAACCTCGAGAGACCGGTGATCTACACCGCGTACAAAACTCACTACCGTACCCCGCACCTCCACCAGATGCCACGTAGTTTATTTACCTATAGACCTACTGGAAGGCCAAGGAACGCCAGAAGAGCGAGGAACGTCAACAGGCCGAAATTTCAAAACAACCGCAAGCTCGGGTCGCGCGTGTGCACCAACGCTGTGGCTTGCCGTTTCTTGCTGCTTCGTCGTCGTTCGCATAGTTCCATACATCATGACTACTTAGACTGACAGGCCCTCACTGACATTTATACTCATGCCAACTCACACTCATAGGCCCTCACTCACATTCATACTTACGACTATTCACACTCATGTGTACTCACTCACGGACTACTCACACTCATGAGTACTCACTCACGTTCACACTTACAAATAACACGCATGAGTACTCACTCACGTTCACACTTATACCCACACTCATGAGTATTCGCTCACATTCATACTCACGCCTACTCGCACAGGCAGTCATTCACGTTAATACTGACGCCTACAATCAGTCATGAGTCCTAGGCACTCACTCAATCACTCACAATCACACCTACTCACACACATAAGAACTCACTCACGTTCAAACTCACACCTTCCCACACTCCTACCCACTCACTTTCATAGTCACATCTACTCATTATCACCATCATCATCAGCAGCAGCCTGACTATGGCCACTGAAGGACAAAGAACGGTCCCCTGTTCCAACAGTCAACTCGGTCCTGTGCTTGCTGCTGCCATTTTACACCCACAAAATTCAAAATATGATCTGTCCACCTGACTTTGTCTCCCTTTAACATGCGTACGTTCTCTCGGATCTGAAAAATTATTCTGCGGAAAATGAAAACGATGTACAAGAACCTCGGATTAGAAGAGCGCTTTGAGATAGGCAACAGTGCACTTGAAGTTGCAAAATATTTATTTATTTTATTTATTTATTTACAGAATACTGTCAATCCCCCATGGGGATTATTACAGGGTGAACATCACTGTCACAACTTTCGACGTTTGAAACAAGAAAAAGCAGAATAATAAAGAACACATAATCTCTGAACACAGCAGTATGGCCTAGAACAATCATACATAGTTATTTGAACGATAACCAAGTATGAAGTACACCAATGGTACACCAACAAAAAACAGGAGTCGAGAATACAGACAGACAGACAGACAGACAGACAGACAGACAGACAGACAGACAGACAGACAGACAGACAGACAGACAGACAGACAGACAGACAGACAGACAGACATTCCTCTGCAGCCTCTTACGGCTACTACAATGCACGCCAAATAGGGCTACCAGATACGACCTCGCTCACTCTTGACCACAAGGTGCACGTTTCCGGCAGGCGCCAGCAGTACGCCCTCGTGCGAACCAGTGCCATAACGGTATACAAGTCTCAAGGCAAGATGACTCACAAGTGGAGACTCGTGTACTGAGTCACCGTAAAAACGTCGACAACTTGTACCTCACCGACGTCAAAGGAAACTGCGGCTTCTACCAGAAGGCTCAAAATTGAAGAAAAAGACATGCTCAGTGAGTTTCAGCGTTTCTTGCAGCACAGGTTGCCCCCGATAACGCAATGGTTCTTTCATGCCCTTCGAGAACATGTTGACCTCTCGACCTTTTTCACACTTACTCTTCTTCATGTGTGGTCCTTCAACGCACAAGTTGATGTCATCGAAAATTCCCACGTCCTGACTGCAGCCGACATGCTCTGCTTCACGGAGACGTGGAACGCTTTAAACAGGCTGATTATTGGACTCGTTCCAGTCGTCTTACCCAAAGAACTGGAGCATCCTGCTGGTGGTGTACTTCGCACAAAAACATCTCTCGTGATTATAATATATATAGTTCATACACCATGAAGTATTCATTTTTAATGGGAAACGAGTCTGCGAGCTCATCGATGAACGCCCTCTTTGTACTTTGTGGGGGAACATCTCTTGCATATATGTAATGTATATAGTTTATCGAGATGCATATAGTACATTCATCGAGATGCACATAGTAAGCAATGAACATTGTGTATGTAATGTATGAAAGGTTTTTTCTTTCAATAATAGAGAGTTCTCCTTCAAAAATTACAATTTTTAGCCTCTTATCTACACAGCCAATTTGTATGTTACATATTTGGGCACTATTTAGATCAATCAGAAATGAATAAAAACAATAATTAAACGAACTTTTTTGTTATCAAATATAAGGTGGATGCTTATAAGGCCAAGTTTGTCTAAACCACAAATTAAAGCAAACCTAGTTTATAAACATCAAAAATACCGCACGTAATTGAAAGATCCATCGTCGAATTTACAGCCCATGATGCCGAAAAAAACAACCTGCACGCACAAGAAGTGCCAGAAGTCAGTTCCTGTGCTCCGTCACGCGCTAATTTCTCTTTACATAAGTCGAAAGATAGCGCGTCGCGCGAGGACCTTCTCAGGCGAGATTAGTGCCATGCTAGCAGAGCTTGCCATCCAATGGTCCTTTCCACGTCTTAATCGGTATTTATCAGTTTTTTGTCATCTACCTTCACGAACGTGTAAGGCTCCAATATTAGAGAAAAGCCTTTAATGTATACCACACATGACATGGCTTATGCTCGCGAAAACTCGGACTAGACCTGGTTTACAATTACGCCTTAGATAGTACAATGTTCAGGCTTGGATTACAATATTTGTGCTGCTGCTTGCACGCAGCCTCTGAAAACATGGCTGCCCAAAAATGCTGCGAATTCTCGTCAATACTCGTCATATTAAGTAAACCCATCTCGTTGTCTCTTCCCTTTATTCGTTATCACGAGCAATTTCACTCCATAATTAGAAATACGCATTTTTTGTTGTGGTAAACCTGCAAGGTCCGGCCTCAATTTTGCGATGGTTGCAAGGGGCTTCACGTCTGGGCCTTAACGACACTGTCGCGACCACACTCGACAGCCTCTTACTGCGACTACAACGCACGCCAAGTAGTGCTACCAGATACGACGCCGCATGCTCTACTAGAGGACTTGCATCGTCTCATGCAGAATTCACACTCCATTGGATCGACCAACAACCTGTGCGCAAAGTGCTATAGCACTGAATATGGTCGGCACCTGTCAGCTGATGATGACGGTACTTTCCTTTACCCCCTTTTTCTTATCTCTCCTTGGAAACGCTACTTATTCGTCTCCGGAATAGTTTATGTTGTCAATTTAGCGGTACGTTCAATGCGTTTTTAAGCACCAACTGCAGTATCGTGTTTTCGATTGTTTGCACTTCTACGAACGATAATCAGGCCACATGTAATATGAAGTGACTGTTGACGTTACACCCCACCCGGATTCGGGTGATACGGTAGCTGCAAAGTCGCATGTAATGTGGCTGTTCGCGAGGTCTTTCTTGATCAAGCTTCTTTTCAAAGTCATAGCCATGCCTGGGCTCCCCATATTTTTGAGCAGGCGCAGGCACTTGTCTATATCCCGCCTCGTGTACGGGTGCACGGCTTCTTCGATGAACAGGCGCCGTCGGGTAGCGCACAAATCCAGTGCCTCCAAAGTTATTGTCATTTACCTGAGGCAAAAGGGGACAAAAGGATTATGAATGAAGAGCATCTGCAATGTATAGAGGTGAATCTATGAAAGCCGCACGAGTAGTGCCACCTTTGGCCGTTAAACAAAAGTCCTTAATGCTTCTGGCGATGTTAACAACGTCACAACCAGCCCAATCATTTTTTTCGTGCATACGCGGCTACCAAATTATTGTTTATTCAGTGGATTCACTCGCCCCGAATCTAGGGGCGTGTGAATCGTGAATTTAGAACGGAATTCAATGCGGTTTGAATAGTCATCAAAGCAAATCTAGTACTCTTCCAATAGATTTCGAATAGTAAAGGGTACGTTTTCACGAGATGCTAGATTTCTAACATTTCTATTTGAAGAAATTATTCATATAGCTAAACTAACAATGCTGGTACATTTAGGAGAGTAAAAATGCGACAAACACTCAAGCATTCCAGAATCCTTTGCCATAGCAATGACAGCGTTCAAGCTATTTAAATGGATGCATCAGTTTTATTAGCATTCGAAGTGGTTTTATAACCTCAACTATTTAAAACTGAGGCTTAAAGGTAAATACTGTTTCATGAAACAACATCATAAATCTCCAGGTATGGTTAGTACAGTGAGAGACGCAGTCACGTTGGCAAAATTGGAATTAAAACACAAATTTTTTCATCGCGTGATGACAAAAGGCCTGAATAGACGCTTAAAATGTTTAACTGCATGCATCTAGACAATCTAATGACTGAAAAAAAGGGACTTTAATTTTTCGACGTAAAAAAGGTCTGTTATATAAATATGCACCAATAGATTCTATTACCGAATCGAATACAACATCACTATTCATATCGGTTTTCGAAAGTAGTCAAGAATTGCGAGCCCTAAGTTCAAAACCACGCCACAAATGATATATATATATATATATATATATATATATAAATAAATATATATATATATATATATATATATATATATATATATATATATATATATATGTATATATATATAGATATAGATATATATATCTCATGGAAACAATAGTATACCTAAGGGCTCGTATTTCCGTGTTTTGACATTATAATAATGAGATCTAACAGACAATAATGCCCAGAAATGTATAAGGGAAGTTATTCGACCAAAGTATTCTAAATTAGAAGAAAGACACGTGGGTGAAAAAATAACTTGCCGTGAGCAGGAATCGAACCTACGACATTCGACCTATATATATATATATATATATATATATATATATATATATATATATATATATATATATATATATATATATATATTTTTTCGAGGAATCGCTGCGGGCGTCCAGATTACTGATTTTGATGTTGGTGCATGAACTAATCATAACCTGTCAGGGCGTCTCACAGACTCACTTAGTACTTAAGTACGAATTTCAGGTCACGAAAACAAAACAAGAGTGAAAATGCAACCGAACAAATATCTTCCATACCAACGCAGATGTCGCACATGCCAATGGGTTGTCAGACCATATACCTATCAAAACCGAGCAAAGCACCACGACCAGATGGCATAGCTTATGAACTTTACAAAAACACAAAACACAAGGTTCTACTTGTCCTGTTACAGGTCATAAACAAAGCTTGAGCTACTGGGACCATTTCTGACTCTTGGCGGCTTGCAAAAATAGTAGCCAATATTAAAGCAGGAAAACCTCCAGGAAATAACGCACAGATGCCTCCGATAGCTCTCCCGTCAACACTGGCCAAACTGACGGAGCGTATGCAAGCGACACGCTTTACGTGGTGGCTCGAGAGATATCCTGGTATCATCCTGGCCAAATTGGGTTCCATCCTCATCTGGCCACTGAGGATGGCCTTGTCTACCTCTCATCCATGGTTCTCGTTGGAGGCCGATCTCGACGGATTCGCACCATTCTTTCTACGTACATCTGTAAAACATATGATAATGTGAGTCATGATGCTATTGTGGAAATTCTCCACGGGCTGAAATTTCCCAGTAGAGTGGGCGCGTTCGCTAAAGCCTTTCATTACGACTGCAGTTTTTCCATTCGCCTAGCTGGTCAGCCAGTTGGAAAGTTTGTTTCCAATAGAGGTGTTCTACAAGGGTCGGTGCTCGCACCAGTTCGTTTTAACGTGGCCCTCCTCCCACTGGCATGGAAGCTGGCGGTAGTAAACCACGCGAAATACATCATGTATTCAGACGAAATCACGCTTTGGACAGTGCACCCAGAAGTCAGCTGTCAAGAACAGTCATTGCAAGAGGCACTCGACATAACCCACAACTGATGCACCCACATTAGTCTCGAAACCTCCGAAGAACAAAGAAAGGTCATGTGATTTGCGAACAAGTATGGACGTCGTACACTGGAAGTCCGGCCTATGCAGTCAATTTTGGATCAGCAGCCACTACTTGGATCAGCAGCCTCTGATCTAGGCGTGCTTGGCTTGGAAATTCAACCCAGCGGATTTGCAGAACCTTGGGTCAAGAGTGCCAAGCAGCAGACATCAGAAGCAATACATCTCATACGAATGATAGCGAAGAAATCTGGTGGGGCTACCTCCTTGTCCGTGCAATATTGCAGCCAAGGCTCGTTTACCGCGATCAGTTTCATCACTTCACGCTGGCAGAGTGGGCATGTCTAGAGGCGATCACCAACGAAGCTATGCGAGCCATAACTGGACTGTCACGCATCACTCCACTGACAGTACTTCAACAGGGGTCCGAACTAAACACAACTGAGGAATCAGTACATCAGCTTCACTATGCGCACAACCACAACCCATCATCGTTCTGTTCGGCTGCTGCATTGACACGGTACATGGGCAAATAAGTTCACCACACACCTTCAGGGATGACCACTATTGCCCCGTGGAACTAAAAGCAACTGACTAAAAACAAACCCCTTGGTCTCCTTCAAAGCCTAGTTCCACGCCAGAAGAACGCCCAAGTATCCCGCCTGCTTCGTGCAAATAACCTAGATGCCGCTACTGTCGTCGCTTATACGGATGCCAATGTGAGCGGCACCACCCTTCACACCACACTTGTATGTCCATTAATACCAGAGGCTGGCCAGACATGCTCATATTTTGCGGATCCTGCACCACCGGCTCACCTTGCTGAGCTGGCCGCCATGCATGATGAACTGGCAGCACTGCTATCTCTTCTACAACCAGGCAGATGCCTCCAGCTCGCCATTCGCACGGACTCGACACAAGCTATTCACAATATACGACGAGTATATCGCTCTACGTCACTCACGAATACTATTCACGTTCTTTGTGCCTCGCATTGGTGCAAATGCGTGTTCAGTGGGTTCCATGGGCCACTTTGCCGAACCTTCTAAAATTTCAAGTGGCAACCCACCCTCAAGTTATACCACACCCGCTACCGCATTTTTCTGAGGACACTAGAGGACAGATGCTCCAGGAAAAAGAAAGCTTCCGACGTGCCAAACGAGCTCTTATACCTCCGTGTGGATCAGAACTCCCTGGTGGTCTAACCCACCGAGAGGAGGTTACGTTGCGGAGGCTTTGTGTTGGGGTTGCGTTTACCCCATACGTGACCACCCTTTAGGTGCAAAACTACGGAGGCCTGTATAGCACATCATGCCCATTTTGTGACGCCCCGATTCAAGATGTAACTGCCTCACACTTACTGTGGACCTGCACTAGTCTACAATTAAGTCGTCGCCGTTACCTCGGTATAACAGGTCTCAGGCCTGGCAGACCACCCGACTTTGACCGCTAGCTTCGTGGACCACACCACCGTTTTCTACTAGACTTTATACACGAAGAAAGCTTGTATGTGCATCTTTGAATAAAAAATTATTATGCTAGGGGCAGACTTTAAGAAAACAATCATTGGGTAAATTTTGCAAGCACACTTGCTTGGTGCCGATTACAGCATTATTAATAAAAATTTTAGGGTAGTAGGCCGGCACTTGCTGTGTTATTTTTTCATCATTCTTCTGAGAAGCACCCGATTGATTTGATTTGATATGTGGGGTTTAACGTCCCAAAACCACTATATGATTATGAGAGACGCCGTAGTGGAGGGCTCCGGAAATTTAGACCACCTGGGGTTCTTTAACGTGCACCCAAATCTGAGCACAAGGGCCTACAACATTTCCGCCTCCATCGGAAATGCAGCCGCCGCAGCCGGGATTCGAACCCGCGCCCTGCGGGTCAGCAGCCGAGTACCTTAGTTACTAGACCACCGCGGCGGGGCTGAGAAGCACCCGAGCCTTCGTAAACAAATAAGTAGTCAGAACATGTGGGAGGCTGCCATGCGCAGCTACAAACCCGTCCTTCAAGAGGCTATCCTGAGGTGGGCTAAAGTGGTAGAAGAGGCCTACCGCGAGTACGATCGCTCGCTTTCTCGCAGCCCCTTTCTCTTAAGTTGGGATCAATAAAGTGGTTTCTCTCTCTCTCTCTCTCTCTTTTTAAGAAGCATGGTGTCCGCTAAACCATAGCGAGGAATTGTGTGCCATATGCTCATGCAGTGGCTGATGACGATAAGAAATTATCCCTTTAGGGGGTATGCGCCATAGTTATTAGCTGAACCAAAACAAGCTTTTTAATCCGTTGGACCATTGGATGACCGACTCGTTGCACTATTCGCATCGTGCGACGAGTGGTTGTTCTTTCGCTGTTTTAAAACGCTTTATAGCTCGTATTAACGAGATTGTTTTCTGGACATCAAGCCTGCCTAAGGCAAGTTGGCCAACACGTCCAAAGCACCGGCGGGGCTCATTGGTAGAACACTGGGCTAGCACCCAGCGGACCCGCATTCAAGCCCCCTGTGTCATTGGTGTTAGGTTATTTGGCTAATTTCACGTGATGTGGTTACGGACGCCGGTGGTGGTGGTGGTGGCGGCGGTGGACAACTAAAGCGCTGCGCGAGACCCGAGTTGGGATCTCATAATAGCTTTCGCTTTAAACCCACCGGAATAAAGGCGGCGTACATAAATTAAGGAAACAAAACTGGGGTACAATAGCAACTTCTCAAAATGTTGTGCTTCACTGGGCACACTTAGGCTTCTACTGTCGACCGTTGAGATGTCAAAGCTACACAAAACTTTGTCCGTTTTTTTTACGTATCCCATGGCTGCGTGGGCCGGGGTTGTACACGTCTCTGCACGGCTCCCATGTGCTAGGTGCTCGTCAGTCAGGATCCGGACTTTCAGTCTGCAGGAAGGCAGACAAATACATATTTATAAATAAAGCATGGTGTGCTCAAAATCGCGAAACTTGTCCTTTTTTTCCCCTCTACTATCAATCTTGACCTATATGGCCACTTGGCAACATGAGTGCTCGTATAAGTAGTGCAAGCGATTGGATCCGTTACTAATTCAAACTGCGCGAAGATTAACGACAAGCGTGGTACAGCGAGACGTGCTTGTTCAATACAGCGCGTGCTCACTATAGCGAGTCACGGCTGTGCGGAGTGCATCTGACGCGCATTGGACGCGACCCAAATGCACCAGTACCAGCGAAGAGGCAAGAAGACAGAGTAGATTGTGTGTGTGTGTGTGTGTGTGTGTGTGTGTGTGTGTGTGTGTGTGTGGGGGGGGGGGGGTGATGCAACTGAAAGACGCTGATTTTTCCCCGCTTTATTCATCCATATTGAAGAACAAGCTCTATGCCCGGCCATTCGTTTTTATGATCTGAAAGCCTGATATACAAGGTTGAATTTATGCTTAGCTCTTTAATTTGCTAAATTTCTCTCATCTTTCGTCTGTTCAAAGGTAAATCGTAGTAGCCGACGCAAACGTGCGAATTATTTATGCGAATATAATAGCTTTTTTTTATGTTTCCCACTGTACATTGAGAAAGGCACTGACGTGGAAAAACAAAAGAGAAGAAACACAAACACCCAAAATCATTGCATTTCCTTTTTATCCTGCATATTCGCACCACTACCTTAAACAAGAAGGAAAAAGAAAAAAAAGGAAGAAAATATCAGGCTTTCGCATTGAGCGTGAAGTGAACCCACTTCTTTTTGTTGAATCTAAAAAAAAGCTGTCAAAAATTAAAGGAAAATGATAAAGAAAGGAAGGCACAAATATTTGAAAAAAAAAAAAACACTAGTGGAAGTAATTGCTTCTCAACGTTGATGACTCGGCTTCTGGAGGTGGAGCTGCTATGCGCCGTGTCACGTCACTATGTGAGAATATTGAAGGCGGTATCAACTGAATAATGAGACGGCTTTCTTCGAACAGAAATATTCGCAACGTGACTGCTAGATCAGACTGTACGCACCGAATGACGGTGACACCAGCATCGTAAAACTTGGAGAAGGAAAAATAAACAATGCTGTTAGTGTGAAGATAACAACAATTAGACCAATAATCTAAGGTGGGTTGGCCAAAAGCATTGTTTACTATCTCGACGGGGAATGTTCTGGGCAAAACTGGATATTGTTGTCTTCATAGTCGACAGCCGTTTGCAGCATTGACGCTGAAAGGTGCGTTGGTAGAACGTTGCAATTCAATAACCTCTAGCAAGATGGTTTCGTTGCATAGCAGTAAATTAAGATACGACACATAGTTCTTTGTCGTACAATCTTCTGAGCTTCTCCAATAAAATTAGGCTCCCTCGACGTTGTTCATGACGCTAAGTGCTCTATGGTTAGGTTTTTGTCGTTGTAACAAATTCCGGGCGAATTTCAAACATTTTGCACAAGGTTGGTTACTATAGCATTTATATAAATAAATAAACAAATAAATATATTGTAGCGATGCTGAGATAGACATGCTAAAAACAAGCGTCTTTAGAAATGTAGCGACGCTGAGGCAGACAGGCAAACAACAAGCGTCTTTATTTGGGCAAAAATGTGCCCACGAGTCTAACAACTATGGTCGTTGAGTTCCAGTAGCCGAGTTACACAGATTTAACTATCTTTCTGTTCCTCGTAGCCCAAGCGCACGAACGCGTGGCGCATGCCAGCCGGTTCTGGCTGCTGCTCGTCCCACGATGATTGCGGCGGGCTACGTGAACGTGGCCAACCTGTCGCGGCAATATTGTAAGAATTCATGGGACTTCACCTTCCTCATCTGTCCATAACCATCATCAGTCTTCGCTTCGTTCCTCTTCATCATCGGCGCCATCTTGCTGTTGCTTTCATAAAGCGTCAGCTGAACCGTGGTATTTTAATATTATTAAATAAACAAATAAATAAACTGAAGCGATGTTTCCGGCTAGGGACTAACTTGCTATACAATTGCAGTACGCTAGTTTTATAGAAGTGAAGGATAAAGAGTGGTTGAAGAGATGGAAAGACGCCTGCCACCCTTTGAAATTGGATAGCGCTAAATTGAAGAGGAAAAAGAAGGAACACATATGCTCAGAACATGCACCATTCATGACTGAGTGTCATTCAGAAAAAAAAGTTTCCACGATATACACACAGCCGAGTGGCGTGACAGTCGAATTTCACTGAACAGTCTCACAACGCTAATCAAGAACGGGAGAGCCAGACATATCAAAAACTTAACCATGTTTCCAAAATTTAAAAGACAATGTTTCTAATTTGAAAAATGAAGACTACGTTTCTGGCGTCTCTTGATTCATGCAGCTCTGACTCTTCGTTGTATGTAGATACTCGGTCTCCCACGATGCCCTTTTACATACATGTGCACTGTTGTATCGAAGATAACGGCTGTGTTGTTTTCAAAAATTGTACCAATATCTCGGTTTATAATTTTATAACCTTACTATATTATAGAAACGTACCTACATGTTAAACTTTGTTGTTCACAGTGAGATATTCACCCAGTGCAAAAAAGATATGTATTGTTTCGTCTGTTGCTCCAGTATTTCGCAATAATTTTTAGCTGATATTGACCGTGACTTGAATAACCTTTTCAACAGCGAGAGAGTCTTACGAGTTTTCGAATTTGTAGAGAATTTAGAGGAGATTTTAAAGGCTAATGCGATCCAGACATAAGCTGGTGCTGTTAAGGATATATCTCAAATTTGTTCATATAACGTGGATAAGGCTTAGCTTTCACCCACAAATTTTCGACAGTGACACCTTGCAATGTTTATATAGTAATTGCTTTTAAGATGTTGACATATTTGCTGGAAGTACTCTCTTTGCGCCCAAAAATAAATTTTACCCTTTGATTCTGCTCATAATCAGGTTGTAAATTAATC
Source organism: Rhipicephalus microplus (assembly GCF_043290135.1). Taxonomy (NCBI): domain Eukaryota; kingdom Metazoa; phylum Arthropoda; class Arachnida; order Ixodida; family Ixodidae; genus Rhipicephalus; species Rhipicephalus microplus. Next base: position 320,981,506 of record NC_134710.1, read on the forward strand.
ATAACAATGCGTTGAATCGGTGCTCGCAAAGACCTGCGTTCACTTGAGCCAGGATAATTTTAACAGTGATGATGAAATTGCATTAGGAGGCCTAGAGTGTGGCCTCGTCGGTGACCACCACCGGTAGCTCACTGGCTCACCAGATAAGGATTGGTCTCCCTGGTGTGGTATCTGGTCCCTAACTTCCACATGAATACGCATATTAAACGTCTGCCCTCAGTACCCAGTGGCAGCGAAGGAACTCACCGCGCCGGCAGTAAAATCTGTGACACAGCAAAAGGGGCTAAGAATCTCTGGGTTTGGCCAGGTGGACAATAGTACCTGAACATGGCAACGTTGAACGCTAGAACTTTATATAGTGAGGCAAGCCTTGCTGTGTGCTTTTCGATGAACTAAAGGGTGGTAAACGAGATGTAGTAAAGCTCAGTGAGGTTAGGAGGACAGATGAGGCCTACACAGTGCTGCAGAATTGGCACGGTCTTTGCTATTCTGACAAAAGAAAACGGGGGGTGGGGCTTCTTAATCACACGAAGCTGGTCACATATAGGAATGCTACAGCTCTATTGAAAAGGGTGACATTTATCATAAATAATATTAAGATATACAAGATAGAGGTGGTACATGAATATGTGCCTATATACATCCAGCAATAATGGCGTAATAATCGAAAGCTTCTATGAAGACACGCAATTGGCATTGAGTTTGGCCAGGTGGACAATAGTACCTGGGTTTGGCCAGGTGGACAATAGTACCTGAACATGGCAACGTTGAACGCTAGAACTTTATATAGTGAGGCAAGCCTTGCTGTGTGCTTTTCGATGAACTAAAGGGTGGTAAACGAGATGTAGTAAAGCTCAGTGAGGTTAGGAGGACAGATGAGGCCTACACAGTGCTGCAGAATTGGCACGGTCTTTGCTATTCTGACAAAAGAAAACGGGGGGTGGGGCTTCTTAATCACACGAAGCTGGTCACATATAGGAATGCTACAGCTCTATTGAAAAGGGTGACATTTATCATAAATAATATTAAGATATACAAGATAGATAGAGGTGGTACATGAATATGTGCCTCCTCTGCAGCAATAATGGCGTAATAATCGAAAGCTTCTATGAAGACACGCAATTGGCAATGAGTATATATATGAGGTGAAAACACAGTTAACTATGCTGATGGGCAACTTCAATACCAAGGTACAAAAGAAGATGGAGACCAGGTAGTAGAGAATCATTGCATCAGCACTAGAAATGCCAGAGGGGAGATATTAGTAGAATTCACAGAACGGAGTAATTCACGGATGTTGAACACTTTCTACCGAAAACTAGTGAACTGTAAGGGGACATCGAGAAGCCCTAATGGGAAAAATAAGAATGAAATAGATTTTATATTGAGTGCACACTCAGGCATCGTACAAAATGTGTAAGTGCTTGGCAAAGTAAGATCAAGTGACCCTAGAATGGTGAGGTCACGAATTTGCCTAGACTTAAAGAAAGAACGACAGAAACTGATACACAAGAAGCCCATCAATGAGCTAGCACTGAGAGGAAAAGTACAGGAGTTCTGAGTCTCGCTTCAGAAGAGATACTCGGTTATTAGTGAGAAAACTAGCCATCGCGTTGACGAAATGAATAATAATCTGTTGATTATCATTGCGGAGTGTGCAAAGGAAGTTCGAGGTGCAGTAGTTATACATGACACCAACAAGCTGTCTCAGGAGACGAAGAACCTCATTAAGGAACGTCAAAGCATGAGAGCGTCAAGCACAACAAAAAATAAAACTGGCTGAGCTTTTGAAGTTGAATATTGGGCGTAAGGTATCCGTTGTAAGAAGGTATATCATGGAGAGAATTGAACGTGCTCTAAAGAGCAGACGAAGCGTAAAACGGTGAAGAAGAAACTTGGGACAGGCAAAAACCAGATATATGCACTAAGGGACAAGGAAGGCAAATTAACTTCGAATATGGGTATGATAGCTGAAGTAGTGGAGGAGTTTTACAGAGATCTGTACAGTGCGATAATGTAATAACGAGCAGTATGCTATATGACATCCTACCAGTAATGACTGAAGTTAGGAAAGCCGTTGAGGGAATGCAAAGAGGCAAAGCTGCTCGTGAGTGTCAGTTAACGTCAGATCTTCTGAAAGATGCAGGACACATTGTGTTAGAAAAACTGGCCACCCTATTTACGAAGTGTCTCCAGACGGGGATCGTGCCAAAATCTTGGAAGAATGCTAACGTCACCTTAATCTATAAGAAAAGAGATGACAAGAACTTGAAGAATTACCTGCCGATCTGCTTGCTCTCAGTCGCGTACAAGCTATTTAGACAAGTAATTGCAAACAGAATGAAAGACAACATTAAAATTTAATCAACCAAAAGAACAAGCAACATTTCGAACAGGCTACTCAACAATCGACCACATTCATACTATCAATCAGGTGATAGAACAATGCTCACAATATAAGCAGTTATTTTACATAGCCTTTCTGAATTACGAGAAGGTGTTTGATTCAGTAGAAATATCAGCAGTCAAGTGGACACTGTGCAATCCGGGCGTCGACGAAGCATATATAAGCATCCTGGAATAAATCTACAGCGGATCAACAGCCCCCATAGTGCTTCATAACGAAAGCAACAGATTACCAATGAAGAAGAATGTAAAACAAAGACTCAATGCTATTTACCGCGTGCTTATAGGATGTTTTCTGAGGCTTAGAATGGGAAGAGTTAGGGACAAGAGCTAATAGAGAGTAGCTTAGTAACCTGCCCTTCGACGATGACATTGCATTGCTGAGTAACTCAGGATACGAATTGCAATTTATAGTTATTATGTTAAACAAGGAAAGCACAAAGGTAGGTAATAAAATTATTCTGCAGAAAACGAAAGTAATTTTTAAGAACCTCCGGAGAGAACAGCCCTTCGAGATAGGTAGCAGTGCACTTGCAGTTGTAAAAGAGTACGTCTACTCGTAGACAGGATAACCACTGGTCTATAAGGGTAACTGACTGGATTCCCAGAACAGGCAGACACAAAAAGAGTAGACAGAGAGTTTGGTGGGCTGATGAGAATTAAAGGTTCGCAGGTATAACGTGGGAATGGAAAGCACAAGGGAGGGTTGATAGGCAGATCATGGGAGAAGCCTTTGCTCTGCAGTCGGCGTAGTGAGGCTGGTGATGATGGCTTACGACAGGCAGCAACCACGGATTTGAACCATGACATTGAAGAAACTAGATGAAGAAGAATAGGGTGGAGGATATTCAGCAAGCATTCTCATAACATGACTGGTAGACTGCCATAATACCTCAAGAGGAAAGTATAAGCAGCCGCATCTTGGCGGTGCCTACATACGGAGCAGAAACCTTGGGTGAGCCGAAGACAGAAAGAAAAGGTGCACAGATGAGAATAGGAAGTCTGCGGGTATATGAAGTTGCAGCAGCAAGCACAACACCAAGTTGACTTGCGGAACATGGGAGAAGCCTTTGTCCTGCAGTGGGCATAGTCAAGTTTATTATTATGAGGATGACGACGAGGATCCTGAATTTTAAAAGCCAGACAAAGCCGTTACACGAGGGTGGGTTCCCCTGCTCGAACATGACGGATGTTAGCGCGACTGATGATTTAGTGATTCGGAATTCGGCGCGTAATTCCAAGGTCGCATCTTCGGTCCGTTCCGGCGGCAAGTTGTATTTTTGTCCATTTCACATCTTTTACAAACATATCACAAATATTAGAGTACAATTCGGACAATACAATAAGTGTCCTTTATATATACCTTCTTTGGCTTCATTATTCACTGAATTTTAATAAGTTATATAAAACCAAGGAAACCAGCGTGCAAAATTACCTTCCTTTCTTAAAAACAAAAGACCATGTAATTCTTAATGAGCATCCCCCATGTTTTTGGGGACAATATATGACATCAGCAGTTTGTTCACGTTATGTCGCGAATAAAATATCCTTCGAATTTTTCTATACCCTGTCTTGCCATCCAGTCACCCGTTCATTTCACCTTGTCTAGTCGAGTTCGCCTATTATGCACGATAAACCAATTCCCCTTCGCTTTCTGTGTTTTGTACTGCGCAAGTGAGAATGACAGCATGTAGCTAGAAAGCGGAAATTGTAATCGCTGTAATATGGACATTGTTCACATATTTTATGATGAATAATGTGGAAAAGATGAGATAGCTTCAATAGGAAGGGCAGCATAGGACGGCAAATCTCATTGAGCTCACTCAGACACGCTCATAAAATATATTTGGAGCACTGAACTCACTCGTTCTCAAACTGACGAAACTTTTCCTGGGCTGGTCTCACTCAAACTGGCACTCACGAATATTTTCCTAAACCAGACTTCCTCGGCTCAAACTCTCTGAAGAACTACTTTTTCCGACTCACTCAGACTCAAACTCACGAATTGATCACAGTCTGAGTGAGTTCGGGTGAGTTGACTCATGAGTTCATTAGCGTAGCATTAGCTTCTTCGATCATCCTGTCAATGTTTTTTACACCAATCTCACGTAGTCCATGCTCTTGATAGTATATTTAGAAACTAGTTCTGAACGCTTCCAAACCATTAAGGTCATTTTTCTTGGAAAGGATGACAGCATAACAATATTTATTTATTACTTCCCTGCAAGTGCTGGTGAAGGGGCACATGCAGGAGAACCCCCATACGTAATTCACACACAAAAAAAGAATCCGCAGCAATTTTCGGATCAGCCAAATGTTACTTTTAGAGCAATAAAATGCAAAGTTGCAGCAGGTTACGAAAAAAATATATTTCTTTTTGATCACGAAAAACAATATATCGAACAGTGAAAAAATTGAAGGCTTACATTTAAAAAATTGGCCCCAGATCTGCATGGTACATTGCAAATGCCGCCAAAACGCGATAGTCTTGCGTCTAGAGAGAATGAACAAAACATTTATTTGATGTTCTGCGCAAGAAAATTGGTGAAAGGTATTCCAGAGGCGCTGCGTTAGAGTGCTTCGAGCATGCAGCAGAGGCGAACGAGCGCATCGAGGCACGTTAGACGCGAAGGCCATCTTCCAGTTATCTTCGAAAACGAAGGAAGGCATGCCCACCTGTGGAGAAAGATGCGTGTGATTCTCGGAGGTGATAAGGTGTACAACGCAAAGCGATAGGTAGGTGCCACCACTGTGTCGTTTCAGCAAAGCGTTGGTAACACTGGCCTTTTTGAGCGCTGCGTTGGACCGTCAGCGCAGCGTGTTTAACGATACGGTCCTTAGAATTACTTGTGTGTGCCTCCTCTAGTGTAAAGGCACAAATAAAAAACATCGATGCGTTGTTATGGTACCTCATATCTGCGCAATGATTGCTTTTTAATTGACAACCGCACAAGTATGAATGTTGAAGCTTGAGTAATACTGGTGGGTGCTGCGGATGGGGTCGACCGTTTGAGGTATCGTTAAGGGCGGACAAACAGACAAATGTACAGACAGACACACCATAAATTTTTTCGACGAAGGTCCCCAAGAAAGACTATCGTGTTTAAAAATATATGTATAAACCAATCAACATCACCTAAACTCCACACAGTAAACACGATCACTGTTACTTTAATAAAATTACTATTTGGAACCACCCAACTGCGCAAACTACGACAAAATCTACATTACCATTCGCTGCATCTGTCAAATGTTTGACATAGTCTGCGAATTCAAATGTGGATATGCCGAGCTGGTGACCTAAAACTCAGGAGAATCGTGAAATTCAAAAAGAGTAAAGTACCCGAAAATAACTAAAGTAGCACCATTCGTGCCAGTGTTCCGGCTTCCCCCCAGGCAGCACAGAACTTTGGCCCTATGTTGGGGATAGATCGACAGTTCATGGCCCGAGAATGGCCCAGATTTGACTACATTTCGCCAATAATGGCTGAGCCAGCCGAATAGAACGGCGATGTTGAACCAGAATTGTCAACGTACCGCCAATAATGGCTGTGCTAGCCGAATAGAATGGTGATGTTGGACCAGCATTCAAAACTTCCCGCCATTATTGGCTGTGCCAGCGTATTAGAAAGGCCACATTGGACCGAGTTGTACAACCAGCAGCCAATATGGGCGGATCCATGCAATTAGGCTGGCATAAATGGCCCGTCATTCGAACGTTATTGCCGGCGTCGGCTAAAGAGTCCACTTCGTTGGCATAACATTGGACCGGTATGAGCTGATTTCTGCATCTCCTGCTTTTGGCGCTGTTCTGGTCCCACTCACGTGTCGATTTTTGAAATTTGAGAGAGTAATATGCCGGGTGCATGAGTAATATAATTTTGTCATCAAATCATGCACACCTAGTTAATATGCATGACTGTTGATTGAAGTTGCGCAAGGGAGACTATTTTACTGATAAACATTTATCGAGTTTGTCGCCTGTCAGACGTCCAATGCAGTGCTTTCCCAGATGAAAATCGTGCAGATCTGTGCGATGAAGCAACCACGGATGCCACTGCCGTACGTGACCCACTTCGACGTGACCCGGTGCGTGCGTGCGCCGGCGTTCATTTCGTCGCATCACGCCGGCGATGCCACACCAAGCGCTTTCGATTTCGTGGATATCGGACGCAAAGCGTATTGTATTGTGTGTTCTGCTATGCTATCGCCTCGACCAATTTGTTTTTTTCGCGCTCACAGCGCTGCACCAGTTAACAGCACACAAGTGCTTGACGTGTGGGAACTGGAGGAATCAGTTGCGTTGCGGTGAATGAATCCTACAACACATGCATTTGCAGTAATCTGACACACGCACCGACGCTCGCATCCTGTATTGCAATGACCACACGAATTACCTACAACATTGCAGCGAGCGGTTGGTAAAGTGTGGTGGAGTGCGTGGGCGTCGGGCACCTTGTCTCCGTGGGTCGTCGCGAGTTACAATTTTGTTGTGAAACGTTTTGTTGTCGATTATTTTGATATATATACATCGCCCTACTGTAGCCAAAACATCAGCTAGCTTACGCAGTACGTACACTTAAGTGAACCCGCAGTACGACGCGCAAAAAAAGGCGTTTCCGTGAGTTCATATGTGCTGATGCATAGAACACATAACACGTAGGCTAAATCGTTTATAAACAAGAAATACGCACGCTTACGGTGTCGTGTTGTTTTATCAAATACAGAACTACAGACCCCTCTCCGCCCCCCTCCCTCTTACTTATTTTCAAGTCTGTGGAAAGAAGGAAGTGCTCTGCACATATCTGGCAAGCTTGTTCATGTAAAGTAGAGAGCTTTATTTCACACCCGCTGTCCTTTATTATTTTCCCGTTTAGAGGGGTGGCTAAGGCCAGCTGGCTGTATTTCGAGAAATCAATGGACGCACACGTTACAAACCGGAAAATGTGTCAAAAATTGCTGTAATCTCCAGAACATGAGGAGGATCATTTGACAACTGGTGTCAGGACTGGTCCTCACAACTGAAAGGCAATATCTATAAATAAATCTTAAGCTACGAGTGAGTGACTGTTTGTAGTACTGAAGACTGTTGCCTGTGTTGTCAGCAGCTGTGTATTCTTTTTTGCATATTTGGCATGTGAGATCTTGAAATTTCTTTCTTACAGTGTTTCTCAATCTTGCTCAGTCATATTTTTATAGTTTCCTTTCTCTAGACTCAGTGCAAAAATAACAAACAGGATTGTTGTGATCAGCGAATAACTAGTACATTTGTCTTAAATATCACATACTCTGTGTGCAATTTTGTGGTGTATGTGTCTTCAGGACGTCCTATAATCAGTGGCAGAGTCAAACCAAACTATACGCAAGGAACGGCTCAGTTGGCTAAAGTAGCTGGTGTATATCACACTTCCCATATTTTATATCTTTGTGACTTATACTGCTCTAAACACATGAAGTTCTCATTGCTTTTCCTATTCATGTGGTATATGAACATGTTTCCTCAAGGCTTTTTAAACTGAAACGACCCTTTTCACTTTTACATTTCACATGCAGATCAAGATACTTAGGTTATCTGTATTATCAACGGCTGAAATGGTCTCGTCCACCAGAGAGGCAGTTTAATTGATGAGCCACTGAAGGCGCGAAAAAGCAAAATGTGTGCTTCATAGTTAATGCAGTGGTGTAGCCAAGGAATGGGACACTGAGCAAATGGCCCACCTTTAAAATTTTCAGCAATGGAATACCGAGAACCAAATAACACATACTCGACTTGCCTGCACTGAAGACCAAGGACGTCATCCCCCTATCCCTCCACCACACAATGTTCCTCCTATATCACAGATTATAAGTCCATGGCCCATGTTCAAGCATTTTGTCAAGGTTTATGCGACCTTATGTTTTCAAATGGAAACATTTTTCTAAGAGAAACAAATATAACCCTTTAGCATCAGTGGCGACATTTGTGTATGCAATTTCTTTATGCTAGCTTTGTCAACTTGAGGCCAGAATAGAGTAAAATACATAGTTTGTTAGATGAACTGAACCTTCCTTCTAGTCAGTATGTCCCGACTTGACCTAAGTGTGCTGCGCGCAACCGTAGCTGATCACTCTAGTGAAGAAACTGTTATCTTTAATGGGTCGTTTAAATCGTGTTCTAAAACCAACGTCAAGTGTCGTTTTTCTTCTCCCAAAAATGCAATGAAAAATTAAATGCACACACATCAGGAGCTTTTGATTTCATTCTTTTTATGTCAAAAGTAAATATAACTTACAGCAGAATGATGAAGTATTCAAGTTCATAGAAATGGTAATGGTTCGCTCAAGCTCACACAAAAGAACACGTAATTTTCTTCCCTGGAATGGAATATTGAGTGACTTGTGGTTGTGCTATCTGAATTAGACACATTTGTTGACAGTGCATCATAATTCACACCTGAAGGGGCTATAATCTTAGAAGGTGTTAATAGTACTCTTCGCACGTGATCTGCAGCTAACTAAAAGAGGAGGCTTTGCCTGTCAAGCTGGTGATACATACTCATGACATCACCACTGCCAAGATACACCAGCCGCAACCAAGAAAGCGCACACCTGCAGTGATTAGTCCACACTTTTCTTGTTTTATGTTGTGCCAATAAGGCTGGCTCAGTGAGCACTGCATCCAGTACCAGGAGGCTGAAGCGACAGATTCCTACTTTCAAAACACTCACCAGCTGAGAGGAGAAATACTGACGTGCCAACCATCCAAAACGGAATGCCGGAGAAAGGAGTGGCGATTACTTTTACAGTCCTTAAAAACATGCTAAGTGTTCAAAGTTGTAACGTTGCTGATCTTCCAGCCAAGTAAAATAAGGGTACACTGAGAAAAGATACTGAGGATAGGTCATCAGTAAATGACAAAACAAGAACCGACGGAGGTTTGTCTTCATCACATGAACAGCCTTCAACTAATTAGGCGAGTAAGTAACTGAGAAAAAATGAGTGCACGAGAGAGAGCTCTCACACGAGGTCGTCAGCAGTCAAATTACACAGGCTGGAATCGGGGGTAGTGCCAGGGTAGGCACAGGAAGGCTATACTAAAGGCTCCCCCTCCCCCAATTTTAGCCTGACCCCTGTGTTGTGTTATGACTATGTGTTACTACTATGTTCCAAAGAGGAAACATAATCGTAACACAATGTCCAAGTTTTCCACCTCTATGCTCCTCCTAAAGAACCCAGCTTATCGTGGGTGCACCCCCGGTATAGACCAATCCTGGCACAGACCCTAGCTAAAATACAATAAAAAACAACAAAAAACTCAAAGCAAATGTTACCACCATACTTTGACTTCTTGCTTTGTATGCAAATGAATCTAGCGAGAAATATGTAGAACACCAAATAAAAGCACCACAGTCCACACCTGCTAGTACCGAATCATATGATAACATTACAGCTGTTATTCAATTATTTCTGTAGCCATCATAACTCAGGTGTCACAAATTCAATGGGGCATTTTTTTCGCACATAAATTGTTATTTAAGATATAACAAATGCAAAAAAACAGAAAAAATATTTTCACTTTGTCTGAAGAAATGATGCTGGTAAAGGCTTTATTAGCTAGATTGACTTCACATCCAGTCAACATGCAATTTTATTCATGGCATTGCGGGAATGTTCATTGATGTTATGTAAGTGGGATATTTTTTGCTGTTTAAGCCATTTGTGCACTGATAATGACTTCTGCATAGAAAGTGAATCATCTGTCTTGTTTTCATAAAAATTCAGTAAAAGTAGCTTGAGAGAAAGGTTTTTTAAAGTTGGCAGCATGACACTGATGAGGGATGGTTAGCCTATATCTTTTCATTATGCATGCGTTTACAATTGTGTAGTTCACTGCTACCATATGTGCCTTCCAATGCGCTGTCACACAGCTATAGGTAGAAGCTTGTTCATGATGTAACATATACGAGATGTGTAGTCACTGGCAGGAAGGTGGACTTCGTGTCAATCAGAGTAAAAAAAATGGTCACTGGGTAGACCTACAGTCACGCCTAAAGCAAGTTTTACAGTGTTGCAACCAATATCTGCCATGAATGTCATGCACATACCTTTCATTATTTCATAGCTAATCGGGAGATAGAGCTTGGTGGAATACTGTAGCTCCATATTGGCTTTCTCTGTTGGGACCAAGGACGACATAAGTGATGCAGCCAGCAGCTACAAAAGCAGGAGCAACAATGCGTGACCTAGAAATGTCTGGAGTAAGAATATATTCCACCAAACGCTGAACCATGCAATCAACACAAGCCTACAAGTTTGTATTTTGCAAGGCAGCACTATAGTCAATGGCACGATAAGATCCTCAGAAACGTCGCTGAATCAAGTGGTTGGGCCTGCAAACATATCCAGCAATGTCACAATGTGATTGAATCTTGAAGTGCTGCAAAGCATTCAACACAGGTGGTACGTAAACCCACGTGATGCCACACACCTTACGTTATCTGCCAGAGAAAGCCTTTGGATTTTCCGCGTATTTGGGCATGAAAGACAGTCTAGTAATATGCCTAATTGTGCTTGCAAGTGGGCATAAATGGTCAGTTCTTGGGTCACAGCATCTGTTGAAGCTAATATGTCTCCTGTTACTGGCAAACGACCCTGCACCACTGAAAGTCTAGCAGTGTCGAAGCTTATATTTCTTGCAGATGGCAGAATTTGTTGTCATGTCAACCAGTTGCCACTTTTTTAAGGTGTATATTTCTCTGAGACAGGTGAACATATTGTTTGGGCTACGTGACAGGGCATCAATGACAATGTTGACAGCTCCTATGATATGTTTCAGATATGTTTGATATCTGCTGCAGTTCATGGGAATATGGATGCAACAATTGTAACTGAGGGAGTGTAACATGTACCGATAAGAGGTGTACTCACATATTCTATGACAAAGAAATCACGTAATTTCTTCCATGTAATAATGTAACGACATAAGCACTTACCATTTATGCCCACTTGTAAGCACAATTAGGTATATCACAATTAGAGAGTCTTTCACATACACCCAAGTACACGGGAAACCCAAAGACTTTCCCAGGCAAATAACATAAGGTGTAGTATAGCATCATGTTGGTGTACGTACCGCCTGAGTAGATTGCTTTTGCGGCACTTCGAGATTAATTCGCATTGTCACATTGCTGGATATGTTTACACGGCCAACCACATAATGCAGTGACATTTTTGAGGATCTATTGGCTTCAGTCTCCACAAAAAATGCTGTGATGCTGCTCAGATAGTGGGCATAAGTTTTCAGGACATGTCAGGGAACTGATTGGCCGCCATATGTACTCCTGTGACGAGTCGGTGATCCAGCACAAATTGCATTCAAGATGTCGTACGATGATGTATAGTGGAACTCTCATTTGATATTGAGGGAGTAGCATATACTGTCCCGCAAGCATCTAATGATCCCGAAAAGTTTGTATGGGAGTTCTTGGTCTAAGGGAGCTCACTATAGTAGCATTTCTGTGTATCAATAGCACGAATTGGAGGGAATATGTATAATGACCTGGCACCATGGTACAAAATGTTAGTATAGTACGTAGTTCACAAAAATAAGTCGAAGGAGCTTGTAGGGCTTATCAGCATCTAGTATTCATACATGGGAAGCTCTCAACACCTATAAATTTTCCTGGGTAGAGCTGAATACTAGATGCAGAGAACACGAGGATAGGACAAGTGAGCTTTCGGACATCAAATGAACATCTTCTTATGCTGACAAATGTGCCTTCTTCAGATGTTGGATTACCGAATTCAGATGTGAACTGTGCTCATCTGATGAACTCGCGATGAGTAGGTTGTCGAGGCAAGCATGACAGAATCCAAGGCTAGGGAAAATGCTGAAATATATGTCTGGAATTTGTCATGCCGCATGTCATATGTAGAAGATCAGACATGATGATTGGTGTCACTATCAGTATGTTATTTGAAATCTACACGTGGTCTTAAAGGATTTGATGGTTGAACCACATGAGGCCAATTTCGGTGGAAATCTGCATCATATATCTGACATCACATACGAATGAGAGGTGCTGGGTTGAAACAGCTAGGCTCAATTGACTGTTGGTGCTATGCCGTCAGCATCCTGATTTAGACTTCAGCACCATTCGCAGTACACAGTAACCCCAACACACAGCACACATTGGTCTAAGTGAAGTCGGCAAAATCTGTAAAATATATGCGTAATTTGGTATGGCTGCTTCGAAAATTTTTTTGAATTTCAGCCCAATTGAGATAAAGCTTCTAATATAATTTATGTAATACATCAATCTCATGGTTGAGTTGCCATATGCAGAATTATTTCTTCTTTGTTTCTCGGTCATCCGAGCCCTGAGACTGGAGCTCTTTCTCAAAGAACCATCCCATACTGTCGTGGTGGCTCCGCGGTTTAATATATGAAACAGTGATAATGTAGTGTGCTATAGTATCATTGCAACAAAAATAAGCAGCTACAATCGCTGTGCCTTAAAACACAAGTAATAATTCGACCGATCGCTTCGCGCCGAAGCAGAGCTTTCCTTAGCGGTTAAGCTGTCAAAAATGTTGAAAATTGGTGCTTGTGATGTGCATACTCCACCATGGTCCTTGTTATTTTTGTGATGTTTTGCTTATACGCTTGCTGGTAGCATAATTAGGTACTTTTCCAGAGTGTATACATGTAATGTTGTTAGGACTAAGTTAATAGCAGACAGGCGTAGGTGGACTGTTATGGCTTTGCACATTTCTAACTAATAAAGCATGCACGTGTATACGCTTAGTTATTGTATTTTATGAACTGCCGTATTGTGTTCACGCGGTCAGGTGTACATCGAAATCAGAGCAAGGGCTATCTGAGATTAAAAGTACACACACATGTGACCATGCTGGGTCACGTTTTCAAGGGCGTAGCCAGTGTTTATTTATGGGAGAAGCGTCGAACCCACGGTGTGGCTGAACCGGTATTATTGAATTGAATTGTAAAGATTGAACCCAACCTTGTGGCAACGCCTAGCACCTTATACTAGAACTTATTTAAGACAAAAATTGTGCGCTTCTTCGCCTCTTTACGGCCGTCATTCTCGCTTGGTATTTACGCGTAATTTTCGCACGTACAACCGTGGCTTTTCACGCATGTCAAGTTCAAGACTACTGCAGCTGCATACCGTACGGAACTCCGGCACGATGAAATGAAATATATATGCTGCAATCAGATCAGCCAATGCTGGTTTTCGAGATTTTGCGAGGATCGCCTGATTTTGCTTGCTGATTCTTTGTAACGGTGTAATTTCATTGTGATCAGACCCCTTAGGTTGTGTTTGGCGCAGAATCACGCAAACGTTTGGCGAAGACGTTAGCTAAGGCACGGCCTGAGAGTTGGAAATTGCGATGCGCAGATCGCGACCGTCTTATTTTTTCCGCCATGATAGGTGTCCGTTGACACGCAACACAAGCTTAGCACAGTCGTAAGAAGTAATACGCTTGTTTTGTTGGTTTTACAGACAGCTGGTGCCGTATAAAGGCTATCAATTGCATGCTACTTCATTAAAAAAATTCGTTTCACAGTCTTTTGCGCCAACCACGACTTCGGTCGGGATACCAGCTCACCAAGCTCAGCGACAGTAGTTTTTGACATTTGCTGGTTGACTACACCATCGCTGCCTTTCTGAGTGCTAAATATCACTTTTGTTAAGGAGGCTTGAAATCATTTTCAGGTTTGTTGTGAATAAACACTTCCCTGGCCACATTTTGGGTGATTTAATCCTATTTCATCGACGCTTCCTTACCAAGACCTGGCAACACTGATTTTGTCATCCGGTTTCTGGGCAGAGAGAATAAAATTTCAGCTGCCTGAGCAACGCCAGCGACGAGCCAGATTACATTTGTGAGTATAAGCTACTGTTCTTCTGTACGAGTGCCTTCTTGTTCATACCTTTCACGTGCACCTTAATCAACCGCTCGCCGTTGTGTGCGAGTATTCGGCAAGTAAGTAGGACGAACAGTTGCGGCTAGTCGCGTACATGCGACCCAAGTGATCGATATTTTTTCTTTCGATTCGAGGGTACATAGTAGAGTACAGGTAATCTTTTAATTTGCAGTTTGTGTAAGCTTACCGCAAATTACGGGAGCCTACGTTGTCTGCCTATGTCTAGGGTATCTTATAGAAAAGTGCCTGCCTGTCACCAATGCTAATTTTATGTGCTTGTTGCCAAACTTGTGCAGTGGACCGATCGACAGTGTGGGCTAAATAGTGCACAAACGTAGCACATGTCGCACCATTTGGCATAACCGCATCTTTCACCATCATCAGCATAATCAGCCTGACTACGTCCACTGCAGGACAAAGGCCTCTCCCATGTTCCGCCAGTTAACCCGGTCCTGTGCTTGCTGCTGTCAATTAATACCCGCAAACTTCTTAATCTCATCTGCCCACCTAACCTTCTGTCTCCCCCTAACCCGCTTCCTTTCTCTGGGAATCCAGTTAGTTACCCTTAATGACCAGCGGTTATCCTGTGTATACGCGCTACACGCCCGGCCCATGTACATTTCCTCTTCTTTATTTCAACTATGATATCCTTAACCCCCGTTTGAACCCTAATGCACTCTGCTGTCTTCTTGTCTCTTAAGGTTACACCTACCATTTTTCTTTCCATTGCTCGCTGCGTCGTCCTCAATTTAAGCTGAACCCTCTTTGTAAGTCTCCAGGTTTCTGCTCCGTAGCTAAGTACCGGCAAGATACAGCTGTTATATACCCTCCTCTTGAGGTATAGTGGCAATCTACCTGTCATAATTTGAGAGTGCTTGCCGAATGGGCTCCACCCCATTCTTATTCTTCTAGTTACTTCAATCTCGTGGTTAGGCTCTGCGGTTATTACCTGCCCTAAGTAGACATAGTCTTTTACAACTTCAAGTGCACTATTACCTATCTCGAAGCGCTGCTCCTTTCCGAGGTTGCTGTACATTACTTTCGTTTTCTACAGATTAATTTTAAGACCCACTTTTTTGCTCTCCTTGTCTAACTCCGTAATCATGAGTTGCAATTCGTCCCCCGAGTTACTCAGCAATGCAATGTCACCGGCGAAGCGCATGATACTAAGGTATTCTTCATTACCTCTTATCCCTAACTGTTTCCATTCTAGGCTTCTGAAAACCTCCTGTAAGTACGCGGTAAATAGCATTGGGGAGATTGTGTCCCCCTTGCCTTACACCCTTCTTGATTGGTATTCTGCTGTTTTCTTTATGAAGCACTATGGTAGCAGTTGATCCCCTGTAGATTTCTTCCAGAATGTTTATATATACTTCATATACGCCCTGATTCCGCATTGTCTGCATGACGGCTGATATTTCTACTTAATCAAACGCCTTCTCGTAATCTAGGAAGGCTATCTATAGTGGTTGGTTATACTCTGAGCATTTCTCTATTACCTGATTGATAGTATGAATGTGGTCAATTGTTGAGTAGCCTGTTCGAAATCCTGATTGTTCCTTTGGTTGATTGAATTCTAATGTTTTCTTTACTATGTTAGCAATTACCTTTGTAAATAGCTTGTATACTACCGATAGCAAGCTGATCGGCCTGTAATTCTTCAAGTCTTTATGATGCACTTAAAACAAGGCCATGTACTGCAGTCTGCTGTGGTTTCAGCGTGGCCATTATGTGGAGCGTGGCCCATTGCAACAAGAGGGAGTTCTCTGTGTGGGAGGTTAGTGCGCTAGACAAGGCTTGTGTAACTTGCTAGCTACATAAGTTATAATGAGCAGTGATGTTTAAAAGCTTCGTGACATCAATACGAGTAAATAAAAGTAGCATCAACAATTATGTCAGTTACTTCACAGCAAAAAAAGTTGTGGTGGTGATTATGTTGCTACTAGTGGGGTTAGCTTGACAGACAACAAAAGGAGGTCTGAGTTACTTTTTTGTTTTTTTCTTGCTTTGCAAGCCCAACAATACCTTTCAGTTCGTTTTCAAAATTCACTCGTGCCTAGTCAGAAAAAAATATGAAGTTTCAAGTAATAATTCATCTGAATTCCTATATTTGCTTTGTAAGTTAGTTTCGTGTGGTTTTATTAATGTATACGCCCCCCATTTTTCATCGCGTGATGCTGCTTCTGCGCACAAATGTGCCAAAATAAGTTTCCTTCACCATCCTAACAAAATCAATGTAGATTATGCCATGCTGCACCAGAGTCCCACGTTCGACAGTGTGTATCAGTGGAAATAGCCTTGCTGGTCTAAACATTTGCCGCTTGATTTCGAGGCCACCAATCTCACAGCTATACACCAAGAAGTATTTTAATACCTGAACAGTGCTGGCACGCAATATGTGCTATACTGCATGCAGCCAGAAACCAGATGCAATATTTAACCACCCGGAGGTGGACTTTCAGTTGTGGTGAAGAAGGTGTGCGCAAGTGCACAACAGCCATAAAGCCGTTAAAATTTTTGAAACAGTGCTGTAATAGCGAAGTTAAATGCGTTTGATTATCTAAGCATGGTAATCACTCCTTTCATTCTTCTTTTCACTACCCTCCGTTGGTACCTCTCCTGAAGCTGTTTTGTCCTCTTGCCGAACATCTCTTCCAATCTTGCGCGGCATACATCATCGATGACATATTGCTCCAAACACTGTCTTGTTACGGTTGCCGTGACTCCGCCCTCTGTCAACTTTGTGCTTCTTAGCGAATCGCTGTTGCTGTGCCAGCCGGTGCTTATATGAATAGTGTCGGTATGAACCCTGTCATACGGACAACAGTACCTAATTTGCAAGCACGTGCATGCATGCGGGCATCACGACAAGCGACGAGTTGCGTGGACAGCTTCTTGCAGGCTAACAGGTAGTCATAGGTGCCTGCTTGACCAATCGCAGCATATTTATTCTGTACGTCAGATTCAACTTCTTGATGTCATGTGCCAGCCTGAAAGGCATGGGGCGATTGTTGTTTAGAATTTGTGGAGCACTGGCGGCTTGTTGTGCTGCCACGTGGAGAATCACTGATCATGCAGCATTTTGCATATGATGCACGTCTTTACTTCAAGCGTTTGGAAAAAAATTATAGGGGGTAGTTTAGAGGCCCTTTATATTAATCGGAGTGGTCGCCGGATTTTAAAATAAGGATGGCTTTATGTATTTGCGATACATGAGGTGCAGGGTGGCTGAGTAAAGGCTATAGCGAGACACAGCTGGGGGCTAAGGAAGCTCTGTTACCCCATTGCAAAGCGTAATTTACTAGAAATGGCCTATGTCGGCGTGGGGGGTAATTTGTAAGTGTTTTATTTAGAATGGGAGGAGATAGAATGAAAGAACAAGAGGGATCAAAAAGCTTTTAGGCAAGCTAAGAGAATTCGGAAATGTTTTCAGCACATGTAAAAATATAAAATAAATACAACACATCATCAATATTGGCACGTGTTGTTTTTCAAAGCTTGAGATTGGAGACTGGGATGACTTCAGCTATTTATTTGTTTCTTGGGTAGATGCTAGGTGGTGTTGCGATTCGCAGGAGTCATTTTGTTGTGATTTTTGCAGCAGGATTATGGTAAGTGGGGTGCAAAACAGGCTAATTCGATTATTTGGGCTCACGTGCTTCATTTCAATTCAATCCATGTTGTTCGGATGTCATTTTGGCTCCATTTTATTGACATAATGTGACCTTCACCCGTTCTATGCACCTTCTACACAGTAAAATTTTTTACACCCTTATAGGTGTAAAAAGGGTGTTATCGCAATTTACACCCTTTTTTCAAAATTTCACACCCTTTTTTCTTTCGGAACACCCTACAAGAAGGGTGTACAGGCAAAAAGGGTGTTGTTGAACAAGATGAAGGGTGTTAAGGGAAGGACTTAAGGGTGTACCCGTGCCACACGGGCACAGAAAATGACATTCGGTATATATAGCGAAGACACGTGCACTCAGTTCCCGAATGACATTTTTTCTCGGCGTTGCTGTTATGTCCAAAGCGAATGACATTTGACTTGATGATTTCGATCGCACCACCTTCCTATAGTGAGCATTGGGTGAGTATATATAGCAATAAAAAATAAACAAGCGTTTACAAACTTCATACACATCCAATGATAATTGAAAGAATAAATAAGCATATTACACTGCCGTTAGCTTTCGTTCATTAGTTTTTTTCACGACGTTGCAACAAACCATGGCAACTTAAGCCAAAGCTAGTCAGATCCACAGCATAAAAAGGAAATGGCGCCTGGCGCATTTATTTTACATTGCATATATACCAGCTGAAGAGAAGTTTTAAGCAGTTGTTTGAGTGATTGGTGTAAATAAGATACGCGAAAAGTTTCCTTCTAGTCGAATCAAATGTCGTTTTATATTTCTCAATCAAATGGGTCCTGGCGATGACATTAGAGGGCGAACGGCATTCGGGCGATTGCGATTTCGTTCATCCGTGATGTGGCACCACGCGAATGGCCTTCAATCTGAAAGCATTATAGGAGATAAATGCCATTTTTTCTGCCCGTGTGGCACGAGTATTAAATGCATCCATGCTTACATATTAAAAAGACTTGAGTGGAGCAAAGTGTATGTTGTACTGCATTTTTTAAGATTATGGTGTCATCGACACCACACAAACAAGGAAATCCTTTATAAAGCCATTGTCACAACGTTATTTTTTGTAATATCGTTATTTTCATATGAAAAGATCATGATATACACTTTTTGCTTCGCAGAAAACTGTACAAGAACAATCAAGAAAATGCACAAAAAATGAACACACACTCGCAAAGGTTCAACATGTGTGTAAATATTTTTATATTTACATGTGGAACAAATTTGGTATCGAAAGAAGAAGAGGTACTTTTGAAATAATTTTTCTACAAACGACACTCAAACGACATTCCGGAAAGTTCAAAAGGTTCAAATTCAACAGCCACGACGAGCGCACGCCGTTCTCACGCGCTACTCGAATATAGGATGTGCTTGATCAAGAAGGAGACGCCGCCATTACCACTTCCTTTCGGGAGCGCTGTTAGCACGACGACGGCTGCTGGCCCTTCTTTTTTACTTCTTTCTCCGGCGGCCGTGGCAGGGCACAGCGCCTTCGGGAAGAGGGGATGAAAGATGTAAGGAGACGAGAGAGAAAGAGTGGCAGCGTCTTTGGAAGGTTACGTTCGCTTGCAAGTGACGACTCCAGCAGCAAACGCGTCAGAGAGGTCGTGTCCATGTAAGCATGGTTTACCCCCTGTCCCTCTCCGCCCCCTCAAATTCAACGTAGAGAAGCGAGCGCGGAGGGAGATACCATTGCATATAGAAGGTGTGATGCTTCCGCACTTTCTCGGCATCTCTTTCCACACCCGCAAGCTTTCACTCCTCCGTCAGTACTCGTGAGTGCGCGCCATTTTGATAACTGCGCCGTTGAAAACGTGACTATCTGCGCCGTTCGCAGAGTGCTGAAGCGTTTGAATAGTATTTGGCGTGCATTTTCTTCACTCGCGCTGAGGACTTTGGAACGTCAATTTTGTGCGCTGCGTCATCCGAGATGCCGCCGATCCGTTGTCTGCTGACTGTACCGCACATTCAGATAAAGCGGACGTACCACTTGGAAGAAGGTTCCGTGGTCGCCCTCAAACATGCGATTGCCACATGTCCTGTCCTTGGGTCGCAAGTTCAACTGTCTTGCAGCAAATTTCAGGTAAGTGACTGCTTATTTGTTCAACTGTGTATTTGTTGAGAGCGATAAGTGCTTTTTAATCGTCGTTGAAAGCTGAGGCCCGTTTTCTTTTTTTTTTTTTTGCTGCGAGTTTGCGTAGTTTCGTATTTAAAGGCTGGGGATGTGCGCTTCTGTACTATTGTTAGTGGGGTCCGGTTTGCCGAAACAGTGTTGCTAAGAGGAAAACTAAGCGTGCAAGTTTTTGTATTATTTTACAACTCATGCGTTTTTATTGTCTGCCTCATACATGTGTACGCGTGCCCGAATTGACAGTATGTCGAAAGGCAACTACATGTTTCGCGTATCGACATCGTAGCTAGGCCTCACTGAAGGCTTGTCAATGGTCGCAAGCCTTGTGTTCACGTTCTGACCGCATTAACCTCTCCTTGATGTAATTTAACTCACCCCTCCCACACACCACAACAAAAAAAAAACGTGTTGATACTCGAGATAACATCGGCTGCGATGTGGCCGAACGAGTTCGCCGTGCACTTTTGAACTTAGTTCGCTGAGCATGCGGCTGAACTACACTCGCTTCAACAAAGTTCGTTGATTTTGAACGGTTGGCAGCGCACACCACTTTTCATAGAATGCACAAATAAAGCATGAGAACGTAGTGAGGCGCTTGCTTTAATATTTTCAAGAATGTCACTTTTGTTCTTATCGTACACAAACCTGTGTTATCGTCGATCTAGAGTGTATTGTAAGTTGGAGCGCTCTCGAGTGTTTTGTATTGTTGAATTAACATATATAGCGTGTATGATGCGAGTTGTGGAGTTGTCTCAAGTGTACGTGAGGAGAATTGCATAGTGAGGGGATTAGTCGAAAATTTATTTCGAGTAAAGATGCCTATGCGTACCTGCGTGCGTGTTTGTGTGTGCGTGCGTGCGTGCGTGTGTGTGTGTGTGTGTGTGTGTGTGTGTGTGTGTGTGTGTGTGTGTGTGTGTGTGTGTGTGTGTGTGTGTGTGTGTGTGTGTGTGTGTGTGTGTGTGCAAGGCATTCCGGAGGCCGTGTCTCCAACAGGCCATGCGTGCTGGCAGCTGAGCCGTGTCTTCGCGATTTAGGAACATACAGTAGCGAACAAACCCTCATACATCTTTTTCAGTTCATTGACAATATACGGGGTTGGTTTGCAGGTAATGGATCCTCTGTTCAATGAACTTGTCGACCTCGCTACTGAAGACAGCATACCCGATATGTCGAAAATCGTTCTTATGGCACAGCAAGAAAGTAGCGGGAATGAAGCGCCGTCATGTTCATCGTCACAGGTAAATTTTCTGAGTTTTACGTTCTTATTGTTTAATATTATTAAGATTAAATGCTCTTTTATAAATATTTAAATTATCAGTTATTTAGTTTTGATGATCAGTTGCAACTGTTGGCGCGAGCGATTTTTGGCAGCGAGAGCAAAACGGCACGAAATGTCTGAGTTTGTTATCAGCTGATGTCATTCTAGAAGTCCGATGTTAAGTCCTAACGCCTGATGCTCTTCTCTAGATTAGTTATCGAATATGGTACAAATCCTTTGCGGATGTTACGATCTAGCTGCTTTTTAAGTTTTACTGGCTTATGTTGATTTGAGTACATTTTGTTGGAATATTACTTACGGCTAGGGACACGTATGCTGTGGGTGAAAGAGGAAGTGTGATTGTGAGCAGCAAAGCAGGGGGACTTGAGTCAAGCGCAGTGTTTCTTCGCGGAAGGTGCGGGTGAAATCGATGTTGTGGAATAGCAGGGAATGAATTAATAAATTTTGAAGTACTTTATTTGAAGTATTATTTAAATTAAAAAAAATTGTATTGAAGAAATTGTTTTATTATCTGCGCTTTTTGCACGCTGGCATGCAAGGCCCTGTTTATGTTTTTTTTTGCGTGCGACACAAACTTGCGTGCACTCACGCAATTTTAGGAGGGTGCCTTTTTTTAACCATTGCAGTTTTTTTAAAATAAAAAGTCTATGATACACTGGTTCCTGTCGTTTTCGCACAAACTCGATGGCGAAGCGAAAATAACTTTCTGCAGCTAAAATGACGACCACGTGACAAATTTAAAACTGTTCAATTAGCATTTTAATTTTGGGCTTTAGTGCCGTATATATCAAAGTTCTAGTGGGAAATCATAAGTAATCGCACCTGGCCGGCACGAAGCACAGCATAATACCGAAATGACCCGTGGAGCGGAAATGGTGAAACTTAAATGGAATGGTGCGCCAAAGCAGAATCTGGTCGTAAAAAGTCTGCAAACATCTTAAAATACCCAAGTAGACAGCTTATCATTTGTCTAAGATGGGTGGTCCTGATATTTTCCGTTCTGCAAATATAAAAAGGCTAAAAAAAACATTTCACTTCTCTGCAAAAAGAAATGGCAAAGTGTCTGCGCCAGAGGTTTATTCTTAGACAGGGGAAAAGTTTCATTGCAGTTTTCTTGTGCACAGGCATAAATAGTACGAGAGAGCGTGTGCCAGTTCATGGAAATGCCGATTTTTGCTTGCACTACCAGGTGCAATGAAAAGCTTAAACCAGCTCTGCTGTTATTATTGTAAAATACCTACCACCTCGTCATTGCAATGTATGAATACCAACTTGCCGCTGCCCTCTATGC
Source organism: Rhipicephalus microplus (assembly GCF_043290135.1). Lineage (NCBI taxonomy): Eukaryota > Metazoa > Arthropoda > Arachnida > Ixodida > Ixodidae > Rhipicephalus > Rhipicephalus microplus. The sequence continues at coordinate 321,004,192 of NC_134710.1, forward strand.
TATGCATTGTATCTCAATATTGTATATTGTGCATTCCCACCCCTGAAACTGCCCGCGAGGGCTTACAGTAATATAATAAATGATGGCAGTGTGAGCTATAGCAATAGGTTTACCGTTTCTAGAATGTGTTGTGAAAGACTGGCGTGTATTTAAATATCTCCATGCTATAAGCAATATCTAGTACATTTACTGACCAAAGTAATAAAAGATGGAGCTCTCAATTATCGTAACACTGCAACTTTACGAAATACAGCTTATTAAGTTGCCCTTGCTATGTTATTACTCACTACTCACCAACAGCTAGCGAAGTACCATTGAACAACACTGCCAATGGAGTGCAGCGGAGTTTATTAGGGTGCCTAATGAGACATAAAAATGTTGTTTATAGCCCATAGTATGGATCTTTACTTGTATGCGGGTCTTGTTAGCTTTCTGAAATGTCAATGAGGTATTGTAAATGAGTTCTTTGGAGATCCGCAAGGTGGCAGAAGGTATTTTGCAAGAACCAGGCCAGTTTGCAGAAATGCGTATACTAACGCATTAGTGATTACGATTTTCTGACCTCCTGGTTGAAAAATGGTTCTCAAGCAAATGCCTTCAGTCTTGTGAGAGGCCATGGATTGCAGATATAAGAAATTTATTTGCCCCTTCTGCAAACATATGAAAAGAAGAAAACAAAAAATATCCTCTTTGCTGAGTTTGTGGAAATATTAATAATTTGTTTTTTATTGAAACGGTGGCACTGTTTCAACACAGTGGGGTTCGTTTACTTCACTATTGGCATGAAAGTAATACCTTAAAAGTGACTTCAATGAAACCAATATATGGGATTTCTCAAAAATGAAAAACGAGACCTAAACAGCCCAACATAAACAGTTGTAGCCATCTGGCATCAGGGAACAAAAGTATCATGAATATAGCCTTATTATAATAAGTTCAATTGCAGACTAACGTCTGCTGATAAAAAGTGCAGTCATCATGGCTCATTTCGTTACCAAGTCTCATGACAGATACATGCTCATCGACAGTAGTGAAATGGTTAATGTGCTGGTTGTCCTCCCCTTATTTGTATCATGTAAAAGTTGCATTATTGTTCGTTCCTTTGCTTTCAGGGCACATTACAAGCTGTTGTTGAAACTGGTGAGCAAGACACACCAAGCATGGTCATTGAGCCTGTTCGAGCGGTAAGGGCTTTTTTAGGATCATTTGTAATTGCAGTATGAACAGCTATGAGTTATGGGTAGAGATGTGCAAATATTAGTTCACCATATTGAAGCAGTTCCGAGTAATAAAAACCAGGTTGAATTGAATATATTCAATTCGGAATGATAAATCAACAAACTAGGAAAAGATCAACTTGAAATGAAAATTATCACCAATAAGCATTACATAAGAATTATGCAGTGTTGTTTGAGGGTACCTCATTTGCAGTTAACATGTTTGTGAAGGAATGATAGCTGTTTGGTATAATTAGAGAGCTGTGACACGAATGTACGTCATCATTTCTCTAGACAGTAACAACAGCTGTTCACCAGTCACACTAGTGCTTATGTGTTGATCTTGTCATCATAGCTTAATCCTTTAAATAAACTTGAAAAACTTATTACGTAAACTTTGCAACATTACTCGTGGCTATATAAATATTTGTGTTCATTTGGCATGTATTATTACAAAGTCATATTCTGTTGAAATATTTCAAATAATGTAATTTTTTAATTGTATAACTTTCTAATCAAAAGCATTATTAGAAGATAAGAACACTGATTGGTTAATGACTTGCAGTCTTCTCAAAGCCATGGCGATTTTAGAGCTACGCTTACACATGTGCATTCAGGAATTGCAGAAGTGCAATGAATATGCAGTAAGAAATGCATGTTCTAGTCATGTTCTTCTTATCTTCCACCTTGATCAAAACTACTTGAGCTGTTTTTATAGATGTGAGGCACACTTAAAGCATTGCAATAACAATCCAGCCATGACATTCAACTTGACTGTTAATATCTATTGCAAACTCACTTTTTCAGCTTCTATAGCCTTGAGAACACTATAAATCAAGCAGACAAGCTAGATGTTTTATTGTGAATGACTCATAAACTTTTAAACTGCTGATATATAAACTGCTGTCTAGCACTTTTGGCCTGAGTGTGTTTGTGTTGCTTTTACTGCAGGTTTCTTGTTGTTTGTTTTATTCAGCCCAAATATCTGCTAATTTTTGGCTTTATTTTTAATGTGTGCATGAGCAGAAAGATTACCCGAAGTGTTATTTTTCTTGCGGTAATTTGCATCATGATACATTTTTTACAGCCCACTCGGCTCAGGGGATAATGATGGCATAAATTTTAAACTACCCAGCCTTGGTGCCCTCCATGAAAAAGTGATAAGCTCTCCGCTGCTAACACCTTCTACATTCAGGCAAATCATTGACATCCTGCACGATGAAATGGCCAAGTACACACTGTGAGTACACAGAGGTGCACATTTAAATATAGTGTCCTGCCCTGTTAAACTTCAAGTTGTGACAGCTTAAGCTGCGATGCTCAACTGTCTTGCAGGTATCCAACGCGTTGTTTCTACAGTAAGGTGACAACCCTGCTCCTTGACAAGTATCCACAGCTGAAAGATGTAATTGGAAGTGGGCACGTAAGTACTGTTATGCTGTAAGATATGTGATACTTACACTTAATCACATTGCTCCCTAATGTTCCTTAAAGCTCCTTAATCACATTTAAAAGCAGTTTTGGGTACATTTTTTTCAGTGTTTCACAATGCATTGATATAATAACATTCACTTTAATAAAACATATGTTCAATTTTGAAAATCTAATTTTTGCATTGAAGTGACACTGTATGATGCTTACAATTACAAAGACTATTGTGCACAGATTCATATGTAAAATCGAAAACAAAATAGAAAAAGAGGGTTCTTCATTAGCTGGGACTCGTGGGGTCATTATAGTCTTAAGCTTCATATGCTGTAGGGTGTAATTGGTAGTGGTCACTTTTCTTATTCGCAGCCACTGTCATGAGTAGCAACAAGTTGGGGTCTTGTATATGGCCGCATACACAATACTAAGGCTCAAATGTCCTGCAGCTACATAAATCACCAGACGAGTGGATAAGTGAGCGTGCTACTAAATTTTAGTCAGGGTATTGCAGCAGCCATTTATCTGTGAGACATACTTTTTAATAAATAAGCAGTGCTGCTAGACATTTTGTGAATGTTTTGAAACTAGTGAATGCTTTGGATATATTTATCAAAAGTGCATTTCATTACCAGCAGTTTTAAAGTCACTGATATCAGTGGGCTTATAGTGCTTGAATTTTAGTTTGTGTATTTATTATGAAAAGAAATTCATTGAAAAGGCCAGGTATGCATGTATCATTGTGTACATGAATATATTGAGCACCTTCATTTTCCGAATTGACAGGACTCCTGGAAAGTAGCCCTCCGCAATAAGTATAAAAACCTAAGAAGGAAGCTGGATGATCATGAAGATGTGTTAGCAAGTCGCCAGAAATTCGGTGCCCAAAAGAAAACAGGAGGCACCACTGAGCTTCAAAAGAAAAAAGCTGGGAAAATGGTGAGGATAGTTTAATACCGTGCTCACAGAAAATCCCACCCATTTGTAAAAGCTGCATGAATAGTCTCATCAATAGCTTGCAATTTGATTCCAATTGCAGAGTGTGAGCATCACAGATCTAACAGCAGAAGATGATGACAGTATTGCCAAACATGAAGATCGACTTGTTTTGGAAACCAAAAAACTATTGCCGGATGAGCAACTCGTGGAAAAGTTAATGGCCTTGACAGCTGGGAAGAGGCTTCCTGACGTTGCGACGAAAACGATTCGTGATGTGAAAAAGAACTACCCCTATATGATGGACTTTCAGCGAGTACGTTGGCTTTTTTTTACATCTAGGTAGGGTACATCTGTGGTTTATTAACTGTATTGCTGTAATTATATAAAAGTGAAGAAATTTAACTGGGTAAGAATACAACTTGTTGCCACTGGGGTCCCAGCCTGCAACCTTCAAGTAACTCATATAATGCTCTGCCAGTCGAGCTACAGTGCCAGCCTTCCTCCTGTACACTTAATTGGGGTGGATGTGTGCACTTAAACTTGGGAGTGTTAGCCAGTGCTGCATGCTCTAAGCTATTGCGATCAGTGTTGAACACCTTTTGCCTGCTGCCACCCCGCGGCATATTACTTTTGTACTATAGCTGCAGTTTACCAATAATCCCTCACATACTTTCTGAAGGCATCAAGTCTGCCAGAACAAGACTCTTGCTCTAAACGCAAGAAAAAAGTGGAAACATTAGGCCTCGGTTTTCTTCGTATCACGCCGCTTCAATGAAAACGAGCTGACAGTAAAGATAAGAAAAACATGGGGACTTGATTTTGAGCGCATACTGTATAGTTATTTGAATGTTGTCTATTTCATGATCGAGGACATATATTTAGTGGGCAATGTTCTATTTATATTTTGTAGAGAGATTGTTTGGGTGCCACCAGAAACTATTTTAGAATATATGAAAAATTATGTAGGTGAGGCTGCTCATCATGAAAGGCCTGACATTTTGTTTTATAATGTTGCTCGCTGTTTATTCTATGCAGTTTTGCAATGACTTTACAAGATTGACCGACATAAAACCAGTCGGGAAGGTTTCAACAGCCATCGATAAATTAACCCAATCGGCAGTGATGAAGAAAATACGTTGTAGTGAAAACACGAGGCAAATGTTGGAGAGAGCACGTTAAATGGACCCCAAAAGGATGAGAACAAGACATGAGTTCATGAGAATTTTATTTCAGCTTGGATTGTACTCGATACTTGAAATATGATTGTGTAAAAACAGGGAAGACAACAGACAAGGATAACTGCGTACTTGCTAGGTTTGTAAGACATTAGATTACAGTTTTTCGGTAACCCCATAGTTAATTTTCCACAATGTAATATGCATGCACTCTCCCGTATACTATAATATTTATCAGCAAATAATTTTATTGTTTTCTTTATTAAGGATCCTAATAATTGCCTGTCTTTCATGAAACTAGCCCAAGCTGTTCAAGGAGCTTTTGCCACTTAAATCAGAGTTACTCTGGCTTACTCCTAGTGAATTCAATCAGTTACATTGCTCAGGTCACATACTTTTTTAGCACTATGTTCTTGTGTTGACCTACTTTTTTTTGTGGTACTTAAAATTGCAATCTGCATTATCATAAATAGCTCATCTTCATTCTAAAAATATAAATCTGCAGAGAGAGTAAAACATGTTTGTGTACTTATGTATTACTTACCTTTTGTATACCTTTTATGATTTTTTTTAAAATTCAGTGCTTTCAAATTTATTGTTTGCTTTATTTGTGTATCATTTCTTGCTTTCTTGTAATGACACAGCTTCTAATAATTGTAAAAGCTGAAGAAAAATGGCCCTGAAAAGTCTGTTCGCAGCACACACATGCAAGGGTACTTGAAATGTTGGCAGCCACACATCCTTGCGCTCGTGAAAAGAGATTTTATGCAGCTCCTCACTTAAAGGCTAGCAGAGTGGAATTGCGTCCATATGTATCAGAAGGCTAACTTATCACAGGAGGTCAAATCACAGGAGGCTGTATATTAGGAGGCCATATGTATCACAACCTGTAAGAAAAGTTGTTCCAATGTGCCCTAAGTTTGCACTTCAGAGCTCATTTGTGTGTGCTGTCCATGTTTTCTTTCAAGTGCTACACATCTGATAAATGGATGAACCTGTACAGACTGCCAACTTTACACTTACTGTTTTGAACAGCATAAAGGATGAAAGACACATATGATAGCTGAACATCAGAAATGCCTGTATGGAGTCCTTTTTTATGTTTTTATTGTTGTTTAATCCATGAGCTCACATTATCTGCCCCAACTCACCCTTTTGATACATTTCAATACACTTGCACCATTGGCCCTTTCCTAAATGTAACACCCTTTCTTAGGGCCACGAAGAATATTTTTCTCACAAGGGAATACTTAGCAGTATGCTGATGGCCCTCCTTTGTAGAAGTCACGGCTAGAATTAATCTATATTCAAAGAAAGTGTAATTACCAAATTCATTCCTATGAAGAATATGTTTTCACGTGTTCTGTGAAAGCTGGCTATCACATTTGTGTTTTATACAATTGTGATTGAAGTCAACACATTACCCTTCTAGCCAATTTCTTGAGAATATGCCGCTTCTTTACAAATTTTGTATGACAAGCTTGCATCCTCTCCTTCCCAGGCTTATTTAGAAAGCATTTTAGATGTTGAAATGCATGCTTCATTGCCTCTTATGACAGTTTGAAATTATTTATTACTGTCAAATAAGATAGCCTTGCATAATTTTATTTTTTGCAGATATTATGGCACTTGTAGCTCTGAAAATCGTCTGCGAGAATGTGAAGGAACGGTCAGCATGCTCAATTTTATTTGTGCAAGAGACTGTGAGTATATGAAACACTGAGTAGCTAATGTCACTGCATGTTAGCAAATGAAAATTTAGACAAACTGCATCAAAGCGAACTCACTATTGCTAGCAGAGGCCAATGGTCAAGTTATGACAAAGCAATGCCAGTACAGTTACACCCCTTTATAAGAGGCATGCTTCGGATGGCAATTCTTGTCTTTTATACAAGATGTCTCTTATAAGCAGGGTGCCTCGTACGCATTTTCTTATCAGCCCATATTTTAGTGTAGGCACACTGGTGTCTCGGATACCCGTTTGTCTTTTATATCAGTGTCTCTCGTAAAGGGGTTTGACTGTAATACCAAATTTAGAGATGGCGATAGATAACGTGTAAAACATAATTTTGTGGCTGTAAGCTGTGACCGACGTAAATGAAGGAATTGTGAAGGTCAGTCAGCCAGTATTTTTTTTTCAAATGCATGACATTGATTTGCAATTTTGCGTCCATATGCTTTAAATGATGCCTTGCAATACTCACTTTAGGTTGCATTTTACGTCAAGATGGTGTTTTTTTCATTCTAAACATTGTTTCGCATGTGGCTTTGCAAAACAGCAGTAACTCCTGCTAGCATATACTTTCTCTCTCTATCTGATCAGTGTAATCACGAATTAGTTTTGTGACTTGATTCCTTTATATATATGAATGCAAGGCCCCAGGCTCATTTTATGCTTTGTTTGCTTTGTGACATGTCTTGCTTTTAAGCAGTGTGCATTAAATAAATTTACACAAGGCTATCCTCCGCCACCATTATTGTGTCTGCAAAACAAGAGACATTTTCAAACTCTTGAGTGCTCCTTAACCTTATGCACTCCATACTCGGGTTTAAAAAATCTGAGTATCAGGTTAAATACACAGACATAGAATAACAGTGTGATGAGCGTTATAGTTGCATTGTATTAGATTTTTACAGCAAGTAAAAATAAATTTCAAGATGAAACAAGGATGAAAATATATGGTACAATCTACATCACCTTCTCCTGCTGTTGTTCTTTTTTTGTGTGTGTCAAGGAATGTTTTTATTTTTCCATGAAGAAGAAATTTTTATTTTTCAAGTATAACACAGTTATTTTTGTTAGCTGATGTAGAATAACTAAATATGTCTGAAGAAATTCTTGAACGAGGCTTTCTTTCTTTCCCTATTCCCTAATGAGGCAAGTTTTGTGCACGCTAAGGGGCAGTGAATACCAGCTTTTTGTTTGTGTATGTCGAATGGATGCATAAATTTTCATTGCTTTGCATTGTGATTGCCTAGAGAACTCGTGACACTACAATTGTTCCCTTCATTTTGTCAGATGCATTATATTGTTTTAATCTCCCAGTTAAACCATAGTTATGCTGCACACATTGAAATTGTTGTTAATGATAGATATCACATCTGTAATGCTAAAACACAAGTTGTGTCTTTTAAAGTGCTCTAAACCTGTTTTTTAAACTGTACAGAATTCGAAGTAAGCCACTCAGTGAAGTCTTATGCATTTTCACTTTGCCTATACAGGACGACATGCCAGCAACGCCATGTGTATCTTATAATGGGGCCGTCCTTGAAGATGCAGAGTTTTTCTGGCTGATGGTAGACCAGACAAAGTGTTTTCAAGTGACTAATGCAGAGGAAGGACTTGTCGCAATTATGTGTGCAAACTGGTTGTTCAATGTTCAATATGCTTGTAAAGCGTTCAACACCCTTGTCGTCCTCGAAAGATTTTTTCTTGAGCTCGAAAAGACAACACCAAGATCTGTTGTTGCGAAGTTCTTAAACATTGTCGTAAAATCCACATAGTCATATGATAATGCCATATGGTAATGTTCTTGCACATTTGCCTTACTGCATATTTTTTATGTTTGATTGTATTAGTGATTGAAAATTTATTGATTATTATTGCCGTTTTTAGTGCCGCATTAATTTATTTTGCATTTGCTTCACAAGTCGTGCATGTTTCTCCTTTTGCATAGCCGGGCACACATGCTGTCAAATAACCCATGGTCATTGAACTTTTTAGTTATTACCATATTACATTCCTGCAAGACAGAACTATTGTGCAATAGTTTTTGCTGCTTGTTTGCTAATCTAAATAACATTACACTGCCTTGGTTATGGTCAGATTAGATTATGTGGGCCATTATGATATAATGCACATTGCAAGAAGCATGTGTAAAATTTTGCAATAAATGTAAATAATTTAGAGAAAAACTGCCTTGTGGTACTTGTTCTTGATATTTAGTCTGCACAAATCCATATTTATTTCTAGAATGCATCAAAAACAGATTTCTTTAAAAGTGAGAGCGATGCGCATCTACATAGCACTGTTGTTTTTATATATGCACAATATTTTTAACTTGGTAAGACTGAACCTTGATTTAGCCATGCCAGGTTTAACTGCAAATTAAGTTGCTGAAATATGTGTATTCTCTGCATCCTGCAATAGACAGGCACACTGCTTTGAGTACTATATATATTAGCATGTGCCGTGCATACATGTGCCGTGCATACCCGTTAGTGCTCTGTGGAAGTCGATATATAGCCATCGATATTCGTGCACATATATATTGACTTCACCCTGCCCTGAAGCGGAACACTGCAGCGCACGCCTATCGATATAGCAGAGGGTGCACACTTTTCCAACACCCTTGAAAAAGGGTGTTCCAGCTCAAAACACCCTAACACCCCAATTTTCATTTTGCTCGACACCCTTCGTCTAAGGTGTTCACATAACACCCTTTCAGTAGGGTGTATCTGAAAACACCCATAGGGTGTTCCTCTGGCGACAAGCCAGTTTACACCCTTAAGGGTGTAAAAAAATTTACTGTGTATGGCTATTCTCATGTCTAGAATATGAGAATAGCCTTGACCAATCTAGTATGGCTCCATTTCATTCTTTTGTTTCGTGTCTGCCATTTCTAGATAGAATACTTACAAAATATCCCCTTCAATTTATCGCACATCTAACTTGAAATTAAACTTTTTATTCTTTGTTTATATTTCAAATAAATAATGCTTTGCTGCTGTAGTCATCAACGTACGCTATATATAGCATTAACACACAAGTAAAGTTTTTAAACTTTAAGTTTTCTGTTCAGGAAAAACAAAAATGAAAGGCGTATCTATTAAGTGGGTGCTGATTAGCTAGTATTTCATTGAATACCCTTTTGGGGGGCATGTTCTCGTAAACAGCACAGTAGGTGTAAAATATTTGGGTTCACGTCATCACTTTCGGGACTTATTTGCACTTTACAGTTTCACGCCGTTTGCAGCAGGGCAGTTGTGTATCGCCTACTGAACATTTGCGAAACCACCTTTGTGCCTAAACAGTGGGAGCGCACCCACAGTTAAGGGTAACAGATTTGCCAGAACAGCATTTTTTCAGTTCTGAATAGTGTTGACACACTTGAGACTTCTATTAACACTTTACGGCACACAAAGGTGGATACAAGATTTTTTATGAAGGAGGATCACCCTTTGGAATAACATATTTGCTCTTCTTGGGGCATAAAAAATTATAACAGGGGGAGGGTCACAGCATTCGGTTTGCCCTTATGAAATTGGCCACCCCCTCTAAAAGAGCACATGGAATGCTTGAAAAGTACACATAGTGAAGCAATACGTGTGCAAACCACACCACCAAATGTTACCTTATTAAACTCCACAATAAACAAGCACCAATAAGCGACATGTTCGAGCACAACCAGTCCATTTTATGAGAATCGATCACATGCAGAAGCTACGTGGCCAACATGTAATTGTTATCACAATGTAATCCACAAAGTAATGCTGTAAACAGCAGCAGAGGCAAGCATAAGTAGCCGTGATGCAGATTCGAAGCTCGTGCACAAGGCTGGTATGTCTGTGCCTGCATTCACACGGTGCAAAAACTGTTTCAATCTGGCATGGCATGAAAGAGCGTGCTGTGATGAGTGCCTAGGCTGTCTCACATCTTGTTAGAACAGAGAATATAAACATGCATTTAATTGTAAGCTGCAAAATAAGCAACAGATTTGGCTCTTTGCGTCAGCCATGAGGAAGTCAAATAACATAGAGGTTGATTTCCTGCAAAAATTTTTTTAGCATCCCAGTTTCCCCAGTCTGAGCAACATGGCACACAAAATTTTGTTGGCACTGCCACCCCTATCTGCCACCACACGTTAATATGGACATTCGGTGCCTGCACAGGTAGAGCGCGCCCAGCCTTCAAGATTGTAGAAATGCGCTCGGTGTCTGCTAGATGGCAGCAGATTCTACACAAGATCTGTACAACGTTGTCGGGTGTTTCAAAAACACATCAGTTTTCCAATTATTTCTTTTTTTAGTCTAGCAAGTGTTGTCATCCCGACATGATAGCAAGGACTTCCTTTTTTCTCGTGCTGTTGACCTGTGGTTTGCATTCAAAGGCTTGTTTAGGGCAGTGTGCCGGCTATCGCTTGGGCACCAGTGCTAGTACACACTAAACCAAATCTCACCCTTAAGGATGTAAATGAGCTTGTCGCCAGACGAACACCCTTTGCTCCCTATAGGGTGTTCAAAAAAGGGTGCTGAGAAAGGGTGCAGAGCTCAGCACCCTTAAGAAAAGGGTGCAGAGCAAAAATTTTGAAGGGTGTAATGAGTGCACCCTTTAAAAAAAGGTGCTGTGTTGTCATAACACCCTTCAAATGGGTGCTGGAAGGGTGCTCCACATCGACGTACCAGTGGGCCAAATCTAGGATTGATGCTGGAGATGGCTAAAAATGCAGATTGCTGTATACTCTTTAGACCATACTGAGTGACAGCCCACATACGGTTTGTTAGTACTTGAACATAAGTACTAAGTCGTCCATTCCACCCTGAACACGTGCACAATGCACGCGGCCTGCCCTCCACAGAGTGCCTTCCGCATGCGCTTATGAAACTAGCACTGAAACACAGTGACAGCTGTAGGTGGGGCTTTTGCATCATCGTCTTTTAAAACACAGTGTCTCAGTTGGCTCCAGTGTTTTGCTTTCTCTATGTGTAGGCAAATAGAGAATCCGGCACTGTTATCGAGAAGTGCTGCAATTGTGCCTTACCCAGTCCAGGTGCTGTTCCTCGGGTTTTCGTTTTTGGCTGCTCTGGATAGAAGAAGCTGCACTTCTGAAGAACAGTGTCGAATTTTAGATAAGCTTCTACTGTTGCAAGAGCAAAGTTAGCTTCACCACAAAGGAAGTGCGATTTGGCGAAGCCACCGTTCTCCAGCAGTCAACAAAGTGGAGGCCCACTTACAGCTGTCTGTACGTTTGTGTACTAGTTACCAAAGTGCCCTCGAGAAGCGCTCGGCAGAGTGCCGGATGCATGGTGCAATGTTCAAGGTGAAAGTAGACAATATGTAAATATATACCTTAAAGCTAGCTATAATGAATAAATATGTGTGTTTGAATAATCATGAAATTGATCCCAGAGTGCGTACATGGCCTGTGATACCCATTTTTGGTCCAGAATGAATAATCTATTCAAGGCCCCTTGCTGCACACATGCATGCACAATTTATGGATGCTTGGTCACCATACAGACATGCATGCCTGCAAATTAAAAATTCACAAGTTTCGAATACTGGTGATTATTTCAAATGCAATATACTCACTTTGAAAGACACACAGATAATATGCACTAAATACAGAACCTTACTACATTGCACTCTTTTAAATTATGTGTAGCAGACCTGAGCTTTTATGCATGTGAGAATGCAAGATATTAGGCCACAACAAAAATTTATGACAAATAAATTAACATGATGCAAATAGTCACTATTTTATCGTACATAGCATACAACTGAAAAAGATTGACAATAGTAAGCATGAGCTATGACATTCTGCATCGATTGTAATGGTGAGATCTTTGTGAGTGAGGATCAATCTTCTGTTTTTCAAATCTTTTTTCTTACGAGTAGACATCTTTTTTTGACGAGACTTGTTTTTTTTACTTTTAACATTCTGACTTCCGTCCTTGCATAGTAGGTAACAAATAAATTATTTAGAACAACAAAATATAAGTTAGAGGCACCAGCAGTCCAAAGGCGCTTATTTAGAGTGTTGCCAGTGCCCACAAAATTTAAAAAGAAAATAGATAGGAAAGTAGGTGTGTGGTAAAACATGTGGGCGTATATAACATGCTTTGGTCATCATCCTAAAAGCCTTGACTACAAACTTGCTCAAGGCTTATTTACAGCTCTCCCTTTATATATGTGTGTGTTTTCTAAACTTGTGCATTACAAAATCACAAATATTGACAAAGTAATGCAAGTGGTGTTGGATTAATATATTGTGATCATTCAAACACTTGCACAATCCATCTTCAGCTGCCCAGGCGACTTTGGTTTCTCTTACAAAAGTGTGGCCAGGGCGCTCCTTCTCTACAGCACATCCACACCCAGAAGCCTGAAATAAAGACAGAAGTAATCACTAAGAGTTTCACAAGACAGACTGTCCAAAATACAATATGCTTTGTCATGCTGGAGGGTTATTATTTCTATGTGAGTAGAATTCAGCATCAAAATTCGCTTTGTTTTCAACGGAAAACATGCTTGTTGGAGGTCCCCCAGGCAAAAAACTGTGTAAACAACTTGACAGTACCTGGGGGCCTACAGAGGGTAGCACGTACAACAGATTTCACCTACAAAAACAAACAGCATAGTAGAAAGGAAATATATACACAAGAAACATCTGAGCAATGATTCAGCATGATGCTAACGTGAAACATGAGTTAGGTTTGAGTAAAAAAGCGATTCATCAAGTAATTGCACACATCCAATTTGAACAATCCGAATAAGGCACTGAAGTTAATTAGGGTTTTTAAAGAATTGTAAAGTGCCAATAAGCAATATTCTAGTCTAGCTCTACAAGAGTGTGTCATGTATTTAGTACTAGTATTTGCCTGTTAGGTATGCTGTAGTCATGAATATATTCAGTTTTCCTAACACCTAAAACTTAGTATGTTGCAGTCCAGCTGTTCATGTACAATAAATAATTGTTTATGGTAGCATTTAGGTTACAAAACTGATGCTAAAAATTTGGCAGACCCCACATACTTTGGGAATCAATGTTATGCGAAACACGCATAACATGTATTTTAATTTTTCTATTGAGCGATCTTATGAAGTGGAGCTCAACATAAGTACGAATTCTTGCAGACACATTCGTTAAACAGCCGCATATGTTTCATTTGTTATGGGGAATGTCACACCTTTGACAACATTAGCAGTTATTTGCTGTTTCGTAACGATGCCAAGAGAAACAACGATATTAGCCACACTAGAAGTGGTAGGCTGGTATGAAGCACTGGTGTTTGCGCTGGCACTTGCAACGATGGTAGCCCTCAACACTGCTACACAAATGCTTCACAGGATGGTGCCTGACTACAATTGACTTTTATTCGACCTCACGGCTGCATCATAGGAGTGCACATGTAATAGTTATAAAGTTTGATAGCCAGTACTGCAACGACAGTTGATGTAACACAAACATTTGAGACTATTTGGAAAGTATAACCGAGGCCGGGCATGGCTTTGCAGTAGAATACTTAGGTACCAAGCAGAATACTAGGTTTTGATTCCTGCTAGGACACTTGACTTTATTCTTTGCATTCATTTGGTCAATGCTGCCTATGTCAGCTTTTTAACATGATAGCGTTGAAGAGCTCGTGTCGCAGAAAACCCGCCGCCGGCGTCTGCCCCGTTGGTTGTGAGCGAAAAATCCTCTCTGCATCTGTGACCGAAAAATCAAGTTACCTAGTTTCCAGAAACTCAAAATTCCTACTTATGACCTAATGGAGGCGTGCTAATTGCTGCAAAACAAAACCCCCAAGTCGTACTACTAGACACTCAACACAGGGCTTAACACACGGAAGTCTACTGACATCGGCCAAAAATTAACGTTTGATGTACAGCACTATTCCTTTTCCTCATTTCATGAACTACACAATGCCATGATAATTGTACCCTGGTATTTTTGGTGGGCTATATCGCACAAAAAATACAAGGATTATGTCAAAAGAATGGCATCAAACTTTACCGACATGTCATCGAAAAAGAGACACAGGCTACTAGTCTTATTTATATTGCTAAGAGCATTTAAGGTAAATGCATTGAAGATGGCTGGTGGCCTTTTTCACTATCTAGGTATCAATTTTTCACTATCTAGGTCTCAAAATTCTGCCATGTCACTCATAGTTTACTGACATTGCAAGCTCAAGAAAAGTGTGGCTCTGAAGGCATCAACACAGCGTTTCGCCAGATCTTTTAAGAAGGCAGTCTTTAAAATTGCTAATGTTTCCAATTTTTTTGCTATAAATTTCGTGCCTTGATTCCAAATGAACCTCCATCCTACTTGTTTTTTTGCATTCGTGCTCTCACTAACTGCTTACCTTGTCTTGTCAAGTGTTCGTTGACATAAATAGGACTACTCGATCTAAAAGAAAAGGCCACTGTAGACAGACGTAAGTTTTTGTCTTATCCAGAACATTTCATTTGTAACATCGTTCATAATGCACTGCTATTTTTTTCAAACTAGGCTTGTTTGTTTCTACTCTGTCTGCAGTGTCAATATCATCACGAGTAATGGTTTTTCCATCATCGCCCAAAAATTTCGGACAGCGTCAAAAGAAAACCCTCATCTGAGACGCCTTTGATGTCGAATAGTTCAACCTTGAATACAGTGTAAATTCTTCAATTTTCATCTGAAGTTGCTTATCTTCACCTGGAAGTTTTTTGTGCCTGTTTCAAGGTGCGACAGGCTCTTCATGCAAAGCCTTTATTTCTAAAAAGAGCGCGTTGAAACTGTAACCACCTTCGTTCCACACTTCTTGAAGGACCAAAGTTCAGTATGAATTTTGTGCTTGAAATCCTCTGTTTACCATGACAAACAATTCACAGGAAACATTAGTACTCTTGCTTGGCAGGAGTGCATGCAGTAATACTAACACAATTGAAGCAAGAAATAAGTGTCCCACCTGTGCGAAAATGATTTTGGCAAGCACTGTGAAGACCACACACACTGCTGCCAAACTGAGGAGAATATGGAGAGCACTTCATATAAGTAGGCAGCGTCCAGTAGCTTGGTGAGGCACAGCACATAAGCAGGGTGAACAGAGCTGATGCTTGAAACAATGGTTCAGAGTTCGCTGGTGCTTGGGCTCCTTGACCTTGTCAGAAAATTTTCTTGAGCAGCCTCACTCAAATGAAATCACAGACCGTGCCGAAAAATTTCTGCACCAGTGCAAAAAACTTATTTTAGTGAGGTTTGTCTAGACTGCATGCGCTGCTTGCCAAATTGCAGTGAATGGCTAGAAACGCATGGCCAACATATATTTAGTGGCACGCAACTGAGAAATACAAAAAGGGCATGCTTCAGTACAAATACAACGAAAAACATGCTGCTGCAGAGCTTTTCATGTCGATGTCATACATGTGAATTTTCATTCACCTTTATAGCTCACTCATGCACGAAGATGAAGTTAGAACTCTTAAATGAAGACACCCCCTTTTAGCTGTATCGACTGCGCGTAATTAAGAGATAAGCATGCGTGAGTAATGCTGTTGCCTGCAATCAATAAATTCTGTTCTTGAAGATGACCAAATATATGCACGAGTGCATCCATAGAGGCACATTTGCATTTCTGTAGTTATGATACCATGTGATGTGTTTCTTAGGTAAATGCCATGCAATATGCACCATATGAATATTTTATTCCGTAAAATTGCAATACCACTGCATATACATGTCAGTATGCGCATATGCATCCACTGCAGATAAAGCATAAAATTAAAGCAATACTGACACATGAATTTTTAACCAAGGTAGTGGAGGGCTCCAGAAATTTCGACCACCTGGGGTTCTTTAACGTGCACACAAATCTGAGAACACAGGCCTACAGCATTTTCACCATTATCGAAAAAGCAGCCAGAAAGGCCGGAATATCATCCTGCGACCTTCGGGTTAGAAACCGAGTACCTTAGCGACTAGACCACTGCGACAGGACTTCAATCTCCCTGTTCCCCCGTGTAGGGTGATAGACCGTCTTTGCTGGTCTGGCTAACCTCCCTGCCTTTTCTTCTCTACCATTTATTCTCATGAGTTCAACGAATGAAGCTTCCTTCAAACGGCTAACATTCGGACATTTATAATTTGCCTGAAATTGAGTTCACTAAATGCATATTGTGTGCTGCTTCATAGTGATCATTGATCTAAATTGTTCTGGTTGGCTAAAAAGGCACTACTCCTCACTTATAATCAGACAGCACAAGCTGTCTAATGACCATAGGGGAGGAAAAGTGGAAACGCTAAGACAAAACATCAATCTTGAACCCCATGCCATCACAATGAAGCAGGCAAGCTTCTGCAATATTGACCGGCAACCAGGATCTCAGACACTGCAGATAGCTACATAACGTAATGGTTTCCCAACATGACGTAAAGGCAGCAGAATCACATATTGCCTCTAACCTGCTTCATTATGATAACGATGAGGCCATAACGTTATTGGCCTCTGTATGCTAATAACAATTTACCTTGCATATAATGTGACATTAACATTCAATATGACGTCATGAATCTTGCATCCTACCATGTGGTCTAAGTACCAACAAGGCGGTTTTAGTGACGTCGGTGCAAGGCAATAAACAACAATCACTTGGTGAACATTATTTTTGATATTATTCAAGTGGTCTGGTGCGTACATCTTCAAAAAACGGCAGTTTAGATTTGTTCATTCTTAGATAAGTGCAATGTCTAAGTTTGCATGTCAGCAGCAACATATGCACGCCTTTGGCACGCATACTGTGATGTATAACCTTATTGTGTTTTGAGCAATAAATTAGGCATTCATACACTGCACATATCACAGGTCACTTGTAAATCTGCAGTGAGGTCATAAAGAATTTATGATATCAGATAAAGCGTTACACTTGAATTCGAAAGTGTCATTGGAAGTTTTGGTAGAACTTAGTTTTAGAATGTTTGTAGACGTATAGGTATTCGGCAAAGTTTTAACTCCAAAGCGGGCTGCAGCGCCCGCAATTCTTTTACAAACCAGAAAATGCAATGATATGTGAACAGGGGGGAACAAGCAGTACCACCAAAATTGCACTCGAACGAGTGAACTACTGCTCAACCTAGCGCTTGCACAGCTAAGGTACGGCTATTCGGCCACTCATAGAGAAAATGTATTGACCCAGGCGTAATTGCACGCTTTAAGAACCGCACCTACAGCACGCTGTGTCAAGTTTACGCACACTTAATTAAGCTGAATATCATGGTAATTTAATAATATACGTGCCCGGTGGATGCAAACACATTTGGTCACACAGAAAAACACATCTACCTTATAGTAGTCACACACATTTAAG